>NC_091994.1:82540073-83199412 GCF_044704955.1 Pristiophorus japonicus
CACCAAAAACCCAACTGGTCCAGTCATGCCCTTCAGGGAGGGAAGCTGACAGTTCCACCAGCTCGAGCCTAAGTGTGACTTCAGTTCCACAATATGTGGTTCACTCAGAGCCCACAGGGCAAATAGACGTGGGCAATATATATCGCTTTGCCTGTGTTGCCCACATCCCAAGAACAAATTTTAAAAATGTAAATATAAGGACTGCAATTTCAATCGTTTCATGTTATATCATTTGATGAGAAGCTATCTGGGAGGCTACTTTTGCAAGGATGCAATACCTTGCAGCAGTGAAAAGAGGAAAGAATGAATTTGTTATACAAGATCTTAGGTCCTCAGGAAGATTCAAAGTACTTCGCATCCAATGAATTTTAGAAGTGGAGTCACTGTTGCTACATCGGCAAAGGCAGCAGACAACTTGCACACAACAAAATCGCACAATGTCAAATGAAGTAAAGGGCCAGTTGATCTCCCAGGGTGGATTTTCTGGTCTTCTGCACTTTGTTTTTCACCCTGGAGTGGCGGCAATGGCGGCGAGGTGTTCTGGCCGGGCAGTCAGCCTCCAGCGCTCCGCGGCGATTCTCGGGTCTGCTTTTGCAGCGGCACTGAGCAGCACCGCCCGGAAGAACTGCGCCTGGCGTTCAACACCCCTGGTTGCGACACCGACGCGCTGTTTGACTCCCGTATGCCCCGCAGTGAAGGCCTGGGAAAACGGGCGATGCAACCTATACCGACTGCAGAGAGGTAAGTCATGCCGTCCTAAGGTAAGTGTGATTGAGTTTTATTTTATTTTTTTGTGATGTATGTTGTGGTGGCATGGGCTATGTATTGGGAATGTTTCTGTGGGGGTTTTTTCAGGTTTTTTTTTCTCCCCGGTTGTCTCCCAGAGCAGCTCTTTAACGTCGGGGTTTTCCCATGATAACGCCCTAAGAGAGGTGTGTTACGCCTCCCTTAGTGCTGCGCCCCACACTCAGGGCCCAGCTGCCCAATTTTGCTGACTGAGGCGCAAACTGTTCCCGGGCACAAACTTTACCGCCCCACCGCCATTACCGCCCCGAAATCATCAAAGCCGAAAATCCAGCCTATCCGATGTGTTTTTGGTTGGGGGTGGAATGGTGGCCCTGATCTTCTTCCAGTAGTTTCAATAGATCTTTTATGTCCTCCTGAACAATCAAACGAGGCCTCAGTTTAGCATTGCATCTTAAAGATGACACCGCCAATAATCCAACGTTCTCTCAGTGCTGCATAGAAGTGCCAGCCCAGATTATGTTCTCAAGTTCTGAAATAGACCTCGAACCCAAACTCTGTTGAACTGGATTCACAAAGTAGTGGATTATGTTGAACGGACTAACAGCGAAATTAATTGATGCTACGTCAGTTAACTCCTTCAGAAAATGAGCTAGATAGATATCTGCTGCGTCTCAAACATTTTCCAGTTCTGATGAAAGGTCATTGACCTGAAATGTTAATTCTGTTTCTCTCTCCACGGAGACTGCCTGACTTGATAAGTATTTCCAGTCATATGGATCAGGATAGCCTGATGATCAAACACGCAGCTCGAAATAATGGTCCCTATGTTGCCAGGTAGACTGGAGGGGTGTTGCCTGGAAGCCAGCAGACCAGGATTGAATTGGGGAGATATGACTATTCTGTAGCTTTGGCATTTTGGGAATTAACTAGTATTTATGTACAGTGCCCCCTGAGTAGATTAAATAGGCAGGATGGAAACCATGACAAAAGAAAGACTTGTATTTATATAGTGCCTTTCACGAACACCGGACGTCTCAAAGTGCTTTACAGCCAATGAAGTACTTTTGGAGTGTAGTCACTGTTGTAATGTAGGAAAGAGTAAATTGTATATGGTCTGAGAACAGAGTGGACTTGATGAGCTGAATGGCCCTTTCCATGCTTTCCTGTGTTCTGTTTACACATCATACCACCTCAATCCACGTTAAGTCAACCTCACTTCTGTTTCTGTTTACTGTTCTTTGTCAGACACAAAATTATAAGTCACATGTGGCTTTGCATCCAACATGTCCCTGATGTGTATAACTTATTGATCTCTGCAACTGTCATTGCAAAAACAAAATAATCATAACGTGACCACCACCATGTTAGATAACTCCTGGATTCTGCGTTCCCTCCTTTATACGTCAGGTTCTGTCTTGCAGGACTTCCTTGCTCGGTGACATGGCCCCTTTAATTGGACTAATTTTGTTGGGTCTGCTAATGGTTGTTGGATAGTTGCCCAAAAAATATACCTGTGAGACAAGGAAAATCTTGCCAAGTTCTGTTATTTCCAAAAAAACCATTACCACAGGAAACACTGAGTCTTAATGTTCAGCCCCATAAGATCAAATGTGCAGAAGTAATACAGTCTTCAGAGACAGCCCTGTCATACACGGCTTGGTGATATGTTGCAGTTTATAAGGGTTGTGGTTAAGGGTGCAGAAGTCACCAAAATAAACAATATTCTAAATGAACAATGTTTATCTGCACTGAACAACGATTAAATATTAAATTGCTGCTATTGTCCTGGGGAATTCTTGGAATTGGAAGCCAAAAATAAATTGTTGCATCCAAGTAGCAGCCTGTTCAGATGTTCCAACATTATACAAGCACCCCACAACACTTTGTACAATAACAGTGCTGACTTTTGATTGTTTTCGCTTGAACTTCTTTTATTCCAATTTTCTTTCTCCTGAACGTACTGATTCAAGACTGAGGTTGATAGAGTTTTGCTAGGTAAGGGTATCAAGGAATATGGAGCTAAAACGGTAAATGGATTTGAAGTTCAGATCAGCCATGGTCTAATTGAATGGTGGAGCAGACTAAATTGCCTACTCCTGTTCCAATCATTCATGATATGGCTCCACAGCCACTAGCAGCCCTCCAGTATCTCAAGCATGAACCCAGAGTACTGAACATCAGCAAGCTATTACACTTGTAATAATCGTCATTGACACCTTCAGTGAAGTGTACGAGAGTCTGGGCCTTATACTAAACATCAGTAAGACAAAGGTTCTCTACCAACCGACCCCTGCCACACAGTGCTGTTCCCCGATTATCAAGATCCATGACGAGACCTTGGACAATGTAGACCACTTCCCATACCTTGGGAGCCTACTATCAGCAAGGACAGACATCGATGATGAAGTCCAACACCGTGTCAGTGGGCCAGTGCAGCCTTCGGCCACCAGAGGAAAAGAGTGTTTGAAGACCAGGATCTCAAACCCGGCACCAAGCTCATGGTCTACAGTGCAGTGGTGATACCTATCCTCCTATATGCTTCAGAGACATGGACTATGTACAGTAGGCACCTCAAAGCACTGGAGAAGTACCACCAACGCTGCCTCCACAAAATCCTGCAAATCCATTGGCAGTATAGGCGCACCAACGTCAGCGTTCTCTCTCAGGCCAACATCTCCAGCATCGAGTCATTGACCACGTTCGATCAGTTCCAACGGACGGGCCACATTATCTGCATGCCCGATACTCCCAAAGCAAGCATTCTACTCTGAGCTACGTCACGGCAGGCGAGCCCCAGGAGGGCAGAGAAAATGCTTCAAGCGCACCCTCAAAGCCTCCTTGAAAAACTGTAACAATCCCACCAACTCTTGGGAATTCCTGGCCCAAGACCGCTCAAAGTGGAGTAGAAGCATCTGAGAAGGCACCGAACACCTCGAGTCTCATCGCCGGGAGCACGTGGAAACAAATTACAAACAGCGGAAGGAGCGCACGACAAATCAGGCACCCCATCCACCCGTCCCTTCAACCACCGTCTGCTCCACCTGTGACAGAGTCTGTAGATCCTGCATTGGTCTCATCAGTCACCTTAGAACTCATTTTAGTGTGGAAGCAAGTCATTCGTCTCCGGGGAACTGCCGAAGAAGAAGAAGAACATTTGGATGGGAGTGGGGAAAAATCACAGCCATACTCATTCTTGTCCTCATCTTATATCTGCATGTGTACACTTTCCAGGAATGGTATAGAAACATAGAAAATAGGTGCAGGAGTAGGCATTCAGCCCTTCGAGTCTGCACCACCATTCAATAAGATCGTGGCCGATCATTCACCTCAGTACCCCTTTCCTACTTTCTCTCCACACCCCTTGGTCTCTCTGGCCGTAAGGGCCATATCAAACTCCCTCTTGAATATATCCAATGAACTGGCATCAACAGCTCTCTGCGTTAGGGAATTCCACAGGTTAACAACTCTCTGAGTGAAGAGGTTTCTCCTCATCTCAGTCCTAAATGGCTTACCCCTTATCCTTAGACTATGTCCCCTGGTTTTGGACTGCCCCAACATCGGGAACATTCTTCCTGCATCTAACCTGTCCAGTCCCGTCAGAAATTTACATGTTTCTATGAGATCCCCTCTCATCCTTCTAAACTCCAGTGAATACAGGCCCAGTTGATCCAATCTCTCCTCATATATCAGTCTTGCCATCCCAGGAATCAGTCTGGTGAACCTTCGCTGCACTCCCTCAATAGAAAAAATGTCCTTCCTCAGATTAGGAGACCAAAACTGAACACAATATTCCAAGTGAGGCCTCACATAAGGCCCTGTACAACTGCAGTAAGACCTCCCTGCTCTTATACTCAAATCCCCTAGTTATGAAGGCCAACATACCATTTGCCTTCTTCACTGCCTGCTGTACCTGCATGCCAACTTTCAATGACTGATGTATCATGACACCCAGGTCTCGTTGCACCTCCCCTTTTCCTAATCTTCCGCCATTCAGATAATATTCTGCCTTTGTGTTTTTGCCACCAAAGTGGATAACCTCACATTTATCCACATTATACTGCAACTGCCACTCATTTGCCCACTCACCTAACCTCTCCAATTCACCCTGCAGCCTTTTAGCATCCTCCTCACAGATCAAACCGCCACCCAGCTTAGTGTCATCTGCAAACTTGGAGATATCACACTCAATTCCCTCATCCAAATCATTAATGTATATTGTAAATAGCTGGGGTCCCAGAACTGAGCCCTGCGGCACCCCACTAGTCACTGCCTGCCATTCTGAAAAGGACCCGTTTATCCCGACTCTCTGCTTCCTGTCTGCCAACCAGTTCTCTATCCACGACAGTACATTACCCCCAATACCATGTGCTTTAATTTTACACATCAATCTCTTGTGTGGGACCTTGTCAAAAGCCTTTTGAAAGTCCAAATACACTGGTTCTCCCTTGTCCACTCTACTAGTTATATCCTCAAATAATTCTAGAAGATTTCTCAAGCAGGATTTCCCTTTCATAAATCCATGCTGACTTGGACCAATCCCGTCACTGCTTTCCAAATGTGCTGCTATTTCATCTTTAATAATTGAATCCAACATTTTCCCCACTACTGATGTCAGGCTAACCGGTCTATAATTACCGCCCTCTCTCTCCCTCCCTTCTTAAAAAGTGGTGTTACATTAGCTACCCTCTAATCCATAGGAACAGATCCTGAGTCGATAGATTGTTGGAAAATGATCACCAATGCATCCACTATTTCTAGGGCTACTTCCTTAAGTACTCTGGGATGCAGACTATCAGGCCCCAGGGATTTATCGGCCTTCAATCCCATCAATTTCCCTAACACAATTTCCTACCTAATAAGGATTTCCTTCAGTTCCTCCTTCTCACAAGACACTCGGTCCCTTAGATTTCCGGAAGGTTATTTGTGTCTTCCTTCGTGAAGACAGAACCAAAGTATTTGTTTAACTGGTCTGCCATTTCTTTGTTCCCCATTATAAATTCACCTGAATCTGACTGCAAGGGACCTACGTTTGTCTTCACTAATCTTTTTCTCTTCACATATCAGATACAGGAGCCCTGGCTGATTTTATCCCTGCCTGGTTTGGGCCACAGGCCAATTATGATCACCTAACTTAGTACAGACTAGGAATTGAGCCTCAGACGTTCCTGCTCAACATAGTCCAGTTCCACAATGGACAATGCACTTACCAACTGAGCCATTGAGGAAGCCCCACGTTGGACGTTTATTGATCAATACTGAAATGGCCCAAAACACTCATTGTAATAATGAACGTGGAGTTCTACTGGCAAGCAAGAAATGAGCACCGTTGCTTTCAAGGACCCAATCCTCATCTTGTAAGCTTCTCATGCCCATGAGCTTGAGGAATGGTCAAGTGCAGGCAATGTTGTTTACAACTACAATAACAACAACTTGCACTTATATAGCACCTTGAATGTAGTAAAACGTCCCAAGGTGCTTCACAGGAGCATTATCAGACAGAATTTGGCACCAAGACAGATAAGGAGATATTAGGACAAGTGACCAAAAGCTTGGTCAAAAATGCAGGTTATAAGGAGAGTCTTAAAGGAGGAGAGAGAGGTGGGGAGGTTTAAGCAGGGAATTCCAGAGTTTAGAGTCTAGGCAGCTGAAGGCACGGCCACCAATGGTGGAGCGATGAAAATCGGGAATGCACAAGAGGCCAGAATTGGAGGAGTGCAGCGATCTTGGAGGGCTGTCATGCTGGAGGAGGTCACAGAGATAGGGAGGGGCGAATAATTAAAAGAGGAGATAACCAAGTTATATGTGCACATTTGTAAGTTCATACACTGGAGAATCGGCATTTGTCTCTGTGCTGGTCACTGGTACTGAAATCTTCTCTCACTATAACTCTCTTGTAAAAAATATCAACGGGGGCATTGTGACCAGACTGCACAGATAACCAGATAGGAAACATATGAGTCTCAAGGGGAAATTGCTTTTACTTTTTGCATAACAAAAACAATATGAAAGAATGTTAGCAAAGCCCAAGAATATGAAATTATGAAATGGAGCTCAAAGATGTTTCCAATTATAAATAAACAGAAAACTGAAATAAAGCGAAAGAAGCAGATATTAAACAGTCTAACTTTCGTGCATTGAATCTGTGCTGCTCCAGTTCAGCTATTGGTCATATTGTCCTTGGTCACGTTGTCTACCTTTGTCTAGTTGTTTCGGTCATTTTCACCAGAGTTGGGAACTGCACCACACAAACAATCTCTAAGGATTTCAACCATTCGAGTGACTTACTGGTTGTAAGCTCATGGGAATGCAGTTGTGTGTAACACAACTCGCATACTCTCATGACTATGTGACCTTATTGATGTAATCTTATAATAGGATTTACAGTGCTAGCCAAGATGGCTGTTGAGTGATGTTCGACTACAGAATAAAAGGCTGTATGATTTCAATTACATACTGTATGTATGATTCTACAGGAGGTATTACACTGTAGTGCTGTCTGTTCGCTCGTACAAGATAAAGTTAGTGTTACAAACTACACGATGCTTGTTGATGTAGCCCAAAGTCTAAAAACTCAGGTTTAAATTACATGAAATTATGGAACTATGCAAATAGCTGCCAAGCCTCCTTTCCTACAATTTGGATCCTGGTAATTAGAGACACAGTAGATAGAGGAGGTAAATCCTTGAGGTTATTCATACAAATCATTTCTAATAGTAGTTAACACTTGCTCTACTTGCAGCTGAATCAACACTGGTTCGCAACAATGTTCAGAATGAAAAAGAACAATTGACAAGCTTGACGATGTTGCCCAATAAACTGTCTTAACCACAACAATCTCACCTTCTAAAGATAGGGTGGGATCGATGCATCTTGCAAGCAGTACAGGCATGTCATGATCTAATTTGCTGAAATGTCTCTTCTACCTTCTCCAGCTTCATTATTCTCCCTCTGATCCGCAGTAGCTCTGTTTATTCACCTTCCTGGCTCCATCCTCTATCTTTAAAAAAATCCATTCAATTCGGCTGTGCAGTCTTTCATTCCTCTTTCGTAACTTTTCTGGATTCTTTTTAAAGTTAGTCATGTTACCCAATTTTCTCTGCTGTAGTTTTTCGTTTTCATTTTTAACTGAATCTGCTTCATGATGTTCAAACTTTGCCTTAAACCACGGGCTCAATTTTCCCCAGTTATCTGCACTGTTTTTTTGCCGCGCCACTGCTTTTTTTGGCATGCATCACAATATCCAAGTTTCCCCAAAGTTTCTGCGCCAGCGTAACTCAGTTAGTTACGATTTTTTTAGGTTAGTATTTTTGTGTGTCATGGGGCGTAACCTGATGTCTGCGCCAGTTTTTCAGATTTGTGCAAGTTTGGCAAAATTAAATTTTTCCTTGGACAGCGTATGTGACCACTCCCCAAAAACCTTCTGGGCACTTAAGGAAAAACCAGCGCACATCAAAAAATCAGCACAGAAAGACGCCATTGTTTTTATGTAACGTTTTGGAGGGAGTCAAGAAGACATTGAATATGCATCATGAAGTTAATTGTTTCAAACTCAAAACGGAGAAAATGAAAGTCTAATTCAATTCTTTAATTTTGGATTTTTTTTCAAATTGCCACACCACCACCGAACGTCTCCTCACCAGGTTTGAGGGTCGGAGCGTCGGCCAGTAGAATTGCTCCCTCGCCCGGACACAGGGGCTCGGGGCTCGGTTTCAAGAGAAGCCTGGGGGGGGGGCGGGGGGCAGGGTGGAAGCCGAACTGAAGGGATGAGAATCCTTACATTATACAGCAGCTTGAAAAGAAGCCCAGGAGGGGGGGGCATGTGAGGGGTGGACACCGAACCCCTGTGTCCGGATGAGGGAGCGATTCTGCCGGCCGACCCTCGAGCCCGGTGAGGAGATGTTCGGTCGGTGGTGCGGTGGTACTTTGAAAAGAATCTAAAATTAAAGAATTGCATTAGTCTTCATTGCCCCAAATGTCCTCATTGAATGCCTAGCTTCCCATTGTAAGCAAGCCAATTGAGCATGCGCAGTCCAGGGTGTGGTCCATACTAGGGTATCTACCTTGGGGAGAGAGAGAGGAGAGAAGCTTTAACTCATTGTCCTGCTGTTTTGAGCTTCTTGCAAAGCTACAATTTAATTATGGGGGTAATATTGACAATGCCATACATCATGCAAGCCTTCTGCATGATGGTGCTGCAGAGGAGACGATTGATTCGACGTCATCGCATGAGGAATCTCAGAGCACGTAAGATGAAGGGCAGGAGGCATTATCCACGTCGTGTATATCGAGACAGGCGTTCATACCTGCACCTGAATGATGCAGACTGTGTGAGAAGGCTGAATTTCCGCTAAGAAGTTGTAACCGAGATCTGTGAGTTAGTAAAAGCAGGCCTGCAAGCTAGCAGCATCAGGAGGACTGCTTTGTCAGTTGAAGTGAAGGTTACAGCTGCACTTTCATTCTATGCATCTGGATCATTCCAGGCCACAACTGGGGATGTGTGCGCGACTTTTCAACAAGCAACACATATCTGCTGCACGATATGTCCGGTGACTGCTGCACTATATGCCTGGAGGAATGACCACATAAAGCTCCACAAAATCGCCCAGGCAATGTGTGACAGGGATAGCTGGCTTCCCAGAGGCACAGGGCTGCATTGGTTGTACCCACATCGCCTTGCGAGCACCTTTGGAGAATTCCGAGATGTACAAGAACAGAAAACGCTTCCACTCCATTAATGTACAGCTCGTGTGTGATGACATGCATCGCATCATGTCAGTTGATGCAAGATACCCTGGGAGCACCCATGATGCATTTATCCTACGTGAGAGTGCTATATCTGCCATGTTTCAGCAGCAGCCAGAAGGGCAGAGTTGGCTCCTGGGAGACAACGGGTACGGCCTCGCCACCTGGCTCATGATGCCCCTACGCATAACCCAAATGGAAGCTGACCGGGAATACAACATGTCGCATATTGCGATGCGCAACATAATATAGAGGACCATTGGCATCCTTAAACAGCATTTCTGATGCCTGGAGCATTCCAGAGACTACTTGCAATACTCACCTGAGATTGTCGGTCAGTTCATTGTTGTGTGCTGCATGCTGCATAACTTAGCCATCATGAGGCAGCAGCAGCTGGTAGTAGAAGACCCACCTGAGGTGAGAGTGGCTGATGATGAGGAGGAAGTTGCAGATGACGAGGAGGAGGAGGAAGCCATGGAACTACCTGAACCTGGAGCATGACTGCGAAGGAGGGTGGGCCGTCGTGCCCCTTTAACGATTGCTCGAGATTACACCAGCAGCTCATCCGTGAAAGCTTTGCTGCCTGAAGGCTCAGCGGCAACTATTCCACATGAACCATGTCTACTGTTTGGACCTGTTCCATAATGTGTTGTGTTGTGTTAATGGAACAAATAATGGAAAAGATTCTTCTTTACTTCAAAAAGTTGTGTTAATAATGGAACAAATAATGGAAATGATTCAGTTATAATTTTAAATATATTTCATTTAAAAATTTAGCACTTGTTTGTACTTAACTTAAATTAAATAAAAATATTCTTGTATCAAACTTTAAAGTTTTCAGTTCAGATCACTTACAAACTTTAAGATCACTTACAAACTCTATGATCACTTAAAAACTTTAAGTTCTCTTACAAACTTTTAAACTTGTAAATTTACATAACTTACAAAAAATGTTTAATTTGAGAACAGTTACAACAGTAACAACAATAATAATAACAACAACAGCAAAGAAAGGCTGCACCCATCTCTCCTCGACCTTATTCTAAGACCGCCCGCTGCGCTTGGTCTTGTTGACTCCACCCCTGCCCGCAGGCGGTGGCACAGTGTTTCTCGGATTGGTACCAAGCTTATTCTTTCGAGCATCTCTGGTAATGTGCACTTCTTGATGGGGCGGGGGGCGTGGGCAGGAGGTAATGTGGAAGGCCCGGCTTGGGCCTCTTCACAGGCTGCTCTGGGGATTGGAGTGAGAGTGGCAGTTGATTCTGTCAATGGCCGTGGGATCTGGGCATGTTCCCTGATTGCAGCAGCTAACTCCGACATTCCCTCCCTCATGTTCACCAACAGTGTATCAACCACCTGCGACATCCCCTCCCTCGTTCCCGGACAATGTTCCCATTTCTCGTGAGAGTGTTGTTACTTCTCCCGACAGTTCCGATACCTCATCACCCACCCCACTGATGGTGTCCAGGTCAATGCTCTCCGCACTCATTGCCATCATCTGAACCACATCTGTTGGATCCTGCACCTCAGGAGAGCGCTGTCGAGCTCTTCTTCCCCTCCTCATCCTGGGTGTGGCTCGCTGCATCCCACTGGGACCCGCAGCCTCGGACGGTGGGGCCCTGGGAGTGCCTCGCTGCACCCCACAGGGACCCGCAGCCTCGGATGGTGGGGCCCTGAATGTACCTCGCTGCATCCCACTGGGACCCGCAGCCTCGGACGGTGGGGCCCTGGGAGTGCATCATTGCACCCCACTGGGACCCGCAGCCTCGGACGGTGGGGCCCTGGGTGTGCCTCGCTGCATCCCACTGGAAGCCCCAGCCTCAGACTGTGGGAAACCAGGAAATGTCCCAACACTTGTACCATTCAGGAAAGGGCTGGGCACCTCAATGGGCGGCACCTGCACCTCCTCTAGAGTGAGTACAAGAGATTGGGGCTACATCCATCCCCTCCCCTGCTCCTCCCCCTCCCCTTCCTCCTCACCCCCCTGCTCTTGGTATGGAAGGTGGGATTGGAAGATGTTCTCCTCTTCAGGTTCGTCCGCGTCTGAATCTTCTTCTGCATCGGCTTCAGCCTTATCGGGGTTGGCCTCAAGTTCTGCAAAATATAACAGAAGAGACAAATAGTTAGCAGCAGAGGAGGGGGCAGGGTGGGTGGCATGAGTAGGCTCACACAGCACAGGCAGCAGGCTGATTTGAAGGACCACGATAAATGATAGCACATTGCATCAACCAAAGCGTAGCTGACGGAGACATCCCCATGAACCGAAGCATGGCGAGGCTGCGCAGTACTTAACATGTAGCAAAGCCAGACTGTGGAATTTGCAGGACTTACCCTCTCCCTCGAGTGTGGGCCCAGCTTGTGCAGTGGTGGTTGCTTTTCTCCAGGCAGGACCCATTAAAGCAACGACCTTGTCTTCCAAGGGTGTCAGTGGCTGCAGATTTGCCGGGCCTCCTCCTGTTCGAGTTCTTTCCCTTTTGTTGTGTGCCCCTTCCTCTGCAAAAATGAAAATATAACTTTTTAGGGAGGGTGCCTTTCTGCTCGGTGGGACATATACAGATGGTTACATTTTCAATTGCAATTCCAGTGAATAAATGAAAATATTACTTACACTATCTACTTGACCAAGGTCCTGCCACTTCTTTTTGCACTGACCTCCAGACCTCGGGGTGGTCACCATTGCACAGTAATCTTCTGCAAGTTGGTTCCAGCGTTTCTTCATTTCTTTTGGTGAAACTTTTATGTGACCTCTGCTGGTGTCCAACTCGTGCCATCTGGCCTCAGTTACAGTAACTAGTGCCTCCACTTCAGCCTGTGAGAAATTTTTGGTCCTTGAGCCACATTGCATATTGTATTGCAGCTCTGATTTTTCCAATGAGAATTAAAGTTCTCCCACACAATTGGCTCTTTAAAAATGGCCGAATGCAGACCGGGAGCTGTACTGGGCATGCACGGCCATAGCAGTCACGTAAAAAACTTAATTTTTTTTTTCACGCATGTGCAGAAGGGGGGCATCGTTTTTTCGGTGCAGACTTTAGGCTCCACCCACCGAAGCTAAAGGACAATCTCAAAAAATAGAATGGGGAAACTTGCAAGTTATTTTTCTGGAGTAGTTGGGACCCAAAAAAACAGGTGTAACTCTTGCAATACGGCAAAAAACGGCATTAGGGAAAATTGAGCCCTATATTTTCCATTAATTTTGCATGTCTGACAGGACATGGGAAGGCATTTTCTGTAGTCGAGAAGAACCTATTCAAGAGATAAGGTAGGCCAGCTCCAGGCAAGAAGTGGTGAGGCCTCAGCTGTACCTATCTTATGGACCTGCGATTGTGTAGCAGATAAACACAAGTTTACTACAATTAATCTTTCTACAGCAGCATTTGCAGCACAACAAGTGTCCATTTTTGATGGATTTTGCTGGTCTTTGGCTTGCCTTCACTAGTAAATATAATTCATGTTTAAGGTGATGGTGAAGCAGTCTTCAAACAATCAGCCCTCATCTGTATACGGTCAGTTCTATTTCCCACTAATTCTCTTGCTAATTTCAAAATTTTTTTGGTAAGTAAATTATACAAGTCATATCTAGCATCAATCTATTTACTATTTTGGACTGGTCATCTTTTTACAGAAGTTTACACTACAACACATGTTAGTGCAGAGGAGGAAGGAAAGAAACAAGCTTGCAAAGAGAGACAGACTTCCATTTATTTCATGCCTTTCTCATCCTCAGGATCTCAGAGTGCTTCACTGCCAATGAATTATTTTTGAAGTGTAGTCTCTGTTGTTTTGTAAGAGAAAAGACACGCAGCGTCGGAGGTGCGTGGAGAGGCGTGAGTTCCGAGGTCGGCGAGAGGCCTATAAAGGCCCAACGCGGCGGCAGTCGGGAGCAGCGTCGAAGAGGTGCGTGGAGAGGTGTGAGTTCCGGGGTCGGCGAGAGGCCTATAAAGGCCCAACGCGGCGGCAGTCGGGAGCAGCGTCGAGGAGGTGCGTGGAGAGGCGTACCAGTGCAGCTACAGGGAGAAGGCAAAAAAGAAGTAGAAAGAAACAGAAAGGTGACGTCACAGCCAAGGGGGTAAGTGATTGGCTGGTGATTGGTGAGTAGTTTTTCTTTTTTCTCTTCTATAACAGTGAGTAAACTTTAGCATTGTTGTTGCTTATCAAAGGGTTAAGTCATGAGAGGACAGCTCGGTCACGTGTTATGCTCCTCCTGTACCATGTGGGAACTCAGGAACGACACCAGTGATCCTGACGACTACGTGTGCGGGAAGTGTATCCGCCTCCAGCTCCTGACGGACCGCGTTGCGGAGTTGGAGCTGAGGGTGGATTCACTTTGGAGCATCCACGATGCTGAGAATGACGTGAGTAGCACGTGTAGCGAGTTGGTCGTACCGCAGGGAAAGGGTCCACAGCCAGATAGGGAATGGAAGACCAGCAGGAAGAGCAGTGCAAGCAAGGTAGTGCAGGGGTCCCCTGTGGTCATCCCCCTGCAAAACAGATACACTGCTTTGGGTACTGTTGGGGGGGATGACTCATCAGGGGAGGGCAGCAGCAGCCAAGTTCATGGCACCGTGGCTGGCTCTGTTGTACTGGAGGGCAGGAAAAAGAGTGGGAGAGTGATAGTGATAGGGGATTCAATTGTAAGGGGAATAGATAGGCGTTTCTGCGGCCGCAACCGAGACTCCAGGATGGTATGTTGCCTCCCTGGTGCAAGGGTCTAGGATGTCTCGGAGCGGGTGCAGGACATTCTAAAAAGGGAGGGAGAACAGCCAGTTGTCGTGGTGCACAATGGTACCAACGACATAGGTAAAAAAAGGGATGAGGTCCTACGAAACGAATTTAAGGAGCTAAATTAAAAAGTAGGACCTCAAAAGTAGTAATCTCGGGATTGCTACCAGTGCCACGTGCTAGTCAGAGTAAGAATCGCAGGATAGTGCAGATGAATCGTGGCTTGAGCAGTGGTGCACCAGGGAGGGATTCAAATTCCTGTGGCATTGCAACCGGTTCTGGGGGAGGTGGGACCAGTACAAACCGGACGGTCTGCTCCTGGGCAGGACCGGAACCAAAGTCCTAGGGGGAGTGTTTGCTAGTGCTGTTGGGGAGGAGTTAAACGAATATGGCAGGGGGATGGGAACCAATGCAGGGAGACAGAGGGAAACAAAAAGGAGACAAAAGTAAAAGACAGGAGATGAGGAAAAGTGGAGGGCAGAGAAACCCAAGGCAAAGAACAAAAAGGGCCACTGTACAGCAAAATTCTAAAAGGACAAAGGGTGTTAAAAAAACAAGCCTGAAGGCTTTGTGTCTTAATGCAAGGAGTAACCACAATAAGGTGGATGAATTAACTGTGCAAATAGATGTTAACAAATATGATGTGATTGGGATTACGGAGACGTGGCTCCAGGATGATCAGGGCTGGGAACTCAACATCCAGGGGTATTCAACATTCAGGAAGGATAGAATAAAAGGAAAAGGAGGTAGAGTAGCATTGCTGGTTAAGGAGGAGATTAATGCAATAGTTAGGAAGGACATTAGCTTGGATGATGTAGAATCTATATGGGTAGAGCTGCAGAACACCAAAGGGCAAAAAACGTTAGTGGGAGTTGTGTACAGACCTCCAAACAGTAGTAGTGATATTGGGGAGGGCATCAAACAGGAAATTAGGGGTGCATGCAATAAAGGTGCAGCAGTTATAATGGGTGACTTTAATATGCACATAGATTGGGCTAACCAAACTGGAAGCAATACGGTGGAGGAGGATTTCCTGGAGTGCATAAGGGATGGTTTTCTAGACCAATATGTCGAGGAACCAACTAGGGGGAGGCCATCTTAGACTGGGTGTTGTGTAATGAGAGAGGATTAATTAGCAATCTCGTTGTGCGAGGCCCCTTGGGGAAGAGTGACCATAATATGGTGGAATTCTGCATTAGGATGGAGAATGAAACAGTTAATTCAGAGACCATGGTCCAGAACTTAAAGAAGGCTAACTTTGAAGGTATGAGGCATGAATTGGCTAGGATAGATTGGCGAATGATACTTAAGGGGTTGACTGTGGATGGGCAATGACAGGCATTTAGAAACCGCATGGATGAACTACAACAATTGTACATTCCTGTCTGGCGTAAAAATAAAAAAGGGAAGGTGGCTCAACCGTGGCTATCAAGGGAAATCAGGGATAGTATTAAAACCAAGGAAGTGGCATACAAATTGGCCAGAAATAGCAGCGAACCCGGAGACTGGGAGAAATTTAGAACTCAGCAGAGGAGGACAAAGGGTTTGATTAGGGCAGGGAAAATGGAGTACGAGAAGAAGCTTGCAGGGAACATTAAGACAGATTGCAAAAGTTTCTATAGATATGTAAAGAGAAAAAGGTTAGTAAAGACAAACGTAGGTCCCCTGCAGTCAGAATCAGGGGAAGTCATAACGGGGAACAAAGAAATGGCGGACCAATTGAATTAGTACTTTGGTTCGGTATTCACTAAGGAGGACACAAACAACCTTCCGGATATAAAAGGGGTCAGAGGGTCGAGTAAGAAGGAGGAACTGAGGGAAATCCTTATTAGTCGGGAAATTGTGTTGCGGAAATTGATGGGATTGAAGGCCGATAAATCTCCAGGGCCTGAAGGACTGCATCCCAGAGTACTTAAGGAGGTGGCCTTGGAAATAGCAGATGCATTGACAGTCATTTTCCAACATTCCATTGACTCTGGATCAGTTCCTATCGAGTGGAGGGTAGTCAATGTAACCCCACTTTTTAAAAAAGGAGGGAGAGAGAAAACAGGGAATTATAGACCAGTCAGCCTGACATCGGTAGTGGGTAAAATGATGGAATCAATTATTAAGGATGTCATAGCAGCGCATTTGGAAAGAGGTGACATGATAGGTCCAAGTCAGCATGGATTTGTGAAAGGGAAATCATGCTTGACAAATCTTCTGGAATCTTTTGAGGATGTTTCCAGTAGAGTGGACAAGGGAGAACCAGTTGATGTGGTATATTTGGATTTTCAGAAGGCTTTCGACAAGGTCCCACACAAGAGATTAATGTGCAAAGTTAAAGCACATGGGATTGGGGGTAGTGTGCTGACATGGATTGAGAACTGGTTGTCATACAGGAAGCAAAGAGTAGGAGTAAATGGGGACTTTTCAGAATGGCAGGCAGTGACTAGTGGGGTACCGCAAGGTTCAGTGCTGGGGCCCCAGCTGTTTACACTGTACATTAATGATTTAGACGAGGGGATTAAATGTAGTATCTCCAAATTTGCGGATGACTCTAAGTTGGGTGGCAGTGTGAGCTGCGAGGAGGATGCTATGAGGCTGCAGAGCGACTTGGATAGGTTAGGTGAGTGGGCAAATGCATGGCAGATGAAGTATAATGTGGATAAATGTGAGGTTATCCACTTTGGTGGTAAAAACAGAGAGACAGACTATTATCTGAATGGTGACAGATTAGGAAAAGGGGAGGTGCAACGAGACCTGGGTGTCATGGTACATCAGTCATTGAAGGTTGGCATGCAGGTACAGCAGGCGATTAAGAAAGCAAATGGCATGTTGGCCTTCATAGCGAGGGGATTTGAGTACAAGGGCAGGGAGGTGTTGCTACAGTTGTATAGGGCCTTGGTGAGGCCACATCTGGAGTATTGTGTACGGTTTTGGTCTCCTAACCTGAGGAAGGACATTCTTGCTATTGAGGGAGTGCAGCGAAGGTTCACCAGACTGATTCCCGGGATGGTGGGACTGACCTATCAAGAAAGACTGGATCAACTGGGCTTGTATTCACTGGAGTTCAGAAGAATGAGAGGGGACCTCATAGAAACGTTTAAAATTCTGACGGGTTTAGACAGGTTAGATGCAGGAAGAATGTTCCCAATGTTGGGGAAGTCCAGAACCAGGGGTCACAGTCTAAAAATAAGGGGTAAGCCATTTAGGACCGAGATGAGGAGAAACTTCTTCACCCAGAGCGTGGTGAACCTGTGGAATTCTCTACCCCAGAAAGTTGTTGAGGCCAATTCACTAAATATATTCAAAGGGGAGTTAGATGAAGTCCTTACTACTAGGAGGATCAAGGGGTATGGCAAGAAAGCAGGAATGGGGTACTGATGTTGCATGTTCAGCCATGAACTCATTGAATGGCGGTGCAGGCTAGAAGGGCCGAATGGCCTACTCCTGCACTTATTTTCTATGTTTCTATGTTTCTATGTAATGTGGCAGCCAATTTTCACTCAGTAAAATCCGACTGAGAGCGAAACAATTGTAATGTATGCACCTGTGAATATGTTCACGGGTTTGTAGAGCTGTTGGTGGCAAGTCGGAATGCCTCCTCGTAGGCCTGCTCCTGGGCATGGCCAAGGTGGCTATTGTGTTCCTAACACAGATGAGGCTGCACACAGGGAGGTTAAAGTAACAGTGACCTCAGTCTTTAATAAGACACTCCAGAGTGAGGAACAGGCCTTAGGGGCCGGCTTATATACAGTGCTCCCAAGGGATGCTGGGATCCCTTGGGACTTCAGGGGATGAGCTCCCTAGTGGCGGAACATGGGAGTGCATGCTTTACAGATACACAACATCACTCCCCCTCCAAAGTCAAAGTGAAAACTATTTACAAGTTGAGGCGGTCGGGAGCCTTTCTTTCCTTGGTGGACCGCCTCGGTACAAATATCTGTTCTGGTGTGTTGGCTGTGCCCTCGCTGGGCTGGCGTGTTGTTGGCCCTGCAGGGCTGCTAGGTGAGCCTGGCCTTGCTCGGTTGTTGGGCATGATGGGTTCGATTTCCTGGTCTGGCGTGGTGTCGTTGATCCTTTGGGTGTGTGTTGTGGGCTCGACAAAGGTGGTAACTGCTGTGGGTTGTTCAGGGCAGTCTGTGAACCGCAGCCTCGTTTGGTCCAGGTGCTTTCTGCAAATTTGTCCATTGTCTAGTTTGATTACAAACATCCTATTCCCTTCTTTAACTATCACCGTGCCCGCAATCCACTTGGGACCATGTCCATAGTTTAGCACATACACAGGATCATTCAGATCAATTTCCCGTGACACAGTGGCGTGAACATTGTTTACATTTTGTTGCTGCCACCTGCTCTCTACCTGATCATGCAGGTTGGGGTGAACCAGCGAGAGTCTGGTTTTAAGTGTCCTTTTCAAGAGTAGCTCAGCCGGGGGCACCCCTGTGAGCGAGTGGGGTCTTGTGCGGTAGCTGAGCAGTACTCGGGGCAGGCGGGTTTGGAGTGAGCCTTCTGTGGCTCGTTTAAGGCTCTGTTTGAGGTTTACATAGAAACATAGAAACATAGAAAATAGGTGCAGGAGTAGGCCATTCGGCCCTTCGAATGGCCTACACCTGCACCACCATTCAATGAGTTCATGGCTGAACATGCAACTTCAGTACCCCATTCCTGCTTTCTCACCATACCCCTTGATCCCCCAGTAGTAAGGACTACATCTAACTCCTTTTTGAATATATTTAGTGAATTGGCCTCAACAACTTTCTGGGGTAGAGAATTCCACAGGTTCACCACTCTCTGGGTGAAGAAGTTTCTCCTCATCTCGGTCCTAAATGGCTTACTCCTTATCCTTAGACTGTGACCCCTGGTTCTGGACTTCCCCAACATTGGGAACATTCTTCCTGCATCCAACCTGTCTAAACCCGTCAGAATTTTAAATGTTTCTATGAGATCCCCTCTCATTCTTCTGAATTCCAGTGAATACAAGCCCAGTTGATCTTTCTTGATATGTCAGTCCCGCCATCCCGGGAATCAGTCTGGTGAACCTTCGCTGCACTCCCTCAATAGCAAGAATGTCCTCCCTCAAGTTAGGAGACCAAAACTGTACACAATACTCCAGGTGTGGCCTCACCAAGGCCCTGTACAACTGTAGTATCACCTCCCTGCCCCTGTACTCAAATCCCCTCGCTATGAAGGCCAACATGCCATTTGCTTTCTTAACCGCCTGCTGTACCTGCATGCCAACCTTCAATGACTGATGTACCATGACACCCAGCTATCGTTGCACCTCCCTTTTTCCGAATCTGTCACCATTCAGATAATAGTTTGTCTCTCTGTTTTTACCACCAAAGTGAATAACCTCACATTTATCCACATTATACTTCATCTGCTATGCATTTGCCCACTCACCTAACCTTTCCAAATCACTCTGCAGCCTCATAGCATCCTCCTCGCAGCTCACACTGCCACCCAACTTAGTGTCATCCGCAAATTTGGAGATAATACATTTAATGTCCTCGTCTAAATCATTAATGTACAATGTAAACAGCTGGGGCCCCAGCACAGAAACTTGCGGTACCCCACTAGTCACTGCCTGCCATTCTGAAAAGTACCCATTTGTACTGCCCGCTCTGCCTGCCCATTGGAGGCTGGTTTAAACGGGGCCAAGGTGACATGTTTGATCCCATTGCGGGTCATGAATTCTTTAAATTCGGCACTGGTGAAACATGGCCCGTTGTCACTGACCAGTATGTCAGGCAGGCCGTGGGTGGCAAACTTGGCCCTCAGGCTTTCAATGGTGGCGGTGACGGTGCTTCTCCTTCAATCCATTTTAAAAAAGCATCCACCACCACCAGGAACATTTTAGCGAGAAACGGGCCCGCATAGTCAACATGGATCCTCGACCATGGTCTGGAGGGCCAGGACCACAAACTTAGTGGTGCCTCTCTGGGCGCGTTGCTCAACTGAGCACATACGTTGCATTGCTGTACACAGGACTCTAAGTCAGAGTCAATACCGGGCCACCACACGTGGGATCTGGCTGTCGCTTTCATCATTATTATACCTGGGTGTGTGCTGTGGACATCCGAGATGAATGTCTCCTTGCCCTTTTTGGGTAGCACTATGCGGTTACCCCACAATAGGCAGTCTGCCTGAATGGACCGCTCGTCCTTTCGCCGCTGGAACGGCTTGATTGGCTCTTGCATTTCAACGGGGATGCTGGCCCAGCTCACATGAAGTACACAGTTTTTTACTAGGGACAGCAGAGGATCTTGGCTGGTCCAAGTCCTAATCTGGTGGGCCGTGACAGGTGATTTATCATTTTCAAATGCTTCCATGACCATCAACAAGTCTGCAGACTGCGCCATGTCCACCCCCGTGGTGGGCAATGGTAGCCGACTGAGAGCATCCGCACAGTTCTCGGTGCCTGGCCTGTGGAGGATGGTATAGTTATACGCTGATAGCGCGAGTGCCCACCTTTGTATACGGGCTGAGGCATTAGTATTTATCCCCTTGTTTTCAGCGAATAGGGATGTGAGGGGCTTGTGATCGGTTTCCAGCTCAAATTTGAGGCCAAACAGGTACTGATGCATTTTCTTTACCCCAAACACACACGGTAATGCCTCTTTCTCAATCATGCTGTAGACCCTCTCGGCCTTAGACAAGCTCCTGGAAGCATAGGCGACAGGTTGCAACTTCCCCGCAACATTAGCTTGTTGTAATACACACCCGACTCCATACGACAATGCGTCACATGCTAGCAAATGTCTTTTACATGGGTTATACAATACAAGCAGCTTGTTGGAGCATAAAATGCTTCTGGCTTTCTCAAAAGCAATTACTTGTTTTTTTCCCCATACCCAGTTCTCAACTTTACGCAATAACACATGTAGGGGCTCTAAGGGGGTGCTTAACCCCGGTAGGAAGTTACCAAAATAGTTGAGGAGTCCCAGGAACGACCGCAGCTCTGTGACATTCTGTGGCCTGGGCGCATTCCTGATAGCCTCTCTCTTAGCGTGTGTGGGCCGAATGCCGTCCGCCGCGAACTTTCTCCCCAAAAACTCCATTTCTGTTGCCATGAAGACGCATTTCGACCTCTTCAGCCGCAGCCCTACACGATCCGATCGCTGGAGGACCTCCTCCAGGTTTTGTAGGTGCTCAGCGGTGTCCTGACCTGTGACCAATATGTCGTCCTGAAAGACCACCAGGCGTGGGACCGACTTGAGTAGGTTCTCCATGTTTCTCTGGAAGATCGCTGCAGCCGACCGAATTTCAAACGGGCATCTGTTGTAGATGAACAGTCCCTTGTGCGTGTTGATGCAGGTGAGGCCCTTCGAAGACTCCTCCAGCTCCTGCATCATATAGGCCGAAGTCAGGTCGAGCTTGGTGAACATCTTGCCTCCTGCCAGCGTCGCAAATAGGTCATCTGCCTTAGGTAGCGGGTATTGGTCCTGTTGCGAGAAAAGATTAATAGTTACTTTATAATCGCCGCAAATCCTGACCGTGCCATCACTTTTGAGTACTGGAACAATCGGGCTGGCCCACTCGCTGAATTCCACTGGGGAGATGATGCCCTCACATTGCAGCCTGTCCAGCTCGATTTCCACTCTCTCCCTCATCATGTGAGGTACCGCTCACACCTTGTGGTGAATGGGTCGTGCCTCTGGGACCAAGTGGATCCGCACCTTCACCCCGGAAAAGTTTCCAATGCCTGGCTCAAAAAGGGAAGGAAATTTGTTAAGAACCTGGGTATATGAGGCCTCATCGATATGTGATAGCGCTCGGATGTCATCCCAGTTCCAGCGGATTTTGCCCAGCCAGCTCCTTCCAAGCAGTGTGGGTCCATTGCCCGGGACAATCCAGAGTGGCAGTTCGTGCACCGTGCCCTTGTAGGTGACCTTGACCATGGCGCTGCCGAGGACAGTGATAAGCTCTTTGGTGTACGTTCTCAGTTTCATGTGGATGGGGCTCAGGGCTGGTCTGAATGCCTTGTTTCACCACAGTCTCTCAAACATCTTTTTACTCTTGATGGGTTGGCTAGCGCCAGTGTCCAGTTCCATGGTTACGGATAAGCCATTCAATTTTACGTTTAACATTATAGGTGGACATTTCATCGAAAATGTGTACGCCCCGTGTACTTCAGCATCTGCCTTTTCGTAGGATGGTCTCATGGCCAATGCCCAGTACAAAAAAGTCTATGAGCATTTGCTCCAGGTAGCCATCAAACTCACATTGTCCTGCAAGTCGCCTTAGCTCGGCGACGTAGCTCGCCACTTCCTGATCTTCAGATCGCTGGCACGTGTAGAACCAATACCTCGCCATCAGCACGCTCTCCCTCGGGTTAAGATGCTCCCGAACCAGTGTACACAGCTCCTCATACGACTTTTCTGTGGGTTTCACCGGAGCCAGAAGATTCTTCATGAGGCTGTAGGTCGGTGCCCCGCAGACTGTGAGGAGGACCGCTCTCCTTTTTGCAGCGCTTCCTTCTCCTTCCAGCTGGTTGGCTACAAAGTACTGGTCTAGCCGTTCAACATAGGCTTCCCAGTCCTCACCCTCCGTGAACTTCTCCAGGATGCCCACAGTTTGCTGCATCTTTGCATTGGATTCGTATTCTCATCACCAGTTATTGTGTTCCTAACACAGATGAGGCTGCACAGAGGGAGGTTAAAGTAACAGTGACCTCAGTCTTTAATAAGACACTCCAAAGTGAGGAACAGGCCTTAGGGGCTGGCTTATATACAGTGCTCCCAAGGGATTCTGAGATCCCTTGAGACTTCAGGGGATGAGCTCCCTGGTGGCGGAACATGGAAGTGCATGCTTTACAGATACACAATAGTGGCCCTCAGCCGGTCCAGGCAGAGGGCGGTCGAGGGGGTCGTTCAGCCCGACTGCCTGCCTCTCTTTCACGGTTACATCCGAGCCAGGGTGTCCCTGGAGATGGAGCACGCGGTGTCCACCGGTACGCTCACGACCTTCCGCGAGAGGTGGGCACCGGAGGGACTGGAACGCATCATCACCCCCGGCAACCAAATTTTAATTTGACCATAGGTTTTCAAAAGTATAATTTGATTATTTGTCAGTTTTAGTGCCTCTTTAACAAGGGGGCACTTGATTTAGTTTACTTTACAATAGTTGTAAAGCTGTTGAATTGGTTTAAGTTCACTGTAATGTTTTATTTGTTAATTTGTGTGTTCTAGTGTCCCTTTAATAAGTTCTATTTCAAGTAGTTGTAGAGCTGTTGAGTTGGGAGTGACTTAGCCAGTCACATGATGTTCACAAGACTCAATAAAACCCCAGCCAGTTGGAGTCAGAGAATCCACGATGAGGCAGGTGGTTGTGAGCCTGGTGGAAGAACTGTAACGTGTAGTGTGATTGTTAAACCTTTGCTAATAAACCAACTAGTTCCTAATCATAGAATCATAGAAGTTTACAGCATGGAAGGAGGCCATTTCGGCCCATCATGTCCATGCCGGCCGACAAGAGGCTATCCAGCCTAATCCCACTTTTCAGCTCTAGGTCCGTAACCCTGCAGGTTACGTCACTTCAGGTGCACATCCAAGTACTTTTTAAATGTGGTGAGGGTTTCTGCCTCTACCCACCCTTTCAAGCAGTGAGTTTTGACCCCCACAATCCTCTGCGTGAAGAAATTTCCCCTCAAATCCCCTCTAAACCTTCTACCAATTACTTTAAATTTATGCTCCCTGGTTGTTGACCCCTCTGCTAAGGGAAAAAGGCCCTTTCTATCCACTCTATCTCGGCCCCTCATAATTTTATACACCTGAATGAGGTCTCCCCTCAACCTCCTCTGTTCCAATGAAAACAAATCCAGCCTATCCAATCTGTCCTCATAGCTTAGATTCTCCACTCCTGGCAACATCCTCATGAATCTCCTCTGTACCCTCTCTAGTGCAATCACACCTTTCCTGTAATGTGGTGACCAGAACTGCACGCAGTACTCCAGCTGTGGCCTAACCAGTGTTTTATATCGTTCAAGCATAACCCCGCTCCCTGCTCTTGTATTCTATGCCTCAGCTAATGAAGGCAAGCATTCCATATGCCTTCAGAACCACCTTATCTACCTGGCCTGCTACTTTCAGGGATTTGTGGACATGCACTCCAAGGTCCCTTTGTTCCTCTACACTTCTCAGTATCCTACCATTTAATGTGTGTTCCCTTTCCTTGTTAGCCCTCCCCAAATGCATTACCTCACATTTCTCTAGATTAAATTCCATTTGCCACTGTTCTGCCCACTATAGCAATGTGTTGCTATGAATTCTTAAGCAATGAACCCACAAAGCAAATACATTACAACAATGAATAACCAGATAACCAGTCAATAATCGGTTGGCAAACAGTAACTAGTGGGGTGCCGCATGAATCGGTGCTGGGGCCTCAACTATTTACAATCTATATTAATGACTTGGATGAAGGGACATAGAAGCATAGAAAATAGGTGCAGGAGTAGGCCATTTGGCCCTTCGAGCCTGCATCGCCTTACAATGAATTCATGGCTGAACATGCAACTTCAGTACCTCATTCCTGCTTTCTCGCCATACCCCTTGATTCCCCTAATAGTAAGGACTACATCAAACTCCTTTTTGAATATATTTAGTGAATTGGTCTCAATAACTTTCTGCGGTAGAGAATTCCACAGGTTCACCACTCTCTGGGTGAAGAAGTTTCTCCTCATCTCGGTCCTAAATGGCTTACCCCTTATCCTTAGACTGTGACCCCTGGTTCTGGACTTCCCCAACATCGGGAACATTCTTCCTGCACCTAACCTGTCCAAACCCGACCAAGTGTAATGTTTCCAAGTTTGCTGATGATACAAAGATGGGTGGGAAAGCAAATTGTGAGGAGGACACAAAAAATCTCCAAAGGGATATAGACAGGCTAAGTGAGTGGGCAAAAAATTGGCAGATGGAGTATTATGTGGGAAAATGTGAGGTTATCCACTTTTACAGAAAAAATAGAAAAGAAAATTATAATTTAAATAAAGAAAAATTGCCAAGTGCTGCAAAACAGAGGGACCTGGGGGTCCTTGTGCATGAAACACAAAAAGTGAGTATGCAGGTACAGCAAGTAATCAGGAAGGCAAATGGAATGTTGGCCTTTATTGCAAGGGGGATAGAGTATAAAAGCAGAGAAGTCCTGCTACAACTGTACAGAGTATCAGTGAGGTCACACCTGGAGTACTGCATGCAGTTTTGGTCTCCATATTTAAGGAAGGATATACTTGCATTGGAGGCTGTTCAGAGAAGGTTCACTCGGTTGATTCTGGAGATGAGGGGGTTGACTTATGAAGAAAGGTTGAGTAGGTTAGGCCTAATCACATTGGAGTTCAGAAGAATGAGAGGTGATCTTATCGAAACATATAAGATAATGAGGGGGCTCAACAAGGTGGATGCAGAGAGGGGAAACTAACACAAGGGGGCATAGTCTCAGAATAAGGGGCTGCCCATTGAAAACTGAGATGAGGAGGAAATTTTTCTCTCAAAGGGTTGTATATCTATGGAATTCTCTGCCCCAGAGAGCTGTGGAGGCTGGGTCATTGAATATACTTAAGGCGGAGAGAGACAGATTTTTGAGCGATAAGGGAATAAAGGGTTATGGGGAGCAGGCAGGGAAGTGGAGCTGAGTCCATGATCAGATCAGCCATGGTCCTTTTGAATGGTGGAACAGGCTCGAGGGGCCAGGTGACCTACTCCTGCTCCTATTTCTTATGTTCTTAGAATTAGTTTTCTTCTTTGGTGGTGTTGGTTGAGGGACCGAAAGAACTGCCTGCTCCTTTTTGAATAGTGACATGGGATCTTTCAGTCCACCTGAACAGATAGATGACTCCTCGGTTTAGTATCTCATCTGAAAAGCAGCACCTCTGATAATATGGTTCTCACTCAGTACTGTGCTGAAGTATTAATGTAGAATATGGCCTGAAATTGAGGACTGGTGCTCAAATCCATAACATTTTGACTCAGAGGTGACAGTGCTACCAATAGGCTAAACTGAAAGGAGACAGAGGAAAGTGAGATGGATAAGTAAGAGACAGAGAGAAAGAGACAGAAAAAAGAGACACAAAGAAAAAGAGAGAGGAAGAAAGAAAGAAAGAGAGAAAAATGAAAAGGAGAACAAATATAATTTGAATGCCTATGGGCTGGATTTTCGGCTTTGCCGTTTTCGGGACCAAAACGGTGGCGGGCCGGGAAATTTACCGCGCAATTAACGTTTGCGCTGTGTGGAGTAATTTTTGACATCTGGGCCCTGCGCTGCAGCGCAATGGGAGGCGTTGTACGACTTTTGTGGAGCAAAAACAGCAACTAAAGTGCAGGGCAGGGAGCGCTCTGAGAGAGGCCTTGGGAGAGGAAAACCCCCCCTCAAAAAATTCACAAAAATATGCAAAAAAACATTGCCAACACCCTTACAACACAACTCGCTACAAACAAAATACAAGAATAAACACAGGAACTTAACTACTTTGCAGTTTATTTACCTCACCGCCGCCAGCAGGGCTGGACCGCTGTGTTTTCCCTGGCGGTCATCGCGGGGTGTGCTTTGAGATGAAACTACTGTCAGTGTCACAACAGGAGCAGTTCTCCCTGGCGGTGCTTCTAAGCGCAGCCGCAAAATCCGACCCGAGGATCGCGACTGGAAGCAAAAGATCTAACTGCCCCATTTTTCGCCGCCGAGTGCCAAAACCCGACTAAACCCAGGTCGCAAACAACCCAACAATCCAAACCTTTGTCTCCTAGTCCTCACAATTTTGCCACTAAAGCCTATTTGTAGAAAAGATATCACACCTAAGTGAATCTTTCTTAATGATGAGACAATGCGTTCTTTGTGTGATAATGTTAATTTGGCATCTTAAACTGCTCTCACCATTCGACCACACCAGTGTTATGTAGCTCAAAATGCTCTCAGCATTCACGCAATAGCTGATACCACAGACAAGATCTCACTGGTTCCACCATGTGCCAAGTATAATTGGAATAAACTTGACTCGTGGAGTTTGTGCGAAAGGAATTACCCCATGCCGTTGAACCTATCGTCCAATGTAAAGAGACTGGGGGGCTCCCTAGTTTCAGAATTCATAGCTTTATTATGCATAGACTTCCAAAAGAGACTTGAAGTAAATCCCAGATCTGGCAACATATTATTTTAATTCTGCTAGCTAATGGGTTCCTCGTTAAAAGTAAACATTCAAAGGTTCAAAATCATGAATCTACTAACTACTTTTTCTGCCAAAACTGCATTGACCCATATTAACTGTTATATATGAGAAAGAAGGTGTTCAGTTAGTCTGTTACATCTTGTGTGTGGTGAGGTTCTGGCACTTTATGTTCCTTCTGGAACCGTCTCAGCTGTTTGGCAATATTAACAGAGCAATGAAGTACCTCCAGATGTTCCATATGATGGTAATAAAGTGACCACTAATATCTGATCCTTGAGGGTATTAAATACAACTGAATGTAATATGTGGGTTAAATAAAAATGGCTTTGTATTCCAACAGTGCCTTTTTATAAAAATACGTGATCGTCCAAACAATTACTAAACCATGTGCATGAATTGGAGATGTTGACAGCCCTGTGCCCATGCACTATGATACTGGTATTCGAGACCACCAACCCTGATAGTTGTCACCTTTCAGCGAAATGTGCCCAGATGGGGACCCACTCTGCCATCAGGGATGGATATTGCTTAGCTGTGCAGTAGATGCAGCTCTGCCTGTTTTAGTAATTCGGCTATTTCTCCCTTGCCCTGTCAGCTCTGTCTACGTCAAAGCAGTTCTTGGAAAAATAC
The DNA here is from genome assembly GCF_044704955.1 of Pristiophorus japonicus. NCBI lineage: Eukaryota > Metazoa > Chordata > Chondrichthyes > Pristiophoridae > Pristiophorus > Pristiophorus japonicus. The sequence goes on from NC_091994.1 coordinate 82,568,059, forward strand.
GAGAAAGGTGGGTTAGCAAACAGTTATGTAATTTTGGAAACATTATAGTTTTGACCGGAGGAAATGATCGGAGGTGGTCTGATATTTGATAAATGGGTGATCTTGGACCCAAAGGGATACTTGGATGAGAATTTATTCTTTAATGCTAGGGATTGTTAGTTCATGTTAATTACTTTGGGAGCTCTAAGACTGACATTAAAAACATATACATCAGTATAACGTTTACATGAAAATGATTGAACTGCAATATAATTTTACAAATTTGTCCAGTGCCCCACTCCTCCATACGCATGTGCACGAGCACGCGCACACACACACACATCCTACCTGCTTTTGGCAAGAATCCCTTGGCCATTGACTTCTCCATTACCCCGTCAATGCTTTTCCATGATTCACTGACGTGGAATCCATTTCTTTTTTATGGCCTTTTATGTGCTCATCAAGATGAGAGATGTGAATGGAATACTTTCCATTTTGGGCACCCTCTGTCCGCATCAATCACTTGCAGGCCATGAATAGCACGGTTAGATGCAAAGTAAAGCTACCTCTTTGGTGCCTCAACAATGTCCGTTTTCCCCGACCTCAAGAGAACAACTTGTACTGTTTGATGCCTTGGGTCTGTGCCCACCAGGAACTGGATTGGGACTTCCCAATGTCATTTGGAGCACAATGTAGATGATTAGGCAGAGAAAATCTTCATCCCATCAGTCGGGGAAGGTTTCAGAGGGGAAAGGTCCAATCAGCAAGCCATCCAGTCTCTTATGGCAGGATAGGGTAGATCCTAACTGTTCTTCTTCCCTCTTGAGATAGAGAACTACTGGCACTCAAGAATTATCAATGGTTAATCAATCAAAATATGTGAATTTGATTGCCTACCAAAGTTTGGATTATAAACTCATGATCCTTAGGATTGAGGACCCAGTATTCTATTGCTGTGTTTCAGACCATCTATTTATTATGGTTTGCTAGTAATGCTGAGAAATAAAGCTTTCTTAATTAACTCCGAAAGCAAATATACCACCCTACATTCTACCCCTTCTCTCTGCATTGGTGTTCTGTTGAAATCTACACTCATCTCCCAATCTTCTTCTGTGGCTCATTCTTTTCCTAGACCTCAAAATCATGGAACACCATACTTCCCGGGGTCTTTAATTCCCCCAACATTATGCAGGTTTTTAAAACCAAATTGGGTGTCCCCTAACCAGTATATTTTTTGATTTATCTTATCTTCTCTGACAATCTTTTCAACCCCGGTGGTGTCCAGCACTAACCCTATGTCCTTCCCATAGGTTTCACAGTAAAACTGTAATCCCAAAAACCTGATTAATGGTCAGAGCAGCATGGATAGAGACAATGGTTGCATTCCGTTGGACGGACCTTGCTGGTTTTATTTTTTTTTCCTCTTTTAGACTCCCATGCACCACCTCACCATTGGAGGTTAACAAAAAACTAGTTTTTTCACAACTCGGGGAGGCTTCATGACCCAACCTACCTCACTCAATGATTGCTCGTAGCTTGATTCCGCTTCTACATGGCCAAGATCAGGGCCGCACCATGGGAGGAAGCGTGAACACAATCCCATTATCTACTATTCCATGGACCGATACAATATACTGCACCATAAAAATAGCATTATTTCACTCTGATTTAAAAATAAAACGATTAAAAACTTCCTGAATTGTTCCTGCATCAGAGGATTACATCGGATATAATCATTTGGCCCAGCCAGCCCATGCTCCACTCGAGCCTCCTCCCTTCTTTCCTTATCTGAATCTATCTGCATAACCCTCTATCCCTTTCTCCCTCATATGCTCGTCTAGCCTCCCCTTAAATACATCTATACTATTCGCTTCAACTACTCCCTGTGGTAGCGAGTTCCACATTCTCACCACTCTTTCGGTCAATAAAAAATCTGAATTCCCTATTGGATTTCTTGGTGACTATCTTATATTAATGGCCTCTAGTTATGCTCTTCCCCACAAGTAGAAACATTCTCTCTGTATCCACTCTATCAAAACCTTTCATCATTTTAAAGACCTCTATTAGGTCATCCCTCAGCCTTCTTTCTTCAAGAGAAAAAAAACCCAGCCTGTTCATCCTCTCATAAGAACATAAGAACATAAGAAATAGGAACAGGAGTAGACCATATGGTCCCTCAAGCTTGCTCCGCTATTCAATAAGATCATGGCTGATCTGATCATGGACTCAGCTCTACTTCCCCGCCCGCTCCCCATAACCCCTTATCCCCTTATCGTTTAAGAAACTGACTATTTCTGTCTTAAATTTATTCAATGTCCCAGCATCCACAGCTCTCTGAGGCAGCGAATTCCACAGATTTACAACCCTCTGGGAGAAGAAATTTCTCCTCATCTCAGTTTTTAATGGACGGCCCCTTATTCTAAGATCGTGCCCTCTAGTTCTAGTCTCCCCCATCAGTGGAAACATCCTCTCTGCATCCTGATATGTATACCGTCGCATTTCTGGTATCATTCTTGTAAATCTTCTCTGCACCCTCTCCAGTACCTCTACATCCTTTTTATAATATGGCGACCAGAACTGTATGCAGCACTCTAAGTGTGGTCTAACCAAGGTTTGATACAGGTTTAGCATAACCTCCCTACTTTTCAATTCTATACCTCTAGAAATAAACCTTAATGCTTGGTTTGCTTTTTTTATGGCCTTGCTAACCTGCGCAACAACTTTTAGCGATTTGTGTATTTGTACTCTGAGCTCCCTTTGTTCCTCTACCCCACCCAGACTCTCACTCTCCAAGTAAAACGTGACCTCCCTATTCTTTCTACCAAAATGTAATCCCTCACATTTATCTGTGTTGAACTTCATTTGCCAATTATGTGCCCATTCTGCAAGTTTATTAATGTCCTCCTGTAATTTGCTGCAGTCCTCCTCAGTATTGACTATCGCCCCCAATTTGGTGTCATCCGCAAATTTAAAAATTGTGTTTTTGATTGAAAAGTCTAAATTGTTGTATAAATTGTGAATAACAGTGGTCCCAGCACTGATCCTTGTGGAATACCACTACCCACCTCCTGCCACTGTGAATTTTTACCCTGACTCTGCTTTCTGTCTTGAAGCCAGCTAGCTATCCAGTCTGTTACTTGTTCCCTGACTCTGCATTCTCTGACCTTATTCATCAGTCTGTTATGTGGTAGCTTATCGAAGGCCTTTTGACAATCTAGATAAATTACATCTACTGCATTACCATTACTTTAATGATCAATTCCTAAGTTTTATTAACAACCTTACTGGCACCGGGACTTGGAGCAAACTGATTGGCATCTGGATTTGGGTACTTGGTTATCAGATGTTTTTAACTAGCACAACAGGACTAGAAAGAAGAATGGTGCTATTTAGAGACCACTTGGTTGAATGGAGGAGCAATAGAGCTTTGAAGCCTAGTTCTGGCATTGGGTCATTTTGGAACGAAGCCACCAAGTCTGAAGCTGGCTTGTTCATTCATAATTCTTATTGATATGTCTTGAAAAGTTAAAAAACTCTGCAGCATTAAGATTTACCAGTTGCAGACAATGTCATTTATGTCTTCAGTATCTATGAGCTGAGGGGCCCAGCTCCAATTCACAAGGCTACTCCTAAGGAGAAACTAGCAAAACCAGTATTACATTGAAGATCTGCTCAATATAGCTTCAGCTTTGAGTGGTGCTAAAATACAATTGAGAAGAAAAGTGACCTACATGGAATTTGTTGCTGAAAGGTTTCACGCCACAACAACTTACTCCAAATGCCAGGCTTGGATACAAAAACAGCTCATCTGGGAGTAGAAGAAACATCTGGACTCAGAGAACTGGCCTTAATCTTCCTGTTGAAAATAGAGTTTTAAAAAAAATCATAATTAGAGAATAACAGATGGGTGGGTCTGTGTTACAAGGTTGTAGCGCAATCAACTGTTATGTGTCATGACCACAAAGCAAAGGTGCTTTAAGCAGTCTTCACTAACTCAAGATTGTATTACAGCTGTCAACCACATTTCTGGCCATCTGGTCTGTACATAGTACAGTGCAACTCTGGCAAATGCAATTGATTCATGGACTCAAGCTTACAGGACATCACTATATTAGGAGTTAACAGGCGGTCCCCTGATCTTTAGCCTCGAACCAACTCTCTCTTCACCTCAGCCTTTTTTGTATCTATTTCATTATTATTACTATCAGTTCTCCTTTGATGTTCCCCTCCTAAGTTCCAACTATTCCATCCTATGCCCTCTTCCTCTTCCCCATATCCTCAAGATTCATCCCATCATCTCCCATTCTAACTCATTCTTTCCCAGAATCTCAAAACTGTGGCATTTGTCCTACAAACTACAGGATTAAAAAACCCAATCTTAGCTAACTGCTACTCCTTGATTTATCTTCTCTTCTCTCCTACTCTTTCAGCAGCTCCACTGATTAACTGTACGCTTCTAAGTTTTACTGTTACTTTCTCCCATCTTCTTTGGCATTTATTTACAATACACTTTTTCTCAGACGGAAGGACATCAGGGAAACCTGCTGAGTAGCATCCACCAATGTCCCCATGAAGTAAGTGAGAGAAGGCCAGCTTAACTTTCCCTCTATCATGATGTATAAAAGGACTGGGTAATTTCTATATGGTAGACCGGCATCCAACCAATTTTTAAGTTTTCACTCTTCATCCCAGCTGGACTCAAACACAAATACAAAATACCTCTACCATTATTTTATCTTCTAACACAGTTTATTTGTGCTGAGTTAGCTGTTAACTCATCATAGAGCAATACAGTTGGCCTCAGTACCCCAACAAAGGATTCTTCTTCTGATTGTTGGGTGAGAAGAGGATTAAGCACCGCAGTTGAAGAACCTGTGAACACACATGGAGAATTGTCACTAAAGTGATCTGCCATTACTTGTGGAACTGGATTGAGCAAGAATCGGTGCCTACAGAACAGAACCCAAGTAAAGGCCTGTGCCTGTGAAGTGAGTTTGAGCCAAGGGTCGGTGCCCATAGAACTGGACTTGAGCAAGAACCGGTGAGTGGGAACGAGATTATAGCATGTGACGGCGGCCTGTGAAAACACACCCAAGCAACAGTCAGTGTTTTGAGGACATCTGGGAAAGAAATTCTAAAAGAAAATTGTTGTTTCTCTATGGGCTGCATGTTTCTTTAAATAGCTACAGAAAGCGTTTACGTTACATTTGGGAAAACATTCTTTGAAGGTGCCAGTAAACTATGTTTTGCGACAGGAAGAAGATACAAGCAAATCATTTGCAGTGTGTTACCATTCACTATCTTGTATCTGTGTGAGCAATCACTCCTCTGCAAGATCCCTGAACGTTATTAGATTAGATTAATATGGGAGGTAGAAGCATCAAACAGATTCTTCACTGCTCTTAAGTTTACTGACCAAAGAAGTGATAAAAGATTCTGAGTTGTTATCTGTTGAAGTCTTTTTTGGGATTAGTTCAACTCTGGTTTGCATCTTGTTGATGGTGCACACTGCAGCCACGGTGCACCGGTGGTGGAGGGAGTGAATGTTTAAGGTGGAGGATGGGATGGCAATCAAGTGGGCTGCTTTGTCCTGGATGGTGTCGAGCTTCTTGAGTGTTGTTGGAGCTGCACTTGTCCAGGCAAGTGGAGAGTATTCCATCACACTCCAGACCTGAGCCTATAATTCTCTTTATCATTTATAATTGTCACTGAGCGAACAATAAGACAAGTTCGGAGAAATTCCTTGATACACAGAGTTGTTGCGGAATGGAATGCTTTATCACCAGGGGTATTTGAGGCAGATACCATCGTTTATTGGAAAAGTGAATAAATACTTAAGAAAGATACAGGATTCTGGAAAGTGAGCCAGGCAGTTGCATTAGTTTTGAATTGCTCTCGCAAAGAGCTGTTGCAGACACGATTGGCTAAAGGGCTCCCTTCTGTGCAGTAAACTTCTGTGGTTATACGTTTTGGGTCCCTTGTCTGAAACCGAGAAGAGAAATCTACTATGGTGGCCAAAATGATATAGGGTCTTTAAGAAGCTTAATGGAACAGACATTTAACGCACAGGTGTACAAAGGGAATCTCCACACAGGTAAGTTCACAGTCTCAGATAGATTAATTTGAGGGAGATGGTGAGTGGAGCCAGAGCCTTTTTTCATAGGAGATTCAACCAAAATGGATGGATAGCCAGGCAATACCACTTTCACACAGCTGTCTGGAGATACTGAGAGTAGACTGACTGCTTGGCCTTTTGCATAGGATATTGGTATGTAACCATGGGTATAGATAAAAATGAGACTCCAGCCCGAAATGTTTCTCCATCTCCAAAATCCTAGTTAAGCTGTCTAATTTCTTAGATAATCACTGCACACAGCCATTATGCTACTACTTGTTGTAGCACAAAGCCTATACTACAGTCCTCAAAGGCTTGAAGTTTGTTCAAATATTCTCAATCATTATAATTTTGATTAATATAGTAAAATAATGAGGGAGGTAAAGAGTTCAACTGTTTTGAGACCTTGGGAGAGAATAAATTAGAGTAGGAGATGCTTCAATGATTTCAGCACAGAGAGGAAGCAGGGAAGAAGGAGGGTTGAGGGGTGGTATATGTCATGTATGTAGACCATGTATACTAACTGTATAGTCACATAAGGTGTGCCACCAGAGGGCACTGCGGTGGGAGACCTGAGGGTCACCTGCATAGGTGTGCAGGGCCCAGTATAAAAGTCTGCCCACTATGCTTGTGCCTCATTCTGGAGTTACAATAAATGGGACTAAGGTCACAACAGCTCAAGTACAATACTAGACCTTGTGGAGTCATTCATAAGCGTATTAAAGACATAACAGTATACTTGGAGCTTGGGAGGAAGATAAAGATGGAAATTCAGAGCGGCAATGAGCAAAGAAATAGTATTTGCACAACAGTTTTCAGTGCTGGATATTATTGATGCTGATAGGCAACAGTTTAAAATGAACTGCACCAACAGGCAGCAAAACAACATTGTCCATTGAACAATGGACAGATCAGCCATGGTCTTATTGAATGGTGGAGTAGACTCGAGGGGCCAAATGGCCTACTCCTGCTCCTATTTCTTATGTTTTTATGTTCTTATGACCCCTGACATTGCATAGCACTAGCTATAGCCTACATAGATCTTCACCAAAGCAGGACTAAAAAGTTCTATTTTAGAAAACATCCCTGTTCAAAATTAAAACGACAAGCACAGTAAGGAAGATCAGCAGCTTTGTGCAACAGATTGATCTCTTAATGTGCTCCAGTGCCTTTAGCCTCTCCCTTCAGAAATTTTACTACACTCTGATATTAGTGCAAATGAAAGCCATTTTGATTTGACACTGTGCAGAAATCTGCAGTGAAGCAAAAACGAGGCTGAGCCAGACCTCCGACTTAATTGCTGGGTCACTCTTGTCTATTTCTGGGGGCCATGTTACCTTGAAAACAAATTGTAAACATGTGATTAGTGCTGACCCTGCAAAGCATGGAAGCTGAATTTTGTAAGAATCCACCATCCTGTAATGAGAATAAAGTCTGACACTTTGTGAAATATTACATAAGAACGTAAGAATCCTCAGGATTGGGAAAGGGCTATTAGGCTGAACTTGCATGGCTGTATCTCATACTCTAGCCCCAATTACCCATTTCCTCACCAAATCCTTCAAATCATTCTTCTCTGTAAATGCATGCAACTGTCGACTGAATCCATATATATTATATACTTCAAAAGCCTTTCCTAGTAACTTATTCCTCAACTGCATTGGTGCGTCTGTCCTCCCAATGGATTTGCAGGATCTTGCGGAGGCAGCATTGGTGGTATTTCTCCAGCGCTTTGAGGTGTCTACTGTATATGGTCCGCTTGTCTGAGCCAGATAGGAGGGCGGGTATTACTACAGCCATGTAAACCATAAGTTTGGTGCCAGATTTGAGGTCCTAGTCTTCGAACACTCTCTTCCTCAGGCGACCGAAGGCTGCGCTGGCACACTGGAGGCAGTGTTGGGCCTCGTCGTCGATGTCTGCCTTTGCTGATAGTATGGAAAATGGTCCACGTTGTCCAAGGCCACGCCGTGGATTTTGATAACCGGGAGGTAGTGCTGTGTGGCGGGGTCAAGTTGGTGGAAGATCTTTGTCTTACAGATAATTAGTGTAAGGCCCATGCTTTCGTATGCCTCGATGAAGATGTTGATGATGGCTTGGAGATTAGCCTCTGAATGTGCGCAGACGCAAGCCACAAGCTCGATCAGGCATCCCCAGCATCGAAGCGCTGAGCACACTTGACCAGCTCCGTTAGGTGGGCCACATCATCCGCATGCCCGACAGGAGAATCCCAAAGCAAGCGCTCTACTCGGAACTCCTACACGGCAAGCGAGCCCCAGGTGGTCAGAGGAAATGTTTCAAGGACACCCTCAAAGCCTCCCTGATAAAATGCAACATCCCCACCGACACCTGGGAATCCCTGGCCCAAGACCACCCTAAGTGGAGGAAGAGCATCCGGGAGGGTGCTGAGCACCTCGAGTCTTGTCGCCGAGAGCATGCAGAAAACAAGTGCAGGCAGCAGAAGGAGCGTGCGGCAAACCAGTCTTCCCATCCACCCTTTCCTTCAACGACTGTCTGCCCGACTTGTGACAGAGACTGTAATTCCCATATTGGACTGTTCAGTCACCTGAGAACTCACTTTTAGAGTGGAAGCAAGTCTTCCTCGATTTCAACTCTACTGCCCGTTGGGAGAAAATGTTCTGTCAGGCTTCCCTCCTTGCTCCTAACGTCATTGGCTGGAAAGCGCTTTGAGACATCCGGTGGTCATGAAAAGCGCTGTGTAAATCCAAGTCTTTCTTTTTAACCTCCCTGTCATGCATCTCACACTACTGTACATAACTGTATCTTACCATGCTATGCATGACTGTAACTAGAGATGACCTGTAACCACTAGCTTACCTTACCACCAGGGGTGCACTTGTAGGAGACACTGGATACCTGTATAAGGACAGGTCTCAGGCAAGTATGGCATTCGAGAGCTGTGTAATAAAGGTGCAGGTCCTGAGTGACCTTGACTCCAGTATGTGCCTCGTGTGAATCTGTACTGAGGGACAGGACTTTACACTCCCCATTTTAACTTCTGTTCCCTAGGACCCTTCACCATATACAGTGAATAATTAGCCTGCATCAATTTAAAAAGAAAGAACTTGCCTTTCTATAGCACCTTTCCAGATGTCCCAAAGCACTTTACAGCCAATTAAATACTTTTGAAGTGTTGTAATGTAGGAAAAGCTGCAGTCAATTTATGCACAGCAAGTTCCCACAGATATCAACGTGGTAATGACTAGATAAACTGTTGTGGAGATGTTGGTTGAGGAATAATTATTGACCAGGATACTGGGGAGAACGCTCTCCTTCAAAATAGTGCTATGGGATCTGTTGCGTTCACCTGAGAGGAGAGACGGGGCCTCATTTTAACGTTCACCCAAAAGATGGCAACTCTAACAGTGCAGCACTCCCTCAGTACTGCACTGGAGTGGCAGCCCAGGTTATGTGCTCAAATCTTTTAATTGGTTGTGAAGCATTTTGGGACATCCTGAGGTTTTGAAAGGCATTATATAAATGCAAGTCTTTCTTTAAACCCACAACCTTCTGACTCAGATGCGAGAGTGCTGCCACTCAGCCACGGCCGACACCTAGGCGAAGGTGAAAATATATTCAATTACCTTCCAAATCTCAAAATCTTCAACCGGTTTAACCAGATCACCTCAAAGTCGCACTTGATCCTAACTTGCTATCCTCATAATTTAAATTCCTGATTCCTGGAACTATTTTAATTGCCTCCTCTATAGCTTCTCAAGGACAGTGCTGACCAGAGATGCACACAGTACTTCAGATGTATTGGCCCTGAAAATCCTCAGCCCCATTCCATCAATGTAAGTGTGAGAAACCCAACGACATGCAATGTATTGCCCAATAATCTTTGGGTCTTCAGCCGGTGGCCGAGTTAATGTGGGCTCATCTTGCACACCTGCTACAGAAGGAATGTGGAAAATGTGGTGCGAGATGGTCACTTTTGGTATGGTAGGCACCTAAGAAATGCAGGAGCCATACATGATCAGCTCCATTTAAAAAGGAGATGACTAGAGATAATAGTTGCCTCCATTTCCGGTGTCTCCCATGCCAGGATCCTGCTTGGAGACTCCAATGGGATCCACCTGCATCCTTTAGCTGACCTCTACACCTGGTTCATCCTGGAATCTAGGTTGCTGGCCGGAGGGGAAGTGAAGGGTATTCCAAGTGTGAAAACTCCCTACCCTCAGCCCAATCTTCTCTGACATCATGGACCATGGTCGAGGCAGATGGAGGTTATGCCCACTCCTGGCCCTGTCAGAAACTCTGAGGCACAATTCTTCTGGGCGGCGACCCATTATTTCCAGGTCCTATCTGAATTTCAGAGTTTGACATGCCACATGCCCAGCCTGCGACCCAGATCCATCAGTTAGTCAGATCATTTTCAGGCACATTGTCCTCTTGTGCAGACATGTGTTGAGTGACATGAGGCAGTACCTGTGGTAGTTCTACTGGCCTGACCTGAGCTGAAAATGCTCACGATTATATCATCTATAGGTTGGCTGATGGGACAATAGAAACCTGTTGTCAGACTGCTTGTCCAACACCAGTTCTGATGAGCAGAAATTTTCTACAATTGAATATTGGGAAGACCGAAGCCATTGTTTTCGCTCCCCGCCACAAACTCCGTTACCTAGACACTGACTCCAGCCCTCTCCCCAACTCCTGTCTGAGGCTGAACCAGACTGTTCGCAACCTTGGTGTCATATTTGACCCCGAAATGAGCTTTCGACCACATATCCGCAGCATAACAAAGACCGCCTATTACCACCTCCATAACATTGCCCATCTCCGCCCTTGCCTCAGCTCATCCACTGCTGAAGCCCTCATCCATGCCTTTGTTACCTCTAGACTTGACGATTCCAATGCACTCCTGGCTGGCCGTCCACATTCTACCCTACGTAAACTACAGGTGATCCAAAACTCGGCTGCCCATGTCCTAACTCACATCAAGTCCCGTTCACCCCATCACCCCTGTGCTCGCTGACCTACATTGGCTTCATGTTAAGCCATGCCTCGATTTCAAAATTCTCATCCTTACTTTCAAATCCCTCCATGACCTCGCCCCTCCCTATCTGTGTAATCTCTTCCAGCCCCACAACCCCCCCCAAGATGTCTGCGCTCCTCTAATTCTGCCCTCTTGAGCATCCCTGATTGTAATCGCTCAATCATTAGTGGCCGTGACTTCTGTTGCCTAGGCTCCAAGTTCTGGAACGCCCTGCCTAAACCTCTCATGCCTTTCTACCTCTCTTTCCTCCTTCAAGACGCCCCTTAAAACATACCTCTTGGATCAAGCTTTTGGTCACCTGCGCTAATTTCTACTTATGCGGCTTGTATGTCAAATTTTTATCGCATACGACTCCTGTGAAGCACCTTGGGATGTTGCACTACGTTAAAGGCGCTATATAAATACAAGTTGTTTTTGTTGTTGTTGGCTTAGAAGCTTCTAGAGGATCTTAAGAAAAATAAATGGGCAGGAACAAGAAAAGGCCATTCTGCTCTTCAGTCTTGCATTTCTGTTTAGCTCCATGTACCGGACTCAATCATGCCATTTGCAGCACCCGCTTGCCTTGCTGACCTCTGCTCCAGGGACGCCAGGCTTCTGTCTTTGTGGGTCAAAAATTTGTGTACTATGGAGCCGGAGGAGTGCACGCAAAGTTTAAATCCTTGTTCCCATTAACTTGCATATATCTCAAGTTACTGACAGTAACAAATCTTGGTGTTCTGATTTAAGATTTATCCACCAATGAAGTAACAGTGCCAAGAACAGCCCTTTCCAAATCTCCAAGTCCACGTAATTCAAACAACTCAAAGCTGGAAATAAGAAACATAAACACAAATAGAGCCGAATTGACTGTCCTTCCAGGATCGGATTCCATGGGCTCAGGGGCCACACACTGGACATCGACATTCTGCTCCATCTTCAATCACGATTCTCTAGGGTAGATTTTCATAGAAACATAGAAACATAGAAAATAGGTGCAGGAGCAGGCCATTCAGCCCTTCCAGCCTGCACCGCCATTCAATGAGTTCATGGCTGAACATGAAACTTCAGTATCCCCTTCCTGCTTTCTCGCCATAACCCTTAATCCCCCGAGTAGTAAGGACTTCATCTAACTCCCTTTTGAATATATTTAGTGAATTGGCCCCAACCACTTTCTGTGGCAGAGAATTCCACAGGTTCACCACTCTCTGGGTGAAGAAGTCTCTCCTCATCTCGGTCCTAAATGGCTTGCCCCTTATCCTTAGACTGTGACCCCTGGTTCTGGACTTCCCCAACATTGGGAACATTCTTCCTGCATCTAACCTGTCTAAACCCGTCAGAATTTTAAACGTTTCTATGAGGTCCCCTCTCATTCTTCTGAACTCCAGTGAATACAAGCCCAGTTGATCCAGTCTTTCTTGATAGGTCAGTCCCACCATCCCGGGAATCAGTCTGGTGAATCTTCGCTGCACTCCCTCAATAGCAAGAATGTCCTTCCTCAAGTTAGGAGACCAAAACTGTACACAATACTCCAGGTGTGGCCTCACCAAGGCCCTGTACAACTGTAGCAACACCTCCCTGCCCCTGTACTCAAATCCCCTCGCTATGAAGGCCAACATGCCATTTGCTTTCTTAACCGCCTGCTGTACCTGCATGCCAACCTTCAATGACTGATGTACCATGACACCCAGGTCTCGTTGCACCTTCCCTTTTCCTAATCTGTCACCATTCAGATAATAGTCTGTCTCTCTGTTTTTACCACCAAAGTGGATAACCTCACATTTATCCACATTATAGTTCATCTGCCATGCATTTGCCCACTCACCTAACCTATCCAAGTCACTCTGCAGCCTCATAGCATCCTCCTCACAGCTCACACTGCCAACCAACTTAGTGTCATCCGCAAATTTGGAGATACTACATTTAATCCCCTCATCTAAATCATTAATGTACAGTGTAAACAGCTGGGGCCCCAGCACAGAACCTTGCGGTACCCCACTAGTCACTGCCTGCCATTCTGAAAAGTACCCATTTACTCCTACTCTTTGCTTCCTGTCTGACAACCAGTTCTCAATCCACGTCAGCACACTACCCCCAATCCCATGTGCTTTAACTTTGCACATTAATCTCTGGTGTGGGACCTTGTCGAAGGCCTTCTGAAAGTCCAAGTATACCACATCAACTGGTTCTCCTTTGTCCACTTTACTGGAAACATCCTCAAAAAATTCCAGAAGGTTTGTCAAGCATGATTTCCCCTTCACAAATCCATGCTGACTTGGACCTATCATGTCACCATTTTCCAAATGCGCTGCTATGACATCCTTAACAATCGATTCCATCATTTTACCCACTACTGAGGTCAGGCTGACCGGTCTATAATTCCCTGTTTTCTCTCTCCCTCCTTTTTTAAAAAGTGGGGTTACATTGGCTACCCTCCACTCGTTAGGAACTGATCCAGAGTCAATGGAATGTTGGAAAATGACTGTCAATGCATCTGCTATTTCCAAGGCCACCTCCTTAAGTATTCTGGGATGCAGTCCATCAGGCCCTGGGGATTTATCGGCCTTCAATCCCATCAATTTCCCCAACACAATTTCCCGACTAATAAAGATTTCCCTCAGTTCCTCCTCCTTACTAGACCCTCTGACCCCTTTTATATCCGGAAGGTTGTTTGTGTCCTCCTTAGTGAATACTGAACCAAAGTACTTGTTCAATTGGTCTGCCATTTCTTTGTTCCCCGTTATGACTTCCCCTGATTCTGACTGCAGGGGACCTACGTTTGTCTTTACTAACCTTTTTCTCTTTACATACCTATAGAAACTTTTGCAATCCGCCTTAATGTTCCCTGCAAGCTTCTTCTCGTACTCCATTTTCCCTGCCCTAATCAAACCCTTTGTCCTCCTCTGCTGAGTTCTAAATTTCTCCCAGTCCCCAGGTTTGCTGCTATTTCTGGCCAATTTGTATGCCACTTCCTTGGCTTTAATACTATCCCTGATTTCCCTTGATAGCCACGGTTGAGCCACCTTCCCTTTTTTATTTTTACGCCAGACAGGAATGTACAATTGTTGTAATTCATCCATGCGGTCTCTAAATGTCTGCCATTGCCCATCCACAGTCAACCCCTTAAGTATCATTCGCCAATCTATCCTAGCCAATTCATGCCTCATACCTTCAAAGTTACCCTTCTTTAAGTTCTGGACCATGGTCTCTGAATTAACTGTATCATTCTCCATCCTAATGCAGAATTCCACCATATTATGGTCACTCTTCCCCAAGGGGCCTCGCACAATGAGATTGCTAATTAGTCCTCTCTCATTACACAACACCCAGTCTAAGATGGCCTCCCCCCTAGTTGGTTCCTCGACATATTGGTCTAGAAAACCATCCCTTATGCACTCCAGGAAATCCTCCTCTACCGTATTGCTTCCAATTTGGCTAGCCCAATCTATGTGCATATTAAAGTCACCCATTATAACTGCTGCACTTTATTGCATGCACCCCTAATTTCCTGTTTGATGCCCTCCCCAACATCACTACTACTGTTTGGAGGTCTGTACACAACTCCCACTAACGTTTTTTGCCCTTTGGTGTTCTGCAGCTCTACCCATATAGATTCCACATCATCCAAGCTAATGTCTTTCCTAACTATTGCATTAATCTCCTCTTTAACCAGCAATGCTACCCCACCCCCTTTTCCATTTATTCTATCCTCCCTGAATGTTGAATACCCCTGGATGTTGAGTTCCCAGCCCTGATCATCCTGGAGCCACGTCTCCGTAATCCCAATCACATCATATTTGTTAACATCTATTTGCACAGTTAATTCATCCACCTTATTGCGGATACTCCTTGCATTAAGACACAAAGCCTTCAGGCTTGTTTTTTTAACACCCTTTGTCCTTTTAGAATTTTGCTGTACGGTGGCCCTTTTTGTTCTTTGCCTTGGGTTTTTCTGCCCTCCACTTTTCCTCATCTCCTTTCTGTCTTTTGCTTTTGCCTCCTTTTTGTCTCCCTCTGTCTCCCTGCATTGGTTCCCATCCCCCTGCCATATTAGTTTAACTCCTCCCCAACAGAACTAGCAAACACTCCCCCTCGGACATTGGTTCCGGTCCTGCCCAGGTGCAGACCATCCGGTTTGTACTGGTCCCGCCTCCCCCAGAACCGATTCCAATGCCACAGGAATTTGAATCTCTCCCTGCTGCACCACTGCTCAAGCCACGTATTCATCTGCGCTATCCTGCGATTCTTACTCTGACTAGCACGTGGCACTGGTAGCAATCCCGAGTTTACTACTTTTGAGGTCCTACTTTTTAATTTAGCTCCTAGCTCCTTAAATTCGTTTCGTAGGACCTCATCCCTTTTTTTACCTATGTCGTTGGTACCAATGTGCATCACGACAACTGGCTGTTCTCCCTCCCATTTGCACCAGGGCGGCAACATACCATCCTGGAGTCTCGGTTGCAGCCGCAGAAACGCCTATCTATTCCCCTCACCATTGAATCCCCTATCACTATCGTGCTCCCACTCTTTTTCCTGCCCTCCTGTGCAGCAGAGCCAGCCACGGTGCCATGAACTTGGCTGCTGCTGCCCTCCCCTGATGAGTCATCCCCCCTAACAGTACTCAAAACGGTGTATCTGTTTTGCAGGGGGATGACCACAGGGGACCCCTGCACTACCTTCCTTGCACTGCTCTTCCTGCTGGTCTTCCATTCCCTATCTGGCTGTGGACCCTTCACTACGGTAAGACCAACTCACTACACATGATACTCACGTCATTCTCAGCATCGTGGATGCTCCAGAGTGAATCCACCCTCAGCTCCAATTCCGCAACGTGGACCGTCAGGAGCTCGAGGCGGACACACTTCTCACACACGTAGTCGTCAGGGACACCGGCAGTGTCCCTGAGTTCCCACATGGTACAGGAGGAGCATATCACGCGACCGAGCTCTCCTGCCATGCCTTAACCCTTAGATATCCTTAAATTGGTAATAACAATGTTACAGTTCACTTACTGATATAAAAAATAAAAAGAAAAGCTACTCACCAATCACCAGCCAATCACTTACCCCATTGGCTGTGACGTCACCTTTTGATTCCTTTCTACTTCTATTTTGCTTTCTCTCCCGCTGTAGCTGCACCGGTACGCCTTTTATAGGCCGCTCCGACGCTGCTCCCACCTCTCGCCAACTGCCGCTGACTCTCGAGCTCCCGCTGGGCCTTTTATAGGCCGCTCCGACACTGCTCCCACCTCTCCCCAACTGCCGCTGGTACTCGAGCTCCCGCTGGGCCTTTTATAGGCCGCTCCGACGCTGCTCCCACCTCTCCCCAACTGCCGCTGGTACTCGAGCTCCCGCTGGGCCTTTTATAGGCCGCTCCGACGCTGCTCCCACCTCTCCCCAACTGCCGCACTGCTTGCCTTTTATAGAACCCACCTCATTTCCATTCCATTGATTTCAATGAAAATCGGACAGGTTCTATAAAAGGGGTGCAATCTACCCCACCAGATTACCACTCAGGCAGTGAAGGTGAAAAATCCACCCCTCCCTTTTTCTGGAAACTTTAACAGAACGCAGCAGATAGCAGCCTATTTGATACTTGTCGTCTTCAAATGTCAAGACAATGTCATCATCATCATAGACAGTCCCTCGAAATCGAGGAAGACTTGCTTCCACTCTAAAAGTGAATTCTGAGGTGACTGAACAGTCCAATATGGGAATTACAGTCTCTGTCACAGGTGGGACAGACAGTGGCTGAAGGAAAGGGTGGGTGGGGAACCTGGTTTGTAGGGAAGTAGGTGGCAATCGTCTCAATCATGAAGGCAATTGGCCATATTGATCGAGGTAAATTATTTATTATTGTGAAGGGTTTGAATACGAGGGGCGACAAGAAAAGTCAATAGAATGTTTGCATACACAGCTAGAACGGTGGGGGAGAAATTTGGTCGTGCCTCACTTGGGGCGGTAACCCAGGCGGAGCAGTAATCTTAGCGTCTTTAAAAAGTTGGTGCCCTCCGCCCAGGAATTCATCTGAATCAGGCGGGGAGTTGACAGGGGAGCTAAATCAGCCGTTGCACACCAGAGCAAGGGGGCCATAACGAAAAGTTGGTCGGTAAATTAGGCGGGCCCATTATGCATGCGCGGAACTCTAAGTCAGATTCCGGGAAAAGCGGAGTCTTAAAGGCGCGGCGTAGTAATGCACCCATTAAAGTTTTCAAAATCACTTGTTTTCAACCTGTACGGTTATGTCTGTCTGCTGCTGCAAACTCGGAGGCTCACGCACCAGTGCTGTGTGTAAACCTTGCACTGACTGTGACCCTCCGAGGGAAGCGCTTCCTCATCCCTTTAAGTAGCCACCAGTTAATGACTCTGCAAGCCTGCACCCACTGTTTTTCCAGACGTTGTTGTTCTTGGCGGGCGCTCAATGAGGCGGCCGAACCTACTTTTCCAACTGGGGCGCAAGTGTGGGCGTTGCACCAGGAATACGTCAGGATCGCACTAATCGGCAGCAGCCGGGCTACTGCTTTGCGCCCCTGGTGGGCCTCTAATGAATTTTCGGTTGGGGCGCTAAATGCTGCGCTGCCGGTTGGTAACCTCTTACGCTTCCATTAATGCCCCTCTGGCCATTAACTGAGGTGTTAGACAACCAAAAATCCAGCCCAAGGGTAATTTCTGCGAGGCCATGTGACACTAGTGCATATTTTAAAATTCACGGGTGCGCTGGCTTTTGTGAGGCCGATGTTTGAAAAGGGAGAGAGTGCAGAGAAGAGCAAGAAGAACAATCCTAAGTGCAAAGGGGATGAAGCAAGGTTAGAGAAGATCTACAATTTACAATGAAGAAGTTGAAGGGAGGGGGACTCATTGAGATGTACAAAACATTAAATGGTACACATAAGACAAACCCAGAATAGTGCTTCAAGATACAGAATTGTATTTCAGGATGCTACATCTCTCTGTTCTGCTCGATAGTATTATATGGAAGTTAAAACCGATGCAATATATTTCAATTGGTTAATTTAAATCTATGACCATGCTCTGGGGCAGTGTTCAGCAGGTGGAGTCTAAGATTACGACTCACCCAATGTCAGTGGTTTCATCAGCACTTTTGAATTGGGCCCGAAACTTCTTTAAAAAAAACATAAAGGGCTGGCAGTTTTACTCCATATGTAATGGCCCATTAATGAAACCGCACACCTTTGGTATGTGTGATTTCTGGGAATGCAGTTTTGTTCATGGGTTATTAATTATTCAGGAAAAGAGGCATTCTCCCAATTTTTGTTATGAAGGATTTTACCCCTATAGAATCTGGCATCCTTCTTGCCAACCAATCCAGAGAAGACATAATTTTCCTGACTCTGGATTAAGTGAATAACCTCACATTTCCTCACATTGTACTCCATCTACCACTTTATTGGCCACTCACTTAACCTGTCTATATCCCTTTGCATTGCGTCCTCCTCAGAATTTACTTTTCCACCTAGCTTTGTATCATCAGCAAACTTGGATACATTGCACTCGGTCCCTTCATCTAGGTCATAAATATAGATTGTAAATAGCTGAGGCCCAAGCACTGATCCTTGCGGCACCCCACTAGTTACAGCCTGCCAACCGGAAAATGATCCATTTATCCCTACTCTCTGTTTTCTGTCCATTAACCAATCCTCAATCCATGCTAATATATTACCTCCAAGCCCATGAGCCCTTATCTTGCATAGCAACCTTTTATGCCTTTTGGAAATCCAAATGTACTACATCCACTGGTTCCCCTTTATCTACCCTGTTAGTTACATCCTCAAAAAACTCTAAGAAATTTGTTAAACACGATTTCCCTTTCATAAAACCACGTTGACTCTGCCTAATTATATTATAATTTTCTAAGTGCCCTGTTACACTTCCTTAGTAATGGAAGTATTTTCCTGAAGACTGATGTCAGGCTAAATGGCCTGTAGTTCCCTGTTTTCTCTCTCCCTCCTTTTTTGAATAGCAGGGTTACATTTGCTAGCTTCCAATCTGCTAGGACCGTTCTAGGATCTCAGGAATTTTGGAAGATCCCAACCAATGCATCGACTTTCTCTGCAGCTACCTCTTTTAGAACCCTAGCATGTAGGCCATCAGGTCCAAGGGATTTGTTGGCTTTCAGTCCAATAGTTACTCAAATACTTGTACTCTACTGATATTCATTTCTTTAAATTCCTCATTCTTATTAGCCCCTTGGTTCCCCACTATTTTTGGTATGCTTTTTGCTACAGATACAAAATATTTGTTTAAAGTCTCTGCCATTTCCTTATTCCCCATTATAATTTCTCCTATCTCAGCCTCTAAGGGACCAATATGCTTACTTTTGCTGCTCTCTTCCTTTTTACATACTTGTAGAAGCTCTTACAATCTGTTTTTATATTTCTTGCTAGTTTACTTTCATATTCTATTTCCTCCATTTTTATCAATGTTTTGGTCACCCTTTCCTGCTTTCTAATGGTCTCCCAATCCTCAGGCTCACCCTCCCCCACCCCCCCCCCCACCCCCCCCCCAATCCCCTACAATATTGCACTTCCTCTACATTCAGGACTTCTCTCTGATAGTCCGCTTGAGATCTGGAACTCACCATGTGCATCATCATCATAGGCAGTCCCTCGGAATCGAGGAAGACTTGCTTCCACTCTAAAAATGAGTTCTTAGGTTACTGAACAGTACAATACGAGAACCACAGTCCCTGTCACAGGTGGGACAGATAGTCGTTGAGGGAAAGGGTGGGTGGGACTGGTTTGCCACATGCTCTTTCCGCTGCCTGCGCTTGGTTTCTGCATGCTTTCGGCGATGAGACTCGAGGTGCTCAGCGCCCTCCCGGATGCACTTCCTCCACTTAGGGTGGTCTTTGGCCAGGGACTCCCTGGTGTCGGTGGGGATGTTGCATTTTTTCAGGGAGGCTTTGAGGGTGTCCTTGAAGTGTTTCCTCTGCCCACCTTTGGCTCGTTTGCCGTGAAGGAGATCCGAGTAGAGCGCTTGCTTTGGGAGTCACGTGTCTGGCATGCGGACAATGTGGCCTGCCCAGCGGAGCTGATCAAGTGTGGTCAGTGCTTCAATGCTGAGAATGTTGGCCTGGTCAAGTATTCTAACGTTGGTGCGTCTGTCCTCCCAGGGGATTTGCAGGATCTTGCGAAGACATCGTTGGTGGTATTTCTCCAGCGACTTGAGGTGTCTGCTGTACATGGTCCATGTCTCTGAGCCATACAGGAGGGCGGGTATTACTACAGCCCTGTAAACCATGAGCTTGGTGGCAGATTTGAGAGCCTGGTCTTCGAACACTCCTTTCCTCAGGCGGCCGAAGGCTGCACTGGCGCACTGGAGGTGGTGTTGAATCCCGTCATCAATGTCTGCCCTTGATAAGAGGCTCAATGCTGGGGGAACTCACACTGCACCAACCTATGGATTAGCACCAGTATTGAAACAGTGGACAAAGGAATTTAATAGAAAAGCATATTGGTCCAGAAATTGATTATTGATTAAAAAATGATGGCGAATTAACCAAAAAATCCAGCGATTTGTGGCAAAGTTGAGATATGATTCTCCACAAATCGCAGGATGATTTGCTTCGCCATTAGCCTTGACAGAAAAATTGCAACTGGAGAATCATTGAATGCTCCAAGTCAGTACTCTGATAATCACACCAGGGCTGCTGCTTAAACAGCAGTATTGAACATAAGAACATAAGAACATAAGAATCAGGAACAGGAGTAGGCCATCTAGCCCCTCGAGCCTACTCCGCCATTCAACAAGATCATGGCTGATCTGGCTGTGGACTCAGCTCCACTTACCCGTCCGTTCCCCATAACCCTTAATTCCCTTATTGGTTGACTTGAATCCTGCCCCCACTTCTCACACTCATAGACAGGATACAAGGAAATATGTGCCATCTGATAAGCAATTCCTCTCTCCCCTTTAGTTTCCAACAGGCTACTGGAATTGGTGCACACATGGCAGATGAAATTCAATGAAGAAAAGTGTGAAATGATCCATTTTGGTAGGAAGAATGAGGAGAGTCAATACATGGTAAATGTACAATTTTAAAGGGGTGCAAGAAGAGAGAGACCTGGGGATGTTTGTACACAAATCTTTGAAGGTAGTAGGACAGGTTTAAAAAATAGTTAATAAAGCATATGGGATGCTGGTCTTTTTAAATAGAGGTGTAGAGTACAAATGTCAGGAAGTTATGCTAAACCTATATAAAACACGAATACAAAAGCAAAATACTGCAGATGCTGGAATCTGAAATAAAAACAGAAAATGCTGGAAATCTCAGCGGGTCATAAGAACATAAGAACATGAGAATATAAAAAATAGGAGCAGGAGTAGGCCATTTGGCCCCTCGAGCCTGTTCCGCCATTCAATAAGATCATGGCTGATCTGATCATGGACTCAGCTCCACTTCCCTGCCCGTTCCCCATAACCATTTATTCCCTTATCGCTCAAAAATCTGTCTGTCTCCGCCTTAAATATATTCAATGACCCAGCCTCCTCAGCTCTCTGGGGCAGAAAATTCCACAGATTTACAACCCTCTGAGAGAAGAAATTCCTCCTCATCTCTGTTTTAAATGGGCGACCCATATTCTGAGACTATGCCCCCTAGTTTTAGTTTCCCCTATGAGTGGAAATATCCTCTCTGCTTCCACCTTGTCACGCCCCCTCATTATCTTATATGTTTCGATAAGATCACCTGTCATTCTTCTGAACTCCAATGAGTATAGGCCCAACCTACTCAACCTATAATCATAAGCCAACCCCCTCATCTCCAGAATCAACCTAGTGAACCTTCTCTGAACAGCCTCCAATGCAAGTATGTCCTTCCTTAAATACGGAGACCAAAACTGTATGCAGTACTCTAGGTGTGGCCTCACCAATACCCTGTACAATTGTAGCAGGACTTCTCTACTTTTATACTCTATCCCCCTTGCAATAAAGGTCAACATTCCATTTGCCTTCCTGATTACTTGCTGTACCTGCATACTAACTTTTGGTGTTTCATGCACAAGGACCCCCAGGTCCCTCTGTACTGCAGCACTTTGCAATTTTTCTCCATTTAAATTATAATTTGCTTTTCTATTTTTTCTGCCAAAGTGGATAACCTCACATTTTCCCACATTATACTCCATCTGCTAAATTTTTGCCCACTCACTTAGCCTGTCTATATCCTTTTGCAGCTTTTTTGTGTCCTCCTCACAATTTGCTTTCCCACCCATATTTGTATAATCAGCAAACTTGGCTACATTACACTCGGTCCCTTCATCCAAGTCATTAATATAGATTGTAAATAGTTGAGGCCCCAGCACCGATTCCAGCGGCACCGCACTAGTTACTGTTTGCCAACCGGAAAATGACCCATTTATCCCAACTCTCTGTTTTCTGTTAGTTAGCCAATCCTCTATCCACGCTAATATATTATCTCCAATCCCATGAACTTTTATTTTGTGCAGTAACCTTTTATGTGGCACCTTATCGAATGCCTTCTGGAAATCCAAATACACCACATCCACTGGTTCCCCCTTATCCACCC
Organism: Pristiophorus japonicus; assembly: GCF_044704955.1. Taxonomy (NCBI): domain Eukaryota; kingdom Metazoa; phylum Chordata; class Chondrichthyes; family Pristiophoridae; genus Pristiophorus; species Pristiophorus japonicus. The sequence continues at coordinate 82,590,690 of NC_091994.1, forward strand.
TGCTCATTACATCCTCAAAGAACTCCAGTAAATTTGTCAAACATGATTTCCCTTTCATAAAATCATGTTGACTCTGCTTGACTGAAGTATGCTTTTCCAAATGTCCCATTACTGCTTCCTTAATAATGGACTCCAGCACTTCCCCAATGACAGATGTTAGACTAACTGGTCTATAGTTTCCTGCTTTCTGTCTGCCTCCTTTTTTAATAGAGGTGTTACATTTGTGGTTTTCCAATCCGTTATGACCTCCCCAGAATCCAGGGAATTTTGGTAGATTACAACCAATGTATCCACTATCTCTGCAGCCACTTCTTTTAAAACCCTAGGATGTAAGCCATCAGGTCCAGGGGACTTGTCCGCCTTTAGTCAGACAGCATCTGTGGAGAGAAAAATAGAGTTAACGTTTCGGGTCAACAACCCTTCGTCAGAACTGGCGAATGTTCAAAAAGAACACTTTCTTAACAAGCACTGAAAGGGGGAGGGGAAGAAAGAACAAAAAGGAAGGTCTGTGATAGGGTGGAAGGCAGGAGAGATTAGAGAGACAAAAGGGATGATGGGTCGAATTGAAATGGTAATGGCCGGAGTTAGAAGAAGGTTCGTTTAGATAGGATGTGAATGGCGGAATAATGACCAGCTGCCATTGAGACAAAAAGAAAAAAACATAAGCTTGAGGGTGGGGGGGCAGGGGGGGAGGGAGCCAAGGATGGGCAGAGATTATGCTCTGAAATTGTTGAACTCAATTTTGAGTCCAGAAGGCTGTAAAGCGCCTAAACAAAAGATAAGGAGCTGTTCCTCGAGCTTGCGTTGAGCTTCATTGGAACAGTGCAGGAGGCCGTGGACGGAGAAATCAGAGTGGGAGTGGGGTGGAGAATTAAAGTGACAGGCAACCGGAAGCTTAGGGCCACACTAACACTAGTTAACATAAAACACTAGTTCGGCCCCAGCTGCAGTCCCATTCTGGGCACCGCGCGTCAGGAAGAACGTGTTGGCTTTGGAAAGGGTACACAAGAGATTTACTAGAATTGTTCCAGGGATGAGAGATAACAGTTACGTGGATAGACTAGAGAAGCTGGGGTAGTACTCCTTAGAGCAGAGAAGGCTGAGGAGATTTGATAGAGGTGTTTAAAATCATGAAAGGTTTAGACAGAGTAACTAAAGAGAAACTGTTTCCAATAGCTGCAGGGTGGAGAATGAGAGGGCACACATTGACAGTGATTGGCAAAAGAAACAGAGGTGACATGAGGAATAGTTTTTTTAGGCAGTGAGTAGTTAGGATTTGGAATGCGCTGTCTGATATGGCGGTGGAAATAGATTCAATAGTAGCCTTCAAAAGGGAATTGGATAAATATTTGAAGCAGAAAATATTGCAGAAATATGGGGAAAGAGCGGGTGAGTGGGACTAACTGGATTGTTCTTCAAAAGAGCCGGCGCAGATTCGATGGGCCGAATGGCCTCCTTCGGTGCTGTACTGTTCCATGATTCTGTGATTCTTTCTTTGACTCTGCCACAACCTTTCCTGTCTCTGTTTTATCAATTTTTCTATGGTTATTGTTCCTCTGAACTCTTCCTCTCTTCCTACTAAGCTACAAATGAATTGTAGTACATGATCTTCTTTCTCCCTGCATCTAAAATGTGTTTCATTCCAATTTATTCTTTCCCGTGACTTCAAACTATGGAAATTCTTAACTTCCTCAACTATAATACATTTTAAGAAGATCACTCTTATTTTGTTTAATTTGAACTCTTTGAAGACAGGGGCTGTGCAGAGTCGGCCTGGAAAGCAATAAGTGATATCACAATGGTTGTGTGTAGTGAAGAATCAAAACTCCTTTCTCATTGAGGGCTACAAATTCGCCGACTTTGCGACCGGGCTTTTGCTGCTATTTTACCCTCCACGCCGAAAACCCGCTCGGCGGGATCTTCGGTGACCTTTTTGCGGCGGCGCTTCCACGTACCACCGGGGAGAGGAGCGCCGACGTGCAACACCCGAAATAGCGTTTGCCATCGATATTTGGCTCTCTCAGGACCCGTATCCTGAGCCCAGAATACCGACAGGAAAAAACCTGCATTGCAGCCCTGCCAGCAGCGGTAAGTATGAAGACCTGCAAAAATGGCAAGTTAAGTTAATGGTAAATGGTAAATTTTCAGCAATTTAGTAGGTTAGGGTTTTGTGAATTTTTTTTTATTTTTCAGAAAAAAAAAATGTTGTTTTTCCCCCCCGTCCCAAGACCTCTCTCGCAGCGCTATGCGCTATCGGCCCCGGACTAAAGTTGCCAAAATTCGCGGCTGCAAATCCTTGTGCAACGCCGATTTTTAGCACTGCGCAAACTAAAGGCCGAATATCGGGCCTGAAAACGGGAACGAAGCGAAAGCAGTAATTTTGGCGTAAAAATACCATTTTCACGAAAAACCACATTTTTAGCCCTGTCAGTCTTCTCTTCTTTCTACAAACTAAATGCCCTTAAAAGCCAAGCTTAGCATCACCCATGCACAGCTTCTTGACTTGCCATGTCTGCTCTTCAACACTTTTTATAAAATGTATAAAATTGCTGTTGTGGTTTTATTGATAACTGTGAGGCACCCGGTGATCGAACCATTTTGTTGACAGTTTCACTGAATCATGGAGATAATCTAATCTTGTGACGGATTGACAGGTGAAGACATCCTTCAGTGGTAATAGAAACATAGAAACATAGAAACATAGAATATAGGTGCCGGAGTAGGCCATTCGGCCCTTCGAGCCTGCACCGCCATTCAATGAGTTCATGGCTGAACATGCAACTTTAGTACCCCATTCCTGCTTTCTCGCCATACCCCTTGATCCCCGTAGTAGTAAGGACTACATTTAACTCCTTTTTGAATATATTTAGTGAATTAGCCTCAACAACTTTCTGTGATAGAGAATTCCACAGGTTCACCACTCTCTGGGTGAAGAAGTTTCTCCTCATCTCGGACCTAAATCGCTTACCTCTTATCCTTAGACTGTGAACCCTGGTTCTGGACTTCCCCAACATTGGGAACATTCTTCCTGCATCTAAACTGTCTAAACCCATCCAAATTTTAAACGTTTCTATGAGATCCCCTCTCATTCTTCTGAACTCCAGTGAATACAAGCCCAGTTGATCCAGTCTTTCTTGATATGTCAGTCCCACCATCCCGGGAATCAGTCTGGTGAACCTTCGCTGCACTCCCTCAATAGCAAGAATGTCCTTCCTCAAGTTAGGAGACCAAAATTGTACACAATACTCCAGGTGTGGCCTCACCAAGGCCCTGTACAACTGTAGCAACACCTCCCTGCCCCTGTACTCAAATCCCCTTGCTATGAAGGCCAACATGCCATTTGCCTGCTGTACCTGCATGCCAACCTTCAATGACTGATGTACCATGACACCCAGGTCTCGTTGCACCTCCCCTTTTCCTAATCTGTCACCATTCAGATAATAGTCTGTCTCTCTGTTTTTACGACCAAAGTGGATAACCTCACATTTATCCACATTATACTTCATCGGCCATGCATTTGCCCACTCACCTAACCTATCCAAGTCACTCTGCAGCCTCATAGCATCCTCCTCGCAGCTCACACTGCCACCCAACTTAGTGTCATCCGCAAATTTGGAGATACTACATTTAATCCCCTCGTCTAATTCATTAATGTACAATGTAAACAGCTGGGGCCCCAGCACAGAACCTTGTGGTACCCCACTAGTCACTGCCTGCCATTCTGAAAAGTACCCATTTACTCCTACTCTTTGTTTCCTGTCTGCCAACCAGTTCTCAATCCATGACAGCACACTACCCCCAATCCCATGTGCTTTACCTTTGCACATTAATCTCTTGTGTGGGACCTTGTCAAAAGCCTTCTGAAAGTTCAAATACACCACTTCAACTGGTTCTCCCTTGTCCACTCTACTGAAAACATCCTCAAAAATTCCAGAAGATTTGTCAAGCATGATTTTCCTTTCACAAATCCATGCTGACTTGGACCTATCATGTCACCTCTTTCCAAATGCGCTGCTATGACTTCCTTAATAATTGATTCCATCATTTACCCACTACTGATGTCAGGCTGACCGGTCTATAATTCCCTGTTTTCTCTCCCTCCTTTTTTAAAAAGTGGGGTTACATTGGCTACTCTCCACTCAATAGGAACTGATCCAGAGTCTATGGAATGTTAGCACTTATCTAGCACTTACAGCAGAATGGTTATTTTGGAGTAAACGCTACTTTTGGTGCAACTGCAAAGTTTGTGTAGTCAGATAGCACACCAGTAAAGAAACAGTCCAAGCATAGATATGTGGGCTGGGCTGGGTTTTTGCTTGGATTGCGCCTCTGTTACCAATGGGGCTCGAAATGCTTACCGCCCGGCCCGGGAGCGGCCAGCTTCCTGCGCCCCGCCGGGAAATTCGGTGCCGGTTTTGCGGCGGAGCTGAGCAGTACCGCCCGGGAGCGTCGTGCCGGTGTGCAACGCCCCCGGTATCATCCCAATCTCAAAATTTGTTTTGCACTGACCCCGTAGCACCCCGTAGCCAACCCGCCTGAGGAAGCTGGCGGTCAGAGCTGTACCGAGGCAACAGATTGACTGCATGAGGTAAGTGTGATTGTTTTTTTCTGTTTCCTTTTCGTGATTTATCTTTATTTGGGGTGAGTAATATGTTTTTTGTGCCGATTTTTTTTTTCAGGGTGGCATCTCTTGAGGCGCTACGAATCCGTCTCTTTAGCAAGGTATATTCAGTCGCCCACTCGGCCTAGCGCCCTAAGATAAGTGTGGATCACTTCCCTTAGCGCTCAGCTCCACTGTCAGGGCACAGCTGCTGAATTTTGTGGCTGCCAACGCAAACCATTCCATTTATCCATCACCTGTCATTGCCGCCTCTAAAAACCCTCAACAGAAAATCCAGCCCATAGTATTTACAGCACAGAAACAGGCCATTCGGCCCAACAGCTTTATGCCGATGTTTGTGCTCCTCCCACCTTATTTCATCTCATCTTATCAATATATCCTTTACCTGCTGAAAACCCATGTAACAAACAGGATATAGAGGCATTGGAGATGGTGCAAAAAAGATTCACCAGGATGATTCCATAACAGAGAGATTGTAACTATCAGGAAAGAATAAACATGCCAGGGCTCATTTTTCTGGAAAAGGGAAGACCGAGAGGTGACCTGATAGAGGTTTAAAATTATGAAGGGGTTCGATGTGGCAGATGTAGAGAAGATGTTTCCGCTTATGTGGGGAAGTCCGAAACTAGGGGCCATAAATATAAGATCCAATAAATGACCTCACAAGTAACTTTTTAAATCAGAGAGTGGTGAGAATGTGAAACTCGCTGCCACATGGAGTAGTTGAGGCAAATAGTGTAGATGCATTCAAGGTGAGCTAGATAAGTACATGAAAGAGAGAGGAATGTTGGGGTGAGATGAAGTAAGGTGGGAGGAGACATGTGTGGAGCATAAACATGTCATCGACTAGTTGGACAGAATGTAAATTCTATGTAAATCGATGCAGTACTATATATTTAGTTCAGACATCTTTGAATACAATTGAGTTGCAGCTGACCAGTTGTTTCTTCCCCCTTGTAAAAGAAATGATGAACCACCAATCGGCCATATTGTTCCTGCTGCTCTCATTAACTTTTGGAAATCATCAGTGGCTACAGGAAGGAGTTTTAGGATTTGCAAACAATATGCCATTTTTACAAACTACTACAATGACAAATTATTATCGAGTTTAATTAAAAGTTCATTCACAAGTATTATACAAATGGAAACTGTATCTAATGACTGGGTGAATGACTTGACAGAAAGCAAGCTATCTTTTATGAGCGTAAAGAGGATCCAGAGAACAATGATGTGGCACATTTGCCAGAATATTCCAGAAAATAAAAAATGTAAAGCAGGTGGCCGCCTCACAACATGCAATCCACAGCATGTTTGTTTTATCTTAAGCGGGTTCTTGTACAGCGCCTTGGGACATTTTTACTATGTTAAAGGCGCTATCTACATGCAAGTTGTTGTTATTTTTGCAACATTGAAATTAAAGTCTGAGTGCAGAAGAATTCAAAAATAACTTTGTATTTAACAAATCCATTGTCGGAAAAGCAAATAAAGAACATTGATATCATTTAAATCAGTGGGGTCATTTTACAAAGTTGCATTCCCAGTATGGAGTTTTGCATATTGGAAATAAGTGTCGTGAATTCAGGCACGTGCCTAAATCCCCTACATGTGGATAAACCTCTGCAACAGGAGACAAATTCATCACATTCGCCCTCAGAAGTTAACTTTATTTTTTGAGGGCAGAGATTGAGGGGCTCCGCTGCTGAATTCCTGATAAGCATTCCCGGCAGACAAAGCTTGACACCAAGACCACAAATCCAGCACATTACCCTTCAGTAGTTAGCCACTTATCAGGGTGGAGATCGGAAGACTGCGCTCCCTAACTCTAACTCACCCTTGTGTCTAGCGAAGCTCTGTGCCAGCAGCAAAGCCTCACAATTTCACCTCGGTTCAAAAGCTGGGGCTCTTCTCTCTAAAAAAGAGGAGACTGAGATCGAGGTCTTTAAAACTATGAAGGGGATTTGATAGGGTGGACGTAGAGACGTTCCCACTTGAGTGGAGGAAGTCCAAATCAAGCGGCCATAAATATAAGATAATCACTAATAAATGCAGTAAGGGATTCAGACAAAATGTCTTTACTTAGAGAGTGGTGAGAGTGTGGAACTCGCTGCCACATGGAGTAGTTGAGGTGAATAGCATAGATACATTTAAGGGGAAGCTCAATAAGTACATGAGGGAGAAAGGAATAGAAGGATTTGGTGATAGGATGAGATGAAGTGAGGAGGCTCGTTTGGAGCATAAACACTGGCATACCTCTGTTGGGCCAAATAGCCTGTTTCTGTGCTGTAAATTCTACGTAATTCTATGTATTGTCTTTGAAGAAAATTTCTAAACATTACTGATGCACAACTTCGGGATGAGTCAATAAGACTAGGATCTTCCACAAGATCCGCCACTAAGAAGGCTGGTGATTCAGCCACTGTGACCCCCGACGCTATCTTACAATCCAACTATATTCATTGGCAGAAGGGCCGACTGGCATCGTTTCCAAGTTGCATGGAAATTGTTGGCAGGTGGCAGACTGGTGCAGTCATCAAACTGACAAGAGAGCTAATCTGTAAAGCAAACTGTGCCCAGCCAACATTCATGAACGCAATGCACGGAAGCCAGCCTGCATAGCAAAACATACTTGGTGCTCGAGCTCCGAAGGTACTACCAGCTCTCTGTTGTTTCAAAGTATTGGATGTAGAGAACTTAAGAAAGCAATTCCAGCCTGGGACAGCCAGACAAGAATGCAACCTTCTGAAAAAAGGGGGAAGAGGAAGAATCATTCAATGAATACAGCTGATCTGGGAGTCAATTTGTTTGTTGTGGAGTCGATGCAAGTCTTTTTCTGTCTCGCTCCCCGTAGTTTAACAAGTCAAACAATTAGAAGCATTCACAGCTCTCTGAGAATTATGCTGCCTTTAAACAGGCAGGGTGAAGAAAATCCTCACAGAACTATAAGTGAAGGCTAGTTTGGGGTGGAGTGTATATGTTGTGATACACAAGGTATCGCAGTTGTGTGGGACAGGTCCGATGAACCCAATGGTCTTTACCTACCCGTCATTGTTCGGATGTTCGTATGTTCGTATGCTGGATTGTGAAGGCTGGTGCATTAGCAGCTGAGGGTTTGCCATTTTCAAAGATGTTACATATGTCAGAACTATACACTGATGTACCCAATCAATCATGCATATGACATTACAATTGACATTATTTGGGCGAATACAGGAGCCTGGTTAGTACACTGTGTGAGATTTTAATATGAGTCGTTAAGCTTTCACACAATTATGTCAAACAATGGGGATAATTCTAACTTGGGCAATGGTGTAAAATGGGCTCTCCTGATTATCCCTTCGATTAACTTCCAGGGAAAGGAAAACCAGGCAGCCTGTACACTGGGCGGCTATTTTGATATCGCCCATTTCAAATTGCTTTCTCTTCTATTTTAACGCATTTAAAATGAACATGTTAACACCTCTGCTCAAAAAGCACGCAGGGGAATTTGATATGAACAAAATGAACGTACAACATAATCTCAACACAAAAATGTTTTGCTCCAAAATTGTCATCAAAAAAGCAAAAATGATGAATTTTAGTGTGCATTTACAATTTAGCTACTCATTTTGAATTTCCCGCGGGTTTCTCTTGCAGGAGATTATTGATATCCCGAAGAAACAGTGTAAACCGCTGAAAATAGTAGTTTCTTCAAAGGCCCTGCTGAAATAAGATCAACCATGATCTCATTGAATGGGGGAGCAAGATCAAGGGGACGAATGGCCTACTCCTGCTCCGAATTCTCCTAATTCTTAGATTCTGTCGAAGTTACAGCGGAGTATTGAGAGGACCCTTCGGATTTAGGGCCATATTGTAAATACGGCCCAAATTTACACTCAGGACCCGACCGGACACCTGAAGAGGGAGTCTCGCTTCATTCCACTCGGGTCAGGTCGGGCTGTACCTCCACATTCACACTACACAATTTTAGTGTCGATTTGAAGCAGAAATCACTTTACTGTAATGTCAATCTCTCAGAAGAGAGAGGATGTGAGCAAATTTGATGGAAAAGTAAAACAATATGGAAGTTGACCACAAACCGGCCCCAAATGTGAATACAGTTGGAGCTATCTCTGTCCCAGGTTAAACTTTAATTTGTTACCGGAAATATATTCATGTGTTAAAAAAAAGTTGTATTTTTCCAATCAGTGGTTTTCTCAATTGCCACAAGATTAAATCCAAGATAAATATTGGTCCTGTAAATTGGCAACTTTCTAGCAGTTTAATGATTTCCACAAATTAATTTTGATGCCGAGACTGCAGGCACTCTTTGCGACACTTGATACATTCACAGCAGGACAGGGTTCCGAAAGTAAAGTACTGCACAAATGGAGCCAATCATCTGTGTATCTTAATTTAAAAACAAGCTACACGAGGAAGATTTTTTAATTCATATTATTGCCCCTTAAAATTGTAGTTTCCATATATTTCTAAAGTTGGCACTTCGATTCACCAACTGTTCCAATATTATGAATGTTATCAGATGTGAGCTATGGCTGGTGACTGATGGGTGATATTTGTGAGCCACTTGTGATCCAAGTGTCTATCCCGAATGGGTTACATCCCACCTTGGAGTAATTCCTGTGGTGTCACACAACCTTATGATGTTTGGAGGCATGAGTGTTGCCACCATTTATAATGTGCAATTATAGTGTTGTGTATGTGTAAATAACTGACAAACTGAGCCAGGAGAAATGTAACTTAACTTATCTGTGCTTTTATACAACCCAAAATGGAGTCTCAAACTGGCATGAACCAGCATGAGTACAGCAACCGTAAATAGCTCCTGCAGTGTCCTAATGCCCGTCCTGTGAGCTGTAACAAACAAATAGAGTATGATCACAACACCATGGGCTAGATTTTCCACTTTTGTGCTCATTGCCCAAAAATGGGCATTATTTCCGGCGTGGGTGGTAAAAAAGGGTTTTCTGATCGCCGGCTTCTCGCCCATTCTCAAAGCACCTAGTCTCCATTTTTTTAAATGGGCATTACTGCAAGCGATATGAAATGGGCGGTAGCGTTAAATCTCACTGACTTTCTGCCGTAAAGTGTCACTGTCCTTAGCAACAGCATGGCAACGCTCGATTCCCGCGATTCAGGAGGTCAAGGGCAGGAGGTCATGACATGCGCAGGAGACAGAAAGAGAGGAAGCTGAGAGGGACTGAAGGCGTGTGTGGCCGTGATGTGTGCTTGTTTGGCTGTTGTGGGAGGCATAAAGGAGATCCACCAGCAGCAAAAAGCCCACTAAGCATCAAGAACATAGTTGGCACCGAGTATTTGTCCAACAACTAAGATATAACATGGAAGGGATGGAGGAGGCCCTGGCGCTGGTAGCCAGGAACACTGGTGGCAGAGGGCTTCCAGTGGTCCCGGAGCGCGGCACTACAGTGCTGCACCCCCATTGCCAACCACACATGAGAGCCAGGAGCAACATCTTGCTTCTGGCTCGGAGCTCGTTCCCACCTTGGGACTGTCCTCTCCTGTATCCGTCCAAGCAGCAGTTCAGCCATTATCCCCTGCCCCCCCCCCCCCCTCTCAATGAAACATCATCTGAGGAGCGCCTCGGTCAGGCGTCTTGGAGTCAGGAGGGGAAGGGGTAGAGGTGGGGAGGAGAAGCGGGGAGGTGGGGGTTGGAAGGGTTGGTTTTTACAGAAATACTGATGATTTCAGACAAATGTTCGGTTTAAATGTTTTTTATTTAACAAAACCTTGTTGCACATTGGCTCAGATAGCTGCACCTTCACATCAAAGGGTATAATCACACTTAACTTCAATCAACTTAAACTTTAACTGTCACCAAGATGATGCCCACCATTGATGTATCACCGGCACACCCAGCAGTGTGTCAGCCTTGTAAATAACACCAACGTTCTTTCAGGCAAAGCGATCATTGATGAGCTCCTGACATAAGGCTCTTGCAGCTATCATGCCACCATGGGCCCTTTCATGCGATCTACAGGGGGCGGGGGCATGGCTTCAGCATCAGCCTGATTGTCTGGCCCAATGTCAGCGTCCGCCTCCTCGTCCTCCTCTTCCTCTCTCTGGTGAGATGGACTGTCGGACTCATCAGGCAATTCTTGTCCCCTCCTGATAGCCAAGTTGTGCAGCATGGAGCACACCACCACGAATTGAGCTACCTGCTCAGGGTGGTATTGGAGCTCGTTTCCTGAGTGGTCTAGGCATCTAAAGCGCTGCTTAAGCACGCCAATGGTTTTCTCCGCAATATTGTGAGTGGCTCTGTGGCTCTCGTTGTATCGCCTCTCGGCTTCGGTGTGGGTGTCATGGAGGGCGGTCATCAGCCAGGTGGCGACATCATATCCTTTGTCACCAAGCATCCAGCATTGACCTTGTGGCTGATTATTAAACATGTCAGATACAGTGCTCTCACGCAGGATGTGAGCATCATGGATGCTGCCCGGAAATTGAGCATTCACTGCCAGTATAATTTGCTGGTGGTTGACAATCATTTGGACATTCAGGGAGTGGAATCCCTTGTGTTTCCTGAAAACCTCTGCATCCTGAAAAGGTGCCCACTTTGCGATGTGCGCGCAGTCTATTTCTCCCTGCACCTTGGGGAAGTTTGCAATTCTGGAGAATCTTAGAGCCCTCTCACTCTGTGCCTCCCTGGTTATCGGGAAGCTGATCAAGTCCCTCCTGCATGTGTACAGGGCTTCAGTGACATAATGCAGCAATGTGTGGCATGCTGAGAAAGTCCACAAATGTCGCCAACTATGGCTTGAAAAGAATCCGACGCATAGAACAACAGTGCCGCGGTGACTTTGACCTTGACAGTGCAGTACTGATGGTGCTGGCAAGCTGCAGATCTCCCTTTATCAGCTGGCATACCTCAGTGATAACCTCTTTGTGGAAGCGAGTCTCCGAAGGCAGGTGGTGCCAGACAAGTCGAGGTAAGAATGCTTCTCCCTGTACTTGCGGGGGGATGTAACGTCTTGTCCTCCTCATCAATCTGGCATGTCTTACATTGGGCCCATAATGCAGTGGAGCATACCTTCGATGATCTCAAGTCTGCAGCATGTAATTGGGCATCAAGAGAGGGTGAGGAAGGGCAGGCCCCATTGCAGTAGCTCTCTGTTTTCCACCGATTGGTCACAAATAATGAATGTCCCGATGAACACACCTATTCAATTCCAATCGGTCACAGTATAGTCAAAATGTTTGTAGAGATGTTCACATCAACTCCAATGACCTCCAGAGTACCGGCGAACTCCGTCGAGGTTGAAGCACAGCAACCTTTTAAAGGATGCGACACGCGATGTAGAACATGGCGTCCATAACGCTGTGATTAGTTCCGGTTAATTCCACTTTTTCTGGGTGGTTTTTCGGGCGAGCGACATTGTGGGCGATATGTGTGCGAGGCGGTGAAAGTGACACTGGGCGATCTCGTGGCCGCTAATTTCGGTAAATATGCTCTTTTCGACAAAAAAAAGTGGGCGGGCGGTATTATTGAATCTCAGCGTTAAATCAGTGCAGAAAGTAATGTTGGGTGATATTATGGGCGTTGATTTCACCCATTCTGATGATTCCACCCCAAAAAAAGTGGTCGGGCGGTATTATTTTTTCCAAGTGTTACGCACATGGTGAAAGTAACGCTCGGTGATAAGTTTCCGAAAAATGGACGTCAGTTTCCATTTTGTGGCTAAATGGGCAATATCTGGGCATTATACGTCATTTCGGCGGTAAAATGGGCATTAAGTGGGCATTAAGCAGGCAAAAAAAGTGGAGGTTCTAGCCCATAGCATTTTACAGCACAGGTGGACACCATTTGGCCCATTGTGTCTCTGTAGCTTTCTGAATGAGCTGTGGAACCTAGTCCCATTGCCCTGCCCGTGTTAATATTTATTTTTTATCCATTTCTGTTTTAAAATCTATTTAGATTCCGCTTCCGCCACTGTTCCTGAAGGGAAATTCCATGTGCTAACAATACTATGTTACAAAAAAGAGGTTCCTCCTGACCTCTCCCTTTGTTCTTTTGGTGATCATTTTAAATGTATGCCCTCTAGGTACCATCTCAGCTGCAAGTGGAAATCATTTTACCCCATCATTTCACCTCAACAAAACCCTCCATAATGTTGAATACCTCCATAAAATCTCTTCTTAAGCTTCTCTGGTCTCATGAGGATAGTCCCATAATATCTCCTTGTAACTAAAGCCTCTCATCTGGTATCATCTTAATGAATCTCTTCCTCATCCTTTCCATAGTCCTGACATCGTTCCGAATATAGGATGCCCAAAGCTGCCCATAATATTCTGACTGCAGCCAAACCAATGATTTGTATAATGTTAGCATTACCTCATTGCCTTTGAGTTCAATGCTCCCATTTATAAAACCTAGGTTCCCAATACACCTTTTTGTTTACAGCTTTGTTACTTGTCCTCCAATGTTAAAGATTTATGTATCCTACACATACATCTTTCTGCTCCTCCACTCCTTTTAAATATTATCATAAAATGTAAATTTCCAAAATGTATCATATCTCACATCTATTTTTCCAATCTACTAACCTGCCCGTGTCCTCAGGTTGCATACAGTTCTCTTCACAGTCACCGTGACTTCCAATTTTCATGTAATCTGTAAATCTTGATATTGTGCCCCCTTTACCCAAATCCAGAGAGCGCGAACAATGGTCCCAATGCTGACCCTGAGTGGCATCATTGGTCCCTCCATTTCGAAAAATGCCCTTTAACCACCACTCTCTGCTTCCATACTTCAACTGAATTCCTATCCATGCTGCGAGATTGCCTTTAGTTCCACGTGCCTTCATTTTTTCAACACCTTAGCACTTTCGCATTTCCTTTATCAATACATTCTAATGTTTCCTCAAAAAACTCTTCTTAAGGCGACTTGCCTTTTTACAAGTCCACGCTGGCTGTCTTTAATTAATCCATGTCTTTGTGAATGTGTATTAATTATATCCTTTATCATGGCCACTACAAGCTTACCCACCACCAATGTTAGGCTAATGGGTTTATAGTTACTTGGTTTATCCCTTTCTCCATTTTTGAGCAAAGATGTTACATCAGCAACCCTCCAGTCCTCCAGCACAATTTACATATGAATGGAATGCATTGGTTAGTCATATACACAAAGAATACTATCCTCCTTTAATTTACACACATACCAAGTACTGTATACCTTATGGTTCCTGCGGATCATGTTCCTGTAAACTGTTGATACTTTATATTTCATTTTCTATAGTTCACATCCATCATTGCAAATTCATAATTCTTAATTTCTGATCATTTCCTTATCTGTGTTGTCAACTCATACGACGGGAAATTATTGTAGGATCATCAGATAGATTTAAATGAAGAAGGCCCTTTGGCCCAGGTAAACTCATCCCGAATGTAATATCTCCAGCAACTACGAGATTATAAAATAGATTTGGATAAAGAAGAGTAAAGGATGAGCTGATATCTATCATATGAACAATCAGAACAGTGCACAGAGGGTTTGAGGCCTGTGTATGCACCAGCACCTCTCCATTATCTTTTCCTTGATGAATGTTGGGCTTATCATCCCTTCAGCTCTTCCCTATATAACAACACATGCACTCCGTTCAGTTATTCTCCATAGAATATGCATTATCATCTTCTTCAATTCTTCCTTATATAATATATACTCTCTTCTGTAATTCCCAATGTGATATAGATTGTCACTTCCATCAATATTTTCCTATATAATATATGGTGCAGACCCTTCAGCCAGTCTGTAAATAATATACACTATCACTCACTTCTGTTGTTCCTGTATAATTTACACAGACTAATAATCCTTGCAGTTTTTCCTGTGCGATTACTCTCGTTATCCCATATATAATGCACACTATCAATCCATTCAATTCTTCACTATAAAATATATATTGAGTTTTGCTTATCCTCCCTATCTTTGCATCAAATGTCAGAATGAACTTTACTTCTTTTTTAGCTATGCAATAGTACCTCAACCTCAGGGGCCAATACCTCAGACCTGGGGTCCTGTATTCAGTACATAAACCGCTCAAGCCCCTCGATTAGATTCCAGCCTGCCAGGTAGCCAGTTATTTTATAAGCAAACCATCTGAATGAGCCTTCAATGGGACTGCAGCCTGTGACTATTTTGTCCTTCTGGGATTTTGCTCTGCCCCCAGCTTTGAGTAACATTCCGCCAAAATAAAAATGCAGTGAAAAAAGAAATCTCCCATGGAACAGGTCTGGGCTGCGATTGTGAATATAATTCCTAATATGAATATGTATTATACTGCCACAATGAGCAGGTCAGCTCGAGCCCTGCATTTTTCAGAGACTCCCAGCATGCGAGGATTAAACAGGGAATCAGCAACAGCCTGGCTCCGTCGCCAGGGGCATTGCCATTCATTTAGCGCCATACCATCTACGTGAAACAGCGAGGCAATGTCTTCTAATTTTAAATCAGGATTAGGGTGTAAATCCTGCTATAGTTGGACGGGGCTTTTGTCAGCAAAGCCAATTGATTTTTTTCGTATACTTTTTTTTCCATGTTCTGAGGTCAGGTTGCAGAAATAGACTTTACTAACCTCGCCTAATATAACTCTGAACAGTCCGTATAGAATCACTGTCTAACATGAACTATATTCAGAACGGTGCGACACTCGCTCTGCTGACTCACCTATATATTTAAAGCAGGCCAGCGGCATAAAACAGACAATCCCTTATAGGTACACACCACTGTTCCCTGAGGCCTGTTTTGCATGGTCGCTGTAATCCAGGCATACATTCACGTATCTCCCAGTACCCACCGAAAATCAACAGACAGGCTGGCGACACTGCGGGTTGGGCTTTGTCATTCTAACAATAATGTTTTAGTATGTACTATAGTCTTCTCCCCCTTCCCTTCTCTTCGTAAGCAGTCCCTCGGAATCGAGGAAGACTTGCTTCCGCACTAAAAGCGAGTTCTCAGGTGACTGATGAGTCCAATGCGGGGCCTGCAGCCTTTGTCACAGGTGGGGTAGAAGGTGGTTGAAGGAACGGGTGGGTGAGGTGCTTGGGTTGTTGTGCGCTCCTTCCACTGTCTACACTTGGCTTCAGCTTGCTCCCGGTGATGAGACTCGAGGTGTTCGGCGCCTTCCCGGATGCTTTTCCTCCACTTTGAATGGCCTTGGACCAAGGATACCCAGGTGTTGGTGGGGGTAGTGTAGTACATATTGTCTATATCAGCTGCCAAGTTGCCCAGTTATCAGTTACAGTATATTTGTTAGTGCACTTGGAATGATGATGTTACAATCATCGGTCCTTTGTTGTGCATTAACATCTCCAGGGCATTCTAGATGCTGATTTATTTCCTGAATGGACCCAAGCACTTTTGGGAAATTGCTCTTGTAGAAACAGTAGTGAACTGGCATCTCCACTGTAATGCTCCAATAATGGGCACTTGAATTAAAATAGACCAGGACACCGCTTAGTGTTTTTATCAAACCAAGACTGGGAACTTGGGACATGGGGAATTGTTGGCACAAACATACATTCTGCCACCGTGTGGGGTGGCCCTAAACTAGCCTGACAGATAAATCCCTACAGTGGCCATAGCGATGGACCTGCTCTATGTTTGGGCTATGTTTTATGCAAATAAATGTGCCAGCACATCAGCACCCCTGAACTGACTCAAAGCTGCATTTGTAGATGGACACATGGGCTCCTGAGAGAGAGGCAAAGTATGACCATTAATCCTTGAGTGCTGGGAGATATTTTCAGCTCAAACCTTAGAAATCCTAAATAGTTTCAAAATAAAAAATCTGCAGACACCCAACATTCAACATTGGAAACAGAATTAAAGAAGTGCATAGACAAATAAGATTTTTTTTTAATTGCTATATATTTTCCAATATTTTCAGGCAGGCTAACACCCTGGGACACTCTGGAAAAATCCACTAAAAATCTGCCACTCACCGTTTAGATAGGTGCAACTCCCAGCAGATCAGTTGACTATGTACCTATCTTTTGACCAGGACCGACGGTATCAGCAAAGTGCGCTTTTCTTTCTGAATTGGTAGTATGCCTTTTGTGACAAATACATAACCAAAGAACAATGATCTTTTAATGCACCATAGGCAAAGACTTCCTCCAGCCATTACGTGTTAGTGACATTGTTAATGTGGGAGAAAGATATCCTCTGGCTGCTTAGTTTTATTAAGAATACTCTAAAAGAATATGTTTCCAATTTTGCAACACAAAATGATTGTAGGGCATCTTCCCGCTATGTTACAATGTCCTTACTATATGATTATCAGAGGAAATCTTTCCTGCAACATTCTATAAATAATCATTTTTTATTATTAATAATAAATTTCCTTCACATTGGCACTGAAACACTAAAGGGGTTACAATATCCTTAATAAATAAAACAGAAATGAAGGCAAGGGAAACCATTTCATCAAATGGCAAAGAGTCTGCCTGTTGAAGAAACTCACAGGTACAACCATCCCCACCCCCAATGATGCTTTGACCGTCTTCAAGTCATAACCCTATGGATGGCCACTGTCAGGGACAAAATCCCTTTAACCCTCTTTACCATGCTTTGAGATGCCAAACTTCACTCCTCCCCTTCAGATGCAATTGTGTCTTATTCACGGCTTCAAACACAAAGGCCCCTGAGCAGTTCTGTCTCCTCCTCCCCGCTATAGATAAATAAATTATCAGCTCACTCTGTCAGAGAAGAGCTGAATGGGGTCTCTGAATCCCCAGACTATAGCCCAGTGTGAGGCAAGCACCACATCAATGCTGTCTTTTGGTGCTAATTATTACAAGCCTAATCCTGTATTTCCATCCAGTTGCCCCTCGATAAAAGCCAATTAATTCAAAGCTAATGGGATTTCAATTCAAAACAATCAACAGAGATTTCAAAAGGTGAAAGTATTTTAATACCTTTGGAGACAGCATTGAGGTGGGATTCAGCAGAACTCACAGAAGCCCCCCTCCTTAAGTTAAAGTGTATCTTGGGCTTATGGAGGCGAGATGGAGATTAGTTGATTTTGGATGTGAAGTTCCCGCTCTGAGACTCTTTTCTTAACTTGAACAATAATAAAAGAAACATTCAATAGAATCCCTTTGCAGGCCATTGTTAAACCATCTCTGTTGCTCTTAGCTCACTAGGTGTCCTCCGCTTTGTGTTCTGCAATTCAAATACCACCAGTTGGGTTGCTTTGTGTCTGCTAAATACCATATTTCAGCTGCTCAATTCTGTGCCTTCTATCCCTCGGTTCTTTGACTAATTATCCATTGGCATCCCCTAACCTACTGCAGAAGAAAAGCTGTGCCATTCATCCTTAGAACTCGTGCTGCATGCCTTCTTTGCCAACCAAACCATTGACATTAAAATGGGAATAAGTGTATTTAGAGAATGGTTGTTGAATATTTGTCACTTCTACAGGATTTTTGTCTCTCTCCACTAGGCTGTCTCTGGGAGCAAGGCAAACAGTTAGTTATACTGAACAGAGTTTCACAGAGAACGCTTGCTAATTTCTGTATAAGTTAAGAGATTTAAATAATGGTGTCATATCAAAGGTTTTTTTTAAATTGAGAGTGGAAAGCCAGAGCCTATTGTGACAGACACCACCAAACGTGAAAAGGTAGGACAGAAGGCTGGATACATTAAGTAGTTAGGCTGAGTTCTAAAAGGCTATAGAGTTATAGGATGAAGGGCAGATTGAGGGTGGGAAGGAGCTCTTTTGAAACCCAGAAATTCATTCCTTTCCTTCATCACTGTCTGGCTCCTCATCAGAAGTGAAGAAGGATTTCACGCCATTTTAAGGAGTGCGTTGTAGGATAAACAATGAAACATTAATTGAGCTGAGTTTTTAAAAATTTCCACCATTGTGGCACCACGTGATTTAGTACAACACAATGGTACTGATATTAAGGACATTTTATTGTCCAATCTGACGGAATCACTGATCATTGCAAAGGAACACAAAGATGACAAAGTAGCTGTTGGGCTGAGTACCTGAATGTGCAGTGCTCACCGTGAGATGTGTCCCCGTCACCGTTTTCACCCAGGCAGGCCTATGTTAAAATAGTCCCAAGTTATGAGCTGCACTTCAAAGCCCTCTTAGTCCTCCATTTGCTCAGCAAATCACTGAAACAGCGACACTCCGTCCAATGAGTTCAGCCGAAGTGCTCCCTTGGACTGTGTCGGCATCCATGCCAGGTTCTTACTCTGCTTTCTGATCCATTGTGAACCGTCTGTTTTTTCTCCATAACACTGGGTCGATTTTAACCCAAAATGGATTTCAGGCGGGTGGAGAGTGAGGCGAGTGCGAAATGCCTCAATTTTGAAGTATTTTAACTCCCGAGCCTCATTTAAATTTGACTGGTGGCTTTTCCATCGATCGCATCAGGTCCAGGATGCCTGCTGCCCATGTTGAGCAGGTAATTTATGGAGGGCCTATTTAAAGAACGTAAGAACATAAGAAATAGGAGCAGGAGTAGGCCATGCGCCCCCTCGAGCCTGCTCCACCATTCAGTAAGATCATGGCTGATTATCGACCTCAACTCCACTTTCCTGCCCAATCTCCATATCTCTTGATTCCCCTAGACTCCAAAAATCTATCGATCTCAGCCTAGAATATATTCCGAGACTCAGCATCCACAGCCCTCTGGGGTAGAGAATTCCAAAGATTCACAGCCCTCTGAGTGAAGAAATTTCTCCTCATCTCAGTTCTAAATGGCCGACCCTTTATTCTGAGACTGTGCCCCCTAGTTCTAGATGCTCCAGCCAGGGGGAACAACAGCCCAGGAGGATTATATTCCCTTCTGGCAGATTGCTCTGTGGGATTGCTGCAAGAAAGTTTTCCATGGCAATTAGGCAGAAACAAGCTGCCCAGATTGTTCCAAGCCTCCTTGGAGGTCTTGCTAGAAGAGGTGGGGGCAAGGAGGGAAGTTCTCTTTCCCACCAATGGTAAGGAGATGCCAAAAATGGCCATTCACCTGGCCTGGAGAGTGATGACCAAGATGGTCAGCTCCAGGACCTTACCTTGAGGGCCCAAGTTCAATGCAGGAAACATTTCAATGCTCCGATAAGAGCAGCAAGGTTGAGCACAGCTCTCCATTTCTCCATCCCTCGCAATAGCTCCTGGTAGCAGTCTTTCTTTTCACCCAACACTCTGAACCACTCCCTCCCCCGCATCACATCCTTCACCACATCAGGTCCCACACAGGAGATTGGTGTGCAAAATAAAAGCACATGGTATTGGGGGTAATGTATTGACATGGATAGAGAACTGGTTGGCAGACAGAAAGCAAAGAGTAGGAATAAACCGGTCCTTTTCAGAATGGCAGGCAGTGACTAGTGGCGTTCCGCAAGGTTCAGTGCTGGGCCCCCAGCTATTTACAATATACATTAATGATTTGGATGAAGGAATTGAAGGTAATATCTCCAAGTTTGCAGATGACACTAAGCTGGGTGGCAGTGTAAGCTGTGAGGAGGACGCTAAGAGGCTGCAGGGTGACTTGGACAGGTTAGGTGAGTGGGCAAATGCATGGCCGATGCAGTATAATGTGGATAAATGTGAGGTTTATCCACTTTGGTGGCAAAAACAGGAAGGCAGATTATTATCTGAATGGTGACAGATTAGGAAAAGGGGAGGTGCAATGAGACCTAAGTGACATGGTGCATCAGTCATTGAAAGTTGACATGCAGGTACAGTAGGCGGTGAAGAAGGCAAATGGCATGTTGGCCTTCATAGCGAAAGGATTTGAGTATAGGAGCAGGGAGGTCTTACTGCAGTTGTACAGGGCCTTGGTGAGGCCACACCTTGAATATTGTGTACAGTTTTGATCTCCTAATCTGAGGAAGGACATTCTTGCTATTAAGGGAGTGCAGCGAAGGTTCACCAGACTGATTCCCGGGATGGCAGGACTGACATATGAAGAAAGACTGGATTGACTAGGCTTATATTCACTGGAATTTAGAAGAATGAGAGGGGATCCCATAGAAACATATAAAATTCTGACGGAATTGGACAGGTTAGATGTAGGAAAAATGTTCCCGATGTTGGGGAAGTCCAGGGATCACAGTCTAAGGATAAGGGGTAAGCCATTTAGGACCGAGATGAGGAGAAACTTCTTCACTCAGAGAATTGTGAACCTGCAGAATTCTCTACCACAGAAAGTTGTTGAGGCCAGTTCGTTAGATATATTCAAAAGGGAGTTAGATGTGGCCCTTAAGGCTAAAGGGACCAAGGGGTATGGAGAGAAAGCAGGAATGGGGTACTCAAGTTGCATGATCAGCCATGATCATATTGAATGGTGGTGCAGGCTCGAAGGGCTGAATGGCCTACTCGTGCACCTACTTTCTATGTTTCTATGTTTCACCACCCATCACATGGGCCACCAATACCTCCTCTCATTCTCAGAATAAACACACTCACCTCTTGATGGTTGCCTTCACAACAGCCATTAACAACGTTCTGCTCTCACATGGTAGCTATTGCAGAACTAAGAACTCCTCTGAAGACTCCTTCCTCACTTGACACTCCACTCATTTAGTGCCTCCCCATTCTGCTTCTTAGCATATACACAACAAGCAGAAGTCCCACACACATTCACTCTCCTTTGCAGTAGCCAACCACTAACGCTCGCCCACTCTTTCTACAGGAAAAAAACAGCACACAGTATCATAAAATATGACAAACCCTAAAATAACCTTAATACAACCAATACTAATCCATTACAATCTCTTATGCAAATCCTAATGTGAGCCCTAATAATCCCTAAAAACAGAACCAACCCAATATATCCATAATACATTTTTAATATAACGCTATGGCAAAACTAATCTAAATATATACACTCCTAAAATCACAATATGAACTATAATGCATACTGAATACAAGGCTTAATGCAGCATAAAGTCAGTGGTTCCTTAGTCATCCACTGGTAGTTGGTGATGCCATACAAGAATGCACGATTAAAAGGTTAGAACGGAATTACAACCTCCGCTGTTCTTGTGTAAACCCTTAGTGCACTCAAATCAAATTCATCTTTGCACTATTTTAACCCATTTGGATTTGAAAAGAGTTGCAAGAGTAATTTGGCAGATCCACATTCGGAGTTATCACAGGAGCACGCTGGTTATAATTTCTACCCTCTGTAAAGTATATAAAACTTCGCACCACGTCCAGTTGCCTATCCTGTTATGAGACGGAGGACTTTCATGAACGATCCTCTTACAGGGGTTCACTTCCTTCCAGGCATGGAACTCGTGGCTTCACAACAGCCCTGCTGTCAAACCTCAAAAGGCAGTTCTCTCAATGAAATGTCTTAAACAAAATAAAATGATTCACCACAAGAACAGTTGGTTTCAGATGCTGGGTTCTGTGGCTCTTTGTGGTAGACACCAAACAGTGCTGACAACCACTTCCTATATCGGAAATAATTGAATATAGGAAGGTGGGAATTAGTCAGCAGTGCAGTGGAAGAAAGGCTGCTGATTCCTTTCGTAAACCACTCAAACTTTGCCCTCATGGTTGATTATATCATCAGCACTCCAATTCAGCATTCAATTTTACCTTCTTACATGTGGCAGTTCAACTGTTAATGTTGTATTTGTGACATTTCCTGCTGCATTATTATATTATGGAGTAAGTATATATAAATATATATATCTGTCAACACTGGACAAGTCCCAGGTGTGGAACCTGCAGTTAAAAGCCACATACATGAGGTGTTGCCTCATTTGTAATACATAAACGTGGTTACAAATAGTAAACTGACTCTATCGTATGAATGGCAGGAAATAGCCCAGTGCCATTTATATACTCTTCTCCTCTCTTCTCTCATTCTTTTCGCCTCTATTTCCCCTCTATTTTTTAAGTGCTTCTCTTTCTCAATCATCATCTGCCAGGCTGTGGGATGTGCGAGCGTTTTCCCTCATTGGTAGTAAGAAAGAAAAGAAAGAAAGACTTGGATTTATATAGCACCTTTCACAACCACCGGACGTCTCAAGATGCTTTACAGCCAATGAAGTACCTTTTGGAATGTAGTCACTGTTGTAATGTGGGAGGCTAAAATAAGACAATACTATGGACTAGTGCTATCCCAGCATCCTCTACAGTAGTGAAAGCTGTGTGTCAACATTACAGAGTCAATGACAACAAGGTCGATGTTAACTCCGGCGGGTATTGGGCAAACAGACGGGGTGGGACAGGGAGCAGGCTGACGTCATCGGACCCTGATCTGCTCATATAAAGAAGGATCCTGTCGGCTTTGGGTGAGTGACTTAACTGGCCATCCAGCAGACAGAGTAAACATCTAGGTCAGTCTGGGTTAAAATCGCCCCGGGAACCTGCACTTCTATAGTATCTTTAACGTAGAAAAACGTTGCAAGGCGCTACACAAGAGTGTGCTATAGACCCCCAAACAGTCAGAGGGAGATAGAAGAGCAAATATGTAGACCAGTTTCTGAGATGTGCAACAATAATAGGGCAGTAAAAGGGGATTTCAACTACCCTAATGTTAACTGGGATGGAATCAGTATAAAAAGTATCCAGGGCACAGAATTTTTAAATGCATTCAGGAGAACCTTTTTAGCCAGCATGTAGCAAGCTCAACAAGAGAAAGGGAAGTTCTGGATTTAGTTTTAGGGACTGAAGCTTGGCAGGTGAAAGGGGTATCAGTGGGAGAGCATTTTTGTGGTAGTCGTGAAATTCAGTTAAATTTGTGTAGTTATGGTAAAGGACAGAGGACAGAGATAGACCAGGATTAAAAGTTTTCAATTGGGGAAGGGCCAATTTTATTAAGCTGAAATGTGATTTAGCCAAAGTGGTTTGGAAATGGCTACTTGAAGGTAAATCAGTATCAGGGCAGTGGGAGGCATTCAAGGAGGAGATAGTGAAGCTTCAGAGCAAATATGTTCCCACAAAGAAAAAGGGTGGAGCTAACAAATCTAGAGCCCCCCGGATATCAATGAGCATACAGGGTAGATTAAGGCAAAAAAGGGGACACGAGACCTGGGTGTCATGGTTCATCAGTCATTGAAAGTTGGCATACAGGTGCAGCAGGCGGAGAAGAAGGCAAATGGCATGTTGGCCTTCATAGCGAGAGGATTTGAGTATAGGAGCAGGGAGATCTTACTGCAGTTGTACAGGGCCTTAGTGAGGCAACACCTTGAATATTATGTACAGTTTTGGTTTCCTAATCTGAGGAAGGACATTCTTGCTATTGGGGGAGTGCAGCGAAGGTTCACCAGACTGATTCCCGGGATGGCAGGACTGACATATGAAGAAAGACTGGATCAACTAGGCTTATATTAACTGGAATTTAGAAGAATGAGAGGGGATCTCAAAGAAACATATAAAATTCTGACGGGATTGGACAGGTTTGATGCAGGAAGAATGTTCCCGATGTTGGGGAAGTCCAGAACCAGGGGTCACAGTCTAAGGATAAGGGGTAAGCCATTTAGGACTGAGATGAGGAGAAACTTCTTCACTCAGAGAATTGTGAACCTGTGGAATCCTCTACCACAGAAAATTATTGAGGTCAGTTCGTTAGATATATTCAAAAGGGAGTTAGATGTGGCCCTTACGGCTAAAGGGATCAAGGGGTATGGAGAGAAAGCAGGAATGGGGTACTGAAGTTGCATGATCAGCCATGATCATATTGAATGGTGGTGCAGGCTCGAAGGACCGAATGGCCTACTCCTGCACCTATTTTCTATGTTTCTAAGTCAGATACTGAGAGCTCAGTACTGCAGAAAGCCGAGAGGAGTATAGAAAGTGCAGGGGTAAAATTAAAAAAGGAAATTAGGAAAGCAAAGAGAGGGCATGAAAAAATATTGGCAAGTAAAATCAAGGAAAACCCAAAGCTGTTTTATAAAAACATAAATACTAAGGAAAGATTAGGGCCTATTAGAGACTAAGGGACCAAATTTGGCCCACCCGTTTTTTCAGCGCACTCACATGAGATGCGCCGACTTCCTAGGCTCAAAACGGCGCCAAAAAGATGTCCCCGGATTCTAGCCGCTTTGTTGACTCTTCCGGGGCTTGGCGCAGCGTGGCGATTCAATTGGGGGACGGACCTATGGCCCTGTGCGTGAAAGAGTGCCGGCAGCTGTCCGCATGCGCATTAGAGCATTCGCGCATGCGCAGTAGCTCCTGCCGATGATGATGCGTGCTGCAGCGTGGGACCCGATGCGCCCCGCCCCATCTCGGGCCGAGTGGCCTGCCGCACAGCAATGAGGGAAGCCTGCCTTCTTCTAAAGCACTTGGTTCTTTTGTTGGCTGCCTGCTTTATATTCTACACGCAACTTGAAGACTTGAGGACATTGCTATGCAAAGGTTCAGGTAGAATTGTCTATTTTGAAATCCATCTCAAAAGTTTGATGGGGGCAGGGGTGGAGTTTTGATCCACTGGGGGAATTTTGATTTGGGGGGGAGTTTTGATTGGGGGTGGGGGTTGATATCTGTGTAACCAGTAATTTTAATGAGCTTACTCAAGACTTACCTTAACCCTGTTGATGAAAATACTTTCCTACATAAGAACATAAGAATTCCGAGCAGGAGGTACTTCTATTTTTATTTGGATATTTTGAAAAAATGTAGTAAATATGTTTTGTCTCTACTTTTATTTTTGTAGTTTAAGCTTCCATGAATGCTTCTAATGTATAGTAAATTAACTTTGCGAAGTTTGTCATATGATGTCTTGTATAGCTGTTTGATCCTATTCACATTCATTAGTAAAGTCATTAAGTACCTACCTGCGTTGATTTCTTAACTCTGCGCAAGGGTTTTCTGTGCCGCCACAAGTGGCCATATACGCTGGCCTAAGTTAGTTTGGATCAATTATTAGCTGTCCAAATGGCCAAAACGGGCAAAAGTGGCTGGTAACGCCCCCTTTTGAACAAAACTAAACTAAACTAAAAAGATCCTAACTAACTCACTTACACTGGTGCAAATTGAATGTGCAAAATGGGGATTTTTAAGATACACCGGAAAAATCAAGTTGCTCCAAAAAAAAGGAGCAACTCCTGGGCAATTTTGGGCCCTAAAAGAGTAACCTGTGTGTGCAGGCGGAAGACATGGGTATGGTTCTTCATGAATACTTTGTGCCTGTCTTCACAAAAGAGAGGGACAATGCAGACATTGCAGTTAAGGAGGAGGCGTGTGAAATATTAGATGGGATAAACATAGTGAGAGATTTAGTATCTTTGAAAGTAGATAAATCGCTAGGCCCAAATGAAATGTATCCCAGGCTGTTAAGAGAAGCAAGGGAGGAAATAGCGGAGGCTCTGACCATCATTTTCCAATCCTCTCGGTGCTGTTTGGAGGACTGCTAATATTGTACCATTGTTTAGAAAGCAATAGACTAAGTAATTACAGGCCAGTCAGCCTAACCTCAGTGGTGGGCAGATTATTGGAAAAAATTCTGAGGGACAGTATTAATCGCCATTTAGAAAGGCATGGATTAATCAAGGACAATTAGCATGGAGATGTTGAGGGAAAGTCGTGTCTGACTAACTTGACTGAATTTTTTGAGGAGGTAACACGGAGGGTCAATGACGGTAGCACGTTTGATGCAGTCTACATGGATGTTAGCAAGGTTTTTGGCAAGGTTCCACATGGCAAACTTGTCAGAAAGGCAAAAGCCCATGAGATCCAAGGCAAAGTGGCAAGTTGAATCCAAAATTGATTTAGTGGCAGAAAACAAAGGGCAATGTTTGATGGGTGTTTTTGTGACTGGAAGGTTGTTTTCAGTGGGGTTCCACAGGGCTCGGTACTAGGTCCCTTGCTTCTTGTGGTATATATCAATGATTTAGACTTCAAAGTAGAGGGCATGATTAAGAAATTTGCAGATGATACAAAAATTGGCCGTGAGGTTGATAATGAGGAAGCTGTAGACTGCAGGAAAATATCAATGGACTGGTCAGGTGGGCAGAAAAATGGCTAATGGGATTCAATCTAGAGAAGTGTGAAGCAATGCATTTGGGGAGGGCTAACAAGGCAAGGGAATACACAATAAATGGTAGGATACTGAGAAGTGTAGAGGAACAGAGAGACTTTGGAGCACATGTCCACAGATCCCTGAAGGTAGCAGGACAGGTAGATAAGGTGGTTAAGAATATATATGGGGTACTTCACTTTATTAGCCAAGGCACAGAATATAAGAGCAGAGGTTATGCTTGAACTTTATAAAACACTAGTTAAGCCACAGCTAGAGTACTGCATATAGTTTTAGTCACCACATTACTGGAAAGACGTGATTGCACTAGAGAAGGTGGAGAGGAGATTTACAAGGATGTTGCCAGGACTAGAGAATTTTAGCTATGAGGAAAGATTGGATAGGCTGGAGTTGTTTTGTTTGGAACAGTAGAGGCTGAGGGGATACTTAATTGAGGTGTAGATTTCCTTTAGCAGAGAGGTCAATAACCAGGGAGCATTGATTTAAAGTAATTGGTAGACGGTTTAGAGGGGCGTTGAGGAGAATGTTTTTCACCCAGAGAGTGGTGGGGGTCTGGAACTCACTGCCTGAAAGGGTGGTAGAGGCAGAAACCCTCACCGCATTTAAAATGTACTTGGATATGCACTTGAAGTGCCGTAACCCACAAGGCTGCGGACCAAGAGTTGGAAGGTGGGATTAGGCTGGATAACTCTTTTTCAGCTGGCACAGACACAATGAGATGAATAGCCTCCTTCTGTGCCATAAATGTCTATGAATCTATGATTCACAAGGGTGGAATCAAGAAAATCAATGCAGACAGTTTGGTTAAAGAGGTGGGTTTTAAAGGAAAAGAGGGGAAGGCAGCAGCATGGGCCTGGGGAGGATGTTGGTCCACTTGTCCACACAAGAGTCTGTTAACAAAAATGAGCGCGCATGGAATTGGACGCAACCTATTGACACGGGTTAAGTGAGTGGGCAAAACTGTGGCAGATGGAGTTCAAAGTGAGGTCATCCACTTTGCACCTAAAAAGGATAGATCAGAGTATTTTCTAAATGGTGAGAAGCTAGTAGCTATAAAGGAGCAGAGAGCAAAGGAGTCCAAGTACAGAAATCACTAAACGCTAGTGGACAAGTACAAAAAATAGTTAGAAAGACTAATGTCATGTTGGCCTTTACGTCAAGGGGGCTGGAATATAAACGGGTGGAAGTTATGTTATAGGTTTGTAAACTCTGATTCAACCCCATTTAGAGTTGTGGGCATCGCACCTCAGGAAGAATATGTTGGAGGTTCACCAGAATGATACCGGGGCTAAAAGGGTTAAATTATAAAGACAAGTTACATAGACGAGACTTGTATTCCTTTGAGTATAGAAGATTAAGGGGTGATCTAATTGAGGTGTTTAGCATGAGTAAAGGAATTGATAGGGTGGATGAAGGGAAACTATTTCCTCTGGTGGGAGAGTCCCGCACATGGGGGCAGAACCTTAAAGTTAGAGATAAGCCAGTCAGGGGTGATGTCAGGAAGCACTTCTTCACACAATGGGTGGTGGAAATCTGGAACTCTCTCCCTAAAAAAGCTGTCAAGGTTGGAGGTCAATTGGAAATTTCAAAATTGCGATCGCTAGATTTTGTTAGGCAAGGGTATTAAGGGTTATAGAATCAAGACAGGTAAATGGACTTAAGATACAGATCAGCCGCAATCTAATTGAATGATGGAACGGGCTCGAGGAACTGAATGGCTTCCTCCTCTTCCCATGTTCCTATGTATGTATAACTAGGTCCTCAGGTTAAGGAGAGCACAGCCAATGCTGATACTGGGATGCAGTATGAGAACATAAGACATAGGGGCAGGAGTAGGCCATACGGACCCTCGAGCCTGCTCCGCCATTCAATAAGATCATGGCTGATCTGATCATGGACTCAGCTCCACTTCCCCATAAACCTTTATTACCTTATCATTCAAGAAACTGCCTATTTCTGCCTTAAATTTATTCAATGTCCCAGCTTCCACAGCTCTCGGAGGCAGCGAATTCCACAGATTTACAACCCTCTGAGAGAAGAAATTTCTCCTCATCTCTGTTTTAAATGGGCGGCCCCTTATTCTAAGATCATGCTCTCTAGTTCTAGTCTCCCCCATCAGTGGAAACATCCTCTCTGCATCCACCTTGTCAAGCCCCCTCATAATCTTATACGTTTCGATAAGATCACCTGAATTCCAATGAGTACAGGCCCAACCTACTCAACCTTTCCTCATAAGTCAACCCCCTCATCCCTGGAATCAACCTAGTGAATCTTCTCTGAACTGCCTCCAAAGCAAGTATATCCTTTCGTAAATATGGAAACCAAAACTGCACGCAGTATTCCAGGTGTGGCCTCACCAATACCTTATATAGCTGTAGCAAGACTTCCCTGCTTTTGTACTCCATCACCTTTGCAATAAAGGCCAAGATACCATTGGCCTTCCTGATCACCTGCTGTACCTGCATACTATCAAATCTGAGCTGGTTGTCTTCCTCTCAATCAGAAGAGGCTCATTATCAGATGATAACCCCACTTGTCTCCATCCCCTCCTTGGTGAAAAACTGCTCACCTCAGGTCTGAAGTGCCAAATTGCTGAATTGTAGTGTTTTTAAGCTGGCACAGGTGCTCAATTTGTCTTTTCTTTTTATAAGCACGCTCACCCCTTATATCAGGCAAAATATTCCCCAGATCATTTGAGCATTTCGAGATGAATAGCTTGCCTCGGGTTCAGAAAGCAGACAAGAGTGCAGAGGCAGCAGTGCGGAGAGCAGAGCTCAGCTGCAGCATATACTTTCATTGAAATAAAAGTTCCAATGGCCTGCGCTCGGAGGGGCCAAATAATCAGTTGTTCCTGCTTCTCCGTGTTTTGCCCACTCTCTGGCCGCGGTTTTTCCTACCGAGTCGGGAGCAAAACGGGCGACTTCGGGTGCAGAATGGAATCCTGCTAATATCTTCATCCGGCTCTCTCCAAGTGATTTTACGTTGATGGGGCTTGTTAAGCCCGCCCTGCGAGGTTCCCGGCTAATTAAAAGGAAGCGGTTCCGATGTCATCAGCCGGTTTCTTTAAAGGGACCCTGTCCACGTTCATTTTGACAGTTGTGCTGTCAGTGTTCTACAGCACTGAGGTGCTGCAGAAACTGACAAGCACTGCACAAAGGTGCATGGCTGCACCCAGGCTCTCCCATCACTCCCTCCAGATGCTTATGGAGGGAATCACAGCACGCAGGGAGGTTCTCTTCCCTTCCAATGGGCGGAAGAGACCTCCCCAGGACACCAACAGAGACTGGTTGCACATTGCAAAGGAGGGCACAAGCAGGAATGTTGTCAGGAGGATCAGGCTGCAGTGACGCAAACTTTTCAATGATCTCAGTAGATCACGAAGCGTTACTGCAAAGCCACACTCAACCTTCCCTACCCTACTCCTGCACATCCTTACTTACACCAACTTACCTTGCACCTCCACCCATCCCTCTCTCTCTATCTATATTAACACATCCTCATCTCATGAACCACCCCTCACACTCACCCTCATCTTAGTGCAATCATATCAACTAACAACACACAAGGGTAGGCATTTGGGTGTTTTAGCCAATGCTCATGTAGCGTTTCTGCTAACGTGTTTTCAACAGATTTGTGTGCACCTTTGGAAATGGCTTAGTGAGTTGCAGCGAATGGTGAGACATAACGGTACCCCCTGCAATGGTGATGGGTGTGAAAGGAATGGCTTGGGCATTGCAGAGATGCTTTATGGTGCTGGAGTGGGGTGATGCCAATCTGGCGCATCATGTGGCAGCCAGGGTGCACAGCGTCAAGTGAAGTAAATCCGGCCATGGTGAGGCCTTCCCTGGCCTCCCGGGCAGCAATGTGGCCGGGTGCTGCTGCCCTGTGTCCTGTGCAGCATCAGGTGATTACGGAGAAGATTGATGTTGTTGTTGGTGACAAAAGTTAATGTTTGCCACCTTATCTCAAATCTTCTCTTCCTCTTCAAAGTCCCAGAACATGTTGTTGCCTTGCAACTATACTCCGACCTATCTCACCACTTCTTATTTGAGTCCCTCCATTTAGGTTGTTCTTTGACCTACTCCTCTTCACTGTCGATATGCTACTCCTGAAGTAAGAAGTCAGGCTCTACATTTAGACTGATGATGACAAGCTCTACCTGGTTGCCTCCACCATTGGTCTAAAGGTTGTTGCCACACTCTGAAATTGGTTGTCTGATATCAAGAGCTGAAAAAGCCAATACATCCACCAGAAGAAGGTAAACAAAATTGAGGCCTTCCTTTTCAGCACCTCCGAGCCCCTGGTCTCAAGTCTATCAATCTCCCAGCAGCCACCTTGAGTTGAGTCAAGAAGTGCAAAACCTTGGCTTGTTACTCAACAACCTATGCTCCTTTCCCCTTCTGTCGCCAAAACCATCATCCATTTCCTCAACATCTCAAGACCTGTCTCCTCCAATGCCCTTCTAGATGACTTCCTGAATCCACTCAAAACGTCACAGCCTATGTTTTCTCCTGCACTGAGTTCACCCCCATTCTCTCCAAGCTCCAGTGGCTCCCTGTGCCTCAGCTGTCAATTCCCCAATTCTCATCCTCATTTTCACATCTCTCCTCGGCTTCATCCTGCTCCATCAGAATGATCTTCTCCTGCCTTACATGCTTTCCACTCTTCGACTATCAGATTTTCACCAATTGCCCCTTCACTCCATCATCGGTGACCGCTTGTTCAGTCCTTCACTCCTCTCCTTTGGAATTCTCTACCCAGTCTCCTGGACCTCATCTTCTCTTCCCCCACTCAGCCTCACCCCACCCCACTTAAAACATTTCCTCAAAGCCTTTCTTTTTGACTGTGTTTTCAATTCGCTACTTAAGCCTCTCAATTCACCCCTCCTTCCCCTATGCTTGGTGCCCCCCTTATCCCCTTCCTATCATTGTGAAGCTCTGAGATGTCTTCCTGCACCTGAGGAGAACTCTTTAAATGCAAGTTGTGTTGTTGACACACAAAACATTTCTCAAATACAAAGGCAATTAAAGTCTAATTAGTTTGGAACTAATTGCACTACCATTTCCCAAACTCTATTTTCACTACAAATATGACATTATTCATCATATTGTCTTTCTATTGTTCAGCGCAGGTCATTGCTTAACACAACCCCCCATCCCAGCCAACTCCCTCGATAGCTCAATCCTCCGCGTTGCATAGTACTGAAGTCCAAGGATCTGTGCTGTGTTAACTGGTCTCTGTCGTGATCCTTGTGATAACTCGTCTCAGTTCCCCATAAACTAGTTTAAAAAAATTAAATATGGCTCCTGATTACTGGCTCCTGATCACCAGCCAGTGACTCCCTGTTTTTGGACAGCGTTCACGTATCAAACAACCCGCTGATGCTCACTAGGCTGAGAAATGACCATTGGTCACTTTTTTTTTATTTGTCCATGGGATGTGGGCATCACTGGCAAGGCCAGCATTTATTGCCCATCCCTAATTGCCCTTGAGAAGATGGTGGTGAACCATCCTCTTGAACCGCTGCAGTCCGTGTGGTGAAGGTACTCCCACAGTGCTGTTAAGGAGGGAGTTCCAGATTTTTGACCCAGCAACGATGAAGGAACGGTGATATACTTCCAAGTCAGGATAGTGTGTGACTTGGAGGGGAACGTGGAGGTGGTGGTGTTCCCATGCGCCTGCTGCCCTTGTCCTTCTAGGTGGTAGAGCTCGGGGGTTTGGAAGGTGCTGCCAAAGAAGCCTTGTCGAGTTGCTGCAGTGCATCTAGTAGATGGTACACAATGCAGCCACGGTGCGCCGGTGGTGGAGGGAGTGAATGTTTAAGGTGGTGGACCTTAAATCAAGCGGGCTGCTTTGTCCTGGATGGTGTCGAGTTTCTTGAGCATTGCTGGAGCTGCACTCATCCAGGCAAGAGAAGAGTATTCCATCACACTCCTGACTTGTGCCTTGTAGATGATGGAAAGGCTTTGGGGAGTCAGGAGGTGAGCCACTCGCCGCAGAATACCCAGCATCTGACCTGCTCTTGTTGCCATAGTATTTATGTGGCTGGTCCAGTTAAGCTTCTGATCAATGGTGATCCTCGGGATGTTGATGGTGGGGTATTTGTGGGTTGGTAGTGCCGTTTAATATCAAGGGGCGGTGGTTAGACTCTCGCTTGTTGGAGATGAACATTGCCTGGCACTTGTGTGTCGCGAACGTTACTTGCCACTTATCACTTAAGTGAAGTGCCAGAGGGCTGGTGGCAGACATGGAATTGTACCCCAGGAAAAGTTAGGGCCTTCAAGAGAGAAAGTGGGGAGTGGCAATTGGCAGCCCCCTCACCCTTATCTCCAAACTCGCATAAACTCCATCACCCTCTCGGAGCTCCAGGACATACTGCCTGCTGTGTAGAAGCTGCGTCGTCTCTGTCTTTGTTAGACGTTATCTCCTGGTTATCCTTATCTTTCCTGCCATCAGCAATCCATTTTTTATGGCCTCCCATAGGAAATTAGAGGTTGTCATTCGTTAGATTGACAGGGTAGATAGTGGACACTGCCTGGTCACTGTACTTGTAAATGCTGAGAGTCGGACAGTTTGGAACCTGCAGCTCGACTGATAAGACAGCATATCCCTACTTCTATGATAAGAAGGCAGCTACCAAGATCTTGTGCACAGGGTCAGCATTACATACCGCACTAAGTCATTCCATCTGTGATTCGGGCTTTACACCTTCCACATAAATTCTGCCTTGTGCAAAGCTCAGTTCAACTGGCCTCGAGAATACTCCCACTCTGTAGGTTTGTTTCCAGTCTGTGCTGAGTTAGCTGATCTCATCTGGGGTCGGTACTTAGTGCATTACAATTGGTCTACACTATGGAGTTTAGAAGACTGAGAGGTAATCTCATTGAAACATATAAAATATTGAGAGGACTTGACAGCGTAGATGCTGAGAGAATGTTTCCCCTGGCTGGAGAGTCTAGAACTAAGGGTCATAGTCTCAGGATAAGGGGTCGGCCATTTAAGACTGAGATGAGGAGAAATTTCTTCACTCAGAGTGTTGTGAATCTTTAGAATGCACTACCCAAAGTCGTTGAGTATATTCAAGGTTGAGATTGATAGATTTTTGGCCTCCATGGGGGTGAAATTCATTTGCGTCCCATCTGGGGATGGTAACTTTTGAAAGCCAGGAAACTTAGCGCCAGGTGCTAATGCTTCCCAGCTTTCACAAAATTGGCTTTAACGCTCCAGGAAGGAAATGGAGCACTAAGTTAAGTGCTCATTTCCTTCTTGGAACGCTAAAGGACGCAGGTGGGGCGCTCAGCAGTGTTGCACACTGGGCCATGCAGCGCTGCCACGTACAAAGGGCCCTTCCCTCACTTAAAGGGAAGGGCCATCGCTGTAGGCTCTGCAATTTAAAACGGAGTTAGCTGGACCACCCAGGGAGTGGTGAACCCGCGCGATCATCCAGACACTCAAGCAGAGCGCCCGGCTGAACGATCGCGGGCAGGAATCCGTGAAGAAAACGGCATCAACTAAGGTAATCTTTTGTTTTACTTACCTCGGCCACCACCTCGCCTTCAATCATCGCCCCGGTAGCGACCGGATGCTTGATCCACACCTCCTGCAGCTGTCAGTGTTTTCGCCCAGCGCTGCTACAGGGAGCGAAAGTAAATTGCTGGTCGGACACGCTAACGGGGCGATGTGCACGGCGATGATGTCACCAATTGAACAAATACTTTGGTCTATCTTCACGAAGGAAGACACAAATAACCTTCTGGATGTACTAGGGGACTGAGGGTCTAGTGAGAAGGAGGAACTGACGGTTATCCTTATTAGGCCGGATGTTGTGTTGGGGAAATTGATGAGATTGAAGGCCGACAAATCCCCGGGGCCTGATTGTCTGCATCCCAGAGTACTTAAGGAGGTGGCCCTAGAAATAGTAGATGTATTGGTGATCATTTTCCAACTGTCTATCGACTCTGGATCAGTTCCGATGGACTGGAGGGTAGCAAATGTAACACCACTTTTTAAAAAAGGAGAGAGAGAGAAAACGGGTAATTATAGACCGGTTAGTCTGACATCAGTAGTGAGGAAAATGTTGGAGTCAATTATTAAGGATGAAATAGCAGCACATTTGGAGAGCAGTGACAGGATCGGTCCAAGCCAGCATGAATTTGTGAAAGGGAAATCATGCTTGACAAATCTTCTGGAATTTTTTGAGGATGTAACTAGTAAGAGTGGACAAGGGGGAATCAGTGAATGTGGTGTATTTGGACTTTCAAAAGGCATTTGACAAGATCCCACATAAGAGATTGGTGTGCAAAATCAAAGCACATGATATTGGGGGTAATGTACTGGCGTGGATAGAGAACTGGTTGGCAGACAGGAAGCAGAGAGTCGGGATAAATGGGTCCTTTTCGGAATGGGAGGCAGTGACTAGTGGAGTGCCACAGGGCTCAGTGCTGGAACCCCAGCTCTTTACATTATATATTAATGATTTGGATGAAGGAATTGAGTGTAATATCTCCAAGTTTGCAGATGACACTAAACTGGGTGGTGGTGTGAGCTGTGAGGAGGATGCTAAGAGGCTGCTGGGTGATTTGGACATGTTGGGTGAGTAGGCAAATGCATGGTAGATGCAGTATAATGTGGATAAATGTGAGGTTATCTGGGTGTCATGGTTCATCAGTCATTGAAAGTTGGCATGCAGGTGCAGCAGGCGGTGAAGAAGGCAAATGGCATGTTGGCCTTCATAGCTAGGGGATTTGAGTATAGGTGCAGGGAGGTCTTATTGCAATTGTACAGGGCCTTGGTGAGGCCTCACCTGGAATATTGTGTTCAGTTTTGGTCTCCTAATCTGAGGAAGGATGTTCTTGCTATTGAGGGAGTGCAGCAAAGGTTCACCAGACTGCTTCCAGGGATGGCTAGACTGACATATGAGGAGAGACTGGATCAACTGGGCCTTTATACACTGGAGTTTAGAAGGATGAGAGGGGATCTCATAGAAACGTATAAGATTCTGACGAGACGGGACAGGTTAGATGCGGGAAGAATGTTCCCGATGTTGGGGAAGTCCAGAACCAGGGGACACAGTCTTAGAATAAGGGGTAGGCCATTTAGGACTGAGATGAGGAGGAACTTCTTCACTCAGAGCGTTGTTAATCTGTGGAATTCCCTACCTCAGAGAGTCGTTGATGCCAGTTCATTGGATATATTCAAGAGGGAGTTAAATATAGCCCTTAAGGCTAAAGGGATCATGGGGTATGGAGAGAAAGCGGGAGGTGAATGATCAGCCATGATCATATTGAATGGTGGTGCAGGCTCGAAGGGCCGAATGGCCTACTCCTGCACCTATATTCTATGTTTTTATGTTTCTATGATCTCCGGGCGCAGGTGATCAGGGCGCAATGCCACAGTGCCATCGCTTAGCTCCCGGTAAATATGGCGGGAGTTAATGTCAGCGCCACGCCCGGTCGCAAAGGCATTTACACCCTGTTAGCACCCCCCGCGGGTGCTAACAGGAGGCGCAAATGCACCCAATTTCTCCCCTGAAAAGAATCAAGAGATATGGGGATCAGGCAGGAAAGTGGAGTTGGGGTCGAAGATCAGCCATGATCTTATTGAATAGCACAGCAGGCTCGAGGGGCCAAATGGCCTACTCCGTCTCCTATTTCTTATGCTTCTTATGTCTCAGAGCCCCTAGTCTGGGGAGGGAAAGTCAGTCAAAGTTTCTGCTCCCAACCAATATCCAGTGACCGCTGTTTTATGTGCACAGGTGTGGTTATTGGTGAGGACAGGATTGGGCTTGACTGTGATGCCTTCCATAATCAAATAGCCTACCAACACTCAGTGTCTAGGCCCATACATGAAAAATAGTTCCTTGGGTAGAGAATGTGAGGGCCGCTGGTTCCATGGATCGTACTCCATCACGAATTAGTGCTTCCAGGAAAAAAGGGAGGGCAACTGACAGAAATTAAAGAGTAACCACTCTTTGCATTGCAACTCGATGAAATGAGAGAGCATATTGCTCGGAATTGTTCCATAATCTCAAGTATTATTAAGGAAGATTTCTGTACACTTACCTGTACTCTCTGTATTCTCTCCTGCCTTTCGGGGCTAAGCTTTGAAACTTGAGTTTGGGAGAATTCTTGGACCAGACATTTTGTGCTGAATTCTCCTTCCCCCACAGTGTGAGAGACACCTTCACCTTACCCTCCCAGCTCACTGTGTACAGGGCCCGGTACCCACGACCCACCAACCCCAGTGGTTCATCATATTACTGCCATCAACCAGTCTTAATTGTTTGTTACTCCAGGAGTCTCTGCTACTGGGCATAGACTCAAATTGTTTTATTGAAATATATTCGACTTTTTTTCAGGTTCTCTCGAAACTCTCTGATGAAATTCCATTAAGCTTTTAGAAAATTACTCTTTTATCTTGCACTGAGCAAACATAAACCCCATGTTTTACCTGTGTGAAGTTAAATTCCCCATGCCCTCCCACTTATGCTAGTGGTGTTACACCAGTCAAACACAACATATATTTGTATTACCTTTCCAATCTTCTTGTTTTGGTTCCGCCTTCCCCTCCTGAAGATATTCATTCACACTGAGGTAAACTTCCATGGCAGCAAGGAAAACTCTTGTCGTTGACCAAAGTGCCATTTCTTCAAGCATGAGGAGGCTATTGATATAAGGACTGCCCAGATGAGCCAAATCATGTCCTCACCACAGAAATGCATTTTCCAGCACTTTTTGCTGGATAGCGATCGGGAATGGGAATGCCTCCCACCTCCCCCCCAACCCAGGTTTACTGAAACATAGGAACAGGAGTAGGCCATTCAGCCCCTTATTCCTGTTCCGCCATCCAATTCGATCATGGTTGATCTGTATCTTAAGTTCATTTAACCGCCTTGGTTCCATAGTCCCTTAATACCCTTACCTAACTAAAGTCTTCAAAACAAGCTGTAACATCCCAATTGCTATTCCAACTGAGATTATCTAACTTCCCACACACCTGGGATTGAATTGGAGACATTTGTGATCTGTATCACTGTTGACAATATTAATGTGCTTACAGGGACAGCACGGGCCAGCCCACACTGCGATATGTGTGCGCACTAGGTCTGTGCAGCAGAGCAGGTCTCCAGTCGTCTTGGTAAACCCTTGCCACTGGACCAAGACCTAGCTCTGTCAAGCCCATGTGGTGGCTGGTGTGCAACGGCCACCACACATTAAAAAAATCCACGCACGAACATCTTCCACAGTTCAGGATGTAGTTCAGGATCTGGAATATTAGGTCATTCATCAAAACATCTATGAACTCATCCTTTTTTGGCATGGAAGCAAGTCATCCTTGCTTCGAGGGACTGCCTATGATGATGATGTTTACAGGATATTTCTTTAGCGCAGGCTGTAATTCACTTGAAAAAAATGCTTTAAAATAATGGACAGAGGAACCTTACATGAAAGCCTTAAGCGTTTATCCACGAATATCTCCAACTGTAATTTCTAGGTTTGTCGCTCAGTGCACTTAGCCACTATTATCACTAACATCAACCACCCATGGCTGATATCGCCATCAGAAGGAGTGATATTCATCCTCTACCTGGAACTGGGAGAATGCCAAGCAGATTTGAGCCTGTTTGTGGAGCCCCGCTCAATATAGTCCATTTTATGAACTCAATACACCTCCCAGAAGGAGACAACAGGCCAACACAGGAAGGGGAATAAACCAACAGCCCCGAATCACCGTGAGCCAGGTATGAAATATACCGTAACTAACAGGACCACTAACTAAAATACACAGAATGCCTTTTTCCAAGCAGTCCAGTTGGATCACTAACATCAAGATCAATATTCTCCAACCATTACATGCGCACCTCCCAAACCCACGATCCCTAACACCATGAAGGACCAGGGCAGCAGGTGCATGGGACCACCATCACCTCCACGTTCCCCTCCAAGGCACACACTATCCTGACTTGGAAGCATATCGTCGTTCCTTCATTGTTGCTGGGTCAAAAAACCTGGAACTCCCTCCCTAACAGCACTGTGGGAGCACCTTCACCCCACGGACTGCAGCGGTTCGAGAAGGTAGCCCACCGACATCTTCTCCAGGGCAATTAGGGATGGGCTTATCAGCGACACTCACATCCCAGGAACTACTTTAAAAAACTGCCCCTAATTCATGAAAGAAAGAAAAGACAGACTTGCATTTATATAGCACCTTTACAATGTTCCCATCCACATTAATTTCCCATATCCAAGTTATCTATACCCAAAGCGCTTTACAGCCAATAAAGTAAATTTTTTTTAAATGTAGTGACTGTAACATAGGAAACGTGGCAGCCTATTTGTGCACAGCAAGCTCCCACAAACAGCAATGTGATAATGACCAGATAATCTGTTTTACTGATGGTGGGCTCAATTTTCCCCAGTATTTGTGACGTTTATTTTGGAGCAGGCTGCTTTTTCTGGCCTAACTTAAAAATTCCCAGTTTCCCCACTCAATTTGCAACAGCGTAACTCAGTTGCGAATTTTTTAGGTCAGTTTTTGTTTCAGCCAAAGGGGGCATAACCAGCTACCTACGCCAATTCTAGTCATTTAGGGAAGTTTGGCCAGCTGAGAGTTACTCCAGTTCTGATTAGGCCAGCGTACGTGGCCTCTCCAGAAAAACCTTCCCTAGAGTTAACGAAATCGGTGCAACAGATGCCCGGACACACTGAAAGAATTGAAAAACACATAGCAGCAACTTACCTCCAACCCCACCTGAAGGCTTTCCAGTCCCATTCTTGGTCCCCACACACAGGAAGGCTGTCCGCTTCCATTCACAGTCAGCGGTTCACACACACAGTCTGATCCATGAGAGAGAGTTGGTCCTCGATTCACATACACAGGAAAGCTGTCCGGTTCCATTCACAGTCCCCGGTTGTGTGTGTGTGTGTGAGGAGAGAGAGGAGAGAGAGGAAGATGCGACGACCTAGAATGGGACCGGAGCGGACTGCCTTCGAGCGGGGTTGGAGGTAAGGTGTTTTTCAATTCTTTTGATGTGTTGGGAACTGGCTGTATGCTTCAGCTCACATTGTGTCCCTGGTTACCGTGGCAGCCCGATATTTTTGGCGCAGATCAAGGCTCCACCTCCCCCCCCCCCCCTCGGGTTAGGCCACGCCAAAATGAAGAGATCCAACGGAGAAACTTACAACATTTTTGGGGGCACAATTGGGCCCCAAAAAATCATCCGTAACTCTTCAAGTACTCAAAAAAAAAATGTTTTGGGGAAAATTCAGCCCGTTGATTGTAGGATAAATATTGGCCAGGTCATTGATGGTTGGTCAGGTCACCAAGGATAATTTCCCTGCTCTTCTTCAAAATAGTGCCACGGAATCTTTTACGTCCATCTTAGAAAGCAGGTTTAAGGTCTCATTCGAAAGACAGCACCTCCGACAGTGCAGCACTCCCTCAGTACTGCACGGGAATGTCAGCCTAGATTTTGGGGTTCAAGTCCTAGAAGTGGGACTTAAACCCACAAACTTCTGACTCAGGCGAGGGTGCTATCCACTGAGCCACAGTTGACACTGTGACAACACATGACAACAAACCCAATGTATGTAAAGTCTAAACATAAAATGTTAATATTACAACAAGACATATGCTGAAGTTAAACTGCAGAACTGCTTCCAATAGAAGTGGATCAGTAACATGCTAAGGCCGCTGATATCAAGAAGGACGCCCCATTTATTCTGTGAAGTAGATTCCACAGCACTAATAGCCACAAAA
Organism: Pristiophorus japonicus; assembly: GCF_044704955.1. Classification (NCBI taxonomy): domain Eukaryota; kingdom Metazoa; phylum Chordata; class Chondrichthyes; family Pristiophoridae; genus Pristiophorus; species Pristiophorus japonicus. The sequence goes on from NC_091994.1 coordinate 82,631,032, forward strand.
GAAACAACATATTTTTTTTATTATTTTGATTCTCGAAATGTGGGTGAAACTGGGAAGGCTGCATTTATTGCCCATTCCTACTTGCCCTGAGAAGTAGTTGGTGGACCTTCTTCTAAGCAATTGTTTTGTACGACAAAGTTTCTTTCTACACAATGTCCAGAGCCAACTATGTGGAGTGGCCTAGAGCCAGGTCAGGTATGGGTGGCAAGTTTTCTTCTCTGAAGGACATTAGGGAACCAATTGCACTTTTATGGCATTCTGACAGTTTTCATGGTCATTTGTTTTCTGTTGCCAGCTCACATAGGAACACAAGAAATAGGAGCAGGAGTAGGCCACCATGTCCCTCGAGCCTGCCCCGCCATTCAATAAGATCATGGCTGATCTGATCTTGGCTTCAACTCTACTTCCCTGCCCGCTCCCCATCACCCTTTACTCCCTTATCGCTCAAAAATCTGTCTATCTCCGCCTTAAATATATTCAATGACCCAGCCTCCACAGCTCTCTGGGGCAGAGAATTCCACAGATTTACAACGCTCTGAGAGAAGAAATTCCTCCTCATCTCGGTTTTAAATGGGCGGCCCCTTATTCTGAGACTATGTCCCCTAGTTTTAATTTCCCCTATGTGGAAATATCCTCTCTGCATCCAACTTGTCGAGCTCCCTCATTATCTTATAAGTTTCAATAAGATCACCTCTCATTCTTCTGAACTCCAATGAGTAGAGGCCCAACCTACTCAACCCATCCTCATAAGTCAACCCCCTCATCTCCGGAATCAACCTCGTGAACGTTCTCTGAACTGCCTCCAATGCAAGTATATCCTTCCTTAAATACAGAGACCAAAACTGCACACAGAACACCTGATACTGATGGGCCAATCACTCAGCCCACCCACCTACGCTTCTGGAAAATGGTGGCTGGCGCAGCACCTGGCGAAGGGAGTGTTTGAACGGCCACCACCAGCGCTGCTGCCTCGCGAGGCTCTGCGAAAACATCTTCCTTGGAGCGCTCCTCGACTGTTCCTCTGGCAGCAGCAGGAGCGGCACCAACTCATTTGTAGCACAGCTGCTGAAGTCAGGGCTGCTTTCAGCAGCAGCAGCAGAGCAAGGACAGCTCCAGAGCGCTGTGCTACCACTTAAAGGCAATTGCTCGTTTTCGCAAAATGCAAAGGAGAGGAAACATGGGTCAGGTTTTCAAAATAATGAGCGGTGTGGGAAAAATGGAAGCTGATAAAAAAAAGCCTCTGAATTGAATCAGGATGTGAGTTTGCTCTTGAACTTGTCATTAGTGAGCTGGGAGTTCAGAAGAAACTTCTCCAGAGTTTGTTAACTTGTGGAATAAGCTGCCACCTAGTGCAGTGAGCACGGATTCTGGGTTCTTTCTTAAGCGAACTTGATAAACTTCTGTTGCAGAAGGGCGCAGATGGGGTGTGGAGATGGGTCTGGATATAGATCTAGGGTAGCACAATATAAAATGAGGTGAGGTTCTGAGGTAAAGCTATCACAGGTACTCCACAGCCATCAGAATCCTTATACTGCTATCAAAGGTAATGGTGTACCAGTTACTAAACATACCATCCTGTAGGTGTGACTTGGTATCACAGGTAATGTGCTGGCATTGCAGGTATTGAAATGGTAACACCGGTTATATATAAATCATTAGCGTCAACTTTTTAATGACTTTGTTTAATGCGTGCAATTTTTATAGTCATCCAACTGAGGGATTTTGGAGATGATGCACCCAGTGTAGCTGTATCAAGCTCTCCTGGTCAGCTAAGGCAAAACTTTTGAAGAGCTCCCTCTGTTCTGCCTCAACAATGTGCCTCAGTCCAACCTCAGCAGAGCGCCCCCTACAGTTCCAGTATGACATTTTTGTGTCACACACCAACCACCCTGTGCCCATTAAGAGTAAAATTGTCAATCACAGTGTCAATTAATGCCAGGTTAGAAGCTGCCATGCCCACTGGGAACTGGTTTGAGACTATCCAAAATCATTTCACCTAAAACCTTTGCAACAAGCAGAGTGAAGGAAATTTCAGGTAACTATCTTGTAGGAATTGTATTAGTACCGATATCACAGGCTAGTATTAAACATAATGAGCTAGAGTCACAGATAAGAGGTGAGATCACAGGTAATGGACTGATATCACAGGTAAAAGGCGAGTTAGTGTCACAGGTAATGGACTTGTATCAAGTAATGGATGTGTAACACTGGTAGTGAGCCACTATCACACATAATTGACTATTATAACAAGTAATGGGCTTATATGTAATAGGATTGGCTCATTGGTAATGGGCTTATATTACAGGTAGTGGATTTTTATTATAAAAGGCCGCGAGAGGCAGCGGGAGTTCGTGGTCGCTGAGGCGTGAGTCCGGGGATCGGCAGAGGCCTATAAAAGGCTGCGAGAGGCAGCGGGAGTTCGTGGTCGCTGAGGCGTGAGTCCGGGGATCGGCAGAGGCCTATAAAAGGCCGCGAGAGGCAGCGGGAATTCGTGGTCGCTGAGGCGTGAGTCCGGGGATCGGCAGAGGCCTATAAAAGGCCGCGAGAGGCAGCGGGAGTTCGTGGTCGCTGAGGCGTGAGTCCGGGGATCGGCAGAGGCCTATAAAAGGCCGCAAGAGCCAGCGGGAGTTCGTGGTCGCTGAGGCGTGAGTCCGGGGATCAGCAGAGGCCTATAAAAGGCGTACTTGTGCAGCTACAGGGAGAAGGCAAAAAAGAAGTAGAAAGAAACAGAAAGGTGACATCACAGCCTAGGGCGTAAGTGATTGGCTGGTGATTGGTGAGTAGTTTTTCTTTTTCTTTTTTATATTAGTCAGTAACTTTTAACATTGTTGTTGCCAATTTAAGTGTATCTAAGGGTTAAGTCATGGCAGGGGAGCTCGGTCGGGTGTTATGCTCCTCCTGTACCATGTGGGAACTCAGGGACATTTCCGGTGTCCCTGACGACTACGTGTGTGAGAAGTGTATCTGCCTCGAGCTCCTGACGGTCCACGTTGCGGAATTGGAGCTGAGGGTGGATTCACTCTGGAGCACCCACGATGCTGAGAATGTCGTGAGTAGCACGTGTAGCGAGTTGGTCTTACCGCAGGAGAAGGGTCCACAGCCAGATAGGGAATGGAAGACCAGCAGGAAGAGTAGTGCAAGGAAGGTAGTGCAGGGGTCCCCTGTGGTCATCCCCCTGCAAAACAGATACACCGCTTTGAGTACTGTGGGGGGATGACTCATCAGGAGAGGGCAGCAGCAGCCAAGTTCATGGCACCGTGGCTGGCTCTGTTTCATAGGAGGGCAGGAAAAAGAGTGGTAGTGCGATAGTGATAGGGGATTCAATGGTGAGGGGAATAGATAGGCGTTTCTGCGGCCCCAACCGAGACTCCAGGATGGTATATTGCCTCCCTGGTGCAAGGGTCAAGGATGTCTCGGAGCGGGTGCAGGACATTCTGAAAAGGGAGGGAGAACAGCCAGTTGTCGTGGTGCACATTGGTACCAACGACATAGGTAAAAAAAAGGATGAGGTCCTACGAAACGAATGTAAAGAGCTAGGAGCTAAATTAAAAAGTAGGACCTCAAAAGTAGTAATCTCGGGATTGCTACCAGTGCCACGTGCTAGTCAGAGTAGGAATCGCAGGATAGCGCAGATGAATACGTGGCTTGAGCAGTGGTTCAGCAGGGAGGGATTCAAATTACTGGGGCATTGGAACCGGTTCTGGGGGAGGTGGGACCAGTACAAACCGGACGGTCTGCACCTGGGCAGGACCAGAACCAATTACCAAAGGGGGAGTGTTTGCTAGTGCTGTTGGGGAGGAGTTAAACTAATATGGCAGGGGGATGGGAACCAATGCAGGGAGACAGAGGGAAACAAAAAGGAAGCAAAAGCAAAAGACAGAAAGGAGATGAGAAAAAATGGAGGGCAGAGAAATCCAAGGCAAAGAACAAAAAGGGCCACTGTACAGCAAAATTCTAAAAGGACAAAGGGTGTTAAAAAAACAAGCCTGAAGGCTTTGTGTCTTAATGCAAGGAGTAACCACAATAAGGTGGATGAATTAACTGTGCAAATAGATGTTAACAAATATGATGTGATTGGGATTACGGAGACGTGGCTCCAGGATGATCAGGGCTGGGAACTCAACATCCAGGGGTATTCAACATTCAGGAAGGATAGAATAAAAGGAAAAGGAGGTGGGGTAGCATTGCTGGTTAAAGAGGAGATTAATGCAATAGTTAGGAAAGACATTAGCTTGGATGATGTGGAATCTATATGGGTAGAGCTGCAGAACACCAAAGGGCAAAAAAAGTTAGTGGGAGTTGTGTACAGACCTCCAAACAGTAGTAGTGATGTTGGGGAGGGCATCAAACAGGAAATTAGGGGTGCATGCAATAAAGGTGCAGCAGTTATAATGGGTGACTTTAATATGCACATAGATTGGGCTAGCCAAACTGGAAACAATACGGTGGAGGAGGATTTCCTGGAGTGCATAAGGGATGGTTTTCTAGACCAATATGTCGAGGAACCAACTAGGGGGGCAGGCCATCTTACATTGGGTGTTGTGTAATGAGAGAGGATTAATTAGCAATTTCATTGTGCGAGGCCCCTTGGGAAAGAGTGACCATAATATGGTGGAATTCTGCATTAGGATGGAGAATGAAACAGTTAATTCAGAGACCATGGTCCAGAACTTAAAGAAGGGTAACTTTGAAGGTATGAGGCGTGAATTGGCTAGGATAGATTGGCAAATGATACTTAAGGGGTTGACTGTGGATGGGCAATGGCAGACATTTAGAGACCGCATGGATGAACTACAACAATTGTACATTCCTGTCTGGCGTAAAAATAAAAAAGGGAAGGTGGCTCAACCGTGGCTATCAAGGGGAATCAGGGATAGTATTAAAGCCAAGGAAGTGCCACACAAATTGGCCAGAAAGAGCAGTGAACCCGGGGACTGGGAGAAATTTAGAACTCAGCAGAGGAGGACAAAGGGAAAGGGAAAATGGAGTACGAGAAGAAGCTTGCAGGGAACATTAAGGCGGATTGCAAAAGTTTCTATAGATATGTAAAGAGAAAAAGGTTAGTAAAGACAAACGTAGGTCCCCTACAGTCAGAATCAGGGGAAGTCATAACGGGGAACAAAGAAATGGCAGACCAATTGAACAAGTACTTTGGTTCGGTATTCACTAAGGAGGACACAAACAACCTTCCGGATATAAAAGGGGTCAGGGGGTCTAGTAAGGAGGAGGAACTGAGGGAAATCTTTATCAGTCGGGAAATTGTGTTGGGGAAATTGATGGGATTGAAGGCCGATAAATCCCCAGGGCCTGATGGACTGCATCCCAGAGTACTTAAGGAGGTGGCCTTGGAAATAGCGGATGCATTGACAGTCATTTTAAAACATTCCATTGACTCTGGATCAGTTCCTATGGAGTGGAGGTTAGCCAATGTAACCCCACTTTTTAAAAAAGGAGGGAGAGAGAAAACAGGGAATTATAGACCGGTCAGCCTGACCTCAGTAGTGGGTAAAATGATGGAATCGATTGTTAAGGATGTCATAGCAGCGCATTTGGAAAATGGTGACATGATAGGTCCAAGTCAGCATGGATTTGTGAAAGGGAAATCATGCTTGACAAATCTTCTGGAATTTTTTGAGGATGTTTCCAGTAAAGTGGACAAGGGAGAACCAGTTGATGTGGTATATTTGGACTTTCAGAAGGCTTTTGACAAGGTCCCACACAAGAGATTAATGTGCAAAGTTAAAGCACATGGGATTGGGGGTAGTGTGCTGACGTGGATTGAGAACTGGTTAGCAGACAGGCAGCAAAGAGTAGGAGTAAATGGGTACTTTTCAGAATGGCAGGCAGTGACTAGTGGGGTACCGCAGGGTTCTGTGCTGGGCCCCAGCTGTTTACATTGTACATTAATGATTTAGACGAGGGATTAAATGTAGTATCTCCAAATTTGCGGATGACACTAAGTTGGGTGGCAGTGTGAGCTGCGAGGAGGATGCTATGAGGCTGAAGAGTGACTTGGATAGGTTAGGTGAGTGGGCAAATGCATGGCAGATGAAGTATAATGTAGATAAATGTGAGGTTATCCACTTTGGTGGTAAAAACAGAGAGACAGACTATTATCTGAATGGTGACAGATTAGGAAAAGGGGAGGTGCAACGAGACCTGGGTGTCATGGTACATCAGTCATTGAAGGTTGGCATGCAGGTACAGCAGGCGGTTAAGAAAGCAAATGGCATGTTGGCCTTCATAGCGAGTTGATTTGAGTACAAGGGCAGGGAGGTGTTGCTACAGTTGTACAGGGCCTTGGTGAGGCCACACCTGGAGTATTGTGTACAGTTTTGGTCTCCTAACTTGAGGAAGGACATTCTTGCTATTGAGGGAGTACAGCGAAGATTTACCAGACTGATTCCCGGGATGGTGGGACTGACCTATCAAGAAAGACTGGATCAACTGGGCTTGTATTCACTGGAGTTCAGAAGAATGAGAGGGGACCTCATAGAAACGTTTAAAGTTCTGACGGGTTTAGACAGGTTAGATGCAGGAAGAATGTTCACAATGTTGGGGAAGTCCAGAAACAGGGGTCACAGTCTAAGGATAAGGGGTAAGCCATTTAGGACCGAGATGAGGAGAAACTTCTTCACCCAGAGAGTGGTCAACCTGTGGAATTCTCTACCACAGAAAGTAGTTGATCCAATTCACTAAATATATTCAAAAGGGAGTTAGATGAAGTCCTTACTATTCAAGGGATCAAGGGGAATGGCGAGAAAGCAGGAAGGGGGTACTGAAGTTGCATGTTCACCCATGAACTCATTGAATGGCGGTGCAGGCTAGAAGGGCTGAATGGCCTACTCCTGCACCTATTTTCTATGTTTCTATGTTTCTTTGTAACATATTCCTATCACAGGTAATGGGCTAGTATCACAGGCAATGTATTTGTGCCTCAGGTTAGAAACATAGAAACATCGAAAATAGGTGCAGGAGTAGGCCATTCGGCTCTTCGAGCCTGCACCGCCATTCAATGAGTTCATCGCTGAACATGCAACTTCAGTACCCCATTCCTGCTTTATCGCCATACCCCTTGATCCCCCTAGTAGTAAGGACTATATCTAACTCCTTTTTGAATATATTTAGTGAATTGACCTCAACAGCTTTCTGTGGTAGAGAATTCCACAGGTTCACCACTCTCTGGGTGAAGTTTCTCCTCATCTCGGTCCTAAATAGCTTACCCCTTATCCTTAGACTGTGACCCCTGGTTCTCGACTTCCCAACATTGGGAACATTCTTCCTGCATTTAATCTGTCTAAACCCGTCAGAATTTTAAACATTTCCATGAGATCCCCTCTCATTCTTCTGAACTCCAGTGAATACAAGCCCAGTTGATCCAGTCTTTCTTGATATGTCAGTCCCGCCATCCCAGGAATCAGTCTGGCGAACCTTCGCTGCACTCCCTCAATGGCAAGAATGTCCTTCCTCAAGTTAGGAGACCAAAACTGTACACAATACTCCAGGTGTGGCCTCACCAAGGCCCTGTACAACTGTAGTAACACATCCCTGCCCCTGTACTCAAATCCCCTCGTTATGAAGGCCAACATGCCATTTGCCTTCTTAACCGCCTGCTGTACCTGCATGCCAACCTTCAATGACTGATGTACCATGACACCCAGGTCTCGTTGCACCTCCCCTTTTCCTAATCTATCACCATTCAGATAATAGTCTGTCTCTCTGTTTTTACCACCAAAGTGGATAACCTCACATTTATCCACATTATACTTCATCTGCCATGCATTTGCCCACTCACCTAACCTATCCAAGTCACTCTGCAGCCTCATATCATCCTCCTCGCAGCTCACACTGACACCCAACTTAGTGTCATCCGCAAATTTGAAGATATTACATTTAATCCCCTCGTCTAAATCATTAATGTACAATGTAAACAGCTGGGGCCCCAGAACATAACCTTGCGGTACTCCACTAGTCACTGCCTGCCATTCTGAAAAGTGCCCATTTACTCCTACTCTTTGCTTCCTGTCTGCCAACCAGTTCTCAATCCATGACAGCACACTACCCCCAATCCCATGTGCTTTACCTTTGCACATTAATCTCTTGTGTGGGACCTTGTCGAAAGCCTTCTGAAAGTCCAAATACACCACATCAACTGGTTCTCCCTTGTCTACTCTACTGGAAACATCCTCAAAAAATTCCAGAAGATTTGTCAAGCATGATTTCCCTTTCACAAATCCATGCTGACTTGGACCTATCATGTCACCTCTTTCTAAATGCGCTGCTATGACATTCTTAATAATTGATTCCATCATTTTACCCACTACCGATGTCAGGCTGACCGGTCTATAATTCCGTGCTTTCTCTCTCCCTCCTTTTTTAAAAAGTGGGGTTACATTGGCTACCCTCCACTCCATAGGAACTGATCCAGAGTCTATGGAATGTTGGAAAATGACTGTCAATGCATCCGCTATTTCCAAGGTCACCTCCTTAAGTATTCTGGGATGCAGACCATCAGGCCCTGGGGATTTATCGGCCTTCAATCCCATCAATTTCCCCAACACAATTTCCCGACTAATAAGGACTTCCCTCAGTTCCTCCTCCTTACTAGACCCTCTGACCCCTTTTATATCCGGAAGGTTGTTTGTGTCCTCCTTAGTGAATACCGAACCAAAGTACTTGTTCAATTGGTCTGCCATTTCTTTGTTCCCCGTTATGACTTCCCCTGATTCTGACTGCAGGAGACTACGCTTGTCTTTACTAACCTTTTTCTCTTTACATATCTATAGAAGCTTTGGCAGTCCATTTTAATGTTCCCTGCAAGCTTCCTCTCGTACTCTATTTTCACTGCCCTAATCAAACCCTTTGTCCTCCTCTGATGAGTTCTAAATTTCTCCCAGTCCCCGGGTTCGCTGCTATTTCTGGCCAATTTGTATGCCACTTCCTTGGCTTTAATACTATCCCTGATTTCCCTTGATAGCAATGGTTGAGCCACCTTCCCTTTTTTATTTTTACGCCAGACAGGGATGTACAATTGTTGTAGTTCATCCATGCGGTCTCTAAATGTCTGCCATTGCCCATCCACTATCAACCCCTTAAGTATCATTCGCCAATCTATCCATGCCAATTCACGCCTCATACCTTCAAAGTTACCCTTCTTTAAGTTCTGGACCATGGTCTCTGAATTAACTGTTTCCTTCTCCATCCTAATGTAGAATTCCACCATATTATGGTCACTCTTCCCCAAGGGGCCTCGCACAATGAGATTGCTAATTAATCCTCTCTCATTACACAACACCCAGTCTAAGATGGCCTCCCCCCTAGTTGGTTCCTCGACATATTGGTCCAGAAAACCATCCCTTATGCACTCCAGAAAATCCTCCTCCACCGTATTGTTTCCAGTTTGGTTAGCCCAATCTATGTGCATATTAAAGTCACCCATGATAACTGCTGCACCTTTATTGCATGCGCCCCTAATTTCCTGTTTGATGCCCTCCCCAACATCACTACTACTGTTTGGAGGTCTGTACACAACTCCCACTTGCGTTTTCTGCCCTTTGGTATTGCGTAGCTCCACTCATACCGATTCCACATCATCCAAGCTAATGTCTTTCCTTACAATTGCATTAATTTCATCTTTAACCAGCAACGCCACCTCGCCCCCTTTTCCTTTCTGTCTATCCTTCCTAAATGTTGAATACTCTTGGTCACCCTGGAGCCACGTCTCCGTGATGCCAACCACATTGTATCCGTTAACTGCTATCTGCACAGTTAATTCGTCCACTTTATTCCGAATACTCCTCGCATTGAGGCACAGAGCCTTCAGGCTTGCCTTTTTAATACACTTTGACCCTTTAGAATTTTGCTGTAAAGTGGCCCTTTTTGTTTTTTGCCTTGGGTTTCTCTGCCCTCCCCTTTTACTCATCTCCTTTCTGTCTTTTGCTTCTGTCTCCATTTTGCTTCCCTCTGTCTCCCTGCATTGGTTCCCATCCCCTTGCTATATTAGTTTAACTCCTCCCCAACAGCATTAGTAAACACTCCCCCTAGGAAATTGGTTCCGGTCCTGCCTATGTGCAGACTGTCCAGTTTGTACTGGTCCCACCTCCCCCAGAACCGGTTCCAATGCCCTAGGAATTTGAATCCCTCCCTGCTGCACCACTGCTCAAGCCACATATTCATCTGAGCTATCCTGCGATTCCTACTCTGACTAGCACGTGGCACTGGTAGCAATCCCGAGATTACTACTTTTGAGGTCCTACTTTTTAATTTAGCTCCTAGCTCCTTAAATTCGTCTCTTAGGACCTCATCCCGTTTTTTACCTGTATCTTTGGTACCAATGTACACCACGACAACTGGCTGTTCACCCTCCCTTTTCAGAATGTCCTGCACCCACTCCGAGACATCCTTGACCCTTGCACCAAGGAGGCAACATACCATCCTGGAGCCTCGGTTGCGGCCACAGAAACACCTATCTATTCCCCATACAATTGAATCCCCTATCACTATCGCTCTCCCACTCTTTTTCCTGCCCTTCTGTGCAGCAGAGCCAGCCACGGTGCCTTGAACTTGGCTGCTGCTGCCCTCCCCTGATGAGTCATCCCCCCCAACAGTACTCAAAGCGGTGTATCTGTTTTGCAGGGGGATGACCGCAGGAGACACCTGCACTACCTTCCTTGCACTGCTCTTCCTGTTGGTCTTCCATTTCCTATCTGGCTGTGTACCCTTTACCTGCGGTAAGACCAACTCGCTACACGTGCTAATCACGTCATTCTCAGCATCGTGGTTGTTCCAGAGTGAATCAACACTCAGCTCCAATTCCACAACGCGGTCCGTCAGGAGCTGGAGGCGGATACACTTCCCGCACATGTAGTCGTCAGGGACACCGGAAGTGTCCCTGAGTTCCCACATAGTACAGGAGGAGCATATCATGTGTCCGAGCTCTCCTGCCATGACTTAACCCTTAGATACACTTAATTTGGTGACAACAATGTTAACAGGTTACTTACTGATATAAAAAAGAAAAAGAAAATCTATTCACCAATCACCAGCCAATCACTTACCCCTTTGGCTGTGACGTCACCTTTTGATTTCTTTCTACTTCTTTGTTGCTTTTTCTCCTGGCTGGAGTTGCACAAGCACGCCTTTTATAGGCCTCACCAACGCCACGAACTCCCGCCTCTGACTGCCGCCACCTCTCGCTGCCGCTGGGCCTTTTGTAGGCCTCACCAATGCCACGAACTCCCGCCTCTGACTGCCGCCACCTCTCGCTGCCGCTGGGCCTTTTGTAGGCCTCACCAACGCCACAAACTCCCGTCTCTGACTGCCGCCACCTCTCGCTGCCGCTGGGCCTTTTGTAGGCCTCACCAATGCCACGAACTCCCGCCTCTGAGGTTATGGGTTATTGGGATAGATTGGCTTCGCCTGACAAGGGTACGTTTCAGGAAATCAGGCATGGAGGTCAGTGTACCCCATGTAATTTTTCATCAAATTAATTTTAATGGATAGAAAGTCATGTGGGATATACTAACCTCCACATCTGAATCCCGCTATGCACAGCAAAAAGAAAATGTCAATTATCAAAATGTTCCCTTCCTCCTATAATCTAGTCTTTTAAAACCAAGCTTGGTGTCACCTAACAACAATAATAACAACAACCTATATTTATATAACACCTTTCACGTAGTGAAATGTCCCAAGGCGCTTCACAGGAGTATTATGACACCGAGCCGCACAAGGAGAAAATTGGGCAGGTGACCAACAGCTTGATCAAAGAGGTATGTTTTAAGGTGCGCCTTGAAGGAGGAAAGAGAGGTAGAGAGGTGGAGAGGTTTAGGCAGGGAGTTCCAGAGCTTGGGGCCGAGGCAACAGAAGGCACGGCCACCGATGGTTGAGCAGTTATAATCGGGGATGCCCAAGAACCACTACTACTACTACCACCTCATCTTCTCTCCTACTCTTTTCAACCTTGGTGGTGTCCTGCACAATAACCCTTGTCCCCTCACCTAACTTTCTCAAGGAAAACAAATTAAAAAATTGTTCCCAGGATCATGCTTTTGACCCTTTCAAAAGAATTAGAGCAACATTAGGTATTTTCGAATCCTCTGGTTCAACCCCGCTACTTAATGAGCTGCAAAAAATTTCAGTCACAACTACTCTACCCCGACAAGTATTTTTGGATGCATTCCATCTGTTCCTGTTGTCTTATGAATATTCAAGTGTTCCAGTTCTTTCATGGCAATTTTATTACTGAGCTCCATTTTGTTCTTGGATTCAGTGCATCTTTTAGCCTTTCCAAGTATCAGAAAGCAGAGATCATTGTTCTCTTCAGTGTTTATATAGTGAAAGCATCGATTGAATCTCTGCAAATTGCTTTCATGAGAAAGAACATCAGAAAAAATAATGGATGAGAAAAGGCCCTTCAGCCCATTGGGCTCATCCTTCTAGCATCACCCGCCCAGTGCCCCTCTAACCCGCCCAGTGCCCATCTAACCCGCCCAGTGCCCATCTAACCCAACCCGCCCAGTGTCCATCTCACCCAAACTTGCCAGTGCCCATCTCATCCGCCCAGTGCCCATCTCATCCGCCCAGTGCCCCTCTAACCCGCCCAGTGCCCCTCTAACCCGACCAGTGCCCATCGAACCCGCCCAGTGCCATCTCACCCGCCCAGTGCCATCTCACTCGCCCAGTGCACATCTCACCCAAACTGGCCAGTGCCCATCTCACCCACCCAGTGCCCATCTCACCCAACCCGGCCACTGACTCACCAACCCAGCCACTATCTCACACACCCAGCATCCATCTCACCCAGCCCTATATCCAAATGCATCTTGTACTTCCCTAATGTCATAAGAACATAAGAAATAGGAGCAGGAGTAGACCACCTGGCCCCTCGAGCCTGCTCCGCCATTCAATAAGATCATGGCTGATCTGATCTTAGCTTCAACTCCACTTCCCTGTCTTTGATTCCAGTAACACATCTGATAGATCATTCCTAACTCTGTGAGTAAAGATATTTTATCCACGATTGGTTTAAAATTGACTTTTCTCTCATTTAAATTGTTGAATTGCCCTGACCAACCTTCGTACTTGGGTACATGCACAACCAGTACACAAGAGACAAACACAACATTAAAATACATTAAACATGTCGACTACTGTCACTACACGGTTGTATACAATTAATGTTAATGTATTCATATTACAGTTAATCTGTTGATCTCTCAGAAAATGTATCGGTATCACAGATAATGTACTGATATTAGAGGAAATATACTTGTTTCGAAGGTAATGCATTGACATTATACGCAATGTGCAGGTAATAAAGGTAATTTACAGTATTAGTAATGTGTTTGTATTATAGGTAATGTACTAGTATTACAGGTCATTTGCTGTATCATAAGATCCCAAAATGGTCACAGATGAGAAAGGCCATTCAGCTCATCTTAGTTCATCCACCCAGAAAGATACTAAAGCCATCCAATTTCAGCATCCAATTATTTCAAAGAGGTTCCAGGTTTTTTCATCTCCCGCGCTCTTCCTGAAATGCTATTCCATACACTGATCATTCTTTGTGTGAATAAACATTTCCTGACATCAGTCCTAAATTTAAGATTACTACTCGCACTATTTAACTTAGTCGTATTCTAGGTTTACCTTTTCTATTCCTTTACCTATTTCATAAACCTTGATAAGATAGCACCTCAGACACTTCCTGTCCAGGATGACAAACCCAAATTCCTCTAATTTCTCCTTATTACATGAAAGAAAGACTTGCATTTATACAGTGTCTTTCACGACCGCAGGATGTCCGGAAGCACTTTACAACCATTGAAGTACTTTTGAAATGTAGCCACTGTAGTAATGCAGGGATCGGCCTTATGGCTCTTCCCTGCACTAACGTCGGAACTTGGATGTCTTCCTTATGTTTCAGTGACCACAATTGGACACAATACCCAACGTATGGTCTGATCCGAGCATTATATACCTTGGGCATAACTCCCTCTGACATATTCTACAGCTGTGGCTCTGTAGTTCAACATCCTGTTAGCTTTGTTGATTGCTGCTCTGCATTGGTTGGTCTTGATTTAGTGTTAAGTCTGTTCAGACTCCTATGTCTCTTTTCGCAGTTAATGTGTTGTATAACAGGCAATGTGTTTATATCATGGGTAATGCAATGGCACTATAGGTAATGTGTTGGTATCACAGGGGATGTATTAGAAGTGCAAGTATCGTACTGGCATCACAGTTAATATGCTGGTTTCATAGGTAATGTATTGGTGTTACAGGTAATGTACTGGTATCGCAGGTAATGTACTGATATCGCAAGTAATGTACTGGTGTTACAGGTAATGTACTGGTACCGCAGGTAATGTACTGGTATCGCAGGTAATGTGTTGGTGTTAGAGGTAATGTACTGGTACCTCAGGTAATGTACTGGTATCGCAGGTAATATACTGGTATCGCAGGTAATGTGTTGGTGTTAGAGGTAATGTACTGGTATTGCAGGTAATGTACTGGTATCGCAGGTAATATACTGGTATCGCAGGTAATGTGTTGGTGTTAGAGGTAATGTACTGGTATCGCAGGTAATATACTGGTATCGCAGGTAATATACTGGTATCGCAGGTAATGTACTCGTACCGCAGGTAATGTACTGGTATCGCAGGTAATATACTGGTATCGCAGGTAATGTACTGATATTGCAGGTAATGTACTGATATTGCAGGTAATGTACTGGTGTTACAGGTAATGTACAGGTATCGCAGGTAATGTACTGGTTCTGCAGGTAATGTACTGGTATCGCAGGTAACAGGTAATGTACTGGTATCACAGGTAATGTACTGGTATCGCAGGTAATGTACTGGTATCGCAGGTAATGTACTGGTACTGCAGGTAATGTACTGGTATCGCAGGTAATGTACTGGTATCGCAGGTAATGTACTGGTACTGCAGGTAATGTACTGGTACTGCAGGTAATGTACTGGTATCGCAGGTAATGTACTGGTATCGCAGGTAATGTGTTGGTTTTACAGGTAATGTACTGGTAACATAGACAGGCTAATGGGCTGCTCCCTTTGCCTGCAAAACAACAGTGATTACATCCAAAAGCAACTAATTGGATGTGAAGCTGTGAGATGTCCTGAGGACTTGAAAGGCACTTGAAAGACACAGGGTGACTTGGACAGGTTAGGTGAGTGGGCAAATGCATCGGTTATCCACTTTGGTGGCAAAACAGGAAGGCAGATTATTATCTGAATGGTGACAGATTAGGAAAAGGGGAGGTGCAATGAGACCTTGGTGTCATGGTACATCAGTCATTGAAAGTAGGCATACAGGTACAGCAGGCAGTAAAGAAAGCAAATGGCATGTTGGCCTGCATAGCGAGAGGATTTGAGTATCGGAGCAGCGAGGTCTTGCTGCAGTTGTACAAGGCCTTGGTGAGGCCATACCTTGAATATTGTGTACAGTTTTGGTCTCCTAATCTGAGGAAGGACATTCTTGCTATTGAGGGAGTGCAGCGGAGGTTCACCAGATGGATTCCTGGGATGGCAGGACTGACATATGAAGAAAGACTGGATCGACTAGGCTTATATTCACTGGAATTTTGAAGAATGAGAGGGGATCTCATAGAAGCATATAAAATTCTGACGTGATTGGACAGGTTAGATGCAGGAAGAATGTTCCTGATGTTGGGGAAGTCCAGAACCAGGGGTCACAGTCTAAGGATAAGGGGTAAGCCATTTAGGACCGAGATGAGGAGAAACTTCTTCACCCAGAGAGTGGTGAACCTGTGGAATTCTCTACCACAGAAAGTTGTTGAGGCTAGTTCGTTAGATATATTCAAAAGGGAGTTAGATGTGGCCCTTACAGCTAAAGGGATCAAGGGGTATGGAGAGAAAGCAGGAATGGGGTACTGAAGTTGCATGATCAGCCATGATCATATTGAATGGTGGTGCAGGCTCGAAGGGCAGAATGGCCTAAGCCTGCATCTATTTTCTATGTTTCTATGTTTCTATATTCAGCAAGTCATTTCATATTGGGGTTTTAGACAACTTCCTGGCGTTGAGGGAAATGAAAAATGTTAAGGATTTAAGGAAATGCGGAAATGAGAAAGATTAAATCTTATTCAAAGGGTAGCAGGAAATATAATTCGGAGGGGAAATAAAATGATATTGTTAATATGCTCAGAACAGATAAATTATTAAAGGACAATTGAGGCCCCTTAAAGTAGGTGAGTTAGGTGAAAGAGAAATAGGGCAAAAGTTTAAAATGATTTATTTCCAACAGTTTGCTCTGTACAAATATTGGTGGTGTTACTCTCTGGTAAGTGAACAGAAAAAATACCCAAGTGACGAAAAGAGGTTACTAATGAATATGTCAGTAAAATCTGGATCCTGAATATTCATAAAGCATCACGCGATGGAATGAATCCAAAAATACTTAAGGAAATGAGGGTAGAAGCAGGGGCTGTTGTAGAAATGTTTCACAGGTCATCGGGGTAATGTCAAAAGATTGGAATTTTTTTTCCCTAAAGTCAGAATTGTGATTCTGGAAATTATAGCATTATTATTTTGGCATCTATTGTAGGGAAAACAGCGAACCCATTATATAGGAAGCAATTCCATACAGACTGAAAGGTTCAAGGTTCGATCTGTGCTGAGATAGCTAACCTCCACCAGGGTGATGGCAGGAGTGTTACAACAGGCCACACAGGGGAAATAAACCATGGGCTGGATTTTCGGTTTTGATGTTTTTGGGGCGGTAATGGTGGTGGGGCAGTCAAGTTTGCGTCCGGGAACAGTTTGCGTCTCAGTCAGTAACATTGGCCAGCTGGGCCCTGAGTCAGGGGGTGCAACGCAAAGGGAAATGTTGTACACCTCTCTCAGGGCGCTAGCACGGGAACCTCCCGAGCTAAAGAGCTGGGCCGGGAGCGCACCGAGAGACGCCTGGGGAGTGGAGGGGGAGTGGTAAAGAAAACCTGAAAGAAAACCCCACAACAACATTCCCAAAACATTGCTCACGCCACCACAACACAAATCGCAATAAAATTAAAGATAAAACAATCAGACTTATCTTAGGAGTCCATTACTTACCTCTCCGCTGTCGGTATTGATGGACCGTCAGATTTCCCAGGCTGTCACTGCGGGACGCGCTGCGGGGCGGACAGGTCGGGCAAGAGTCCATCAGGGGTGTTGCACACCAGGCGCAGCTCTTCCGGCGGTGCTGCTCCGCACCACCACAAAACCCGACCCGAGGATTGCTGCGGGGCGCTGGAGGCTGACCGCCCGCCCAGAACACCTCACCGCCATTGTCGCCGCTCCGGGGCGAAAAACCGAGCGGAGAGAAGCTGAAAATCCACCCCAAGGTTCCTGATCCCTATCCAGTGACAGCTGTTGGAAACTGTCTGGGTTGACATCAGGTGGAGAACAAGATCTGGCTTCACTGTGTTGCCGCTCATGCTCACTCACGGAGAATAGTCCCTCACACCTTCGGCACCATAATCCAGCAAGTCAGCGCCGACAGAAGAGGAGCCAAAATTGCAGGAAAATGCAACCATAGAATAATTCTGAGAGATTGGATCTGAATTTGACAGTGAAATGAAGCACAATAATACGAACGTCATTATGAATTTGATCTTTTGACAGAGCTTTTCCCACTCGAAACACATTTCTAGAATGCAGATACACAAGTCGGTGGGACCCGTGGGTCTTCCAGATGGAAAACCCTGAAGGATTCTCTAACCTCCATGCCCATATTCCTGATCTGTGCTCCCAGTGGGCAAAGCTCTGCAACTGGAATGCAAATTGGTAAAATTATCTCATATCTGGACATTCAGAAGTTATTTGATAAGGTGCCTAATGAGGTGTTTGGTGAAAACCTCTTGGCTAAAAGAGGAAGTTTCAAATTGAATAATGTGTTGGTTAAATAATAGGAAATAAAGGGTAGTGATCAATTATGTTCTTATTTTTTTGAATGATAAGGGAGTTAAGGGTTATGGGGAACGGGCAGGGAAGTGGAGTTGAGGCCAAGATCAGATCAGCCATGATCTTATTGAATGGCGGAGCAGGCTTGAGGGCGTCCAAATGGCCTACTCCTACTTCTATTTCTTATGTTCTTATGTTCTTATTGTTGGTAGTTCCAATGAGTACAAAAGGCTGAGTATTGGGACTGCTCCTATGCCGAATATTTATAAAGGTAGAATGCATTCAATTACGTTAAAAAAAGATCCACGCACAGGCATCTTCCATCCTTCAATATGTATTTCGCGACTTGGAATATCTGGATCTTCATTGAAACACCTGCGATCTCATCCCTTTTTGGTATGGAAGCAGGTCATCCTCAATACGAGGGACCACCTGAGAGAAGAGAGATACATAAGAAAGCAGGAGGTTTGTAGGTAAAGAGCTAATTTCAGAGATTTGAGAAGCGTGGCAAATAAGCAAATGATACGAGTAAAGTTCTAGGTGTAAAACTTGACCAGAGTTTGAAATTTGTCACAGCTTGTGACAGCAGTTTCATAATGTTCATGTTAATCCAACGAAAGGACTTGACATTCTATAAACTATTACTAAGAACACAAATAAGAGGTTATTCCACTAATTGATGCTCCCAATAGGGAGTGGCACTAGTGCTATTGTGCAATTGCACGCATGCAGCCCATGATTTTTCTGTCCCCTCTGGGGGCACTAGATTGTACAATGGAGTTGTCATGTATCTTACATTATTATATATAACTGTATCCTAACATGCTATACATAACTGTAATAAGATATGACCTGCAACCACCAGCATACCTTACCACCAGGAGTGCACTTGCAAGAGACAGGTATATAAGGACATGTCTCAGGCAAGTGCAGCATTCCAGAGCTGTGAAATAAAGGCGAAGGTCCAGAGTGACCTTGACTTCACTACATGCCTCGTGTGAATCTGTACTGTGGGGACAGGACTTTACAGTGGCGATGAGTTACGGGATTACAGAATCCACAGAATGGCGAACAACGGATCAGATGAAAAGTACAATGCGGGAGACAATTAGGAGGACTTTATAGAAAGGCTCCAGCAAAGCTTTGTAACCAAAGACTGGTTAGGCGACGATAAGGCAGACAAGAGAAGAGCCCATCTCTTGACCAGCTGTGGCTCGAAAACATACACTTTAATGAAGGATCTGTTGGCACCCGAGAAACCAGCAAGCAAGTCGTTTGAAGAATTGAGCACACTGGTAAGAGACCACCTGAAGCCAGCGAGCAGCCTACACATGGCCAGATACAGGTTCTATAACTACAGACGCTTTGTGGGCCAGAGCATACCCGACTTTGTGGCGGAACTTCGGAGGTTGGCTAGTTTATGTGAGTTCTCCGATGAACTGAGGAGAGAAATGCTGAGAGACTTTTTCATTGAAGGAATAGGCCACGCAGGCATATTCCGAAAGCTCATAGAGACCAAGAACCTGATCATAGAGGCGGCAGCACTGGTTGCACAGACATTCTTGGTAGGGGAAGAAGAAACGAGGTTGATTTACAATGCAGGTATGACAACTAACGAAATATCGGAACAAGAAGTTCACAGCACTAAACAAGCTGCTACCCCCACACACAGACAAAACCAGGAGAACAGGCTCTCGACAGCAGCAGAAGCCATCAAGGGCCACAGGAACACACAGTTCACACCTCATCAACCCACAATGCGAGCAATCAACTACAAACTGAGAGAAGCTCAAGAGAGATCAGCCAGACACAGCTCATTCTTTGGGAACACTTTGAACAATGAAATAGGTCTGTGCTGGAGGTGTGGGGGTGGGCACTCATCATCGGGATGTCGATTTCAGCAGGTTGTTTGCAGAAATTGTAAATATACAGGGCATTTGGCCCGCATGTGCAAAAAAACGGCAGCTCGGCTGGTATACGAATCGGATGAGTCGGAAAGCGGACCAGAAGATGGTGGGGACAGTACCTGGGACACGGATGTACAGCGGGTCAACACGATCAATGGCCGCTGCTCCTACAACAGGACGCTTCCTATAATGATGAGGGTCCTACACAATGGGATATCTGTCAACATGGAGCTGGATACGGGAGCGAGTCAATCTCTCATGGGCGCGCAACAATTTGAACAACTGTGGCCGCATAAAAGAGACAGACCAAAACTCACAAGGATCGACACCAAACTAAGGACCTATACCAAAGAAATCGTACCAGTCCTCGGCAGCGCCATGCTCTCTGTCACACACAAAGGGACAGTGAACCGACTTCCCCTGTGGATTGTCCCCGGAGACCCCCCAGCACTGCTGGGGAGAAGCTGGCTGGCAAAACTAAACTGGAAATGGGATGATGTCCATGCCATGTCATTAGAGGAATGGACCTCCTGCTCAACAGTTATAAAGCGATTTGAACATCTCTTTCAGCCAGGTGTGGGCACTTTCAAAGGGGCCAAAGTCAAAATCTACATCACACAGGATGCTAGACCGGTCCATCACAAGACCAGAGCTGTACCCTATGTGATGAGGGAAAAGATTGAACACGAACTAGACAGGCTTCTGCGGGAAGGCATTATATCACCTGTGGAATTTAGCGACTGGGCAAGTCCCATCGTCCCAGTCCCTGATGGATCCGTACGAATCTGTGGGGACTACAAATCTACCATAAACAGAGTCTCCCTACAGGACCAGTACCCACTGCCCAGAGCGGAGGACTTATTTGCCACATTGGCTGGAGGTAAACTTTTCTCAAAATTAGACCTCACATCTGCGTATATGACGCAAGAATTGACCGAGGAATCCAAGCTACTCACCACCATCAACACACATCAAGGCCTTTTCATTTACAATCGATGCCCATTCGGCATCAGGTCGGCAGCTGCCATATTCCAGTGCAACATGGAGAGTCTGCTCAAGTCCATCCCGGGGACGGTTGTATTTCAAGACGACATACTTATCACTGGCAGGGACACCGACTCCCATCTCCGTAATTTGGAGGAAGTACTAAAGCGATTGGATCGGGTAGGCCTACGAGTCAAGAAATCCAAGTGCCTGTTTCTCGCACCCGAGGTTGAATTTTTGGGCAGAAGGATTGCCGCTGATGGAATCCGCCCAACAGAGTGCAAAACAGAAGCAATTCGCCTGGCACCCAGGCCCCGGAATGTCTCAGAACTGCGTGCCTTTCTCGGGCTACTCAATTACTTTGGGAACTTTATGCAGAACTTAAGCACACTGCTGGAGCCTCTCCACCTGCTACTCAGGAAGGGGTGCGATTGGTTTTGGGGGGACGCCCAGGAACGCGCCTTCACTAAGGCACGCAACCTTCTGTGTTCCAACAGTGTTTTGACTTTCTTTGACCCAGGTAAAAAGCTAGTTCTCACATGCGATGCATCAGCATATGGGGTCGGGTGCGTTTTGCAACATGTCAATAGTGCGGGCAAATTACAATCCATAGCTTATGCCTCCAGATCACTTTCGCGGGCGGAGCACGGGTAGGAATGGTAGAGAAGGAGGCGCTCGCGTGCGTGTACGGTATCAAAAAGATGCACCAACACCTTTTCGGGGCCACGTTCCCATTAGAAACTGACCACAAGCCCCTCACGTCCCTCCTATCCGAGAGCAAAGCAATAAACGCCAACGCTTCAGCGCGAATTCAACGGTGGGCACTCATGATGGTGTCCTACGACTATACCATAAGGCACAGACAACTGTGCCGACGCGCTCAGCAGGCTACCCCTGGCGACCACGGAAGGGTGTGACGAACAGGACTGTGAGATAGTCATGGCAATCAATGCCTTTGAGTCCACAGGTTCGCCCATGATGGCTCGCCAAATCAGAGCCTGGACGGCCAGTGACACCACGTTATCCTTAGTAAAAAGATGTGCCCTAACTGGTGACTGGGCAGGGGCTCGCGATGCCTGCCCCGAGAAATTAAAACCCTTTCACAGGCGCATGCATGAGCTATCACTACAAGCAGACTGCCTGATGTGGGGCAGCCAAGTAGTCATGCCTCTGCGAGGCAGAAAGGCATTTGTCCAGGAGCTCCACTGCGAGCACCCGGGGATCATTCTCATGAAGGCCATAGCCAGATCCTATGTCTGGTGGCCTGGTATTGACGCGGACTTGGAGCTCTGCGTCCGAAGGTGCACCATTTGTGCCCAACTCAGCAATGCCCCCAGGAAGGCTCCACTGAGCCCCTGGCCCTAGCCTACCAAACCGTGGTCGCGGGTGCATGTAGACTATTGGGCCCATTCATGGGCAAAATGTTCCTCGTAGTTGTAGATGCATTTTCAAAGTGGATCGAATGCACCATTTTAAACTCGAGCACAACCTCCACCACTGTGGAGAGCCTCGCAACCATGTTTGCAATGCACGGAATCCCTGACATATTGGTCAGTGACAATGGTTCGTGCTTCACCAGCGCAGAATTCCAAGACTTTATAATTGACCACGGCATAAATCACATCAAGACGACACCGTTCAAACTGGCCTCCAACGGCCAGGCGGAGAGAGCAGTGCAAATCATTAAACAAGGCATGCTTAAAATCCAAGGTCCCACGCTGCAGGGTCGCCTGTCGCGACTGCTGCTGGCATACAGATCTCGTCCGCACTCACTGACTGGGAACCCCTCGCGCAACTGTTGATGAAAAGGACTTTAAAAACAAGGCTCTCATTAATCCTCCCAGACATGCACGAAATTGTTGAGGCAAAGCGCCGTAAGCTGACTGAGTACCATGACAGAAATTTGAGGGGGAGATGGAATGAGATAGGAGATAAAGTGTTTGTACTAAACTATGGCAGGGGTCCCAAATGGCTTGCAGGGACAGTAACGGGCAAGGAAGGAAACAGGCTACTGGTAGTACAAATGGACAATGGCAAAACCTGCTGGAGGCATGTAGACCAAGTCAAAAGCAGAGTTACCAACAACACTGCGGAACCAGAGACAGACTACAATGTGGAACTCGCACTACACCTGGTGGACAGACAGAGGGAACAACCTGAGAAAAGGGCAATCCCAACAGACAGCCCAGGCGAGTCAACAACAATCACACCAATCGAAACAGACAGCCCAGGCGAGATACCAGCAACCACACCCAAAGAAAAACAGACACCAAGGCAAACAACTGAACCAAGGCAAACAACTGTGGCGAGAGCGTAGACCACCTGAGAGACTGAACCTTTAAAGACAATAAGACCTTGGGGGAGGGTGATGTCATGTATCTTACATTATTATATATAAACTGTATCCTAACATGCTATACATGACTGTAATAAGCTATGACCTGTAACCACCAGCATACCTTACCACCAGGGGTGCACTTGCAAGAGACAGGTATATAAGGACAGGTCTCGGGCAAGTGCAGCATTCCAGAGCTGTGAAATAAAGGTGCAGGTCCAGAGTGACCTTGACTTCACTACATGCCTCGTGTGAATCTGTACTGAGGGGACAGGACTTTACAGGAGTATTGTGTACATTTATGGCCACTGTCATTACAGAAAGACCCAAGCCTAGAAATGACTGTTGGTGATATTAGCAGACAAAGATTTAACATGTTCAGATGGCATTCATTGGAGTGCAGATGTTAACCCATTAAAATAAATGGGTTAACACCTGCGTTAAAATAGTGACGAGACGAATGCCGTACAAACACGTTAAAAGTTCATCCACAGTCTTACGGGACTGGCACATCATTCCATCCTGGAAACATCATCGTATTCATCATGTATCTTCACCTGAAACTTACTTCTATATTACCACAGATTGGTTAAACTATTCCCTGGAGAAAGTAGGATTCCGAAAAACTCTGGAGGGCATTATTCAAGGATTAACTGGAAATAAACCCGGAGCAGATGATTTCAAGTTGGCTCAGAAAACAGAGTAACCTTTTGCCAAGGTTTTGACTTTTTAAACTACTTTTTGCTGCAAGGGTAAGTGGACAAGGTTCAGAAAAAATCAACAATTTAATTCCACATTTAGAGATATAAAAACTGACTGAGGACCAGCGATCTATTTTCACTTCCATCTCTTCATTCAGGACTGGATTCAAATGCTGGTATCAGAAATGAAAGAAATAACATTGATAATAACTAGTATGATATGAGTTAATGTTATTTATGGAACATTAGCATCCATATTTCAAATACACTCTTCGAATGATTATTGCATAAGTATTCTCGTCTTGGTATCATAGTTACTTGCAACATAGTTTGCATTACAGATAGCCTGCGGGTATTAGAGTGTGGTTACCACACAGGTAAATGGGAACATGAATAGAATTATGGATGATATAGTAATGTGCTGGTATAGATATTGTACAGATATCCCAGGTACTGCTAATACAGGCACTGTATCAGTATTAGGGGAAATGCACCCTTTAACAGGTAGTACAGTGTACAATGATATCGCAGGCACTTCACTGGGATTAGCATCACAGGTACCACATTGGGGCCAGTATCTTGGGTACCATGCTGCGGTCAATATCACAGGAACTAGACTGCAGTCAGTATCATGGTTACCACAATAGGGTCTACATATAACAGGGACTTGGACAGGGACCAGTATAACAGGATCAATATCACAGGATCAATATCACAGTTACCGTACTGATGTCAATATCCCATTCATATTGAATTTCAAAGCATAGAGACAGTGGGGGGAGATTTTCTGGTCCTTTGTGCTCTGGTTTTCACCCTGGAGCAGCGGCAATGGCGGCGGTGAGGTCTTCTGGTTGGGCGGTCAGCCTCTAGCACCCCGTGGGGGTTTTCGGGGCCAGTTTTGTGGCGGCGGGGAGCAGCACCACCCGGAAGAAGTGCCTCAGTGTGCAATGCCCCTGGTTGTGATACCGGGCTGGTTTGCTTCTTCACCAGACCCCCATCTGGAGTACTGCATTGAGTTTTGGGCACTGTGCCTCAGCAAGGATGTACTGGCCTTGGCGGAATTAGAGGGTTAAATTATGAAGACAGGTTGCATAAGCTTGCCATGTATTCTCTTGAGCGTAGAAAATGGAGGTGTGATCACATCGAGGTGTTAAAGGGATTCGATCGGGTAGGTACAGAGAAACGATTTCCTCGGGATGGAGAATCAAGAATGAGGGAACTCAACCTTAAAATTAGAGCCGGGCCATTCAGGAACAAAATCAGGAAGCATTTTTTCACACAAAGGGTGGAGGGACAATTGGGGCTTTCATAAGAACATAAGAATTAGGAGCAGGAGTAGACCATTCGGCCCCTCGAGCCTGGTCTGCCATTCAGTGAGATCATGGTTGATCATCTACTTCAACTCTACTTTCCTGCACGCTCCCATGTCCCTCGGTTGCCTTAATATTCAAAAAATCTATCGATCACTATCTTGAATATACTCAATGACTGAGGATCCATAGCCCTCTGGGATAGAGAATTCCAAAGATTCACCACCCTCTGAGTGAAGAAGTTTCTCCTCATCTCTGTCCTAAATAGCCGACCCCTTATTCTGAGACTGTGACCACTGGTTCTAGACTCCTCAGCCAGAGGAAACATCCTCCCTGCATCTACCCTATCAAGCCCTGTAAGAATGTTGTATGTTTCAATGAGATCATCTCTCATTCTTCTAAACTCTAGTGAATATAGGCCTAGTCTACTCAATCTCTCCTCATAGGTGATTTTCAAGATCGAGATCAATAGTTTTGTTGGGTAAGGGTATCAAAGGATATGGAGCTAAGGCGGGTAAATGGATTTGAGGTACAGATCAGCCATGTTCTAATTGAACGGCGCTGCAGGTTTGAGGGGCTGGATGGCCTACACTTGTTCCTAATAAGAGGCTTTGAAGTGAGCAAATTGAAATTTCAACAGTATGATGGGGATTGATAAAGCTAACCCAGGCAAATTGTTCACGTAAGTTTCAGCTTGATTCAGTTGGTAGCACCTCTAACATCGAAGGTTGTGAATTCAAGCCCCGCTCCAAGAAAGAGACACATCATTTAAGTTGACACTGCAGTGCAGCACCAAAGGAATACTGCACTGTCGGAGGTGTTCCGTTTTGGATGAGAAGTTTAGGTTTTCCTGGTATCCTAAACAATAGTCCTCCCTTAACCAAAATCTGATCTGACCATTTTTCCTATTTGTTGTCTGTAGGACTTTGCTGTGTGCATATTTAGTTGCTGTTTGTCTCTATAACAAATATATGTCAAAAAGAAGTCATTAAATGTGAAGCACTTTAGAACACATGATAAGGTGCTATATAAATGCAAATTCTTTCATTTGGTTATGACACAATGGTTCAGATATTGGCTGACACGAGTTCAAAATAAGGAATTTAAGGGCAAGGTCGAAAGTCTGGTGGTACTTTATCACCCAAAGGAACTTGTGGAATAATTTCTGTGAAAAAGTCATTGAAGCAGGCAGCTCAAGAGGAAATTAAATGCATTTCAAGAGAGAGAATGTATGAGGGATATCATGAGAATGTTGTTGGTGGGATTGATCTAGAAAAAAGGGTCTGGCTTATAGGCTCCAAAAGGCCTATTCCTGTTCCTAAACTTCTTGTGCTAGTCAATATACTACACCATTGATCCATCTTTCCTGCATTTATTGTTAAAAGTTCCATCCTCCCCAACTCACCAAAAAATGGTGATAAACTTGAATGGTCCCTGTTGTGTTCATACACTATTTGTTTGTTAAAGCTCACAGGACGGGCATTAGGACCCTGTGGGAGCTATTCACAATTGCTGTATTCATTCTGGTTCATGCCGGTTTAGGGACACCATTTTGGGTTGTATAAAAGCACAGTTAAGTTAAGTTACTTTACTCCTGGCTCTGTTTGTCAGTTATTTACGCGTACACAACAGTCCTTACAAAAAAGATTGATGTAATCAGACCAAGACTAATTTCAGAACAAAAGTCACAGCCAAAGTGATTATTGTTAATGACTGGGATTATGAAGTATGACTAAAGTAATGGCTGCAGGCACATTTCAGAGTCTCAGACTGAAATAAATAGAGTTTGTTGGAGAACTTTATAATGATGTTGTTTCTCCCACTGCATGATGAGGATGGTCATTAATCAGGAGTCCAATACAGTTTCAAATATCTGAACGACCTAGCAATTTAATTTTTTACAGTCAAGAGACCATGCAATACCATGGAGGATGTGATTCAGAATGCAACTATGCATGCAATCTTTCCTGTCAAAGAGCTACACTATGTGTAATCTTTACACAACACTTATGTGTGTACATATGAATTTTCTCTGAAAGCACACTGCAGATGTATGTTAAAAGTCATTAACAGAGAAATACATATAGTGGACTGCTTTCCCATTTTCAATCACTATAACAGTAACTGTTAGCAGGCTAATTGATTCCAATTGGCTTCAAAGTCAGGGGTGACCCTTTTCTCACCAGATGGCCACACGTATGCACACTTTACAGAAGGGGTCAACGGATAGCGATCATTTTGTCATCCCAGTCCCAGCCCAGGGGAGCTGAGGCCAATTGCCTTACTCCAACTGCTGTCCTGGCTGTGGACAGGATCTCAGACTTGGGCCTGACGCCCTTCACAGTCGAAGTGCTTGCCAACATCCACTGTCCGGTCATGTTCGTGAAGGATGGCCACTCGGGCAATGGCCTGGAGAGCACCCAAGATCAGTACCTCTGCACGAGTCCAGACCTTTGGGAAAGATGGGGAGATGATCGGAGAACTCACAAAATAAAATCAATGGAAATGGCATATACTTTCCAGCGCTGGTAAGAGTACCAGAATAGCTAGAGTGCACAGATGTTGAGTTTAGCCTCAGACTGCTATATAATTGCTGGGGATTAGATATTCATGGTTTGGAAACTCTCTCCCCAACACACACACCAACACAAGGGTCAATGCAAATTATTTTATTGCATGTATTTAGGAAATCAGCCTGTTTGTATCCCAAGAGGGCATCTCAGGGTCAGAATTGGGAGTCACGTTATAGAGTGTGACCATCACCATGAGTTACTGAGTAACTGGTGCTAGCAGGGGGTGTGAGGCAGAATACCAAACATGATTAATTGGAGGCATTAGTACCTTCTAGTTAAATAAAGGAAAGAGTCGCTGTATGTTGTGGAGACAGTCAAATGGTCGTAAGAGGGAGGAAAGAGGGAGAAAAAAAGAGAAAAATAAAGATTGAAAGGCAAGCAAGGAGGAAAGACAGAAGCAACTGAGAGAAAGATAGCGAAGGCGGAGGAAACATAGGATAAGAAAGGAAAAAAAATATAAGGAAGCAAAGAGGCAGTGAAAGATCAACAGAGGAAGCGAGTGACAAACTAAAAACAAGAAATTGGAGATGGAAATAGAAAACGCTGAGAAGTAAAAGGAGGAGGAAAGGGAGAGGTAGAAATGGTTCTTTTAATATGCAATGGAAAGGGATTTTGTTTTTCAACAAATCTCTATATTTACATGCAAACCTATTCCATTCAAAATGTCTCATTATGGTTTTCGCACAGAAAAGAAAACGATTTTCAGTTATTGTTACCTGTTTGTCCATTTACTGCTATTGCAGAAGTTAACTATTATCATCATCATCATAGGCAGCCCCTCGAAATCTTACTTCGCTCTAAAAATGAGTTCTCAGGTGACTGTAGGAATTACAGTCTCTGTCACAGGTGGGGCAGACAGTGGGTGAAGGAAAGGGTGGGTGGGGAGTCTGGTTTGCCACACGCTCCTTCCACTGTCTGCGCTTGGTTTCTGCATGCTCTCGGCGACGAGACTCGAGGTGCTCAGCGCCCTCCCAGATGCTCTTCCTCCACTTTGGCCGGTCTTGGGCCAGGAATTCCCAGGTGCCGGTGGGGATGTAACACTTTATGAAGGAGGCTTTGAGAGTGTCCTTGAAGCGTTTCCTCTGCCCACCTGGGGCTCGCTTGCCGCGATTATTATTCTAACTATTATAACTATTATAAGACTTCATGCACAGACAAGCATCATCTTTGCACCCATGGGGGCGGGGGCGGGAGAGTGGATTATCTCCATGCCACTTCCATTGCCATGCCCTGCTTCAGTAACGCATTTACCTTTTTGCAATTGAAGAAATTTCAATTCTATATCCAAAAAAGATAGGCCAAATACTTTTATTGTGAAGTCAATGGCCTTTTAAACTTGTTTTATGATTATGTTCGTTTATTTAACTGAATTTAAGGCAAAAATAACAGCTCCTCGTGGAACCTTCCTCTATGTAGTGTCCTTCTATCCGTTCTCAATGTACAGATTTGCTCCTTTAACATCGATTTCCTCAGACAACATTATTGTAAGCAAGATAATTGCCAGTGGGGAGCACAGGTGCTGATACATAGATTATAACTGAGGGTCGAAAATCTCAGTTGGACGATGAACCCTCAGTTATAATCATCTCAGCACCAGAGCATTCTTGAGAGTTGATTAGTATTTTTTTTAATTACGATTTTAATACCGATGTGTCAGCCTCGCTCAGTTGGGAGCATTCTTGCCTCCGTCAGAAGATGTGTGGGGTTAAGCCCTGCTTCAGGACTTGAGCACATCATTTAGGCAACACTTCAGTGATGTGTTGTGGGAGTGCTTCATTGTCAGAGGTAGCATCTTTAAAGTGTTAAACTGAGGCTCCATATACGTCCATATATCAGGTGGATATATAAAAATCCCATGGTGCTACTTGAAAAAGAATGTTCCTAGTGTCCTAACCATCATTCCTAGTGTCCTAACCATCATTCTTTGCCCCCATCAACATCAAAAGGAGGTCTTGTGCCATTTATTCATTTGCTGGGTGCACATTGGCTGCCACACTTGCATAACAACAGCTTCACAAGTAATGTATTGATTGAAAAGTGCTTAGGAACATCCCGAGGAGTCATATAACTGCAAGCTCTTGTCTGTCTAGATTTTGTAACCTTTTAAAACTTTCAGACATTAAGATTAAGCCGTGAAACAATGAACGAATGCTTATTCGAATGAATGGTCATCGACCTGAAACAATGGGCCCAATTTTGGCCATGACTTGCTCCAATTTTTTTGAAGTAAGTTGGTTTTTCTGGCGTAAGTTAAAAAACATGATTTTCCCCAATAAACTTGCTCCAGAGTAACTCAGTTAGGTACGATTTTTTTTAATTGAGTTTTTTTTTCAAAAGTGGGTGTTCCCAGCTACTTCCGCCAGTTTTGGCCATTTATGCCACTTTGGCCAGCTAAAACTTACTCCAAATCGACTTAGGTCAGCATATGTGGCCAGCTCTGAAAAACATTGCGGGCAGTTAAGAATTCATACATTTAAAGCACCGAGGCTTACAAAGCACTAAACAAAGCACAAAAATAAGCATTCAATAACAAATACAAAATACAAGGAAGCTGAGAAGACGTGCACCAAGACTTACAATCGAGGAAGACTTGCTTCCACTCCTGAAGTGAGTTCTTTGGTGGCTGAACAGTCCAATACGAGAACCACAGACTCTGTCACAGGTGGGACAGATCGTCGTTGAGGAAAAGGGTGGGTGGGACTGGTTTGCCGCATGCTCTTTCTGCTGCCTGCACTTGATTTCTGCATGCTCACAAAGCACTAAACAACAGCCAAAAAATAATAAGCAATTAGTTAACAAATAAAAAATAGAAGGAAGCTGAGGACTTGCACCAAGACTTACAAAGCACTAAACAAACCACAAAAAGTAATAAGCAATCAATCAATAACAAATAAAAAATAGAAGTCCTACCTTTATGCCAGAAACAAATTTTTGTTAAGTTCCCCATCCCCCCATCAAAACACTCTCCCCACCCCCCCCCACCCCAGCCCCATCAAAATTCTCCTCCTCCCAACCACCCCACCCCGCCACCAATCAAAACCCTTCTCATTAAAGAAAGCACAACCATCAATAAATAAAAAATAAAACTCAAGTCTTACCTCGGTCCGGGAAGTCAGCGGGCCAGCCGGCCAGTGCGGGAGGCCATTCAGCCGGGGACAGGGGCTGCGAGCATCGGGTCCTTCTCACAGCCCGCAGGACACGCTGGGAGGGCGAGGAGCATGCGCGCAGACTTCACTGCGCATGCGCGCAGCTGCCGGCAGTGTTTTCTGCGCTGGCCTGTTGCTCCGCCCCCCCCAGTGCACTATCTACGCCACGCTGGGACACCGGAGACTCGGCAGAGAGGGCAGGATGAGGGCACTTTTTTTCGGCGCCGTTTCCAGCACGCAAAAGGTAAGTGCGCCGAAAAAAGGGGTTGGGGAAAATTGGGCCCATTAACTCTGTTTCTCTCTCTACAGATGCTGCCTGACCTACTAAGTATTTCCGACATTTTCTGTTTTTATCCGCAGCATTTTGCTTTTGTATGAACACTTAACGTGTCTGCATTAAATACCCTGCGGCTGCTGAGCAATTAACCTATTTATTTTATATGGGATGATGCCAATATTAAATGATAATTGTGCAATAAGGAATTTAATAGGAACAAGTTAAGGGCTGTATGCTAAATTTCACACAATGTAATTTCAAGGCCTATTTTTTTAAAGTTTTCTTGATCTCTGTGTGATTGTGGCTTTTGTTTTCTGGATGAGGACCTTCCCCACTGGCTGTGGAAGGTCCATAAAAGCCGACAAGTTAAAAAATCACTGCCAGAAAACATAGTGGCTCATGGCATCCGGAAAATTAACGGCTCACAATGGTGGGGCAGTGTCTGGGAGAAGACACTCCACTTGGGGTGGTATGCCATGCCATTGGAAAGATTAGTACTGTCTTCTTTACTGTACGGTACTGGCTTGCTTTGGGAGCGCTCTACTCAGAGCTCCAACACGGCAAGCGAGTCCCAGGTGGGCACAGGAATAGGCTTCAAGGACACCCTCAAAGCCTCCTTGAAAAAGTGCAATATCCCCACCGACACCTGGGAATCCCTGGCCCAAGACTGCCCAAAGTGGAGGAGAAGCATCCGGGAAGGCACCGAACACCTCGAGTCTCTTCGCCGGGAACACGTGGAAGCCGAGCGCAAACAGCGGAAGGAGCGCACGACAATCCAAGACCCCCACCCACCCGTCCCTTCAACCACCGTCTGCCCCAGCTGTGACAGAGCCTGTAGGTCCCGCATTGGTCTCTTCAGTCACCTGAGAACTCATATTAGTGTGGATGCAAGTCACCCTCGACTCCGAGGGACTGCCTAAGAAGAGACAGTACTGCCCCCGAAGCTAAAGCAATTGACAGCAGTAGAGTACAGGGTAATTACGAGGCAGTCCCTCGTAACGAGGATGATGCT
This sequence comes from Pristiophorus japonicus, assembly GCF_044704955.1. NCBI lineage: Eukaryota > Metazoa > Chordata > Chondrichthyes > Pristiophoridae > Pristiophorus > Pristiophorus japonicus. Next base: position 82,663,198 of record NC_091994.1, read on the forward strand.
CTTCACACCAAAAAAGATGCACTCACAGGTGTTACGAGTTACATTTTAAAAGGTGAAAGATGCCTGTGCATGGATTTTTTTAACATGTAATGACCGTTGCACATTAGCCACCACACGGGCTTGACAGAGCTAGGTCTTAGTCCAGTGGCGAGGATTGACCAAGACGACTGGAGACCAAGCTCTGTTGCACCTCCCCTGAGCCCCGACCTACTGCTGTTAAATGCTGTGCTCTCCTGGGCCACGACCCCTCCATTGTTAACTGATGCACTGCTCCTGAGCCATGACCTCGCAGATGTTATATATGCCGTGCCGCTCCTGGGCCATGACCCCGCCGCTGTTAAATGCTGCGCAGGAGGTCGAGCCCAGCGAGGGGCAGAGGTCGAACCCAGCGAGGGGCGGTGTTCGAGCCCAGCGAGGGGCGGTGTTAGAGCCCAGCGAGGGGCGGTGTTAGAGCCCAGCGAGGGGCAGAGGTCGAGCCCAGCGAGGGGCGGTGTTAGAGCCCAGCGAGGGGCAGAGGTCGAGCCCAGCGAGGGGCGGTGTTAGAGCCCAGCGAGGGGCGGTGTTAGAGCCCAGCGAGGGGCAGAGGTCGAGCCCAGCGAGGGGCGGTGTTAGAGCCCAGCGAGGGGCAGAGGTCGAGCCCAGCGAGGGGCGGTGTTCGAGCCCAGCGAGGGGCGGTGTTAGAGCCCAGCGAGGGGCGGTGTTAGAGCCCAGCGAGGGGCGGTGTTAGAGCCCAGCGAGGGGCAGAGGTCGAGCCCAGCGAGGGGCGGTGTTAGAGCCCAGCGAGGGGCAGAGGTCGAACCCAGCGAGGGGCGGTGTTAGAGCCCAGCGAGGGGCGGTGTTAGAGCCCAGCGAGGGGCAGAGGTCGAGCCCAGCGAGGGGCGGTGTTAGAGCCCAGCGAGGGGCAGAGGTCGAGCCCAGCGAGGGGCAGAGGTCGAGCCCAGCGAGGGGCGGTGTTAGAGCCCAGCGAGGGGCGTAGGTCGAGCCCAGCGAGGGGCGGTGTTAGAGCCCAGCGAGGGACAGTGTTAGAGCCCAGCGAGAGACAGTGTTAGAGCCCAGCGAGGGGCGGTGTTAGAGCCCAGCGAGGGGCGGTGTTAGAGCCCAGCGAGGGGCGGTGTTAGAGCCCAGCGAGGGGCAGAGGTCAAGCCCAGCGAGGGGCAGCGTTCGAGCCCAGCGAGGGGCAGAGGTCGAGCCCAGCGAGGGGCAGTGTTAGAGCCCAGCGAGGGGCAGCGTTCAAGCCCAGCGAGGGGCGACGTTAGAGCCCAGCGAGGGGCAGTGTTAGAGCCCAGCGAGGGGCAGAGGTCGAGCCCAGCGAGGGGCGACATTAGAGCCCAGCGAGGGGCGGTGTTAGAACCCAGCGAGGGGCAGAGGTCGAGTCCAGCGAGGGGCGGTGTTAGAGCCCAGCGAGGGACAGAGGTCGAGTCCAGCGAGGGGCAGAGGTCGAGCCCAGCGAGGGGCGACGTTAGAGCCCAACGAGGGGCAGTGTTAGAGCCCAGCGAGGGGCAGAGGTCGAGCCCAGCGAGGGGCGACATTAGAGCCCAGCGAGGGGCGGTGTTAGAACCCAGCGAGGGGCAGAGGTCGAGTCCAGCGAGGGGCGGTGTTAGAGCCCAGCGAGGGACAGAGGTCGAGTCCAGCGAGGGGCAGAGGTCGAGCCCAGCGAGGGGCGGTGTTAGAGCCCAGCGAGGGGCGACGTTAGAGCCCAGCGAGGGACGGTGTTCGAGTCCAGCGAGGGGCAGTGTTAGAGCCCAGCGAGGGGCGACATTAGAGCCCAGCGAGGGGCAGTGTTAGAACCCAGCGAGGGGCAGAGGTCGTGTCCAACGAGGGGCAGTGTTAGAACCCAGCAAGAGGCAGCGTTCGAGCCCAGTGAGGGGCAGTGTTAGAACCCAGCAAGAGGCAGTGTTAGAGCCCAGCGAGGGGCAGTGTTAGAACCCAGCGAGGGGCAATGTTAGAGCCCAGCGAGGGGCGCTGTTAGAGCCCAGCGAGGGGCAGTGTTAGAGCCCAGCGAGGGGCAGAGGTCGAGTCCAGCGAGGGGCGGTGTTAGAGCCCAGTGAGGGGCAGAGGTCGAGTCCAGCGAGGGACGCTGTTAGAGCCCAGCGAGGGGCAGTGTTAGAACCCAACGAGGGGCGGTCTTCGAGTCCAGCGAGGGGCGGTGTTAGAGCCCAGCGAGGGGCGGTGTTAGAGCCCAGCGAGGGGCGGTGTTAGAGCCCAGCGAGGGGCAGTGTTAGAGCCCAGCGAGGGGCAGAGGTCGAGTCCAGCGAGGGGCAGTGTTAGAGCCCAGCGAGGGGCAGCGTTCGAGCCCAGCGAGGGGCAGTGTTAGAGCCCAGCGAGGGGCAGTGTTAGAACCCAGCAAGAGGCAGCGTTCGAGCCCAGCGAGGGGCAGTGTTAGAGCCCAGCGAGGGGCAGTGTTAGAACCCAGCAAGAGGCAGTGTTAGAGCCCAGCGAGGGGCAGTGTTAGAACCCAGCGAGGGGCAGTGTTAGAGCCCAGCGAGGGGCAGAGGTCGAGCCCAGCGAGGGGTGGTGTTAGAGCCCAGCGAGGGGCAGAGGTCGAGCCCAGCGAGGGGCGGTGTTAGAGCCCAGCGAGGGGCAGAGGTCGAACCCAGCGAGGGGCGGTGTTAGAGCCCAGCGAGGGGCGGTGTTAGAGCCCAGCGAGGGGCAGAGGTCGAGCCCAGCGAGGGGCGGTGTTAGAGCCCAGCGAGGGGCAGAGGTCGAGCCCAGCGAGGGGCAGAGGTCGAACCCAGCGAGGGGCGGTGTTAGAGCCCAGCGAGGGGCAGAGGTCGAACCCAGCGAGGGGCGGTGTTAGAGCCCAGCGAGGGGCAGTGTTAGAGCCCAGCGAGAGACAGTGTTAGAGCCCAGCGAGGGGCGGTGTTAGAGCCCAGCGAGGGGCGGTGTTAGAGCCCAGCGAGGGGCGTAGGTCGAGCCCAGCGAGGGGCAGTGTTAGAGCCCAGCGAGGGGCAGAGGTCGAGCCCAGCGAGGGGCGGTGTTAGAGCCCAGCGAGGGGCGTAGGTCGAGCCCAGCGAGGGGCGGTGTTAGAGCCCAGCGAGGGACAGTGTTAGAGCCCAGCGAGAGACAGTGTTAGAGCCCAGCGAGGGGCGGTGTTAGAGCCCAGCGAGGGGCGGTGTTAGAGCCCAGCGAGGGGCGGTGTTAGAGCCCAGCGAGGGGCAGAGGTCAAGCCCTGCGAGGGGCAGCGTTCGAGCCCAGCGAGGGGCAGAGGTCGAGCCCAGCGAGGGGCAGTGTTAGAGCCCAGCGAGGGGCAGCGTTCAAGCCCAGCGAGGGGCGACGTTAGAGCCCAGCGAGGGGCAGTGTTAGAGCCCAGCGAGGGGCAGAGGTCGAGCCCAGCGAGGGGCGACATTAGAGCCCAGCGAGGGGCGGTGTTAGAACCCAGCGAGGGGCAGAGGTCGAGTCCAGCGAGGGGCGGTGTTAGAGCCCAGCGAGGGACAGAGGTCGAGTCCAGCGAGGGGCAGAGGTCGAGCCCAGCGAGGGGCGACGTTAGAGCCCAACGAGGGGCAGTGTTAGAGCCCAGCGAGGGGCAGAGGTCGAGCCCAGCGAGGGGCGACATTAGAGCCCAGCGAGGGGCGGTGTTAGAACCCAGCGAGGGGCAGAGGTCGAGTCCAGCGAGGGGCGGTGTTAGAGCCCAGCGAGGGACAGAGGTCGAGTCCAGCGAGGGGCAGAGGTCGAGCCCAGCGAGGGGCGGTGTTAGAGCCCAGCGAGGGGCGACGTTAGAGCCCAGCGAGGGACGGTGTTCGAGTCCAGCGAGGGGCAGTGTTAGAGCCCAGCGAGGGGCGACATTAGAGCCCAGCGAGGGGCAGTGTTAGAACCCAGCGAGGGGCAGAGGTCGTGTCCAACGAGGGGCAGTGTTAGAACCCAGCAAGAGGCAGCGTTCGAGCCCAGTGAGGGGCAGTGTTAGAACCCAGCAAGAGGCAGTGTTAGAGCCCAGCGAGGGGCAGTGTTAGAACCCAGCGAGGGGCAATGTTAGAGCCCAGCGAGGGGCGCTGTTAGAGCCCAGCGAGGGGCAGTGTTAGAGCCCAGCGAGGGGCAGAGGTCGAGTCCAGCGAGGGGCGGTGTTAGAGCCCAGTGAGGGGCAGAGGTCGAGTCCAGCGAGGGACGCTGTTAGAGCCCAGCGAGGGGCAGTGTTAGAACCCAACGAGGGGCGGTCTTCGAGTCCAGCGAGGGGCGGTGTTAGAGCCCAGCGAGGGGCGGTGTTAGAGCCCAGCGAGGGGCGGTGTTAGAGCCCAGCGAGGGGCAGTGTTAGAGCCCAGCGAGGGGCAGAGGTCGAGTCCAGCGAGGGGCAGTGTTAGAGCCCAGCGAGGGGCAGCGTTCGAGCCCAGCGAGGGGCAGTGTTAGAGCCCAGCGAGGGGCAGTGTTAGAACCCAGCAAGAGGCAGCGTTCGAGCCCAGCGAGGGGCAGTGTTAGAGCCCAGCGAGGGGCAGTGTTAGAACCCAGCAAGAGGCAGTGTTAGAGCCCAGCGAGGGGCAGTGTTAGAACCCAGCGAGGGGCAGTGTTAGAGCCCAGCGAGGGGCAGAGGTCGAGCCCAGCGAGGGGTGGTGTTAGAGCCCAGCGAGGGGCAGAGGTCGAGCCCAGCGAGGGGCAGTGTTAGAGCCCAGCGAGGGGCAGAGGTCGAGTCCAGCGAGGGGCGGTGTTAGAGCCCAGCGAGGGGCAGAGGTCGAGTCCAGCGAGGGACGCTGTTAGAGCCCAGCGAGGGGCAGTGTTAGAACCCAACGAGGGGCGGTCTTCGAGTCCAGCGAGGGGCGGTGTTAGAGCCCAGCGAGGGACGGTGTTAGAGCCCAGCGAGGGGCGGTGTTAGAGCCCAGCGAGGGGCAGTGTTAGAGCCCAGCGAGGGGCAGTGGTCGAGTCCAGCGAGGGGCAGTGTTAGAGCCCAGCGAGGGACAGGGTAATTGCAGCACTGGTAGTGACATCTGTATGACTGCAGCACTGGACAGCTCGTGGAAGCAAGTTTCAATAAGACCATTACGATTGGACTACGCTAGGTCGCAACCACCCTACCCCCTCCCCCCACACTGGAAGTGAGCATGTGCGGATGTCAGGTGAGGGCAGGGAGGGGTTTGGCTGTGAAGCTCCTTTCGATCGAATGGCCTGTGAACACTCATTGATCCCAGGCTCACACATACGGAATGGACACTTGGGAGGTTACCAGTAGCTGTGGAACAGAATTCCAGCATAAGGAAGCATGTTGAGGAAAAAAAGAGAAGAGAAAACTGATACAACAAAATGTAACTCTGTGAGAATGCGGCATTTACTAGCTGAAACGTTATAGGCCCAGTTTCACCTCATTTTCACCTTACCAGAAATCAATATTTGTATAGTAATTTCTGGACGCCAACCAAGCAATGGAAAAACTAATAAAAGAAAATAAACTTTGCAATTCCCTAACCACATGTGCTGTGCTATGCAAGGGTTTCCTGCTTGGTATTTAAAGGAATTAGATGACTTCATTTGGCTCTGACGCGAGTATATTCACTAATATTGTGATTCCATTGCTAATAATATGTCAACGAAGTACAAATGCAATGTACTTAAAATGATCTTTTTTGCAGAATGTTGTACTGTCAAGGTAAGGGATGTTTGAGCTGAGGAATCGGACATTTTCTTGTGTCAGCAAAAAGCACTCCCAGATCAGGTATGACACAGATTAGATGTAGAATAAAGCTCCAACTACTCTGCCCCACGAATGAGCCTCAGCTTCAAACTCAGAAGAGCACCCTCTAATATACTGTGTAAATTTATTACCAATTTTGTGATGTGGGCTGATGCTCGCGAAGAAATGCATTGCATCCACCTGCGTTCATTTTATAAATGGTCCTTACAAGTAACTAGCAGGCGCTTTATATCCCATCAGTCTGGGCTACATATAAACCCAAGACCCGAGATGAGATATTGGACATCAAACCAAGGACCTTCCTGGTCTACATAAGAATATAAGAATTAGGAGCAGTAAGCCATGTGGCCCCTCAAGCCATTCAATAAGATCATGGCTGATCTTCAACCTCAACTCCACTTTCCTGCCCTATCCCTATATCCTTTAATTCCTATCGAGTCAAAAAATCTTAGTCTTGAACGATTGAGCATCCACAGCAGTTTGGGGCAGAGAATTCCAAAGATTCACAACCCTCTGAGTGAAGAAATTCCTCCTCATCTCAGTCTTAAAAGGCTGGCCCCTTATCTTGAGTCTATGCCCCCTAGTTCTAAATTCTCCAGACAGGGTAAGCAGCCTCTCAGCATCTACCCTTTCAATCCCCCTTGGAATCTTATATGTTTCAATGAGATCACCTCTCATTCTTCTAAACTCCATAGAGTATAGGCCCATTCTGCTCAATGGTCTGTATGGTTCAGCTACAACACCAACAACTTGCATTTAACATATTAAAACAGAAGTCTAATCAGGAAAAGATTGACACCGAGCCACATAGAGATAAAAGAACAGGTGCCCAAAAGCTTGGTCAAAGATGTAGGTTTTAAGGAGCATCTTAAAGGAAGGGAGCGAGGCAGAGACGGAGCTGCACACTGAATAAAATCAGCTGAGCCTTCTGAGATCTGGTACCCAGACAGTTAAAGGCAAGATGTGTAAATGTACATCTAGATGTCCTTTGGTTGAATGTCTCACAGGCTCAGCATTTACTGTAGCTTTGTAGAGTTGCTATTTCCGACCATTGACAAATAAAAGTGCTAGTTAAGTTCCTTGGCCATCGGGATTTCCATTGTTGCAAGATTTATTTATTAGTCTATGTTGCCATGGCCCAGAATTTTAGACTCGTTGAAGGACTGAATGTGGCTTTGTACGCAGTACCACACGTCAGAGGGTTTTTAAGTTAAGAAACTATGTTCTTTTGTCGAGTGTATAACCTATCATTTATCACTGTACCCAGTTTCCCTCTGCTTTCGTTTCTCTTTCAATTGAGACAGATAAAAACCCAAAAGCTGTTTTAAAATGCATAGAACATCTCTCACTTTGAACAATGCGCATTCCATGTGAGCCAACTGCCACCATATAAAATTTGCAGGATGTACCTAGAGAAGTACTCCAGCCACTCAGAGGTATTACGGTATCGATATACTAATGCTGAATTGGTAATTGTTCAGGTAAATGTACAGTTAATGCATACTAACCCCACACTACTGGAACAATACAACTACAGGTGGGCAGAGGAAACACTTGAAGGACATCCTCAAAGCCTCCTTGATAAAGTGCAACATCCCCACTGACACCTAGGAATCCCTGGCCCACGACCGCCCAAAATGGAGGAAGAGCACCTCGAGTCCCATCGCCGAGAACAAGCAGAAACCAAGCGTAGACAGCGGAAGGAGGAGGCATCAACCCAGGCTCCCCACCCACCCTTTCCTTCAACCACTGTCTGCTCCACCTGTGACAGAGACTGTAGGTCCCGCATTGGACTCCTCAGTCACCTGAGAACTCACTTTTAGAGTGGAAACCAGTCATCCTCGACTCCGAGGGACTGCCTCTGATGATGATGACAACTACAGCCACTGATAATGGATTATTACACACTGCATGAGGCATAACTGAGCCTCTCAGATCAACAAGACCCACATTCAATCTCTGCTTTGTGTAAAATTAGCTGCTCTCAGCCAGAGCTTAGGTAAGAGCACCACAATTGGCCTCATTGACTCCGGGCTTGGAGTGGGAGTGGCGGGGGAAATCAGTCAGGGTGACTGTGGCTCCTGCTAAAGTATTTATGTGGGGATGTTGAGTGTGAGCAAGATTTCGCTCAGCTGTGATGTCTCCCTGAATACAATAGAAAGAAAAACTTGAATTTTGCAGCGCCTTTCACGACCTCAGGATGTCCTAAAACGCTTTATAGCCAATAGCTGTCCAATGCTCACTGTCGAGGCTCATATTGAAGAATACCCAATTGGATGAGATAGTGGAGGGCCGATAGCTTAAAACTGTACTCCAGCATGAGTTAGCACTTTCAGGAGAGGGCGGAAAACCGAAGTGTTAAAGTCACCTTGAGCAAAGCATCAGCTTATCTCTTTACAGTTTGTACTTATCAAAGTAACAGCAGTCAGTTGCATGGACCTAATCGAGACTAAATTGAATTATTCTGGGACTTTTTACATTGAACAATCTCAGTGTTTGATGAGGATAAACTTCAACCCACTTTGCTTAACATTATGTATTATCCTCAGCCTCAGAAAAGCACTCAGTACTGAACCAGTGCTCAATTTCTAACTCCTGCATAAACCATTCTTGTCACCTCTGTGAGTGAGATTGGCAATTAGTCCTGAATCATGGGTAGCTTAGTGCTACGGATTTATGCCGACTACAAAAGGAGTTGAAACTGGTTTCTCTAAAGACCTTCAAGTTATCAGTGAGCGGATCCGCATTAGATTTGGGCTAGACCCAAATCAGATCCCAGGGACAAAAGGGCAGTTTTCTGAAACATCAGCAGCATACAGTCCTCTTTTAAACCCGTCTAGGAACTCAAGGAGGTAATGTTAACGTTGAGTGATAATGTAAAATGAGTGATATCAATTCAGCTGCATATTTTACAACTCTCACGATTTTCATTTCCAAATGAAATTCGGGAGAGATGTATAACGGACGGCTGAATCGATGTCACTCATTTTACACTATCATTCAAATCAAAATTATCCTCAAAGACCCTAACTCACATTTAATTTATCATCTTCTCATTTTCCCTTTGTCTTCTATATACAAGCTTTCAAATCCAGTTTTCATTTATCCCGTCTTCACTTCACAATCCTGTACTCTGGATATTTTCACCCATGTTTCGCAATGAATAAAGTGATTTACATTATTAATAGCCAGGCATTATTGTAAGACTCTAGGGCACAAAGATCGCATGAGGAAGGCCATTCAGCCTCCTTGCTCATCCTTCCATAGAAACTTAAGTCTCCCCATCACATCATCTAACAACCTCATGAATGATCAGAGATCTTGCCTCCACTAACCTACCCAAAATAACTTCCTTGGTATTGCTTGTTCTTTGTGTGAAGAAGTGCTTCCTGACATCGATTCCCAACTTCTCATATTAATTTATACTATGTGCTCTTATCCTGCAATCATGGTTTAACTTCAAATGGTAATTCGGGATTAACTTATATCCTGGGTGGTATCTTATACACCTCTAGAAGATCTCTCTTTTCAAGGTTAAAGAGTCATGGTTTATCGAAACTTTCATCATATCTCAGTCCTCACAGTAGAGCCAAGAAATTGGATGGTGCAGCACCCGCTTTTGAGGCACGGAAAGGTCCAATATGGCATGCAGCATGGATGCTGATTCTGCACCAGGTATGTGCTGCACGCATGGGGCACTATGTTGGGGCACTATGTAATCATCCAAAGCACCTGTCTGAAACAGGCGTTAGGCCCGTTACCTCTGCAAATCATAGGCCTAACACCATATTCAGGCCCCTACCCGGAATTGTTTGGTGCCGAGGTTGCTTCAGTGCAGAGCAGCCGAACCAGAAGGGGCCAGAAGGAGCACTCCTGCCACATTAAAACTGTGGGCTACTGCTGACCACTCTCACTCCCCTCCTCATCTCGTCCCCACCAATCCCCCCCCCCATCCCCCTCACCAGACTCACTGTTGCTCCAGTGATGGCGTCCCTACCGGCCGATCTTTTACACGACCGGTGCATAGCCTCGTGGCATCACCAGTACGTGCCACTGTGTCTTGATGATGCAAGAGGACCAATTTTGCACGGTCCTCTTGCTCATTAGTATCGCCGTACCGGTTCCCATTTGCCGAAGGTTTTGAGCTCGAAGTTGGGCGCGCACGAATTCCTAGGCCTAGGAGTCAGCCGTATGGACCTTCTCTGCATGGTCTCCATCACTTGGATGGTTCCCTGTTACCAGAATTGAATCCAGTACTGAAGGTGTGGCCTGATCAGAGCTCCATGCAGTTCCAGCATGATGGCCTCAGACTTCAACTCGACTGATTCGACCAAACTTATAGTCTATTTGCTGTTATTTCACATATAACTACAACCCATTACAAGCAGCAAAGTAACATTGAGTTGGAAGAACATCATAACAGCAGAATGAGTCTTCACATTGATTCACTCCAGATTTTGAATTTTAATGATCTAAAACTGGTATTAATCTGCATAAATATTCAAAGTAGCCTTCAGGATATTCAAACTATTATGTGACCGGATGGAAATTATGAACATGTTTATATCGAATGTCAATTCCTCGTGTTTGGCAAACCTTTTTTTAAAAAAGGCAAGAAATCACGAAAAGAAACAACATAATTTTCACAAGATGCATGGTACTTCCTACATGGTTTGTTGAAACATAGAAAATAGGTGCAGGAGTAGGCCATTCAGCCCTTCTAGCCTGCACCGCCATTCAATGAGTTCATGGCTGAACATGCAACTTCAGTACCCCATTCCTGCTTTCTTGCCATACCCCTTGATCCCCCGAGTAGTAAGGACTTCATCTAACTCCCTTTTGAATATATTTAGTGAATTGGCCTCAACTACTTTCTGTGGTAGAGAATTCCACAGGTTCACCACTCTCTGGGTGAAGAAGTTTTTCCTCATCTCGGTCCTAAATGGCTTACCACTTATCCTTAGACTGTGACCCCTGGTTCTGGACTTCCCCAACATTGGGAACATTCTTCCTGCATCTAACCTGTCTAAACCCGTCAGAATTTTAAACGTTTCTATGAGGTCCCCTCTCATTCTTCTGAACTCCAGTGAATACAAGCCCAGTTGATCCAGTCTTTCTTGATAGGTCAGTCCCACCATCCCGGGAATCAGTCTGGTGAATCTTCGTTGCACTCCCTCAATAACAAGAATGTCCTTCCTCAAGTTAGGAGACCAAAACTGTACACAATACTCCAGGTGTGGCCTCACCAAGGCCCTGTACAACTGTAGCAACACCTCCCTGCCCCTGTACTCAAATCCCCTCGCTATGAAGGCCAACATGCCATTTGCTTTCTTAACCGCCTGCTGTACCTGCATGCCAACCTTCAATGATTGATGTACCATGACACCCAGGTCTCGCTGCAGCTCCCCTTTTCCTAATCTGTCACCATTCAGATAATAGTCTGTCTCTCTGTTTTTACCACCAAAGTGGATAACCTCACATTTATCCACATTATACTTCATCTGCCATGCATTTGCCCACTCACCTAACCTATCCAAGTCACTCTGCAGCCTCGCAGCTCACACTGCCACCCAACTTAGTGTCATCCGCAAATTTGGAGATACTACATTTAATCCCCTCATCTAAATCATTAATGTACAATGTAAACAGTTGGGGTCCCAGCACAGAACCTTGCGGTACCCCACTAGTCACCGCCTGCCATTCTGAAAAGTACCCATTTACTCCTACTCTTTGCTTCCTGTATGACAACCAGTTCTCAATCCACGTCAGCACACTACCCCCAATCCCATGTGCTTTAACTTTGCACATTAATCTCTTGTGTGGGACCTTGTCGAAAGCATTCTGAAAGTCCAAATATACCACATCAACTGGTTCTCCCTTGTCCACTTTACTGGAAACATCCTCAAAAAATTCCAGAAGATTTGTCAAGCATGATTTCCCTTTCACAAATACATGCTGACTTGGACCTATCATGTCACCTTTTTCCAAATGCGCTGCTATGACATCCTTAATAATTGATTCCATCATTTTACCCACTACTGAGGTCAGGCTGACCGGTCTATAATTCCCTGTTTTCTCTCTCCCTCCTTTTTTAAAAAGTGGGGTTACATTGGCTACCCGCCACTCGATAGGAACTGATCCAGAGTCAATGGAATGTTGGAAAATGACTGTCAATGCATCTGCTATTTCCAAGGCTACCTCCTTAAGTATTCTGGGATGCAGTCCATCAGGCCCTGGGGATTTATCGGCCTTCAATCCCATCAATTTCCCCAACACAATTTCCCGACTAATAAAGATTTCCCTCAGTTCCTCCTCCTTACTAGACCCTCTGACCCCTTTTATATCCGGAAGGTTGTTTGTGTCCTCCTTAGTGAATACCGAACCAAAGTACTTGTTCAATTGGTCTGCCATTTCTTTGTTCCCCGTTATGACTTCCCCTGATTCTAACTGCAGGGGACCTACATTTGTCTTTACTAACCTTTTTCTCTTTACATATCTATCGAAACTTTTGCAATCCGCCTTAATGTTCCCTGCAAGCTTCTTCTCGTACTCCATTTTCCCTGCCCTAATCAAACCCTTTGTCCTCCTCTGCTGAATTCTAAATTTCTCCCAGTCCCCGGGTTCGCTGCTATTTCTGGCCAATTTGTATGCCACTTCCTTGGCTTTAATACTATCCTTGATTTCGCTTGATAGCCACGGTTGAGCCACCTTCCCTTTTTTATTTTTACGCCAGACAGGAATGTACAATTGTTGTAGTTCATCCATGCGGTCTCTAAATGTCTGCAATTGCCCATCCACAGTTAACCCCTTAAGTATCATTCGCCAATCTATCCTAGCCAATTCACGCCTCATACCTTCAAAGTTAGCCTTCTTTAAGTTCTGGACCATGGTCTCTGAATTAACTGTTTCATTCTCCATCCTAATGCAGAATTCCACCATATTATGGTCACTCTTCCCCAAGGGGCCTCGCACAATGAGATTGCTAATTAATCCTCTCTCATTACACAACACCCAGTCTAAGATGGCCTCCCCCCTAGTTGGTTCCTCGACATATTGGTCTAGAAAACCATCCCTTATGCACTCCAGGAAATCCTCCTCCAGTTTGGCTAACCCAATCTATGTGCATATTAAAGTCACCCATTATAACTGCTGCACCTTTATTGCATGCACCCCTAATTTCCTGTTTGATGCCCTCCCCAACATCACTCCTACTGTTTGGAGGTCTGTACACAATTCCCACTAATGTTTTTTGCCCTTTGGTGTTCTGCAGTTCTACCCATATAGATTCCACATCATCCAAGCTAATGTCTTTCCTAACTATTGCATTAATCTCCTCTTTAACCAGTAATGCTACTCCACCTCCTTTTCCTTTTATTCTATCCTTCCTGAATGTTGAATACCCCTGGATGTTGAGTTCCCAGCCCTGATCATCCTGGAGCCACGTCTCCGTAATCCCAATCACATCATATTTGTTAACATCTATTTGCACAGTTAATTCATCCACTTTATTGTGGTTACTCCTTGCATTAAGACACAAAGCCTTCAGGCTTGTTTTTTTAACACCCTTTGTCCTTTTAGAATTTTGCTGTACAGTGGCCCTTTTTGTTCTTTGCCTTGGGTTTCTCTGCCCTCCACTTTTCCTCATCTCCTTTCTGTCTTTTGCTTTTTAGATCCAGCGGAGTGCGCGTAACGGTACAGATATACTTTCCTCTTTCTGTGCTTTCTTTTGATCTTAATCAAACACTTGGAGAGCGAGAGTAATGCCTTATCCATGAGAAAGAACGAACTTACATTTTTATAGTGCCTTCAGGATATCCCAACTAAATACTTTTCTTTACAGCCAATGGAATACCTTTTGAAGAGTGGTCACTGTTGTAATGTAGGAAACGCGGCAGCCAATTTGCACACAGCAAGCTCCCACAAACAGCAATGAGTTCATGACCAGATAATCTGGTTTTAGTGATGCTGAGAGTGATATCATGGTGAAAAACAAGTAAATAACCATCCTTTCATACTGAGATGAAGGACTGCAGCACTAGAAAGTATTGCAGCTTTTTATTGCACACAGCCTGAGAGTATTAGTCTGCATGCAGGACAATCACTTCAATATTAAATTTTGGCAGGGGAGTGATTACATATGGTGCTTTTCTTACATATTTAGAAATTAGATTTAAATCAAAGGAGTGATTCGGTAATCTAGCGTTGACAAATCTTGCACAGAGTGCACGTGGGAGGTCTGTCACTTCATTTTAAAGGACAAAAAAAAAATTACTATTTCCCCAAGAGGCACTCACTGCAAGTCATGGAATCACTATTCCAACCCCCCCCCCAAAATCAGAAGAACATCTTTCTCTCCCTCTAAAAGTTTCCAGGAGTTCCAAGTACAATGGATTTGAATCATGCTGTGTAATATTAGTAACACATGTTGATATATTTGTATGAAATTCCTTTTTCCATTATTTTAATAAAGATTTAAAAACAATTGGGCTAGTGCCTTTGTGTAAGTAGCAGACAGAGAAACATGTTTGTAACTAATATCACACAGCACGATTTCAATCCCAGTGAGTCTAAACAGAGTCTGCAAATCCCAGCAAGCAAGTCTAAACCATGACTTTGACCTCATTTTTTTGCTATGATTTTTTTTGTTGAAACCATCACAATAATCTTGCTAAAAAAGGTCTATAAACATAAAGAACCCCCAAAAATAACATGCTAATGCAGTTAGGAGAGGTTTTTTTGCCTAGCATTAGAGCTGATGGTGTTGATGTTGAGCCTCTCCGCTGGATCTAAAAAGCAGCAACAAACAGATGGGTGTTGAAAATGGGCAGTGAGCTGAGGAGAAGGTGGTGAAGAAATGGTGAAGAAAGCTTGGATGAAGAGATGGGTTTGAAAAGGTTTGTAAAGTTGAAGGAGGTGAGTGATGGAGAGGTCCATGGTGAAAATTCCCAAGAGCAGGACTGACGCAACTGAAGGTTGTACCACCAAAAGCAGGATGAAAGAAGAGGATGAAAGAAATGATTAGATGGTCAGAGTTAAAGGAGCACAGCATCTGGGAGGGGGATCATAGAGCTGGAGGAGTTTGCAAAAGTAAGGTGGGACAAGGTCGAGGAGAGATACAATGACAAGAACAAGGGTTTTAAATGTAATATGTTGGGGGATGAGATATCATTGGAGGTCAGTGAGGATGGAGGGTGGAGAGGTGATGGATGAATGAAATGTAGTACAGGACAGGACACGAGCAGCATACTTAATGAGAGTTGATCAATCAGCACCTGAAAGAGAAAGACAGGTTAACACTTAAAGATCCCTAGCTGAAACGTTAAACTATCTTTCCCTTTCAGATGCTTTTCCAACACTTTCCGTTTCTATTTCAGATTTCCAACAAGTCCAGTTATCCTGTCTCCACTCTTTGACCATTGCGGTTCCGACAAGTGCAATCATTTACCCAGTGGACGTATGTTTTAGGTACATGTTCCTGTGTGCCCAAAAATCTTTGCAGTAAAGCTCCTGGGTTTTCTCTGTCCAACATTCCACAAATGTTATTGCTCCAGCGTACTGCATGCCACTTTTGTTTAGCACTGAGCTTGTCCTGGAAGACGTGTTCCGCTCCTTAGTGCTATAGATAAAGTGTTGAAGGATTCTTGTCATTACCTGTATGGACCATTTAACAGGTTACAATTTTTGTACATATTGTGCAGTGTTGCAGGCTCATATCTTTCACTTGTGATATTTCAATTTGTAAAATCAGAACAGGAGAAGCAGCTTGTTAATCACTTCATTTTATATGTTTGTGAATATCGACGTTGCCTCAGGGAAACAGTTCCTATACTTTAATGAACTACAATCATTTCAACAGCTTTGATACATTGATACATAGATACATTAAAGTTCCTTTGGGGTTTTTGAAATAGCTCACTGTAATTGTTTAGAAATAAAAAGAACTTGCAACAACAATTTGAATTTTTAAAGCGCCTTTTTAGAACCTTATCACTGTCTTTCAGAATGTCGCAATGCATAGAAATGTATGTATATAAAAAGGAACTTTGCTTCCTAGCGTGTTTTCCAAGGGTGCTGTTATGGATGCTAAAGTCAGATTCATTAACACTCCCCATCCCCCCATCTCCAACAGAGAGAGCATACAACAAGCCAGGAACATTTTCCAGCAGATATTTGGTGTGCTCAAAAATAGTTTTAATGTTTGGTCCACACCGCTTCTAGAAACAAAAGACATTAAGGGGTATGGGGAAAAAGCGGGAATATGGCGTTGAGATAGAGGATCAGCCATGATCATATTGAATGGCGGTGCAGACTCGAATGGCCGAATGGCCTACTACTGCTCGTAGTTTCTATGTTTCTATGCTCCATCATCATCATAGGCACTCCCTCGGAATCGAGGAAGACTTGCTTCCACTCCCAAAGTGAGTTCTTTGATAGCTGAACAGTCCAATACGAGAGCCACAGACCCTGTTACAGGTGGGACAGACATTCGTTGAGGGAAGGGGTGGGGTAGGACTGGTTTGCCGCACGCTCCTTCCGCTGCCTGCGCTTGGCCTCTTCATGCTCTTTACGTTGAGACTCGAAGAGCTCAATGCCCTCCCGGATGTACTTTCTCCACCTCGGGCAGTCTTCGACCAGGGTTTCCCAGGTGTCAGTGGTGATGCCGCACTTTACCAGGGAGGCTTTGAGGGTGTCCTTATAATGTTTCCGCTGTCCTCCTTTGGCTCGTTTACCACGAAGGAGCTCCACAGTGTGTATCTACTAGGTATGGGTATGGTAGCATAGTAATCCAGGAGGCCTAGACTAATAACCCAGAGACATGAGTTCAAATCCCATCAAGGCAGCTGGTGGAATTTAAATTCAAATCAAATAAATTTGGAATTAAAAAACTAGTATCAGTAATGGTGACCATGAAACTACCTTATTCTCAGAAAAACCCATCTGGTTCATTAATGTCCTTCAGGGAAGGAAATCTGCTGTCCTTACCCGATCTGGCCTATATGAGACTCTGGACCCACAGCAATGTGGTTGACTCTTAACTGCCTTCTGAAATGGTCTAAAAACCGTTGTGACAAAGTCAGCACTGTGGGGGTACCTTCATCGAAAGGACTGCAGCGGTTCAAGAAGGCGGCTCACCACCACCTTCTCAAGGGCAATTTGGGATGGGCAATAAATGCTGGCCTTACCAACGATGCCTGCATCCTGTGAATGAATAAATTTTAAAAATTTAAATTAAAAAAGACACAGAAGAAGGAGTTCACAGACTCATTAGCCAACAATGCATCATCCCCCAGTGTTACAACAGGAGACTGGTAGAACTCCTGTAGAATTTCAGGGCCCCCACGTTTTGTCTCAGATTTTAATTTTTAAGTCTAACTGACCCCTCGATATGTATTATTGTCTTCCAATTGTAATTCTACTGTAAGAAAATTCATTTTTGGCAGGTCAAAGGAACATGGACAGTTAAACAGCTTGAAATCCAACTGGTTCCCAGTGAAGATCCGGATGGGGAGGTGCAGAAAGTTACCATCGAGATCAAATATGTTGAGTGCACTACTTTCTGAAAAGAAATGGATCAGTTTGTTCGCATGGTCTGGAATGGAGATGTGAAATGTGCGAGAATAAATCTTATACTAACAAAATTCTGAGCGTTTACTTCTTACTCACGGACAGAGGTCAGGAGTGAAGAGATACGTCAGACCTTTAAAACACCAGCAAACTTCCAAACATTAACTTCTACCAGCTCTAAATTGTGAACTATGATCTCTAATGATTTCAAGACCGTGTCCCTCAATCTTCTGTTCTTCTAACAATCTACAGGCTTTTAACATTGAAGCTTGGCTTTATTGAATCACTTCTGCAGTTCTGTCTTCTCTCCTAGTCTAATCAAACTTAGAATCCTGCACTCTAGGTCTTCATCTATGCTTCTTCATTTAAAAAAAAATCAATGCATCTAACTCAAATTGTGTCTATATTCTAATAGTCATAATAAACAATTCCTTGCCTGCAGAAAGTGAGAGGTGGATATCCTGAGCTTCTATGTATGTTGGGAGAAGTGTCTGAAATAAATGTGGAACGTGAAGTACAACATGCAGGTAACCAGCTGCAATATTCGATTCTCCCCGGTGCCTCTTCCCAGAGATAATTACCCCCAATCATAGTTAGGAAAACTGAAGAATGTTGAATTGTCTATCAGGCTAACAAGGAAAGATTGTTAGCTGTAGACTGGTTTAAATAAGAACAAAGTTTGATGCCACTTCAGGTGGTTGGTAAGCAAATAAGGAAGGCACTGCGCTCGACAAGGCGGGCTGCATGTTGCTCTGTGGCAGATTTCCCGTGCGTCAATTCCACGCTTCTGATGGTGGTTGTGGCTCTCTTTGAACCATCACGTTTTCCTGGGTCAGTTTGGAGGCTAGGTTTGAAATAACTCACAGGGGGTCATTTTAATCTATCCCACTTTATAGGATCAGATCGGGGATTCGTTTTACGCTCAGCCTGATTTCACTTTCTGTTAACTTCACTGCAAAGTATAATCGGGCTCAGTCTAAAGCGGGCACCCAATCCAAACCTATCAGATTCCCACCCGGTAGGTGGGTTGGGTTAAAATGTCCCCCATGCTTTCAAGCACCAAGGGAAGACACATGGGAAAAAACAGCACATTTCAATGCATTCAAAAACTCTACTGTAGGAATGTGCAGATTGAGTTGTGGCAAGGTGGGTAAATGAGTTGAAGGAAGATTCCAAAATGGGAGAATTGGTAGTTTGTTCCAAGAGAGTGAAATGCCTGCATATAAATGATTAGCTGTACTTGCAGAAGGTGGACCACAATGGCAGAAGAGATGTTGCAGTGGACACAGTTGAAGGCGTCTGTTATCAGTTCTGTTCATAGACACCTCGCCAATGGCAAAGAGTTCTCCTGTGTAACTTTTCCTCCAGCGCGGCCTTGTCTGCCTGCTCACCCTGCGAGCTTTGTTGACTTTCCTCTACCGCCTCCAGGGCATTAATCAGGAGTCCTTTGTGAACGGCAAAATTGTGCGGCATGCAGCAAACCGCGCAGTGTGAGACACCCTGGCTGGACTGGACTGGAGCATTTCCCCCCCACCCCCCCCCCCCCGCCCCACATCTACTAAGGCACCTGAAGCATGCCTTCAGAAGATTTATGGACTGTTTAATGGCAATCCTTTTGGCATTGTGAGCTTCACTGTGTTGGTGCTCAGCATGGGGTCCACAGGGTCCAAACCAGGGTCATCCACCACTGCCGCAAAGAGGACCCCATCCCCAATCAGCCATCCAGATGCCTGCCATTCATCTGTGAACAGTGGTGGTCGCTGGACTGTCTTCAAATAAATGATTTGCGGCAGCTGCCTTTTAATGAGTCTTAAGTTGCAGAATGAGATGATTCCGATTGCACATTAACTGCACTATGATTAAGTGAAACCCTTTCCTATTGAGAAAGCTGATTGCATTTTCAGAAGGGGCAAATATGATGATGTGGGTACATTTGATTGCACCTTGCAGCTATAGAGATTCTATAAATGTTAACAGCACTGTCACATTGGTGTGCTGGGTCCAAAGTAAACATTATGAACTGGGCAGCTTGAATAAGCAATACATTGGTTACTTGCTTAATGCACACTGCCGATTGGCTGATGTTACAATTCTACCTGAAAGCAGCCAGTGGCATAGAATTTGAGTGATGCTCGCACTGCTGTGCCTCTGAGAGAGGGAAGCTCCAGATCTGGGCCAAATAGGTGACACCACTGTGGTATTGCCTCGCGATGGAAGCGCAGCCTTCTCGAGCAAGGGTGAGGTTGAGACTTGGCCACTTGGTCTGTATATACGGAGGCCTTTGGGTGCTAGATCTGCCTTCAGTGCCCAATCAGACTGTCTTTCTGTGTAGCTCTTCCTGGTCCTCCTCTTATTCCTCTTTTGCACCAAGTCCCGCACACCCATCACCCCTGTGCTCACAGACCTACATTGGCTCCTGGTTAAACAACGCCTCCATTTCAAAATCCTCATTCTTATTTTCAAATCCCTCCATGGCCCCGCCCCTCCTGATCTCTATAATCTTCTCCAAACCTACAACCCGTCGAGATGTCTGCGCTCCTCTAATTCTGCCCTTTTGAGAATCCCTGATTATAATCACTCAACCATCGGTGGCTGCATCTTCTGTTGCCTAGGCCCCAAGCTCTGGAACTCCCTGCCTAAACCTCTCCGCCTCCCTACCTCTCTTTCTTCATTCAAGACACTCATTAAAACATATCTCTTTGACCAAGCTTTTGGTCACCTACGCTAAATTCTACTTCTGCGGTTCGGTGTCAAATTTTTTTATCTCGTAACACTCCTGTGAAGCGACTTGGGACGTTTCACTATGTTAAAGGCGCTATTTAAATGCAAGTTCTTGTCACTCACATTAGAAAATGTATAGGAGGGAACGTTGCCTCGTGTGGTGAATGAATTAAGTTGAAAGAAATGAAGACCACAGCAGCAAAAGCAACACTGAACCAATCAGCAAAAATGAGATGACAAAGCAGTAAGAAACAAGAGGAGCCTTCAACAGCAAACAACCTGTCCTCAGAATGTGACCATTAACTCCACTTCCACAAGTCAGCAGCAGCTTCACAACACTGACTGCCTCTTTTATGCCAGTGTACATTTTAGGAGGTGAGCCACACACTGTGAGGGAGGGAAATTTAACAAGGGGCACTGAAGCTGCATTTACATCTAGTTTGTAAATGGCAGCCACTTACATTGCATTCCCAGGAATATTTCAATGGGGTTTTAACTGGGCAGGGATTCGACAACACCCCAATCCTGTTAACTCTGCAGGCCACCCTAAATCCACCTGAAAACAGGCACTAAACATGAAGAAAATCTGGGCCAGCATGTCTAGAGATTAAAAATTGCCTACCTGGGCTGAACTCTCTTGTTTCTTGGACATCCTGTTTGAAGGCATTTGTCAAGGATTTGGAATTGTATGTGAATTTATCTGACTGATACCTTTTGAGTTATGTCAGTTCAAATGAAAATTCATCAAGTTCTAACATGAATTCGGCAAGCTGTCCTGTCTTGTCGCCACAGTTTAAGGTGAGCCACTGAAATGTGGAATGAAGTTTCTTGCACCAGAGATAAAGGTGAGCTAGAATATTTGACAAATAGTTTTTGAAGTATTATAGAGCTCAGCAATTGGATATAATCACTGAGGGCAAGTTTGATAACCAGTACTGAATCTGCATATTTACATTGCGCATTTGTGGAATAATTACCCCTTCCTGGAACCATCCCTAAGCATTTCAAATAATTCACCATTACTTCAAATACGACACATTTGTCGCATAATGTTTTCATAAAATCATAGAATCATAGAATGGTTACAGCACAGAAGAAGGCCATTCGGCCCGTCGAGCCCGTGCCGGCTCTCTGCAAGAGCATTCCAGCTAGTCCCACTCCCCCGCCCTTTCCCCGTAACCCTGCAATTGTTTTTCTTTCACGTATTTATCCTATTCCTTTTTGAAAGCCGTGATTGAGTCTGCCTTCACCGCCCTCTCAGGCAGTGCATTCCAGATCCTAACCGCTCGCTGCATAAAAAGGTTTTTTCTTATGTCGTCTTTGGTTCTTTTGCCAATCACCTTAAATCTGTGTCCTCTGGTTCTCGACCCTTCTGGCAATGGGACCAGTTTCTCTCTATCTACTCTGTCCAGACCCCTCATGATTTTGAACACCTCTATCAAATCTCCTCTCAATCTTCCCTGCTCTAAGGAGAACAACCCCAGCTTCTCCAGTCTATCCACGTAATTGAAGTCCCTCATCCCCGGAATCATTCTCGTAAATCTTTTCTGCATCCTCTCTAAGGCCTTCACAGGCTTCCTAAAGTGCGGTGCCAGAATTGGACACAATACTGCAGTTGAAGCAGAACCAGTGTTTTATACAGGTTCATCATAATTTTAAATACAATTAAAAAAGCATACTCATGTAATAATGTTTTGGACAGGTGAAAACCATTGGTCTATCTAGTCGACTACTTCTAAACGTCACATCAGATTACATTTTGTGAATCTAAACTTGAATCTTATTTGCTTATAGGAATCCATCTTTTAAAACCTGCCATGGTTTACTATTCCACCATCCCTGCTGGTAATCTCTTGCATGTTCCTGTCATCCTCTCACTAAAAAAATCTTGCCTACATTTCTTATTTTAACTTGACATCCTTAACTTTAAATTGTGGCACAATACATCAGAGAGTCAACAAGCTGCACCATGGAGTAGTGGGCTGCAGGTTTGATGCCACACTTCACTGGGGTTGCCGTCCGCTGCCATACCTTTGTGAAGAGGGTGGTGAACAGTCTCCATAAGGGGGGGGGGGAATCAGAGGAAGCGATCTCAACAGACATAACTTCGAGTGGCAGGCTTTGGAGCAACTTGGCATGAGGTCTGGGGGAAAGCTGGAGGAAAGAAAAACAAGAGAAAAATCAGAGGTAACAAATCAGTAAAAAAGTGTCAAACCATAAACCTTATTTGGAAAATTAACCCACGACTATAGTCCCATCATATACTCATTAACCAATGGTCCAATTTTTGTCCATCATAGCCCTTCTGGTCTCTCTATATCAATAATCCTAGGTTATTGCTTCCCTGATCTTTCCTCACTTGTCCCAACAAAGCTCTAAATATTCCAACCGACACGCTATTACTCCTCCTGGCGCCCTTATTGTGTTGAACCAAGACCATCTCCTACTTTACCTTATTCTCCTGCAAGACTACTATGAAACTCCCCTTAGTCTTCTCTCCCTCTTCAAAATAGGCTTTCAAAACCCAAACTTGGTATCACCTAGTCACTTCTACGTGACTGACTTCATTATTTTAACTTCTCTGCAATATGGGTCTCCCCCCTTCAACTAAAAAAAAAATCCATCATCACTTTCTAGACTGGTAAGGCTATCCCTGTTAGATGATAATCTGGTTAGGAACAGGGACTTTTTTTGTCCCTTCCAGCTCTCCTCTCCTGAAAGTATTAATCCTTGCTATGTGTGATTTCTGGAGTGCCAAATGACCTTCAGTACCTTGTTGAAGAAACATTCTTCATGTGTGTGCCTAGACAATATGTTACAGCACTATCACATTAATGTACTAGGTCTAAAGGAAACAATATGAAATGGGCAACTCGCATAAACAATACATTGGTTACTTGCTTGATGCGTCTGCCAGCTGGCTGATGTTGCAAATATCACCCGATTCTACCTGAAAGCAGCCAGTGGCTGTGAAGTTGAGTGCTGTAGTGACTTGGATTGATGTGGGAGGCATCACAGCAAAGTTTGATTCTGTCCTACCCAACATCTATATATGCATACTCCAGTAGGGACCTCTGCATAGCAATCAGCAGCTGGAACCTTGGCCAATTTTCATCTACTTAACATGGAGCACTGGGCTTAATTGAGGCACCCTTCTACTATCCTGCCTGAGATCTGGTAACGTGAATTTGGAACTTTCTTGTTCCTTATGTCTCAACTACTCACTGTCTTAACCAGAAAGCAGAGCCATCCTGGAGTGCCAGATACAAGGTTTTCTGATGCGATGTCTGTTATTGTATTTAATAGGATTTCACCGTAATATTCTCAATCCCTATCATTCAGAAGTACAATTAGTTATGAGACAAACATCCCTTTTCCTGTGAGTGACTTATGTATAGTTAAACATGAAAACCTTCCCATTAGAACAGTCCTCGTTGTTAAATTGCTCGGAAATGTAGAGTTAAATAGAACTTTGAGAGATGGAGATAATCTAATTTATTGTTAATTTAACTGTTTAAAATTAAGATTTTTTTTCACTTACCACACGGCGTTTGGCATGTGGCCCAGTGCTCGGTAGTAAATCAGTTGCTTTTCAGTGTCTATGGATTTGATTAATATGGGTGCCGAGCCAGTTCTTTATAAAGTGATAACAGGAGCCCTGCACTTCCTCAGATTGGGGAGTGGGAAAGGACAGCACAAAAGATTAAGACAAATGAAACTTGGAAAGTGGTTTCTAGTAAAGACCTGACTAGTTTCTCCCAGAAATGTGTCATGTCTTACAGTGGACCAAAAGGTCACCACTCATCTATACTCCTACCTTGAGCCTGGGAGACAAGAACGAGGTAAAGTTAGCCATGAAAAATGCGGAGTTAGTATTTGTACAAGTACCTACATTTTTTTTTAAATCAAATTTCTGCTCAAACTTTGAGTTGTTCAGTAACACCTTCTATTTATATTGTGCCTTTAACATCATAGAACGGCCGAAGGCATCTCACATAGGACAGAACAACCACAATGTATTAGCCTGTAAACTATGCTGTATTGTATTATCTGTCCACTGTTTTAATGGAGACATTAATTTATTTTTGCTGGATTAATGCCTCCATTAGAATAATGAACAGATAATAGCATAATTGGTTAACATCACAGTTAAAACAGCAAACAAAGAAATTCATTGTATAATAACACACAAGGTAACGCCTGTGTGGTGATCACTTAGCAACAATGTAGCATTGATTTTGCCTGTCTATTCTTTTATCGATTTTATTTTCTGTTACGTTGTTTGGATGATTGAGAGGTAAAGGTGATGCAGTAAAGGTTCGCAAGCAACAAAAGACAAACTCAGTTTACAAGGATTAAAAGGTAAAACTGCAAATGCTGTAAATCTGAAATTTTTAAAATGCTGAAAGTGTACAGAAGGTCAATGAGGGCCTGAAAGAGAAAGGCTAATGTCTAGATGTAACCTTTCATCATTTAATTTGGTCAAACTGTACAAGTGATTTAAACAGAGATTAAGTTGTCAAAAATACTATTTACAAAGCACCATGGTCAGTTCCATTATAAAACCAGCAAGAAAATGCAATTCTAAATAGCCATGTCCTTGTCCCAAAATGTTGCCCAGAGCAGATCAAGGTCAGCAATGTCATTAGACCAATATCAAAAATATAATTGTCAGTTTAATTTCCTGTGTGCTATTTATTTTTAGTATAATGATTAATGCATTTGTGTTAAATTCCTCTGTACTATTTTAATGCAGTTCTTAACCCATTGAAAATAAACAGGCTTAAAGTAGTGTTAAAGTAGCTAAACTTGTATCAGCAGGAGGTATTTCACTATTTCTTGTCCCACTACCTCAGAAACTTTCCCGTATTAGACCAGCCTGAGGTTTTCATTTCCCACACAATCCATTCTTGTGGCCTTTCCAGGTTTTTGTATTTTTAATATTTTTGCTAATGTTGCACCACTTATTTCTGGGTCGTACATTCTCCCACACTATTCCCATTACCCTTGCTCCTATACTGTGTCATGTTTAATGCCCTCTATTCTTCTGGTCCTGATGCTTCAAGACTTATGTTTGCGACTTATCGCACTATAAAATTAGATTTTATGATATATTTCATTCCACAAAGGTGAGGAATGTTAGTGCTGGAAATGGAACACTTTCTAATTTCAGGCACTCCTGGGTCAAATATAGCACAGTTAGTTATAGCATCTTGTTTCTTTAATCGTCCCATTACCATCTCCCTTTGCCTTGTACCATCGTCCCTTTGTCATTTAATCACTACTGCCTTTCACCCTATCACAAACCTTTGCTTTTGTTCTTTCTTCCCCTGCCCCTTCCCCTTTAACTGCCTCTGTACTTGCTGAAAAACTGTTACATCGCTAACGTTTTCCAGTTCTGACGAAAGGTCATGGACCTGAAACATCAACTCTGTTTTTCTCTCCACAGATGCTGATTTCCACAATTTTCTGTTTTTATTTTAGTTATAGCATGGTTAGTTATAACATGTGGCTTGGTGTCACATTTTTTGTTTGATATCGTTCCTGTGAAGCACCTTGGGACATTTTACTGGATTAAAGGCGAGTTGTTGTTGTTCTAGCATGGGTAGTTGCAGAGTAAAACTCCTATTAGTCAGGGCCCAACAATGTTTCTCAGCCCAAACCTCAAACGAGTGCCTGAAATAGCACCAGTGTGACAATTTCCCCTTTCCCAAACCAGCCATCCTCTCACTACTCAGAGTGAGTTTGCCAAATTAGTACCAAATGGGGCAATTTGGTGGGGCCCATACCCACTAGGCCAAGTAAGCCTTTGGCTCAGTGGGAGTGTTCTCGTCTCTGAGTCAGAAAGAAAGACTTGCATTTATATAGCGCCCTTCACAACCACTGGACGTCTCAAAGCACTTTACACCCAATGAAGTACATTTGGAGTGCAGTCACTGTTGTGATGTGGCAGCCAATTTTCACACAGCAAGCTCCCACAAACAACAATGTGATAATGACCAGATAATCTGTTTGTTATGTTGACTGAGGGATAAATATGGGAATGGACATCAGGAATAACTTCCCTGCTCTTCTTTGAAATGGTTCCATGTGATCTTTTACGTCCACCTGAAAGACGTAACCTTGGACAGTGTAGTGCTCCCTCAGTACTGCACTGGAGTGTCAGCCTAGATTTATGTGCTCAAGTTCCTGGAATGAGACTTGAACCCACAACCTTCTGACTCAGAGGTGAGAGTGCTACCCACTGAGCCACTGGTTTGAACCCATTCCAGCAAGGGAAACCAGAGCGTCGGCTCTGAATACTTGATTGATGACCAGCAGGAGTAGTTGCATCCGATGGATGTAGCTGAACCTCCCCAATAATAAAAAGCCTTGGCTGCAGCCTAGGAGAAGAGACTCCAAAAATAAAAACCATGAGGAAGACGATAGGAAATCACCTGACTTACTCTTCAATAGCAAATGGCTGCAAAATCTTACAGGTGGGACTTGAATTAGGAACTCCCCTGGGGCAGAACATGTTGGGTGGACGGACTCACTGGGATGTGGACTAAGACTAGTCAAACTCATTTCACATAGGATCTTTGCAGCCAACAGACAAAGGAGACTTTCATCCCATCAGTTTGGGCTGGATTTTAATCTGGGCCCACTTTTTGTTTCTGATGAGTACAACAAATATCCCCAGCTTTCAATAAGATCCAAACACTGTTGTATTGAATAGCATGCTTCTTTAAGGGCACAGTAGCATAGTGGTTATGTTGCTGGTACTAGTAATCCAGAGGTGTGGAATAATGATCCGGAGATGTGTTCAAATGCCCAGCAGGGCAGCTGGGGAATTTAAATTGTTAATTAAATAAATCTGGAATAAAAAGCTAATGGCAGTATGAAACTGTCATATTTTGTCTTAAAAACCCATCTGGTTCACTAATGTCCTCTCAGGTAGGAAATCTGCCGTCCTCACCTGGTCTGAGCCTCTATGTGACTCCAGACCAACAGCAATGTGGTTAACTCTTAACTGCCCTCTGAAATGGCCCAGCAGATTATACCAAACTGCTACAAAGAAGCACAGACTGCAGCAGTTCAAGAAGGCAGCTCACCACCACCTTCTCAAGAGCAATAATTGCTGGCCTTGCCAGCGATGTCCACATCCCATGAACAAATTGAAAAAAAATTCCTCCTATTTACTCTCAGGTGTAATGTTTGAATCTAGTCCAATATCGTCTGATAGCATCAACTCAACATTGCCAAATGATCAATTACGTGACAGCTTTACATCCTGCAAAGTGTTTTCATCTTAAAACCTTCAGATATTCACAAAATAAAAACTGAATCCCACCTATATGTAGGGCCAAACAGGAACTGTCTCATAAAGCAGCTTTGTCATTCATATTGAGGAGCTTTGCAAGCAGAGCTCAGTAAAGCAATCACTGCAGGGTGAAAAGTTCCAGGTCTATCTATGACAGTACAATTTTTCCAAAGGACTTTTATCACATAATTTTTTTAAAGAACAATTTCTGGTATTAAAGTGAAAGAATGGAATATTTGTCCACTTTTGTCAATCATTGACTTTCAGGAGCTTATTCAGGTCAGGTAGAGCATGTGTTAGATTTACAGTAAATCTCCCTCTATTTCATGAAACCAACATGCCTTAAATTCAACTTCAGGGGAGCATCTGCTAGTGAATCAGTGTGACATTTTCATTTCCCATGCCAACCATCCTTATGGTATCTTTAAGACTAATTTAATGGTAATGTATGCTGAGTTATGAGTAGCTTGGTACTGTGCACAGACGTTTAATAAAGAGCTTGCATTGATTATAGCACCTTTCACATTCTCAGGACATCCCAAAGCATTAAACTTTCACCCAGAATTCTCAAGAGTTGTTGAAGTGTAGAGACTTGTTCATCACTAAATCTGGGTTGGATTTTAACAGGTCCGTCTACTAATATGGTTCCTTTACCAGCTTAAGTGTTGAAAAATAAATGTGAATTGATTTAACAGAGTGATTGTGATGGCATGACATCGCCATGCAATTTATGTGTCACCATGGTGCTTATAAGCAGTATGAAAAGCAAGTTGTCTTGCAGTCTGAAATAGCTCTTCCTCTCCCTTCCCCCATGAACTGCCCTTTCAAAGTTTTGGGGGATCAATTGCCTTTGTATTCCCTCATGATTGATCTTCTTGTGGCTTGGGACGTCCGGCTGTCAGGAGATGAGAGCAATTTTTATCTACCCCTGTGAACATGTTAGCCTGGAACCTGGTTGAAGCTAATTCAGGTGACCACACTGGCTTCTTCAATGCAGTTTGTGATCAGTCTGTGGCCAGAAACTTCAGTCGTCCAATGCAGGGATTTTTGGTACATCACCATGTTATATTCCATCCTCATCCTCACTCTCATTGTTGCCACCAGCACTAACCTTGGGCGAAGATTCCTTCTATGCACCATGTGTAATTAAATCATAAACCTATTTATAAAGAACATGATTTTGTGACACATGTGGCCATTTCCCCCACACTGCTATTAATGTGATTGTCTATTTTAAGGTGGGGGGGGGGGAGTTTCAATAAAGAGGCTAAGATTCATTATCTGCTGCCCCTGTGAATGCTAGTAAGAGTAAGGGAAAATACTTCACTTTGAAAAGATGAGCATGTTTCCGAGTCCCACTCTGCGCTGGGTTAGCTGATATCAGCCAGGGAGGCAAATTGGAGTGCTCCACACGGCCTCGGTATTGCTGGGCTTGGGAGCAGGGAAACAAGCCATTGTTCCTGCCCCAGTCTCTATTTTATGATTCCTGTTGGGAAGTGTGAACGCTGGGGTGAGAACCGGTCCGGCTTGGCTCGGAGACGCTCCACACAGTCAACAAACACTTTCCACGTTCACTTTCTAAGTGTGGCTGATGGAGCGATGTACACAAGGGATGTCGGTGCCCCGGTGTGGCTGTATCACCTGCCACAGAGAAAAGGTAGGGGAGGGGAGAATTCGTTTTGATAAGACTAAAAGTTTTGGGTCGGATTTTTTTTAAGTTTGCTGTGAAAGGGTGAGTAATCTAGTGACCGTCATTCTCTTTTGCTTCTCTCCCTCTACCGGTTGCTTCGGTGCTTTTCTCAGCAGATCTCCCAGTGTATTCGCTGTCAGATGGGGCTCCTGTCAATGTATCAGTGACTCATCAGCGCCTCGATAAACCACACACAGCGGCGAATGGAAGCAGCTAGTGGGGCTGATTGACGCGGTGGCCGCACCAACCCTGAGCTGCCTCACCCGCCCCCACCCCCCGGGGGGAGGAGGAGGAGGGGGGGGGGCAGAGAGAGCTCGGTGCCCCCCGATCAGGGATCCGAGCAGGGCTCGGCTCGGCTCCTTCGCATTCTCCTGCTCACACAGCCTCGGCGCAACATCCCACGGATACAAGCCTCCCGACACACCGCACCGGAATCCGCAGGCGCTACCTCCTGCCTCTCCAACCCCACCAGAGCTCGCCTGGAGCCGGCCAGAGCTCCACCGAACCTCCGCTAAACCCACCCTCACATCCCTTCGACCGTGGAAGGCAATTTCACCAGAAATCACTTATAACAACCACACTCAAACAGCACTTAAAGGCGATCTCTCCGTCCGTATATATTTATATATACATATATTGGCGACATCCTTGATTATAACTTTTTTTTAAAGAAATTGAGTGGATCTTACTTAGGGCGAAGATTTTTTTGTTAACCTGTAACAAACAACCTGGAAAACTAAAAAGACTTGTTGCACTTTATGAGATTTTTATGGGGAGAAAAATCTGAAACACTTATTTCCAAAAAAAAAACCCATCTGCAATTAAGGGAACAAATATTACTGCCTGGATTTTAGGCTGCTGAAGTTTCTCCGTGATGACTCCGGTCTCCTTCCTGCGTTCGCTTCTCGTCCTGATCTTGGCTCTCTTTTCGGCAAATGCTAGTAACTGGCTGTAAGTGTTGATAATTATGACTTATGGTATTTATATTATTATTGCAACAAAAAAAGATGTTAATTCTCTCATCTGAAGGCGAGATGGTGCAACAGGCAAAATGCATGAGGTGAGGTGGGGAGGGGGGGGTTCAAGATTCGTTCTCTTCCCCCAAAAAATATCACATTTTGTTTCCCTGTTGTGTCTGGGTGATTTTTTTTTTAAATTAAGACCTTCAGCTTCATCTGGATGAGTGTTTTTCTAACCCTTGACTCCCATCCTGGTTGTCATTAAGGCTCTGAAAAATTTCCCAATAAAACAGTACCGCCCTCTTAAAATATTAAACGTATTTGGCAATTTAAAATGATCCTTGTTGTATAATTTTACTGATAACATAGTGAAGTTATATTTATAATATTTGAAAGTTTTGTTTTAATTTACACGCCTCACTCAGCCAACAGTCAATGCTCCTCGGGGTGGCGGGTGTCATCCTTATTTATTTATTTCAATTCATTAATTTGTGATTAGTTAGGTGGGGTGATCTGAGAGAGAGTGAGAGAGAGGGAAAAATAGACTTGTGCAGACCTGTTCTCGACTTCAGCAGATACGCGCTTTCAATTATTCCTCTTTTTTCATTCATACTGTGAGTGAAGGTACCGGCAGATGACAGGCGTGTTATTTAGATTGTGGCTTTCGCCCGAGGCGGCTTTATTCCAATAATTTTATTTTTTAAGAAAGAAACGAGTCAAAATATGTCAGTCGTGAATAAAATGTTGATATAATAGAATAATAAATAGGCCGATAGTACGGGATATAGCCTCTCCCTGTATTGTAATGATGAGCAGTCTGTTTGAAATGTCAGTGATTCTCCAATATAGACTCTTTTCAACAACAAAAAATGTTTATAACCAAACCCGTGTATGGCAGAGATGGCTGTAGGGGCTGGATTTAGAATTGTTTTTTAAAATTGCTTATATCAAGAATTATCGCGTCTTTAAATTACTGGCATGTAGTAATTTTTTTTTTAAACAACGTAATTCTAAGAGAGTGGGATGGTGTTTCTACACAATTAGCATTTCATGAGATTTATAGAGCGGCGGGATTAAATACAGTTGTTCTGCCCTTCTCTGTCGTTGGGAAACATATATTTCGTCCTGTGTACGCGAGAGAGAAAATGTGAGAACGAGTGAAACAGAGATAGAGAGTGTGAGAGAGGTGGATCTATCTATTTCCCATGTCTGATTAAAGAAGGTATTTGTTTTCCAAACGATACTGGGCAAATCGGAGGAGGGGGAGCTGCTTGGGGGATTTGAAGGTCAGCTTTGCACAACAACAGTCTGCTACACTGTCATAGTGCTGACTGTGAGCCGCCCAAACAACAGATACCTCGCCAGTCTCATTTGTATTTACAGTGGGCGACCCTACCCAAAACAGGGTAGGCAGGGCAGCCTCTTCTGTGATCAGTATTCGAGGGGCGGGAGGGTTTTAAAGGTTAAATAAAAGTGTACCAACCCACAGAAAGGAAAATGCAGATATCCTTAACCCTTTAATTACAAAAAAGTGATTTTTTTTTTGTGGTTGCAACTTTAGATGAAGAAGTGTGTTCATTTCCAATAACGTTTAGAATTTGAGAAACCTGTGAATCCCAGAGTGTTCTGGTTTACAGGAATCTGCATCGTTACCATTACCAAAACTACACTAACTGACCTAGCAGGCTTCGTGCTGGTATATGGAGAGAAATCTCATTAACCGCTGGGTGTCCATAATTCATCGCAGGTCCTTGTTCCAATGTGAAAATTAGTCGGATCGTTCCCCATAAACTAAAAATGAACAGCCAGGATGAGATGATTTTACATTTGATTTAGTTAAATAGTTTTCCCGTTATTATTTTTAATTTGGGGGCTTAATAATATCTCTTTTCTGTAGATTATTTTAAGAAGTTGTTTTCAAATCAAGATATTTATTGATGGAGCAACTGGAATCTTCGGATTGACCAATTATATATATTAATGCAGGAAAAAAAACAATCATTTAACCGACAACTTTTCATGTTTTAGAACTTGGTGAAATATATGCGATACATAACACAATATTTGACTTACACAATTCTCGCAATCCATTTCCTGGTCATTTTCTTTAAAGAATTCAGATTGTAAATAGTTATTCGCCTCCCCAAAATTAAAACATAATTGTTCGTACACCCCTCCCCCAAACATATACACAATCTTGTCTGCATCCATTTCAAATACCCTGAAGGGAAAAGGTGCAGAGTTGAACTGTTTTTTAAAACTGCTCATCACCGAGATAAAGTACCCCTCTTATCAACAAAAAAATCTGCCCATAAAATATTACAAATAGTATTGGAAGCTATGTGTGGAAGAGCAGAGTTTGCAGTGGAACTGGTGGACGAATACTTGGGGAATATCTGTCTGATTTGCCTTCATTCTCCGCCACCCCTCTTGCAACAGTTGTCACGAGTTTATCTAAAGCTCGCTTAGATACTTGAAGGAAGGAGCGAATTTGGACATTTGGAATTTACAAAGAACTTTCGTTTCACATGTTTTTGATTGGAATCTCCGCCAAGTTTTGACTTCTGTGATTACAAACATTTTGAGTGTAAAATGCTAAACATTAAGAAAGTCTCGAGACAAAACAGACAATGAAGACATGTTTTGGCACTGGCCCAGAGAATGTCTTTTGGGTTGTGAAGTTATGATATCTGGATTGTACTGTTATAGATCTCCTGTTTTACACTGAGGTGGATCCCCTAGTTCATACTCTGGTGGATCCCCCGTTTTGAAATGTGTCAGATCTGCTTTGTTACACTGTGGTGAGTTCTCCAGTTATTTTAAACTGCTACACCCCTGATCGTTTGACTCTGGCGGATCCGCCTTGCGTTATATTTGCTTCTGCTCACCCCGTTGCCTTCTGTCTGTTTGAACAGCTATCTGGCCAAGCTGTCGTCCATCGCCAGCATTCAGGATGAGGAAACGTGCGAGAGGTTGAAAGGTTTGATAAACCGACAGATTCAGATCTGCAAGCGGAATGTGGAGGTGATGGACTCGGTGCGGAGAGGAGCCGAGCTGGCGATAGAGGAATGTCAGCATCAGTTCAGAAACCGCCGCTGGAACTGCTCCACTGTCGATACACTGCCTGTATTCGGCAAAGTGGTCACACAAGGTACACAGAGACCGAGGCCGATAATGCCGGGTTACAGCACACAAGGTACATAGACCAGAGCCGACAAATCCAGGACATGAATCAGGATCAGTGACAATGCACAATTAAAACAGTGACAGAAGAGGCTAAGTTAAATTACAGAGGCTGACAGTATGGTGTCCAAGGAACAATTGAATGTCTTTCTGCAGAGAGAGTTTGAGAAATGTGGCGCGAAGGGAGAATTGATCTATGAAAAGGGGACTTTTCTGTTCTTTATGACCTCTTCCTGTTTCTAAAAGTGCTTATATTGTCGTGTGCAGGAATGTGCTGGGAGAATTGAAGGATAGCTATCACAGGATAAGGGGACACAAGATAAAGATAAGAAAGAAAATAACTTGCATTTAAAAGAGTTGGTAATTCCTACACAAGGAAGGTGTACATCAGTCATTGCAACCTTGGGATTTAATATACACAGGTCAGGAATAATAATCCAAGGATTGAACACACAAGACAGGAATTTAGGAACATAGGAAATAGGAGCAGGAGTAGGCCATTTGGCCCCTCGAGCCTGCTCCGCCATTCTATAAGATCATGGCTGATCTGATCTTGGGCTCAGTTCCACTTCCCTGTCCGCTCCCCATAACCCTTCATTCCCTTATCTTGCAAAAATCTGTCTATCTCCACCTTAAATATATTCAATGACCCAGCCTCCACAGCTCTCTGCGGCAGTGAATTCCAAAGATTTACAACCCTCTGAGACTAGGAGCAATGATTACCCATAAATTAAAGACATTGATACACAGACTGAGAGGATGGTTGCACATACGCATCTGTGACAGCAATCCCAGGATAGAACAGAGGAAGTATCGGGATACTCTGTGCCCCTCTATCTCCAGAAAGAGAAATTAATTATTGGAAAACCAATAAAGGATGAACCGCAGTGATAGATCTCTTGTCTTACTGCGATTTATCAACACTGCCCTGGCTTTCTTCCCTTGGTGCTCCTAAACTGCAAATACATTGTCCTTTTCACTGTGTTGAAATCATGATTTGTTACACTATCTCCTCCTTCTTTCCCAGGGCTTCCAAACTGTGCCGGTCTTTACCTCTCTCAGTCTTCCGTTCCTCCCACAATCTACCGAATTTAAAATTCAAGCTTAGAATCACTGTTCCTTGAGGTAACTTGTCCTCTCCCCTACTCTTTTCAACCTTTGGTGGTCGGCTTCCGCCCTTCACCTGAATAATAAACCAAAATAGAATACAAGCCAACAACATTCCTGAGATAAAGCTGAAATATATCAGCGAAAGCCCTGGACAACCAATAGTGAAAGCGAGAGTGAATTTATTTCTATAATCTAGTTCAAGGAAGTGCAGATCAGTGATATGCAGATATGCAGATCACAAGATAAAGTGTCAATGTGGAATGGCAATATCAGACAAGGACAGTAATCCAGTGATACACAGGTGCGGAACAGAAATGACAGTAATACTGGGAAGGATCACGGTACTGATCAGAATCTCAGGATAAAGCCAATTAAAGAGCTTCCCGAAAAGCTCAGTGGGTCTATCCAGTGAATAGCTGAGCCTTACAACAACAACAACTTTTATTTATATAGTGCCTTTAACATAGCAAAACATCCCAAGGCGCTTCACAGCAGGGTTACAAGACAAATCAAATAAATTTGACACTGAACCACATAAGAAGAAATTACGGCAGATGACCAAAAGCTTGGTTGAAGGTTTTAAGGAGCATCTTAAAAAGAGGAAAGAGAGTTAGTGAGGCAGAGAGGTTTAGGGAGGAAGACCTAAGGTTTGATCCCAGGTCATCGCCATTGGTTAAGGGGGAAACAATTGGCCGAGCTTCACTGCTCATGGCTATCCGGCAAATGCCGCTGTGCACTGTGGACATTATATGAGAGCAGGATTGGGCTCGGAAGTGATGCCCTTGGTGGTGAAAGGGCCTGCTGATTGCTAGAGCTCACACATCAATAATAGCCAACATGGAAATATCTGAGGGTTTCCAGACCCAAAGAGTCAACAAATTCAGGAGCGCGGGGGAGAAGAAAAATAATGATCACTGATAATGGCACAGCTACTAACACTAGTACATAAAAAAATCTCATGTATCAGTAATTCAAGAAATAAGACAGAAATCCTGGGCAGTACGTTCAACTTCATGGGGGTGTAAAGCAGGGGAGAGCGGACCGTCCATCTGCTATACACCCTGCAGCCAATGGAAAGGAGTATTGGCGGGGTGTATAACGGGAGGCCAATCTGCTACTACCTGTTTTAGCCGATCCCCCACCCCCACTGAACTTGAATGTTTCGCCCCCATCTTTCTATTTCAAATCCTGACCCATCTGTCATGCATTTCCAGCATCTTCTGCTTTTATTTCAGAATTCTGTTCATTTTTATCCATAATAATTCACGGGTTGGCAAATAAAATGCATAGGATTAAGGCAGCTGAGATATAAAATAGAGGGCATAGTACTAGGGATAACACACACACAGCAGACAGTAATCCCAGTGGTGTCACAGATGGAATCAGTGACACCGATATCTGCACAGCTATGGTAATCCCAAAACAGCCACATACAGAGTCGGAACAGTAATCCCAAGACAATCATACACAGCAGTGACAATATTCTTGAGAAAGTCACAAAAACGAGCTGTCGGTTTCAAAGACCAGCTACTTCCACCTCTGTAGCATCGCCTGTCTCTAACTCTGCTGCAGCTTATCTGCTGCTGAAACCCTCATTCATACATTTGTTAACTTCCACCCTCCATTAACTTGTGCTCATCCAAAACTCTGCTGGCTATATTCTAACTCGCACCAAATCTTGTTCATCCAACACCCCTGTGCTCCCTGACCTACATTGGCTCCCAGTTCATCAATTCCTCAATTTTAAAATTCCCATTGCCATGCTCAAATCCCTCCATGCCTTGCCATTCCCTATTTCTGTATCCTCCTGTAGCCCTATGATTCTCTTAAAAACTCAATATTCTTCCAACTCTAGACTTGTGCACTCCCCACTCCTTTCACCCTACAATTGGCAGATGTGTCGTCAACCATCTAGGCCCAAAGCTCTGGAATTCCCTTCTGAAACATCACCGTCTCTCCACTTCTTTCCCTTCCTTTAAGATCCTCCTTAAATGTGAATAAGATTTTAGTCACCTGTTTAATCACCTGTCTTAATAGCTCTTTCTTTGGCTTGGTGTTAATTTTCGTCTTATTACGCTCCTGTGAAGTGTTTGGGGCCATTTTCCTACGGTAGAGGTACTATATAAATACAGGTTGTTGTTGTCACACATAGAGACGTCACAGAGCAGTGACAATAATCCCAGGACAGCCACACACAGAGCAGTCACAGTAATGTTGGGACATAAAGCAGTCACTTTGTGAGAGGATTGCACGATATAGGTCAAATATTGACCCTGTGAGATAATGACACGGAATCAAGTTCAGTTATAAGTAAAGGAAGGATTACATCCAGAATCAAATTGATATTAATAAAAGGAAATACTTCATAGAGTTACCAAGCTAGTACAGGTAAATCAGGGACAGATGTCCAGTAAGAACTTCAAAGCATTCCAAGTAAATTAGAACCTAAAAAATGGCAAAGATAGACTCAGCTGTGAGGACTTGGGATCTGGAGGAAATTGTAAAAATCAAAAGAGATGGTTGGGAAAGTATAACATATTGGAGTAACACTATAATTGGATTTACAATACAAACCTGGTTCCGAGTAGGTTAGCCAGAATCAACAGAGATAGAGATATACATAGAAATATGTAAGTAAGCAAATAACATATATAGATATTGGACACTGAATCATGGAAAACATGCATGGAACACGTTTAAGAAACTTCACATTGAACTCTCAGGACTGCAATGAGGTATAGGTTATTTTACATTAAATTCAATGCAGGCAAGGGGTTCAACTTGACGAGAAATGTGCAGAATCAGCCCCAGGGATAATGCTACTTATGCCCACACACACACCACACATCATTTTAAATATGAAAGTTAGGGGGTGAAATTGCCCCGTGCCCCGATCGGGGGTGGTAACCTTCCGGGGTCGGGGCTTTTATCGCCTGGCACGGAAGTCCCAACGTGGAATTGGGCCTTACGCCCCTCAAGGGGTGCGGAGCGCTGTCTCCGGCACTCCACTTCCTTTGGGGGAGGTAACGCGACGCTGAGTCCAGTGCTACACGGATGCTCCACGTAGCCTTCCATTAAAGGGGAGGGCCGCTGCCCATTCTGCAGGCCCCTTTGGTGGCGTGAGACCAGGCCAGCAGCCCAGCACCCAAGGCAGAGTGCTGAGCTGCACGATGGTGTCCCATTCCACACCGCTGCAGGCCTCCCTTTTAAACAGTGCCCCGAGAATGGATGTCAGCCAGCTTTGCGACCAGTGAAGCTGCCGTTGACATACGCCTGTGCCAACTTCGCAGCCGTTGGGGCAGTAAGGGGCCGGCGCGCACAGCGATGACATAATCGGCGGTTGCACGATGGTCCGTGGCGCTAACCGCAGTGCGCAGTGCTGCCGGAACAGCGCCTCCCAAACCTCTGCGGCAATTTTCCAGGAGGCGGTAACACCCCCTTCCCCCAGGCAAAAACTGCCGGAGGCGTTAATGGGGCACAAAGGTAATTTTGTCCCCTTAAATGTCGCTGTCAGTAATTTTTACTTATAACCTTTATTCAGATTTTTATTGCTATCAAGGTATTATAGGAAAGTTAGATTGCAGTTTCTGCATTGATGCAACACAGTTTTTTTATGTAGCGCAACTTAACTGTGGCTTGCAGTCTCAATATCAGGGTAATTTGAATTTTGACAAGCAGTATGAGGCCATCTTGAGGAGATCGTTTCACACCACCTGGACTTCGCCAACCTGCAGTATAACTACAACTGGTGTAAACCCATTTAGAATTTAAAATGATCCAGGTAATGCATTGAAACATTTTTACATTTTTAATACTGGCACAATTCATAATGTTAGGACAGTCTGTCCTTTACTAACTCAGAACATTTAATCAGCTTCGAACTCTGGTGGGCAGAGCTCTGCTCATGTATTTAACTGTACATGTATCAAACTACAATTTGCCAGTACTGTCCGCTCTCACAGCTCGACTGGCAACCAGCTACATAAAGATGCTATGAAAGAGTTCAAGCTTCCTTCACAAAATGACAGTTTAAAAACACTGAATGCACTGCCTGCTAGGGTGATGGATACAGATTCAATAGTAGCTTTTAAAAGAGAATTGGATAAAATACCTGTCGGAGCAAAAATTGCAGGGATGCGGGGAAAGAGCGGGGCGTGGGACTAACTGGATTGCACTTTGAAAGAGCCGGCGCAGACTCGATGGGCTGAATGGCCTCCTTCTGTGCAGTACGATTCTATGATTCTATAAGCAGTATATGACTGAGCCATATAGACCAGGATGGTCACAGATTCCATCGGTAGTCTCTGCTATATCCGCTGATCTCAACTCAGGCAGAAATGCAGCTGGATTTTTACTTTGGCCCTCAAATTGATGTGAGATGGCCACTTGGAGATTAATGTACACCTAAACCATTTTGCATTGATGCAAAAGTAGCACATTTAAATCCAGTCTTGAAGTGTTACACTTGACCCTTGGCATAAATGGGCAAGGGAAGGGGGAAACACATTACCGACCATTACCCAGTGGCTCCTAATGGAACTGTATGGGCATGAATTTGGATTTGGCTCAGCTATGATGTCCGCCACCACCCACACCCACCCCCCCGCCCCCCCCAATGATCAAATGCTCACACTCAAAACCGAGATTTTTCCATATTGGCACAAAAGTAAAGTACTGCAGATGCTGGAAGCTGGAATAAAAACAGAAAATGCTGGAAATCTCAGCGGGTCAGGCAGCATCTGTGGAGAGAAAGCAGAGTTAACGTTTCAGGTCTGTGACCCTTCGTCACAACTGGAAAAGTTCGAGGTGTAAAAGATTCTTAAGGAAGTGCAGGGTCAGTGTGAGGGGGAGGGGAGAAAATAACAAAAGGGAAGGTCTGTGATAGGGTGGCGGGCAGGAGAGATTAGAGAGACAAAAGTGATGGTGGTGCGAAGCAAAACGAGATGGTAATGGGGCAAGTTAGGAAGCAAAAGATGAGTTTAGATGGGGTGTGAATGGCAGAATAATTACCAGCTGCCATGGGAAAGAGAGAGAGAAAAAAATTAAGAAGGTGGGGTTTGTAAAATAAAAAGGGAACAAAATATGGGCAGAGGTTATGGTCTGAAATTATTGAACTCGATGTTGAGTCCAGAAGGCTGTAAAACCTAAACGGAAGACGAGGCGTTGTTTCCCCATTGGTGTTATTTTAATACAGGCTGATTTTAAAGTAACATCAGCCAGCAAATCTAGGCTTCACACAAGTCTGAGCGGAGGTGAAGAATGGACACTGGGATGAGGCAACAGGCAGCACACTTTGCTGGTGGGACTGAAACAGGGGACTGCATCTTCTGGACAGTAGAGATATTGTAGGGAAGGGGCGGTAGCAGTAATTTATATAGAGCCCCCAGAGCTAACCCTGGATTCAGGGGGTTTGAGTGACAGTTTAAAACTGAACAAAGTTTGCCACCAGAACGGGCAAAACCAGCCCAAAAATAAGCTGAACATTCATTTATTGGATGGTATTAAACAGGGCTCGACACTCTTTTAGCATTTTCAGCTCAGAAGACATGAGACGAACGGTCCCTTTTACCCCTTATCTTGCCCTTGTCAATTTTGATCGGTTGAATTGGAACCTCTGTCAAGCCAGCCAGTATAATGCAGCTTTTTAACGGGACTGCACTGTGTCGCTGGTGAATCACAGTGAGATAGAAGCAGATGTTGGACGTGTGTTGATGCGAGTGGGATTCCGTGGATTAGAGCGACCTCCACTGTCACTACTTAACCTTGCAAGATAAGGTTTGACGGCCGAAGCATCAGGAATGACATCGCAGTTCAACAAGGCCACCCCAGCGTGTTCTCGGGAGCTTTCCTTCCATCTCCTTCCTCTCCCCGATGAGGTTAAATAGTGTTACGTTATTTTAAAACGCGAATTTAGCCCAGTCACATACATCTGTTTTTACAACCCATCTTGACACAGATACAGGGGGAGGAGCCGCGGGTTCAGCCCCTGTGCTCAGGGACTTGGCTCATTTGTCATAGAGTTATGTGCAGAGTTGGGTTACATGTCGTTCATGGCGTCTTGTTGGAGGATGATAGATTGCATGACAACTGTAGAAAATCTATCAATACTGAACACTCATTTTCACTAAACGAATTCCTACAAGACTTCGCTTGTCATTTATGTTTTGTTCATGATGCCAATGCACTTGGGGAAATGGTTTTCTGTGCATTTAATTTGCCCAGTCTTTAAAAAAAAACAGTATCGCTTTCTCTCCCCTCTTCTGAGAGCTTTGACAGTGCCTAGGGTGTGGTTCCACGGTTCCAGATATCCTCTGCTCCCTCCTGCATGTTGCACCTTACTTCAGTATTGACTCGTGTCAACAGGCTGTTTGGCCAGAGGGACAATACCCAAATTTTAACCATCAAACATGGACACACACGCATTCTCCAGCAGGGGGGTCACTAGGAACATAGGAACAGGAGTAGCCTATTCAGCCCCTTGAGCCTGCTCCACCATTCAATTAGATCATGGCTGTTCTGTGCCTTAATTCCATTTACCCACCGTAGCTCCATAAAAGAAAGACTTGCATTTATATAGTGCCTTTTACGACCACCGGACGTCTCAAAGCAAGTTACAGCCAATGAAGTACTTTTGGAGTGTAATCACTGTTGTAATTGTAGGAAACGCGGCAGCCAATTTGCACACAGCAAGGTCCCACAAACAGCAATGTGATAATGGCCAGAAAATCTGTTTTAATTATGTTGATTGAGGGATAAATATTGGCCAGGACACCAGGGATAACTCCCCTGCTTTTCTTTGAAATAGTGCCATGGGATCTTTTACGTCCACTTGAGAGAGCAGACAGGACCACAGTTTAATGTCTCATCCGAAAGATGGCACCTCCGATAGTGCAGCACTCCCTCAGCACTGCACTGGAGTGTCAGCCTAGATTTTCTGTGCTCAAGTCCCTGGAGTGGGACCTGAACCCACAACCTTCTGATTCAGAGGCAAGAGTGCTACCCACTGAGCCACAGCTGACATATTCTTTGATACCCTTAACTAACAAAAATCTATCGATAGCCACTAAAAGCAGTAATCCTGGCTGATTTTGTCGCCCTTTCTGAGGGGCACTGAGATCAATTTTAGTCCCTATTCCTAAACTGAAGACTGACCAGGTTTCCATCCCCAGGACTTTCCTGATCTGCATAGTTCAATACCACACTGGGTGGCTAATTTGCCCGTCGAGCCCCACAGGACACATATCAATAAATTATAGAATCATACAACATAAAAGAAAGCCATTCAGCCCATCTTGCCTGTACTGGCTCTTTGAAAGAGTAATCCAATTAGTCCACTCTCCTGCTCTTTCCACATAGCCCTGCAAATGTTTCCTTTTCAAGTCTGTATCAAATTCCTTTTTGAGAGTTAACTATTGAATCAGCTTCCATCGCCCTTTCAGGCAGTGCATTCCAGATCATAACAACTCGCTGTTTATTTATTTTATGGGTACCAAAGCTTACACTCCAGGCAATCCACCTTAATGTATGATACTCTTAATGAATCACCTCAAATTACCACATTCACTATTATTGACAGTCCTGTTACCACCAATACTTCACCCCCTGGTGAGACAACCCACCAAGTTTGGACAGAAAAAAATGGGTGTTTTTCACAGTTCAAGTGGACATAACACAAAATTTCACACGCCCACTGTAACACTTCACTGAAACCCTAGTGACAACACGACTGTCCAATGTTAAAGCAACAATGAAGGGGAAGGGGTGTGCTTATCCTGTGTTTCAGCACAGCATGGGCCATTTTTGCAGCGAGCAGACCCTGGTATGCCAAACCAAGATAAGTATGCACCTTTTGAGTTCATTATTGCCGTTCAATTGGGGTGTGCACATTTCTTTTGATAAAATATTTATGTATTATTTGCATTGCTGTTTGTAGCTCTGTCATAACAACAGTGACTCAAATGTAGGACACTGGGTGGTTCTGACATTGAATTAAACTATGTTTACTGTGGGTTCTTCCAATCAAAATCCTTCATTAAACCTACCTATGATATAATTTATATTTTGAACGACAGGAAAAAAATAGTAAATCTCTATCTCCCACACAATTTGGTTTTTTAAAAATATACAATTATGGAACTTATTGTGTGATACTGTATCCTTTCAGCTCCTACATCACAAAATCAACGCTAAAACCTTTGGGTCCTATATTATGTTACCCGAATCTCACAATCTCCTGATAAAAGCAACCAGTTCAACAAACATTTTGTAAGCCATATTATAGCGTTGATTGAATCATAGAATATCACAACACTGAAGAGGGTATTCAGCCCATCATGCCTGTGCCGGCTCTCTCAAAGAGCTTTCAACTTAGTCCCATTCGCCTGTCTTTTCCCCATATTAAAATTTTCCTTTATCAAATATTTATCAAGTTTCCTTTTAAAAGCTAGTGCAGATTCAGATTTCACCACTGTCGAACATTCCATGTCTGTGTAAAACACTTCACCTAACTCTTCCCTTCATTCTTTTGGTGATCATCTTAAAATTCAGAGAAATATGAATGAGGCAGGGATCAACACCTCAGGAGATAGTTTCATTCCCTGCCTCCAGGAACAAGTGCCACGCATGAGCAAATGTAAATGGTTGCTGATAGCTCTGCTTGTTCATCAGTTTATTTTAGCTGTAAATGGGGGTCAACTTTAAGCCCTTCTATATTGGTTAGCACAGCAATTTTTATGGATCATCCCTTCAGATCAGGGAAGGCGTGCAGTCAGAAGGGAACGATCAGGAATGTATCTTTGTAGCAACTGCATATGCACAAATCATGCAAGAGGTACACAATGAAATGTTTGATTTTTGCAAGTTGGTTCTCAGGTAACCACCTGCAAAGCACTGTAAGGTGTAGGATTACAACCTAGATTGATTCACCCTGAATATTCCCACTTGTAAGGTAGATCCTTACCTCCACTCTTGCAGCATCGCACTGCACTCATGCCTTCATGAGGAACTTATCCAAATGCAGACCCATTCATGCTGTGCGACACCAGTGGAGTATGTAGGACTGGCCTCTTTTAATTGTTTCTTTACCCCCTTCAATTTGTTCGTCTCATTATCTTAGGTGGTTGACTCAGAGTGGGATATGATTTATTTTCTTATGCTTGGGAATGGATCCATGGTACCAGTGAGTGTCAGCAAGCTGTTGAACAATGGAGGACATCACTGCTGACACCCCCACCTCTTTCCCCAAAGTCCAATGATATTTGCAGGACTTGCTGTATAGCAGTCATGTATGGCAATCCTGGCTTATCATTTGTGGCACTCCTATAGTCGTCCCAGCTCAGTTCCGCTAACTCAGTGCAGACTGGGCATCAAACATGGGACACCCCGAATTGGCAGTGCATTTACCAGCTGAACCATCAGGGGCTCTTATTCATATCTAATTGAATACTAATGATCACAGAAGCATATTGTGCGGTACTCCACATTCACAGTACACACTTAAGCAGTAGATTCCTGGCCTCCTGTCTCATATTTCCAAATGCTGATTTGTTAATTAGTTGTATAAGTGGGTCACTTTAACACTTCATTATTCACTATCACAATCCAGCCACTGTGAGTGGCGCTCTGCAAGCTATAATTGTAAACACAACAAAGTAATGCCATTCTTTAAAAAATGACTTTTGTGTAGTACTTTATACATTTGCACTTTAAATTTATACCTATTCTTGGGAAAATATTTTTAAGTGTTACCCACAAGGGACTGAGTGGTGCAGTGGATTAACACTGTTTTTCACTCCTATAGGTTTGAATCTAGCCCAGACAGATGGGATGAATGTATCCTCTATCTGCCGACTATCAGCCATGTAAAATAAGTTTCTTCAGTTTCACTTCCAGTTCCTAGTGGGCATAGACCCACAGCACCCAATAGAGCACTTTTGGGTCTGATGTGTTAATCTTACTCATTGAGGTGTTAGGGTGGGTATTGGACATGGAAAAATATCACACTGGTTGCTTCTTTGAGGTTGGGTTGAAGGTATGTTTTTAGGGCAGAGTAGAGGTATCTTTATTCTGCATCTAACTGACCTAATATTCTTGATGTTGACACTGAGTGCCTGAAATGGGAAAGTGTTCCACTACCAAGCAGTAATGTCTCTCACCTAGACAAGGATAAAAATCCACAATAAAAAGTAATTAAATAAAAGTTAACTGCACTTTGCGCTAATTGGAAAAAAAAGCAAATCGTAAAAAAAAGGACTAAAATGTATATTTGGTACAGCTGAGGTCCTTAAAATCTTTCTGCAATAGTGTCTCAAAGTCCCACTGTTGCAGAAATCTGCACAATTATACCATAGGATGGATTTCACACAGCCAGAAAGAAAAGCTGAAAAACTGCAGTTATTAACTTCCTTTCTGGCTGCTGTACCTTCTCCAGAGACCAGGGAAGGTCTAGACAGGCCAGAGATGGCAAACCGCTTTACTGGCCTTTACAGGCAGGCTATGGTGTTCAGTCGGTGAGTAGCCAAGAAGAATTGTTGCTTGTGCTTCTGATAGCAAAGTCTGTGTCTCCGTTGGAGCATTGTTGCCTCCAGAGATGCCCATTGACACCACTTGTTTAGGTGGGGATCCGAACTTTCAGAGGCAGAAGAGACATC
This sequence comes from Pristiophorus japonicus, assembly GCF_044704955.1. Taxonomy (NCBI): domain Eukaryota; kingdom Metazoa; phylum Chordata; class Chondrichthyes; family Pristiophoridae; genus Pristiophorus; species Pristiophorus japonicus. The sequence continues at coordinate 82,707,989 of NC_091994.1, forward strand.
TTCTTTGCGTTACTGCTTTTCTGTTGAAGTTGAGCCTGCTGTCAGTGGCATCAGAGTAAAGTAAATATAGTTCAAGTTAGTGCAGTGGGGAACAGCTGTAACCGTGCACAAAGGACCAAGTGCAGCCCAAGTGAATGCAGTTTCTCAGAAAGGCACTGTCTATTGCAGCGGTTGTGACCCTGCAATTGGCCTCATTGTCCTAGGGCTAGAGAAGGGAAAGAACTAGCCAGAGTACCTGCTCCTGATTGTTACCCAGTGACTTGGGCTGGAAAGTGGAAATTGGGTTAACAGAATTGGGCTATGCTGATATGTTCTCTGCAGTTAAATGGGCAGCTGATACTAAATGCCTGCGCTCATGATTGAAGAATGAGCAAGGTAATAAAGGGCTGCCAGCGCCCATGAAACAGTATACCCACAGTCAGTAACTTCGGGAGAGGAAGGGAGACCAGAGAAGAAAATTGGAGGAAAATGTTGGTGGCAAGGGGATGAATTGTTCATTGGAGAGGAGTACCCTCCATCAGTGTAAGAGAAAATCACATCATATTCCTATAATACAATATTATTAATAGCATTGGTATAATGTCAGCTGTCTGGTACAACGCTTACCAACAGGAAATCATTTTATTTGTAAATGAGGAGTTTATTAGTATGGTAAAAATTCACTTTAGCATTGACTGAGTGAGGCTGGGGAGCACTTTTAATAAAAGTGAAATTCCCTCTTGAAACTAATAATACTGTTGTGTGTTAGCAGATACTTAATTAAAATGGAGCAATCCAATTGGTCCTGCCAATTGGCGCTAATATCTGTTTGACAGTATCAATTCGTGGAACACAATTTTAAAATGAAACACTGTTAAAGGGTTCCCACGTTGTGAAAGTCTAAGATCCCTACATGAACCTCCCACCATGAAGCTCCCCAACAGCTTCGAAGTTAAAAACTCTGCCCACCTGATCCTGATCAGTATTGAGCAGGCTGATCCCAGCTGTGATGGTGGTACGACTGCTACAATTGACTTCAGCACCTTGAAATTAGGGAGAGGAAAATCAGCCAGGATTCGCACTCCTCGTCACTTTTCAGTGGACCTTGGCGGGAAATGTATTAGGGATATCGGATGAGGACAGGGCCGGTCTCAGCTCTGATGCCCATATGATATAATGCTCTACCAACACACACTTTCCAGGCTCACACCTGAATGAGGTACACAGAAGATACCCTTTGACCTAAACCCCAGCAAGCCTTAGCACATTTCAGAGAGAAGGGGAGGAAATTTGAGGATTAAAATAAATCTATTTGCAATGCTCAGAGCAGAATCACACAGTCTTAAATTTGGTAATAAGAAACTTCAGTTCTGCTTTAATAAGATTACTGTTCTCTATACCAGCATGGGACTGCCTCATTCTCGGCTATCATCTCATGGCTTAATCAGCTTCACATTCCTGCCCACCAGCCATTAAAGTAACATGATCTAAAACAGTAATGATCTTTGTTGGCCCATCAGTTAATGCTCAGTCAGAGAGAGTTGCTGGCTTTATTTTAGGGGTTAGTTATGCTACAGGTAATGGTCTCAGACCAGTTGGGGATGGTAGGGGGCATTCAGCCAACCTGAGCAGCTGCCAGCCCCTGTATTGTGCTTTCTGTCCAGCATGACTATAATTTTGTGCATGCATGCACCAGCCAATTTGATTTTAATGTTAGGAGCGAGCCAAAGGTTGTGTAGAAACTGATATTTCAAGAGGACTGCGTGGGAGCTATTAAAACAGGACTAAAGTTATACCAAACTATTAGTAAAGTTCAAGTGGTTTCGGACTCATTCCCGGCCTTGCATCTCTGCCTTTAGTGCAGTCTACAAACTGATCACCACTCTGACATCACTCTGATGGTTCTAAGTTCTGTGTCAATATGCACACAAAGCCACTTTGCCTCTGTAATGTATTTGCTTCATGGGTTCTTTGCTTAAGAAATCATAGCAACACATTGCTATTAAGAACTAGTTGGTTTATTAGCAAAAGGTTTAACAATCTCGCTACCAGTTCATCCACCAGGCTCACAATCACCTGCCTCATCGTGGATCCCCCAAACCCAACTGGCTGAGGTTTTATTGAGTCTTCTGAACATTAGGTGCCTGGCTAAGCCACTCCCAACTCAACAGCTCTACGACTATTTTAAAATAACTTTAAATCAAGTACACCTTTTTGTAAGGGTACAAAAATCCACAAACTAATAAACATTAAAGGGAGCCTTGACAAATCAAATTAAATTAACATTTTGTTCCGTGTTGAAATGATGCACTCCAGTCCCTCCGATGCCCACCTCTCGCGGAAGGTCGCGAGTGTACCGTGGACACTGCGTGCTCCATCTCCAGGGACACCCTGGCGCAAACGTAGCCATGGAAGAGAGGCAGGCATTCGGGCTAAACGATCCCCTCAACCGCCCATTACCTGGACCGGTTAATGGCCACCTTGGCCAGGCCCAGGAGCAGTCCTATGAGGAGGCCCTCCGACCTGCCTGCTCCCCTCTGCACCGGGTGCCCAAAGATCAGGCGTGTGGGACTGAAGTGCAGTCAGGAATTGAGGAGCAGCCCCTTCAAATAATGGAAGAGGGGCTGCATCCTCACACACGCACTTACACATGGAACATGGACTCCTCTAGACCGCAGAAATTCAACAGCTCTACAACTCTTTTGTTGCAAAACAAAAATAAACATTAAATCAAGTGCCCCCTTATTAAAGGGGTGGGGGGAACACTCCAAACACTTTTCAGGTGCCCTTTTTTGTTTTTTGTTGGGTTTTTTAATGGGTTTTTTTAGGGCACCGAGAGGAAATTATACAAGTGCCCCCTGACTGGGAGGACACTAAAACCGGCAATAAAAACAAATTAAACTTTAAAACATATAAAATCAAATTAAAATTTGGTTGCCGGGGGTGATGATGCACTCCAGTCCCTCCGGCGCCCATCTCTCGCAGAAGGCCGCAAGCGGACCGGTGGACAACAGCTCTACAACTCTTTTGTTGCAAATAAATAAACATTAAATCAAGTGCCCCCTTACCAAAGGGGGGGACACTCCAAACAGCGTACAGTGCCTTTTTCTTGTTTTTGTTTTTTTTTGTGGGTTTTTTGGCACTAAAACCACAAATTATACAAGTACCCCCTATAAAAGGGGAGGGGGATACTAAAACCCGGCAATAAATCAAATTAAACTTTAAAACATATAAAATCAAATTAAAATTTGGTTGCTAGGGGTGATGATGCACTCCAGTCCCTCCAGCGCCCAACTCTCACGGAAGGCCGCGAGCGTACCGGCGGACAACAGCTCTACAAACCTGTGAGCATACTCACGGTGCATACATTACAGCCTCAAGAAAAAATAAGCCCACTGGAGTGGAGGAAAAATCAGAAATGATTCTCAACAGAACTGTAACAAACATAGCTCCCAGGTGGTCCTTTTCCATGCACTTATCAGCTTGCTCCTGACACTGATATTTAAGTAGCTGACACACACAAGCACAGAACCACATCAGTGCTGGTCAGACAACATAGAAGTGTAACTTGGGTCTGTATATCTTGTTCGGCTCTATACAGTTACATCCCAGTGTGTCCGTGATGCGGCTGAGTAACCATTCTCAATTCTTTAACTGCAGGAACAAGAGAAGCAGCTTTTGTGTACGCAATCTCATCTGCTGGAGTAGCCTTTGCAGTTACTCGTGCTTGCAGCAGTGGAGAGCTGGAAAAGTGTGGCTGTGATCGCACAGTCCACGGAGTGAGCCCCGACGGTAAGTCTAAATATGTTGCTCCATCAGGAGGCTAGATGTTGCAGTGAGTTAGCCATTGGCCTTTCTCCTCTGAGATCTGTGCTCAAAACTAGCCCAGAGTGATTTGCGGAATGTCTTCCTTGCCTGTATAGTTCCTACATGAAACAAGTGTCAGCAATTTCAGTCCCGTTCCTAGTGACCAGTGCAAATTACCTATAAGCTGGCATTAATTGGCAAGCTGACTGAGAGAGGCCACAGAATGGCTGGTGTGAAAAATGGAAAAAAAATTGCACACATGTGGTAGGTCCTTTCCTGAGGTTGGATTGGGGCTTTCTGTTGAGGTGGAGCATGCTGCATCTAACCATGCTATACTTGATCTTGGAGTGCTTGATGCTGATACCAGGTGCCTCACATTGAAAATGTTCCATTTTCTAGTGCTAACATTCATCATGGATGAACAAAAAAAACACATTTCATGTGCTTCATCATCATCCACATATCAGACCTTAAAATACAGGGAAACCACTTTGGGTAAAGGAAGGACTTCATAATGGCCAGTTGCAAGTTTCGAAGGCCCTGTTTTCCGCCTTTCTAACCCCTATGTTCTCTGAGATGAAGCCTTTCTGCCATTATTTTTTTTTAATTCATTCATGGGATGTGGGCGTCGCTGGCAAGGGCAGCATTTATTGCCCATCCCTAATTGTCCTTGAGAAGATGCTGGTGAGCCACCTTCTTGAACGTGTCCATGTGGTGAAGGTGTTCCCACAGTGCAGCTAGGGAGGGAGGTCCAGGATTTTGACCCAGCAACGATGAAAGAACTTCCAAGTCAGGATAGTGTGTGACTTGGTGGGGAACGTGGAGGTGGTGGTGTTCCCATGCACCTGCTGCCCTTGTCCTTCTAGGTGGTAGAGATCGTGGGTTTGGGAGCTGCTGCCGAAGAAGCCTTATGACTCTCCATCTAGCAGCCTGAGTATTTATGGTGTATTCAGGACATCATTAATGGCAGGAATAGTGCTACCATATTCTATCCTCCTCCTCTTCTTAATTCCTACATGCCCCCTGACACGCTGGGACCACTCTCCAGCCATGGTATATAGGGAGTTAAAGAGCAGCTTCCCTCACAGGCTTAATTTGAAACAATTGTTACAGATTTAAGTCAGTTTCTCTGTGCCTGTTTGAGGGAATTAACAAGCCATTTAATTCAAATACAAACATCTTGTGGGATTTGTGGAAATGTGTGTTTGATTGGCAACTCTTGGCAACAGTTAATTAAATCTGTACGGTCCTGGTCAATTTTTGTAAAGGGATTTATCAACCAGTCTTGTTCAAATCATGGAATCTGCCTGAAGACTTTGAAAACTGATAGTCATGCCAGATAGCTTCCATAGATGGTGCAACAAAGAAAGGAATCACTACATAAAATAGTTTAGCACAGCAGCGACGAACTATTTATTATTTTCTAGTATTTGAGGAGCTAGATAGTCTTAATAGCTACCGTAAAAAAAATTTATTGCTAGTGTGTGTTGTCGTTTCAATGTTTATTAAATCTGTTTGTAAGTTAAAGCCGAAGCCAAAGTCAAAACGAGGAGGGTCACATGAGATCATGTGATAAAACCAGCAGCTAATAAACTATTTGTTTCCTGGGCTCTCTACAAATGTACCTAGATATCTGGCCAATGAAACCTTTCTTTCTAGGAAATAAGTAGCTAGGGGGTCACCTCGAGTAAAAAATACTAAGGAAACAAAAAAAATGGAAGCGTTGTTTCTGCTTTGCTGTGGTGGTGAAGTTGGTGTGTAAATATATGATCTGACTCCCCCTTGCATTAGAAACTGCAAAGTAAAACCATGTGGGGTTTTCAAAACTGAACTGCAAAGTCCCAAATGCAGTGTAAATGTCAACAAAAAAATTACGAATTATTCCATTTCAGTTTGTTATGCACAGTGTAACTGCACTACAAAAGCAATTAAACAATTTAATATCATTGCAGCAATTTGAAATTGCTAAATATGATTGAGAGTCCAGTGTTCAACCATTACTAGTATTCCATGTGGAAGGCTCCTCTGCAAATATTGGAACACTCATAGGAATTTTGAGATCAATGTTAACCTTCCTCCGCCCAGCAGGAAGATTACAGGTGGGGGTTAAATGGCAGTGTGGAGGGGAGGGATGTTCACATCGCGTTCCCGCTGACCGCCATCTTAACTGACCTCAGATCAGGCACGGGAGGGCTGCCCAGCCCAGGCAGGTGGGGACCTACTTGACAATTTAAAGTCATGGCCCGATGACATAATCGGCAGGGCAATGCCATTTTTACTTACGGATTCAGGAAGCACACATGGGACCAAACCCAGCAGCTATACCATGACGGGAGTCAGTGGAGTGGCGAGAAAGTTAATTTTACTTTTCCGTGGGATCTTTGTGGAGCAGGAGTGCCCATCTGGGCTCCACAAGGAGTCCTTAGACCACCCCAGCCCAGCTTTACCTCTCCCTCTCAGCACTGGTATCTCCTGCCAAACCCCTTCCCCAGCACTAACTTAATTCCGTGAACTGTTCTCTTGAGACCCTGGCGTCCTTGGGTGTCTGACCCAATTTCAGGCTTGGCCCGCCAACCCTGATGTCACTTCCACCAGTTAGGGGAGCGAGACGGTGTTAATTTATTTAAATTAGGCCCAGGAGTTAAAATAGCCTGGGCCTCAGGCTGAAGCTTCCACAGAGGTTTATAGATACATAGGAACATATGTGGTGCCAGAGAGTTGTTGCCTATAAAATCCAAAGATAGAATAAGGTTAGATGCCAAGAATAATCTCTTTTTGCAGAGAGTTATCAGTCTCTGGAACAGACTTCTACAAAATGTGGTATGAAATAATTCCAGTCTTTTAACAGGGAACTTGATGGGTTTCTGAAAGAGGACATTCCCAGTGATAGGGGATACATGGTTAGTTTACTTTGCGGTACAAAATGGGCAACCACAATTTTCTGAAGCTTGCTTGTTTGCCTCAGGGAGTCTGAGAGGAACCTGCCAACAATTTTTCTTCATTGGCTAGTTTTGTTTTCTATTCATTTTGCATCCCAAGAGACAACACTACCAGGAGTAGAAATGATGGCATGTAAGGTTACAAAGTCTACTGGATAGAGTGAACTTGATGGGCCTGAAGGTGTTTTCGCAATTTTCTTTTTGTATGTCCACATGTACTCCACAAAATATTAATGCCTCCAGGAGCAGAAAATGGGGAAAACATTGAAAAAAACTAATATGCAGCCATTAACAAACCTGTTTTGAATCTGGTTTAGTTCCCAACTTGGCCTAGGCTTGACTTGACCTTGAAAATATCAGGATTGTTCACTTCTGAATTAAACAGGCTTTTTGTTCTGATCATTAATATTTCTTCATTACTGTTGGGTTTAGGCTTCCAGTGGTCAGGATGTTCAGATAATATTGCATATGGTGTTGCCTTTTCCCAGTCTTTTGTGGATGTAAGGGAAAGAAGTAAAGGCGCCTCTTCTAGCAGGCCACTAATGAATCTGCATAACAACGAGGCAGGAAGGAAGGTATGTGGTTTATAATCGTAAAACTCCAACTCTGCTCTAAACTGTTACCAATCTTAAACTTTACAATTTCAATTCAAATGTTCCACAAGCTTCTCTAGTTCTCCAGTTATTGCATCAATAATTTTCTTTGTTGAACAGTTTGATTCTAGGGGGAAATAGGTTATATCAAGTGTGTTTATCTATGGCTGATTACTGCTGACTGGTGTTGTATTGGCAATAGTTCTGGCAATATTTGCCAAAATATGTGAACACATCTGTCATGAGATCACAAGATAACTATGGATGTGGAAGGCCATCTGGCCCATGTTAGTTCATCCATCCAGAAAGACCCTAAAGTTCACCAGACTTTTGCAAAATCCGACTGTTTCCCGACTGTTTCTTAAATAGTTCTAGATTCTTTGCCTCTATTACTCCACCTGGAAGCCCATTCCAGATGTTGGTCACTCTTTGTGTTAAGAGCTTCCTAACATCTGTTTTAAATTTGTCCATTACTGGTTTAGTAATGACTTGTTTGAAGTAATTTTCAGGATTTGCCTTTTCCATGCTGCTTACTATCTGCTATAGTGCAATAAATTCACTTGTCAATCGCATCGGTTTCTCCAGTCTTTCCTCATTATGCAGTTCTCTGACACCAAAGCCCCGATTTTTAAGCCCTCCAGGTCCCAAAAGGAAACCTTGGGGAATACCTTGACCCAGGCTTCTCCTTCCCTCCCTCGATTGCAATCCCCCCCTTGCTCACCCGATTGCCAGGGATCGGTCTCTAGTGTCGGCCTCCTGCTGCCCAAATTCCCGCTCCTGCGGTAGAGAATCTGTCTGGGTTCAGGTGGCATTCCTATGAAATGTAATGGTCATGCCTCGACGTCTGCGTTGTATCCGGGTACATCTCCCGCTTTGGGGCTCGCATGCACCGTTCTCGCATTTCCCCCTTCCCCATTAAAATCGGGGCCTAAAGATCGGCCTTGTGGCTCTTATATGAACTGACTCTAGTGTTTGAATGTCTCCCTAGTATCTTAGTGATATCGGACACGTCACTCAGGAGAGGTTTGGCCATGGCACTATACAGTTTGTGCATAACTTGTATTCTGTTGGTTTGGCTATAGAGTTCAACATTCAGAATGCTTTGCTGACTGCTGCGCTGCATTGGTTGGACATGTTAAGTGTTGAATCGATTTCCTGCATTGCTTATTCAGGATCAATGGGTCCTCCTAATTTCTGAATCAAAGTTATTGATGTAAATTAGAAATGGTAAGGTCCCAATACTATTCCCTGAGACACTCTACTCTGCAGTTTCTCAGACCCTGACATAACTACTCAACATTAAATTGTACAAAAGCAAAACACTGCAGATGCTGGAATCTCAAATAAAAACAGAAAATGCTGGAAATAGGTCAAGCAGCATTTGTGGAGAGAGAAACAGAGTTAACGTTTCAGGTCGATGACCCTTCGTCAGAACAGTTATGACGAAGGGTCATCGACCCAAAACATTAACTCAGTTTCTCACTCCATAGATGCTGCCTTACATACTGAGTATTTCCAGCATTTTCTGTTAGATAAATTGTAGATGTGCAATCTTCAATTCTAATCATATACTTGGTCAGTTAACTTGTGGAGAAACACAAACTGCATGTTTTATGAGGTCTGCAGAGGATGGGCAAGTGGCATTTAGATAGTCATCATTTCGCCTTTATTTTTGTTATCTTGTATCTTCTCTTTTTCTTCATATCCTGCCTGGCTGAAATTTTACTTTTTCAATATATCCTTTTCTTAGCAATATTCTTCTCTTCCTCTCCTGAAGCAATTGACTCTATGATGGAATATGATTCCACAGGCAACTGAGCAATTTATCATAGCTTATCCACTCAGTCATTATTCGTCAGTTTGCCTTGAACTGTGAATGCTGCCAGACTATTTGAGTGTGGGGTGCACCATAATGGAGCTCAATATCCATATATATGTGCTTTCAGTAAGGGTCATTATCAGGAGTAAGGACAATGCCTGATTTTCCCCTTCCAATCCAAGGGGATGGAGACCAACTATGGCAGCTGTACCACTGCCCCAGCTGAGATCCGCTAATTCAGCACAGACTGGGGATTGAGCTTGGGACAATCCTTGCTGGATAAATGCATTGAGTTATTGGGCATTCTGTTTTAATACTGGGCTTTCACTTTAGGTATGAATGCTGGGATAATCCCCTTACATTGCATTCTCTCAAGCAAGAGAAATGTTGGGATTACCTGCACAGTGATCACAGATCAGAAATTACAATTCTGAATTGATGGCTCACGATCCCATGTGGAAGAGTTGGTGCATTTGAACTCTGGATATAAATTGATTTTGAAATCCTTACATCCAATCTACACGCAAAGCCATAAGGTCCAATGTTATATAGTCTATTTCGCTTACTTCAATGTTGCATAACTCAAATTATCTGATAATTTTAGCACTAAATTCCCACTTTGCTGTGTTATTTACATTGCTTTACGGAAATTGTTGAATAAGTCAATGTTTTAGTGCAAACAACAACTGAATTATCAATAGACTACATCTGCCAAAATAAAATCTGCAGATTAATTTGGTAACTGGTTGCTATTATTTTGTAATACCGTAGAAACACAATAAGCACATTTCCTATTAGCAAATTTGTTCAGCTAAATTATCGATTTGTTTTCAAACAGTCCACCAACTCTTTTGTTGCTATCATTGATTGGTTTCATGTATGATTCTAAAAACACCACAGCAATTTTTTAATGATTGACAAGAGATGATTATGTCCTAACATCTTACGTTTTAAAGAGTCCATGTCACTATTTTACATTATCATCTTGCAAGGGCCTCCATCTTGTTATCAAACATTACTGATGTATTGGCGTCATGTCTCACTGAACACCTTCGGTCTTCATAGGAAGGCACCGTGGCTTTGTCGAGCATTAATCATGGTGGACCTCATAACCAAACCAATGAAATGCCTGAGTCTTATTCCCAGTTTGTCTCCAAACTATAAAAAATGTGGCTGGCCTTTCATGGAACAGCATTGTGTACAAAGATAACATAAAACAGATAGTAAAAGCTTTTCCCAATATATAAAATGGAAGAGTGACTAAAGTAAATGTTGGTCCCTTAGAAGATGAGAAGGGGGATTTAATAATGGGAAATGTGGAAATGGCTGAGACCTTAAACAATTATTTTGCTACGGTCTTCACAGTGGAAGACACAAAAACCATGCCAAAAATTGCTGGACACGGGAATGTGGGAAGGGAGGACCTTGAGAAAATCACTATCACTAGGGGGTAGTGCTGGACAGGCTAATGGATCTCAAGGTAGACAAGTCCCCTGGTCCTGATGAAATGCATCCCAGGGTATTAAAAGAGATGGTGGAAGTTATAGCAGATGCATTCGTTATAATCTACCAAAATTCTCTGGACTCTGGGGAGGTACCATCGGATTGGAAAGTAGCTAATGTAACGCCTCTGTTTAAAAAAGGGGGCAGACAAAAGGCAGGTAACTATAGGCCGGTTAGTTTAACATCTGTAGTGGGGAAAATGTTTGAAGCTATCTTTAAGGAAGAAATAGCGGGACGTCTAGATAGGAATAGTGCAATCAAACAGACGCAACATGGATTCATGAAGGGGAAATCATGTTTAACTAATTTACTGGAATTCTTTGAGGATATAACGAGCATGGTGGATAGAGGTGTACCGATGGATGTGGTGTATTTAGATTTCCAAAAGGCATTCGATAAGGTGCTACACAAAAGGTTACTGCAGAAGATAAAGGTACGTGGAGTCAGAGGAAATGTATTAGCATGGATAGAGAATTGGCTGGCTAACAGAAAGCAGAGAGTCGGGATAAATGGGTCCTTTTCAGGTTGGAAATCGGTGGTTAGTGGTGTGCCACAGGGATCGGTGCTGGGACCACAACTGTTTACAATATACATAGATGACCTGGAAGAGGGGACAGATGTAGTGTAACAAAATTTGCAGATGACACAAAGATTAGTGGGAAAGCGGGTTGTGTAGAGGACACAGAGAGGCTGCAAAGAGATTTAGATAGGTTAAGCGAATAGGCTAAGGTTTGGCAGATGGAATACAATGTCAGAAAATGTGAGGTCATCCACTTTGGAAAAAAAAACAGTAAAAGGGAATATTATTTGAATGGGGAGAAATTACAACATGCTGCGGTGCAGAGGGACCTGGGGGTCCTTGTGCATGAATCCCAAAAAGTGAGTTTGCAGATGCAGCAGGTAATCAGGAAGGCGAATGGAATGTTGGCCTTCATTGCGAGAGGGATGGAGTACAAAAGCAGGGAGGTCCTGCTGCAACTGTACAGGGTATTGGTGAGGCCGCACCTGGAGTACTGCGTGCAGTTTTGGTCACCTTACTTAAGGAAGGATTTATTAGCTTTGGAGTGGGTACAGAGGCGATTCACTAGGCTGATTCCGGAGATGAGGGGGTTACCTTATGATGATAGATTGAGTAGACTGGGTCTTTACTCATTGGAGTTCAGAAGGATGAGGGGTGATCTTATAGAAATATTTAAAATAATGAAAGGGATAGACAAGATAGAGGCAGAGAGGTTTTATCCACTGGTCGGGGAGACTAGAACAAGGGGGCACAGCCTCAAAATACGGGGGAGCCAATTTAAAACCGAGTTGAGAAAGAATTTCTTCTCCCAGAGGGTTGTTAATCTGTGGAATTCTCTGCCCAAGGAAGCAGTTGAGGCTGGCTCATTGAATGTATTCAAATCACAGATAGATAGATTTTTAACCAATAAGGGAATTAAGGCTTATGGGGAGCGGGCGGGTAAGTGGAGCTGAGTCCACGGCCAGATCAGCCATGATCTTGTTCAGTGGCGGAGCAGGCTCGAGGAGCTAGATGGCCTACTCCTGTTCCTAATTCTTATGTTCTTATGTTCTTAAACCAATTGGGTTTACCCCAAAGAAACAGTGAGTTTACCCCAAAGAAACAGTGAGTTTCATTGCATTACCATGGTGGTCAGCCCCTTTAACATTTTATCAATGAATTATCCCGTTGGACTGTTTTTAATGGACCAACGTCTATAGTTTGTAGAAACATCTTTTATTCTCGGTCCAGTAGCTCAAGCAGTTGAGTGCTTCATTCTCAACTGGACGTCACACATTGAAATCACTTGGCTCAGTGACACTGTAGCCTAACACCTTTATTTGAAGGCCTTTTTGAAGCTTCAAGGTGATAAAACTAAAACAGATGATCCTACATAGTATTATCTCCCGACATGTTACCCAGTATTTGCAAAGACCCCTCTTCTACTCATCTTCATCAGTACATCTGTTACTTCTTCTTCCCCTCCAAGTCTTCTTCCTCAACCACATGTACTACTTTCCCCAATATTGTTCTACTATTATTACATTTCTATCCATTATATTTGTTCCTTCTCCCAAACCTCTTTACCTCGTCCCCCTTTCCTTCTCAATTATACCTACAACTCCTCCCTGGCCTCTTACTCTTCTCACATCCTATTCGCCCCAAGATAAGTTCACTGCTCCATCATGGTCTCCATCATCTGCCACCCTCTCAACTTGACCCCAAAGTGTCTCCTTATTGAAGCTACCTCCAATAATCCTCCTCACTCTGCTCGCCCCTCCCAAAGCTGTCTCCACTTTCCAAGTCTCTGCCCTCTTCAATTATGACATGGTTATGTAATTGGGCACACATTTTGCAACTACCGTTATAAAATTATTATTTCTTATCTAGATTTCAATTTTAAAAATCTAAGATTGAAAACACATTGTAAGCTGTGGCAGACAAGGCGCCTGCTATCGCATAAACGTTCCCCGACAGCAGGATGTTCCAGGAACTAAGCAGCACCAAAAACGCCACATCAAAGCAACTCCGCCCCTTCACGGATGCAGCTGTTTCCAGACTCGGCCATAGTTGCGCTATTAAAACAAACACAGTTCAAAACGTGACCCTCACCTTCTCAAATACAACTGTGACAGATGAACAATGTTGTGCGCTACACCACATCAAGTATTAAAACAGTTTAGTGTTGGTTATTTTCCACAACGTCTCACTGTGCATTCTTTTTTTTTCAGGCCATTTTGAACAACATGAGGGTGGAATGTAAATGCCATGGGGTTTCTGGATCGTGTGAAGTGAAAACTTGCTGGAAAGCCATGCCTCCATTCAGGAAAGTAGGCAATGTGCTGAAGGAGAAATTTGACGGAGCCACAGAGGTCGAACAAAGGAAAGTCGGTTCCACGAAAGTCTTAGTGCCCAAGAATTCACAGTTCAAGCCTCACACGGATGAGGACCTCGTGTACCTCGACTCAAGCCCAGATTTCTGCGATCATGACATTAAGAACGGGGTCCTTGGAACCTCTGGGCGGCAGTGCAATAAGACGTCCAAGGCTATTGACGGCTGTGAGCTCATGTGTTGCGGCCGCAGCTTCAACACGGAGGAGGTGGAGATCGTGGAGCGGTGCAGTTGTAAATTCCACTGGTGCTGTTTCGTCAAGTGCAAGCAGTGCCGCAAAGTGGTGGAGATGCATACATGTCGGTGATGAGGCCTGTCCCAGGTCAGCCCAGGCAAACCCAGGTCAATGCCCGTCACTACGGGGGACTAGAACACTCCAGCGATTCCAAGAAGACAGAGAGAAAACATTATTTAAGATGTCCCAAAGGATCCTTGTTTTATTATTTTTATTTATTGCTGACTAACAAAGATCTGGAGGTTCTTCTCCATGGACTGTTACTGCTCCGGTTGAACTTACCTCTCTGTTACTGATGCTGCTTAAGTGGAACAAGGGGGCGGAAGATGGTCTGGTTTGACATTGGTATTGTTGCACAGGCCTTTTCTGGTATTGATACCTCTTCAGTTGTACACTGCTCTCTTACAGACATATCTGGTCTAGAACTCATGTCAATACTTCTCCGATTCTCCATTAATTCCTGCTATTCTCTGATCATACAAAAGTTACCCTTACCTCCAGCTGCCAGCGGCCCCTCCGATCATCATCCAATCTGGCTTGTGCTGAAACCGCTCCATCCATTCAGATTGTCGACCATTACAAAACGACACCCCTCTCAGAGCTCCAGTGGTCTCCGGATAACTCAGTATATCAATACCTCCAAATCGCGTACATTCCAAACTCTGTGTCATTACAAGCTTTCACACAACTCCCGACAGCTTGCAGTGACTGGCATATCATGACTTCCCCCACAATACGTGTGCGCGTGTGTGTGATTTTTTTTGTAACAGAGAAGACAGCACTATACCGTCAATAAATAATTTAGATGGTACCAATTGTAACATAATGTATAGAGTTGTTGAAACAGAAAAAGACCAAATACAGAGAAAAAAAACCCTTTATGGGCTGAATATGCACGCTGGACAGACTAACAGAATGTATTATAACAGTGTTCTGAATATTTCAGTTACAAAGAGACTACATCAAGATGAAATGAATCCTAGAAGATTCTCTCAAATACGGCTTCTAGTACGATGTCATGCACAGCACAGTCTAGCCTGTACAATGATCCTAGTGTTCATGTATTGTTGACGATGTTATCTGGACAGAAATTTGTGCTACAGATGTTAAAGATCTAGAATCCTAACTCTGATCTTTCGCAGTTGTTCTTGTGCTGGAGATATTCTTTTTGTTGTATATACATGCACATCACTTCAGACCAGGCAGAAACTAACACCCAAAGGGACTGGGTGGTACCAGGAATTAGACGTTGAGCCGGGTTTAAATTCAGTCCAAGTTAACTGCTGACTGTCGCTGGGCCAAATGAGCTTGGGCACTCTCAACCGAGTTGCTAGTGAGCATGGGCCCACAGCACAAAACCGCCCTCATTTGGCACAAGCTTGCATTCAATTGGCAATATCACTCAGAAAAATGATGGATGGCTGATTTGGAAACAGAAACCCCTCCCTTGGTGCAAAGGTTGTAGCTCAGCCTGATTGTTGGGCAGAGTAGGGAGTTTTGCTCTGCATCATGTGTCTGTATCTGACCTGGAAGTGCTTGGTGCCGACACTCGATAATTCAAATGTAAAAGTGCTCCATTCCCTTTCAATAACATCCCTAATCCTGAAGACTGCCCAGTGAGTGGGCCAGGCTGGTAAAAACATTCATGTGCTGACTTCAGTGCTGCTATCTTGAACTGTGGTATTTTTCGTCAAGATTCCAGTACGTTATTTTGTTTCATATAGGCTGCTCCATAATGTTAATCGTATATTAGCTCATCTCACATTTCCAAGGTTTTTTGCAACAACAGAAGAACTGTTCCTTAGAGTTAGGTGTAATTTTGTATCTGTACATTAAATGAACAGGTATCTTTTATTTAACAACAATGAACAAGGACAGAGTGATCCAGGCAAATATATTGTAATAAAAAGGGATTGTTCTCAGCAGCTGTGGTTTAATACCAGTAGAAGTCGGATTCAGATTCAATGGCAGCGCCTCTAGTGATGGGGATTAGAACATGGATGCTGCTGTGGCGAATACTGTGTGAGTTGGATAACGCCTCCCTCTTCTAAGGAAGCTGGGCTAGTTCTGTTTGGGAAAGAGCCAACTTTAAGGTGCCTTAGTTAAAGCTTTCGCGGTTATGAAGGAGACTAACAACTCACACAGTGACCAACAAGATGATGCTGTAAATTGTTCACTATAGCGAAAACCTCAAACCAGGGGAATACAAATTAAAAATCAGGAAGTTGGTGGTGAGAAGGAAAGTCAAGCAGAAATGTTTTACTCATAGGGTAATACAGTTCTAGAGAAATGACCAGGGAAGGCCATTGAAACAGACAGCATAAATAGGTTTAAGAGGCAATTAGGTGCACTTGCAGTTTGTTGACCAAATTGCCTTTTTCCTGTTCCTAAAAATATTACCCCGCCCATCAATTTTCTCCTTTGCCTTCCCTCTCTCCTGAACGCATTGAGTCTTTACCGGGTTCAAGTCAGGTACGAGGCACCCTCTTGTTGCTTGCCCATGTGCCAGACGAATTTGTTTGGAGCCGTCCCATGAGAACAGCACCAACCGTACTTTGTACCCTATAGTCGTGCTGTTGCTATGGCGGGTTGCTACGGGTTATTGTGACCTTATGAGACATGATATGATAAAGGTACGTTACGTGGTGCCACCTTGTTTTATAGAACGCTTTTGTTGACGTGGTTCATAACACATTAAGCCTCTGTACTATTGAGCAGACTGCTATTCGAAGCTCGTGAACAATATAGTTCAAACTGTGACAAGTTGCAAAATTCAGAAGGAAAAAATAAATTCTATATTAAAAAAAGGTAGCGGATGTCAGCTGGGCGCTAAAATTGGCCTCAATACGACAGGGAAAAGAACGGTCAAAATCAGCCTGAGTTTCCTGGTCCTGGTTGTTATCCGGTTGACTGCATGTGTGTGGCGGCCGGGTGCAGACAGGATCAGGCTCAACTGGGATATCCTCCGTGACTGAATCCCCCACAAACATCGCTGTCCAGGCTCAGATATAGAAAGTGGCGACCGAAGCCAGGTACAAGCGGGCAGCGAGCGCTCATTAAACCAGACCACAACACGAGTCAGCAGAGACTGAGAAGGAAACATGCTCTCACTCCAAGCCGTGATTGTCATCCAAGCTCAATTACTTGACAGTACATTATGTTGTGTCTGGGAAGAATGATAAAGGGCGGGGTGCAGGGGTGAGGTGGGGAGGAAGGGACTGCCCCACCCGAGCAAGATGGAGGAGGTAAATATCACAGTCCCTGCCTTCAGTTGGCCGGTCATGCAGCAACATCAATGGTGTTTGAACAGGGACACAAACCATTTCCCTGACTAAAAGAGGGAGCTTAAAAGAGTGCAGCCCCCGTTAGGAGGCTAGAGAGCAAACTGAGGGGGAAAAGTAGTAGTAATAGTTCTGTTCAAATAAGAATAGAGCAATGAAACACTGGAAAAAAAAGTTGAAAATAGAGTTGTATAGAAATGCCAGTGTAACCTAAATAATGTACAAATCCTAATATATTTGTTTAGACAGATTCTATGTGATTTTCAGTCTACGACATTCTTAATACAGAATTAATAAATGTGATGTTTGCACTCCCAAATGAAATCAGCCTTATTCAGATGCACCTATGTTGTACACGGTGAATATAAGGTATTACCAGCTCCTGGTATTGAGGTCCCAGTGCCAAACACAAACAAAACACTAGATGCATTTATGTTTAACAAGCAAATATTTCATTATCAGGTATGTTACTTCCTTGTATCATTCAAATAAAATTAGTATAAGTGCAGTTTGAGTCATGTGGTGCACTATTACTGCAGCTGGAAAGTGAGAGAAAGCAAGACAATGCATTGGCGCTGGATCTATCCCTGTACTTGTACTTATAGCTTTAGTTTTCTTTCGTGGTAGCAAAACAAATCCAACGTGAAAGCCCCTATTAAACCTTTTGGTGCTCAATTAAAACTGGATCCCTTCATTTTGTTAGAGGGGTTTCTGTATTGATGAGGATGCTGGGACTCCAAATCAGTCTCTTGTTTTTCAACAAGTAAGGAGCTAAGTCCCACAGCCAAGTGGATCGGAGTCACCTGGCACAAGGTTGTTGCGGCATGAATGACAAGGTACGATCTCAATTAATTCCGAGTTACATGGTACACCCAAAAGGGCATGTTATCATCTGAAACAAGGATGTGTGTCCAAGGACTTAGCCCACAGCCTGAAGACCGCCCAAATTAGTTAGCAAAGTCATATAGTACACAAGTAGAATTTTTCCCTCTTGACTATCACTGACTACTCTCTTTGCAGAGGGAGGTAAACAGGATCACTTTGGGTTTGAAATAGCTCCAAGGTGACATGTCTGGCAATGGAAGATCAGAACCCAGGCCACCCTAAGTAGTAGACTCAGTAATCCAGTACCTAAACCAGACTGTCCACAGTATCCCAGCCAGCTCACTAATGGAACGAGCCCCCATTCTGTTCCAGATTGCAAACTAATGTCCTAACTGGCCAAGCAGCAGAAGCTCTGTGCTGTCGGGTTGCAAGGCTTTAGTTGATTAAAATCCTGCACACACTTGGAGTTCCCAATGCCTTGGGTGTGTCAAGCAGTGGCTATGCTCGCCGGATTTAAATAAGTAGGGTGCGCCCTTGTAGTGAGAGACTGTGCATTCCATATCAGGGAAACAGATCCGTATAAACTTCTCAGCTTGGTCAAAGATGGTGATGGGTTCCTGTGCACGTCACCCAGTTGACCAAAACACTATCTGATCATCACTGATCATCACTGAAGAGGTTGTTCCACCCACTACACCGTAACAAGAATAATGCACACATATATGGGCGTCCTTCAAGGTAGCAACATATCTTGGGGTTTACGTCATGGAGGTAAACCCTTGGATGCGTTACTGCTCGTCAACACACTCCTAACTAATACTATTTAGAGCTCTGCATTTATGGGGTTTAACTTTGAAAATAATTCTCAGGAACTTTTTTGAGAGCTTATTTTTCAAAAGTGGCTAAAAGTCAGAAGGAAAATGTAATGCTGTCTGCCTGTCACAGCAATGCACTCTGTGATTTCGCTTCTGCTTTCTCCTCATGATAATCACAGCACAAGCAACCATGCTTCAGAATCAGAATTCAGGGAAGGAACTCGGGGAAGACACGGGAAGTGTGAATCTTGGTCAGCCAGAAGCAACATTTGCAGTTCAAATTAAAGAAAAAGTTTTTTAAATCAGAAAGTAGTGAAACATCAACAAGGGGTTAACAACTGGATGTAAATTGGAAAACAAACAAATGGACTGAAGTATGAAAAAGATGGGAATGTTTTAGTGAAAACTGGTTAAAACTCAATGCATTAATTATCTTATATATATATATAAACTTCAGAATCCTTGGTTTGTTATGGACTTGTCCCAGCTATTTATAATCGTCCACATAATATAAACCACCTGAATCCTGTGGTGTGTTGCTGGAGTTAATATAACCCCATGCATTCCTTATCGTTTTACTACCTTACCCAGCTCACTATTATTTTGTGTATAATAATATAAAGCATACCCATTAGTAACTTGTAATTGACTTTACTACTTATTAAGCTATAAATAATGCATGGAGAAAAGTTATAACTTGTTGAAGCAGTTGAGTGCTACAAGTGACTTTAACACCCCTGTGCTAAGAAGATAAAATATGGTCAGGATTGCTGCATCTGATCAGGCAGTGAGCCCTGATGGATAATAGCCATGTGGACAGTGAGTGAGGACATGTTTCGGCTCAGCTGTGACATGCTGAATGATCCATGAATGATCACTTGAACAAGGTACCAAAGGACACCCAGCACCCATTAAAATGTACTAAAGAATCCTATGGGTTTACAGCACAGGAGCCCATTCAGCCCATTGCGTCTGTGCTCTTTGCTAGAGCAACTCAAAACTAATCCCATTGCCCTGTGCTCTTCCCATAGCCCTATATCTTGCCTTGCTTCAAATATTTATTCAATATTGCCTTACAATTTAAGAAAGGAGGGAGAGAGAAAACGGGGAACTATAGATCAGTTAGCCTGACATCAGTAGTAAGTAAAATGCTAGCATCTATTATTAAGGACGTGGTAACTGGGCACTTAGAAAATCATAATAAGATTGGGCAGAGATAACATGGATTTATGAAAGAGAAATCATGTTTGACAAATCTGTTGAGTTTTTTGAGGTTGTAACTAGCAAAATAGATAAGGGGGAATCAGTGGATGTGGTATATTTGGATTTTCAGAAGGCATTCGATAAGGTGCCACACAAGAGGTTATTAAACAAAATTAGGGCTCATGGGATTGGGAGTAATATTCAAACATGGATTGAGGATTGGTTAACGGACAAAAAGCAGTGAGTAGGAATAAACGGGTCATTGTCAGGTTGGCAGACTGTAACTAGTGGGGAACCGCAAGGATCAGTGCTTGAGCCTCAGCTATTCACATTATACATCAATGATTTGGATGAGGGGCGAAATGTAATATATCCAAGTTTGCTGATGATACAAAGCCAGGTGGGAATGCAAGTTGTGAGGAGGATGCAAAGAGGCTTCAAGGGGATATAGACAGGCTAAGTGAGTGGGCAAGAATGTGGCAAATGGAATATAATATGGAGAAATGTGAAGTTATCCACTTTGGTATGAAAAATAGAAAAATAGAGTAATTTTTAAATGGTGTGAGATTGGGAAATGCTGGTGTACAATGGGACCTTGGTGTCCTTGTACACGGATCACTGAAAGTT
Organism: Pristiophorus japonicus; assembly: GCF_044704955.1. Classification (NCBI taxonomy): domain Eukaryota; kingdom Metazoa; phylum Chordata; class Chondrichthyes; family Pristiophoridae; genus Pristiophorus; species Pristiophorus japonicus. The sequence goes on from NC_091994.1 coordinate 82,728,506, forward strand.
AACATGCAGATTCAGCAAGCAATTAAGAGAGCAAATGGTATGTGGGCCTTTATTACCAGAGGTTTTGAGTATAAGAATAAAGACGTCTTACTGCAATTATATAGGGTCCTGGTGAGAGCACACCTGGAGTATTGTGTACAGTTTTGGTCTTCTTACCTAAGGAAGGATATACTTGCCACAGAGAGAGTGCAATGAAGGTTCACCAGACTGATTCCTGGGATGGGGGGATTGTCCTATGAGGAGAGATTAAATAGACGAGGCCTATATTCTCTTGAAAGGGTAGATGCAGGGAGGATGTTTCCCCTGGCTGGGGAGTCTAGAACCAGGGGTCACAGTCTCAGAATTAGTGGTCGGCCATTTAGGACTGAAATGTGGACAAATTTCTTCACTCAGAGGGTGATGAATCTTTGGAATTCTCTACCCCAGAGGGCTGTAGAAAAGCAGAGTAATCGATAGATTTTTGGATATTAAGGGAATCAAGGAATATGGGGATAGTGCAGGCAAGTGGAGTAGAGGTAGAAGATCAGCCTTGATCTCACTGAATGGCAGAGCAGGCTCGGGGGGCCAAATGGCCTAATCTTGCTCCTATTTCTTATGTTCAACTATTCCCTGTGTCAAAGTATTCCATGCTCCCAACAACCTTCTAAGTAAAGCAATTTCTCTCAGCTCTACCCTCAGTTCCTTGGTGACAATTTAAAGTAATGACCCCCCCATCATGACTCACTAACTAGAGGGATTAGTCTTTCCCTATTTAATCTATTAAAAGCCTTCAAAGTTTAAAAACCCTCAATAGAATCTCTACTTGGACTTTTCTCTTCCAGTGGAAATAACCCCACCATCTCAAGCCTTTCCTCATAATTATAGATCCTGGCGAATCTACATTGTATGGTATCTGTGGCTTTAATGTCCCTTCTACAATAGAGTGTCCAAAACTGCACACAGCACCACATCTAGAGGCTGCACCTTCAGTAAACAGGGTAAGAAAAATGGAAAAAGTTAATATCATGTTGTTGGTCTCCTCCCTTTTAGTCCTGAAGCTGCAATGAGACTAGATGGTTGGTATGCCGCTGGGCCAAACAGATTCAAACAGATGATCCCGGTGGCATAGACAGCAATACAATGCTCACTATTCGGACTCGAGGCCTTAGGAATTGGAGCGAGGAGGGCCTGGAGAAGATGGCAGAAGAGCAGCAGACCGGAGCTAATACACAATTAATACCAGGCATGTTGGGCTAGTTTTAACCAGAACCTATAGCATTCTGGTAGAGAGAGAGAGATCAGCTGGCGAGATCAAGAAGGTGGGAACAGGTCTGGAGCAGGTGAATGGAGTCTCAAAATGGCCTGAATATAACAAGAATCCACTGTGGTAAATAAACCTCTGTCCAAAATAGTTTCAAAATATCAGAATGCCTGTCAGGTGACATTGAGTATATAAAGGGAACAGTTATATTGTGGATCAGTAGCTATGGTATCCATTCACAGCCACCAGTATCTTGTTTATACTGCCTGCCGGTGATTTGCACTGTCATATCCAAAAGAAAAGGCTGTGCTTGTGGCTTACACGTGCACATAGCTCTATTTCCAGCCATTAAATATTAAATGTACTGGGAATGCAGGCAGGAGAGTTCAATACATTCAATATTAACTCTGAATAAGTTTACAAAGCATCCAGAAAATCCAAAGGGCCCCTTGAACACGTTGTAAGCCTAGTATAGCACTGTAGGAACTGAGGTTGTGATTGGATACTGTAATTCCTGATCCACAGTTTGAGTGTACCAATCATGTAATCATTTAACACTGCTTCCCCACCACCAAATGGAAACGGTTGTACTTTTAATGCAACATAAGGATCAATAAAGAAAAAAGACTTAGATTTACATAGCGCCTTTCATGACCATCGGACGTCTTAATACGCTTTACAGCCAATGAAGTACTTTTGGAGTGTAGTCACTGTTGTAATGTGGGAAATGCGGCAGCCAATTTGCTCACAGCAAGCTCCCACAAACAGCAATGTGATAATGACCAGATAATCTGTTTTTATTATGCTGATTGAGGGATAAATATTGGCCAGGACACCGGGGATAACTCCCCTACTCTTCGTCGAAATAGTGCCACTTGAGAGAACAGACGGGGCCTCAGTTTAATGTCTCATCCGAAAGACAGCACCTCCAACAATGCAGCGCTCCCTCAGCACTGCACTGCACTCAGCCTAGATTTTTGTGCTCAAGTCCCTGGAGTGGGACTTGAACCCACAACCTTCTGACTCAGAGGTGAGAGTGCTACCCACTGAGCTCCAGCTGACACATGTCACAAGCAACACTAATACTCTTGATCCAAAGTCAAGTCACTTCAGTTTTGAAACCTGCACTAAGCATGCCTTGATGTTTCAAGGGAGTAGCTGAACCACGCAACAAGGTCCCATGACACATCGTTAGGGCAAGTTTCAAATCTAAAGTGGAAATAGGAGTTCTACACTTGGCCTCAGTTTGGGGCCAAGTTTCGGCCTGAGTTGCTCCTGTTTTTTTGGAGCAACTGGTTTAGAATGGAGTATCTTAGAAATTTGAATTCTTGGCATTTAGTTTGCTCCAGTTCTAGTCAGTTAGAACAGTTTCACTTTGGAACGTTTTTTTTTTCAAAAGGGGGCGTGTCTGGCCACTTGCGCCTATTTTCAAAGTTTAGGCAGTGAAAACTTACTCCAAACTAACTTAGAATGGAGTAAGTGAAGATTTTGGTATGTTCCAAAAAACCTTGTCTACACTTTAGAAAATCAGGCGTAGGTTACAAATTAGGCGTAGGGAATGGGGGGGGGGGGGGGGGGTTAAAGGGAAGTTTACAAACATTAAACACTTCAGTTTTACAAATAAAGAGCCATCATCAATAATAAATGATAAATACGTCAATAAATCAACCAACAAATCAATCAAAAAAATTAATAAAAAATAAAAAAAACATTAAAAATTAATAAATAAAACATTTTCTGCAGCACCGGGAATCCTCCAACAGCGTGCTGGGATGCCCCCCCCCCCCCCCCAGTGTGTCTCTGTCAGTGTCTCTATCTCTCTGCGTGTGTGTGTCTCTCATAGAAACGTAGAAACATAGAAAATAGGTGCAGGAGTAGGCCATTCGGCCCTTCGAGCCTGCACCGCCATTCAATGCGTTCATGGCTGAACATGCAACCTTAGTACCCCATTCCTGCTTTCTCGCCATACCCCTTAATCCCCCTAGTAGTAAGGACTATATCTAACTCCTTTTTGAATATACTCTCTGTCTGTCAGTGTCTGTGTTTCTGACAGCGAGGGGAGGGGGAGAAGGGGGGGAGAAGGGGGGTGGGAGAAGGGGGAGAAGGGGGAGAAGGGGGGTGGGGGGGGAGAAGGGGGGGTGGGGGGGAGAAGGGGGTGGCGGGGAGGGGGAGAAGGGTGAGGGGGGAAGGAGAGAGGAGGGAGGGAAGGAGGGAGGGAGAGAGGGAGGGAGGGAGAGAGGAGGGAGGGAAGGCAAGAGGAGGGAGTGAAGGAGAGAGGAGGGAGGGAGAGAGGAAGGAGAGAGGGGAGGGAGGGAAGGAGAGAGGGGAGGGAGGTAGAGGGGAGGGAGGGAGAGAGGAGGGAGGGAAGGCGAGAGGAGGGAGTGAAGGAGAGAGGAGGGAGGGAGGGAAGGAGAGAGGAAGGAGAGAGGGGAGGGAGGGAGGGAAGGAGAGGGGAGGGAGGGAAGGAGAGAGGGGAGGGAGGGAGGGAAGGAGAGGGGAGGGAGGGAGGGAGAGAGGAGGGAGGGAGGGAGGGAAGGAGAGAGGGAGGGGAGGGAGGGAAGGAGAGAGGGAGGGAAGGAGAGAGGGAGAGGAGAGAGGGAGAGGATGGGGAGAGAAGGAGGGGGGGAGGGAGGGAGAGAGAGAGGAGGGAGGGGAGGAGAGGAGGGAGTGGAGGGGGGGAGGGGAGGGAGAGAAGGAGGCTGAATGGCCGGGCCAAGAGACTTCGGGCTGGATTTACAGGTAGGTGGCGTCGGGTCTCGGGTGGGGTTGCGGAGGTCCGGTGGGGGGGGGAGAGTTGCGGAGGTCGGGTCGGGTCGAGGGGAGGAACAGGGGGAAGCAGAGGTCGAGTCGTCGGGGGGGGGGGGCGGTGAGCGAGCGGGGGTCAGGTCGGGTCAGGTCGGGTCGGGTTGGGTCGGGTGGGAGGAGCCTTATCCACGCAGCCCCAGTGAGGCCATTCGGCCAGGGCTAGGGGCTGCCTGCTTCGGGCCCCTCCCACAGTTTTGGGCGCCTGGAGCTACTGCACACGTGCAGAGGTCCCGGCACTGTTTTCAGCGCAGGGACCTGGCTCCGCCCCCACAGCTTGTGCTGCGCTACGCCCAGCTCCAGAGGGCCTGCAGGGAGCCAGAGAATAGTTTAGTTTTTTTTAGGCGCACTTTGTGGCGCGAAACACGGGCGTCCAGGTCCGGGCTGCGCCGTTTTAATGCGCGGCCCGAAACTTGGGCCCTATCAGTGGGCTTTTGAGGGTGAAAGTCAGCCAGGGCTTCCAGTCCTGAGTAGTGCCCAGTGACCCCTAAAGCAAAGAACAAATGTATGGGCCTCAGGTGAGAACAGAGTCTGGCTCAACTGTGATGCCCTCCACAGTGATACAGTCTACATTGCTCTCTCAACCAATATCACCAAAAACATTCTTATCATTGCTATTTGTGAGATGTTGCTGAGAGCAAAATGGCTGGCATGTTCACCTACATAGCGATAGCCTTCAAAGAGACGCACTGTTTGTAGGAATGTCCTGGATAATTGAACATTAATCTCCAGGACACTGCTGCAAACTACCCAGGAGAAACATCAGAGGGGCATTATAAAATATTGTAAGGTTTATTTTCATTTTCTTTGCACACTTTTATTTATTGGTTATAAAAATATTAAAAATGGGGAAAAAGGGCTATTTTACTGACAATCAAGAATCATCCAATCAGGTAGAGTGTTTTCCAATTGGTGAGGGAAGGCAATTCGCCGTGAGGATGGACGTGTCAGGCCACTAATGACAGGAGCATGGGGCAGGGTGGTTGGAGGTGAGAGGTCATGTGATGAAACCTCCAGGAACATGTCCAACCAGAGTTGGCAACCTTAACTGTATGTAAAGTCCTTTGAGATGTTTCTGGGAAATGTAATCAGACACTATATAAATGCAAGTCTTACATTTATAGATATATATCTATATATGCATTTGCCAAAATAACAATTTTTGCTGTTTGGTTACAAGACTCAAAGTAATAACAAGGAAATGAAAACTATTGACTTCATATAACTGGGCCTCTTGAGTTAAACCGTTTTCAAATTTCATTGTGTGTGTATGACTGACTGCCATTTAGCACAGTATATATAAAATATAAAACCTGTAAATGCTGCAAGCCAAAGTCAAACAGCCTCATAAGGAAGATATATAATGGAGAGCTTTATAATAAGGTTCAAATCAGTGATTGCAATCCTTCCCTCAGAGATTTCTGCTGTTTTTACTATTATTTCACATGTATGCAATAACTTGGAAAGTCAAGTTTATTTGTCAAGGAAGACAAGGTGACTCAAGCACCGAGACTGGAAGCACAGATGTGGAGGGCTGCCAGCCACTCTGTAGGAACACAGGTACGGCTGACAACATAGGGGTTGTTTGACAGAAGGCATGTCTGTTACCTTGTTACCAAACCCCAGCGACTGTCACCAGGACAATCCATCAGGACCTTGTTATGACAGGGCTCTAAATAGGAAGATAGTCACTTTCAGAGCAGCAGGTGGAGAGTCTGACAGCACTCGGTGGCTTGTTTAAAGAATATGAAGTAATATTTGTGAGATACAGTGATTCGCTAGTTTGTGAAAATAATATTTGTGTAAAGAAAAATGTAGTTATGATCAGGCTCATTGTATAAAAGGACATCTGTTGCTTATTCCTTAACACATTTGTTAATGAGAACATTGAACTGAATAATGTGCCTTGTCTCTCCTCTCCTGAAAATGCTAATGCGTTGATGAGGTGCAGTCCCATAGATACTGAATAATGCCTGCTAACTTGTTCAATTGATTATTCTTCCTGTATGAGTTGAAGCATCGGGAATCGGCAGGATATTTAACAATGGAGGGCAACACAGTAAAGTTTTATCTTTATCGCACCCAGCATTCACACAAGTGCTGGGGTCAAGAGAAAGGACCCTGGCTGATTTATCCTCCTCTCCTGCCCACAGGCACTGAGGCCACCTGACTGCTGCCCTAACTGAGGTCAGCTAAATCAGCATGGAACGCTGGGCCTTCTGGCTTGTATGGCTTAGTATTACACCAGCCTTTACCCATAAGGGAATTGAGGAAGGGATATAATTGCACTGTTTGTAGTACAACACTAGCCATTATTGGCACAGTCTCTCCCAGTTATCACAATTTACTTCCAAGACTGAATTTCATTCTTAAAGAGGCATGACCTCTCAGTAAGGTTTTCTTGGCATACCTTTCATTCAGCCTCCAATGATGCATACTGTGGATACGAACTAGCACAGTGCATGGGAACCAGTGGATGTGGTGTATTTGGACTTCCAGAAGACATTTGACAAGGTGTCACATAAAAGGTTACTGCACAAGATAAAAGTTCACGGGGTTGGGGGTAATATATTAGCATGGATAGAGGATTGGCTAACTAACAGAAAACAGAGAGTCGGCATAAATGGTTCATTCTCTGCTTGGCAACCAGTAACTAGTGGGGTGCCGCAGAGATCAGTGCTGGGACCCCAATTATTTACAATCTATATTAATGACTTGGAAGAAGGGACTGATTGTAACGTAGCCAAGTTTGCTGATGATACAAAGATGGGAGGAAAAGCAATGTGTGAGGGGGACACAAAAAATCTGCAAAAGGACATAGACAGGCTAAGTGAGTGGGCAAAAATTTGGCAGATGGAGGATAATGTTGGAAAGTGTGAGGTCATGCACTTTGGCAGAAAAAAATCAAAGAGCAAGTTATTATTTAAATGGAGAAAGGTTGCAAAGTGCTGCAGTACAGGGGAACCTGGGGGTACTTGTGCATGAAACACAAAAGGATAGTGTGCAGGTACAGCAAGTGATCAGGAGGGCCAATGGAATCTTGGCCTTTATTGTAAAGGGGATGGAATATAAAAGCAGGGAAGTCTTGCTACAGCTATACAGGGTATTGGTGAGGCCACACCTGGAATACTGTGTGCAGTTTTGGTTTCCATATTTACGAAGGATATATTTGCTTTGGAGGCAGTTCAAAGAAGCTGATTCCGGAGATGAGGGGGTTGACTTATGAGGAAAGGTTAAGTACCTTGGGCCTCTACTCATTGGAATTCAGGTGATCTTATCGAAACTATAAGATTATGAGGGGGCTTGACAAGGTGGATGCAGAGAGGATGTTTCCACTGATGGGGGAGACTAGAACTAGAACTAGAGGGCATAATCTTAGAATAAGGGGTCGCCCATTTAAAACTGAGATGAGGAGAAATTTCTTCTCTCAGAGGGTTGTAAATCTGTGAAATTCGCTGCCTCAGAGAGCTGTGGAAGCTGGGATATTGAATAAATTTAAGACAGAAATAGACAGTTTCTTAAACGATAAGGGGATAAGGGATTATAGGGAGTGGGCGAGGAAGTGGAGCTGAGTCCATGATCAGATCAGCCATGATCTTATTGATGGCGGAGCAGGCTCGAGGGGCCATATGGCCTACTCCTGCTCCTATTTCTATGTACTTATGTACTTATATGCTGAATCAGATAAAGCACTGCACAACATTTCCCAGAAACCAAACCTAAAACAAGGATTTTGGAACAGGCTATTTGTCACTCTTCTCAGAACCGAGCTTGGAAATTCACTGGAGAGGCAGTAATGTCTCTTTAAGGATCAGCATTCCAGAACACTTTAACACCCTGCTGAAGCCAGTGTAATCTCACATTCACCAGTATAACTTTCCTCCTGTCCCCTAATGTGAGTGAGACCATCAGTGCAACTATATACTAGTGTTTAATACAGTCAATGCATCTTTATATTTGTTCTGACCTGGAAGACAGGTAACAATAAACAAGAGAAATGGGAAAAAGTGCCGATTAGAAAATAGCCCACTACACAGAATCCATTTTACTTTCTAATCCCGATTTGAGATGACAAAGTAGTTACACCAGTATGTGTTTAACCGGGAGATCAAAATTACAATCCAAGTCTGAATAGATCGCCTTATTGAGATATTACACACTGGGAGCAGCATTTGTTTGATCAGACTGAGAAAGCAGACATGTCACTTACCTCAATGCCTTAAGTTAGGAGGGAAGGGAAAAACTGACCATTGACGATTTTGTTGGTTGATCCTGGAGATGCCACAAAGCCCTGTTCTCTTGGATGGCGGAGGATCTGTGCTGGCTAACAGCTTACTGGGAGAACATATTAATGAGAATGTATCATTTCCAAATTTGCTATATGTTTGTGGCTCGTTCGACATGCAACACTTAGTACTGTCATCAGATTAGCACCACTGGACATTTCCTCCAGCACCTTGTGTTTATTTTTAATCCCCCCAAGGCGCCAACTCTATCTCCGCAAACCTCCTCCATCCCTACATCCTCCTCCAAACTGTCTGTTCCTGACTCTAACTTGTGCATTGACCTCTCCGATGACTCTCTGAAACTCCCTCTCTAAACCCCTCTGCTTTGCCCTCTTACGTATGCTTTAAAAACACTTCTCAAAAATTAATCTCTTCAACCAAGCTTTTAGTCACCACTACTAACTTTTCCTTCCCTGGCTAACATCTGTATCCTATATTGGGGTGTTCTTTATGTTAAATGCAAGTTGTCCTTGTGGTTGAGTTTAGGAAAAAGGGTCAATTCATGAAGGAGCCATTTTTAATCCTACCCATCCTTTTAGAAAGCTGAATTATAGAGTAAGTTGCTATACATTCTCATTATTATGTTCTCCCAGTAAGCTGTTAGCCAGCGCAGGAGGGCAGGGCTTTTTGGCATCTCCAAGAGTAATGTTACCGACCAGAAAAATCGTCAATAGTCAGTTTTCCCTTCCCTCCTCCTAACTCCACCAGCAGGTAACTGCGCTGCAGGGCGTGGCACTGACCATTGCAGACCTGCAGCCCACCCACCCGCAAATCCTGATCTGTATTCAAATAGCTGATCGCAACTGGGGCAGGAGTTGTTATAACTGGCCTCAGCGCCTTGAATCAGGGAAGGAAGAATCAGCCAGAGTTCTCACTCCTAATCACTGTCCTGTCATCCCTGCTGGAAAGCATGCTTGTAAGTGTCAGATGAGCATTGGATCAGGCTCGGTGGTGATGCTTTCTATGGTTGAGTAGCCGGCCGATACTCACTTTGTAGGTTCACTTTTGAAGGACGGACACTTGGTCGTGATGCCTATTGGCTGCTAACACCCGTGGAATAAGAACATAACATATGAATCGGTGCAGGAGCAGGCCATGTGGCCTTTCCAGCCTGCTCCACCATTCAATAAGATCATGGCTGATCTTTGACCTCAACTCCACTTTCCTCCACTATCTCCATATGCCTTGATTACCTTAATAGCCAAAAATCTATCAATCTCTGTCTTGAATATACTCAACGACTGAGCCTCCACAGTCCTCTGGAGTAGAGAATTCCAACGATTCACAACCCTCTGAATGGTACGCCAGCAGGAGTCAGCAACTTCAGGAAAGTAGGGAAACCAAACTAGACGGAATACCTCCCCTCTGCACCCGAAGCTCCACGAGGACCACCGACAAAATTCGCCCTCATCCAGAAATGAGCAGGATTGACTGGAATTTGGCCTCGTGATCTCTAGAATGCGAGTCAAGTTATCCACCGCACAGCCTATAGCCCTTATAGACTAAAGAGTTTGGGATGGGGATTACTCCAGGGAATTTGCTTGGCTGAGCTTAAGCGGCGATCGCCCAAGAGCAGTGAGCAATCTAGCAAGAGTGGTCTCATAGAGACAGGGAATAGAGCTGGAATTTTTTTTTAATTCCCCGTGCTTGCTGTTGCTTGCATTCTTCAGGGTTATTAAGTATGAAAATGTTAGTATTATTTGACATTGTTGTGACAGTGTGTGCTGCGCACTCTGGGTTTCCAGGTGGGTGGAAGAATTTCAGCAATTTTACAATTTGTAGAATTAACAGCTTTCAGCAGCTATTTACTACAAGTACTTGTTGACAAGTGATACTCACGAATAATACGGCGTGTCAGGATCTGCATGGGGTTAGGTATTCTGCTACAGTCTCCAGTCAACTAGACACAAAACTGACAAGGTGATGCGAGAATTGCATAGTATCTCATAAACAAACTGTAAATCAAACTTACTTGGTCTACTGGGTAAAGCACAGCTAATGTAGCAACAAGACTAAATCATCCCCTGTGCCATTCCTAGTCATGTGCTCAGGTACCCGATTTCAGTCTGGGGGGGCAATCAAGGTGTTACAGTTGGTGTAAACACCCCAAGGCTGAGGGGGGGGGGGAGAGAAAGACTTGCATTTATATAGCACCTTTCACGACCACCGGACGTCTCAAAGTGTTTTACAGCCATTGAAGTACTTTTGGAGTGTACTCACTGTCGTAATGTGGGAAAAGCGGCAGCCGATTTGCACACAAGCAAACTCCCACAAACAGCAATGTGATAATGACCAGATAATTTGTTGTTGTTACGTTGATTGAGGGATAAATATTGTCCAGGACACCAGGGATACCTTCCCTTCTCTTCTTCGAAATAGTGCCATGGGATCGTTTATGTCCACTTGAGAGAGCAGCTGGGGCCTCGGTTTAACATCTCATCCGAAAGAGGGCACCTCCGACAGTGCAGTGCACCCTCAGTATTGCACTGGAGTGTCAGCCTAGATTTATGTGCTCAAGTCCCTGGAGTGGGACTTGAAACCACAACCATCTGACTCAGAAGCGAGAGTGCAAGCCACTGAGCTACAGCTGACTCTTATCAGGGTGCTATCACTAGCATTCGAAGGGCTAAGTAATTGCTGTACTACTGCACTTGTATCAGTAACTGTAATAGCTACCCAGAGAGTGTGTCAGAGCTATACCTTGTTAATATTACATTTTCCCTCAGTTTTTCTCCCTTAAATACCTGAAGGTGCTGATTCCTGGGTGTTTGTGAAGCACTGTGGGACATTTTTTGACATGAAAGTTGTTGTTGTTGTCGCATACTGAAAGGAAGACTTGCATTTATATAGCGCCTTTCATGACCACCGGACGTCCCAAAATTCCTTTACATCCAATGAAGTACTTTTGAAGTGTAATCACTGTTGTAATGTAGGAAATTGTTCTGCTAATGTGAGCAGTCCTCCAGTATTTCACTCAATTGACCAATGTTTATGCTTAATTCTAAAAGAAATGTCCCAGGAAGAGCATCGCCCACACATACACACTTTTTGGCTTGGCCTATTTCACTGCAATCAGGAGCATGAACTCTGACTGAGATTCCCCCTCCCTAGCCAAAGGGAACTGAGGTCATTTGCACTTAGAATCATAGAAAAAGCATAGAAAACTAACAACACAGGAGGCCATTCGGCCCATCATGTCCATGCTGGCTGAAAAAGAGCTTCCCAGCCTAATCCCACCTTCCAGCACTAGGTTCATAGCCCTGTAGGTTACGGTTCTTTAAGTGCACATCCAAATACCTGGATGGCGGTTGATGTGGGTGGCGCTCTCCAGGCCACTATTTATTGCCCATCCCTAATCGCTCCTGACAAGGTGAAAGTGAGCCGCCTTCTTGAACCGCTGCAGTACATGTGGTGAAGGTGCTCTCACAGTGCCGTTAGGGAGGGAGTTCCAGGATTTTGTCCCAGCGACTATAAAGGAACGGACGATATATTTCCAAGTCAGGATCTCTATCAGTGAGTAAACTTTAGCATTGTTGTTGCCAATTTAAGTGTATCTAAGGGTTAAGTCATGGCAGGAGAGCTCGGTCACGTGTTATGCTCCTCCTGTACCATGTGGGAACTCAGGGACACTTCCGGTGTCCCTGACGGCTACGTGTGCGGGAAGTGTATCCGCCTCCAGCTCCTGACAGACCGCGTTGCGGAATTGGAGCTGAGGGTGGATTCACTATGGAGCATCCACGATGCTAAGAATGACGTGAATAGCACGTTTAGTGAGTTGGTCTTACCGCAGGTGAAGAGTCCACAGCCAGCTAGGGAATGGAAGACCAGCAGGAAGAGCAGTGCAAGGAAGATAGGGCAGGGGTCCCCTGCGGTCATCCCCCTGCAAAACAGATACACCGTTTTGAGTACTGTTGAGGGGGATGACTCATCAGGGGGGGCAGCAGCAGCCAAGTTCATGGCACCGTGGCTGGCTCTGCTGCACAGGAGGGCAGGAAAAAGAGTGGGAGAGCAATAGTGATAGGGGATTTGATTGTAAGGGGAATAGATAGGCGTTTCTGCGGCCGCAACCGAGACTCCAGGATGGTATGTTGCCTCCCTCGTGCAAGGGTCAAGGATGTCTCGGAGCGGGTGCAGGATATTCTGAAAAGGGAGGGTGAACAGCCAGTTGTCGTGGTGCACATTGGTACTAACGATATAGGTAAAAAAAGGGATGAGACGAATTTAAGGAGCTAGGAGCCAAATTAAAACGTAGGACCTCAAAAGTAGTAATCTCAGGATTGCTACCAGTGTCACGTGCTAGTCAGAGTAGGAATCGCAGGATAGCTCAGATGAATACGTGGCTTGAGCAGTGGTGCAGCAGGGAGGGATTCAAATTCCTGGGGCATTGGAACCGGTTCTGGGGGAGGTGGGACCAGTACAAACCGGACGGTCTGCACCTAGGCATGGACCAGAACCAATGTCCTAGAGGGAGTGTTTGCTAGTGCTGTTGGGGAGGAGTTAACCTAATATGGCACGGGGATGGGAACCAATGCAGGGAGACAGAGGGAAACAAAAAGGAGACAAAAGCAAAAGACAGAAAGGAGATGAGTAAAAGTGGAGGGCAGAGAAACTCAAGGCAAAAAACAAAAAGGGCCACTGAATGTAAAGGGGCTGCAGGAGGGGTCAAAACTAAAAATCATGGTTTAAAAACCACAATGAAAACACTCTACCTAAACGCACGCAGCATTCGAAATAAAGTAAATGAGTTGACGGCACAAATCATTACAAATGGGTATGATTTGGTGGCCATTACAGAAACGTGGTTGCAGGGCGACCAAGACTGGGAATTAAACATACAGGGGTATCTGACGATTTGGAAAGATAGACAAGAAGAAAAAGGAGGTGGGCTAGCTCTGTTAATAAAGGATGATATCAGGGCAATTGTGAGAGATGATATTGGCTCTAATGAACAAAATGTTGAATAATTGTGGGTGGAGATTAGAGATAGTAAGGGGAAAAAGTCACTGGTGGGCGTAGTTTATAGGCCCCCAATAATAACTTCACGGTGGGGCGGGCAATAATTAAGGGAATAATGGAGGCATGTGAAAAAGGAACGGCAGTAATCATGGGGGATTTTAACCTACATATCGATTGGTCAAATCAAATCGCACGGGGTAGCCTGGAAGAGGAATTCATAGAATGCATACGGGATTGTTTCTTAGAACAGTATGTTACAGAACCTACAAGGGAGCAAGCTATCTTAGATCTGGTCCTGTGTAATGAGACAGGAATAATAAACGATCTCCTCGTAAAAGATCCTCTCGGAATGAGTGATCACAGTATGGTTGAATTTGTAATACAGATTGAGGGTGAGGAAGTAGTGTCTCAAACGAGCGTACTATGCTTAAACAAAGGGGACTACAGTGGGATGAGGGCAGAGTTGGCTAAAGTAGACTGGAAACACAGACTAAATGGTAGCACAATTGAGGAACAGTGGAGGACTTTTAAGGAGCTCTTTCATAGTGCTCAACAAAAATATATTCCAGTGAAAAAGAAGGGCGGTAAGAGAAGGGATAACCAGCCGTGGATAACCAAGGAAATAAAGGAGAGTATCAAATTAAAAACCAATGCGTATAAGGTGGCCAAGGTTAGTGGGAAAATAGAAGATTGGGAAAATTTTAAACGACAGCAAAGAATGACTAAGAAAGCAATAAAGAAAGGAAAGATAGATTACGAAGGTAAACTTGAGCAAAACATAAAAACGGATAGTAAAAGCTTTTACAGATATATAAAACGGAAAAGAGTGACTAAAGTAAATGTTGGTCCCTTAGAAGATGAGAAGGGGGATTTAATAATGGGAAATGTGGAAATGGCTGAGACCTTAAACAATTATTTTGCTTCAGTCTTCACAGTGGAAGACACAGAAACCATGCCAGAAATTGCAGGTCACAGGAATGTGGGAAGGGAGGACCTTGAGACAATCACTATCACTAGGGGGGTAGTGCTGGACAGGCTAATGGGACTCAAGGTAGACAAGTCCCCTGGTCCTGATGAAATGAATCCCAGGGTATTAAAAGAGATGGCGGAAGTTATAGCAGATGCATTTGTTATAATCTACCAAAATTCTCTGGACTCTGGGGAGGTACCAGCGGATTGGAAAGCAGCTAATGTAACGCCTCTGTTTAAAAAAGGGGGCAGACAAAAGGCAGATAACTATAGGCCGGTTAGTTTAACATCTGTAATGGGGAAAATGCTTGAAACTATCATTAAGGAAAATATAGCGGGACATCTAGATAGGAATAGTGCAATCAAGCAGACGCAGCATGGATTCATGAAGGGAAAATCATGTTTAATTAATTTACTGGAATTCTTTGAGGTATATAACAAGCATGGTGGATAGAGGTGTGCCGATGGATGTGGTGTATTTAGATTTTCAAAAGGCATTCGATAAGGTGCCACACAAAAGGTTACTGCAGAAGATAAAGGTACGCGGAGTCAGAGGAAATGTATTAGCATGGATAGAGAATTGGCTGGCTAACAGAAAGCAGAGAGTCGGGATAAATGGGTCGGTTTTCGGGTTGGAAATCGGTGGTTAGTGGTATGCCACAGGGATCGGTGCTGGGACCACAACTGTTTATAATATACATAGATGACCTGGAAGAGGGGACAGAGTGTAGTGTAACAAAATTTGCAGATGACACAAACATTAGTGGGAAAGCATTGTGTAGAGGACACAGAGAGGCTGCAAAGAGATTTAGATAGGTTAAGCGAATGGGCTAAGGTTTGGCAGATGGAATACAATGTCGGAAAGTGTGAGGTCATCCACCTTGGGGAAAAAAAACAGTAAAAGGGAATATTATTTGAATGGGGCAAAATTACAACATGCTGCAATGCAGAGGGACCTGGGGGTCCTTGTGCACGAATCCCAAAAAGTGAGTTTGCAGGTGCAGCAGGTAATCAGGAAGGCGAATGGAATGTTGGCCTTCATTGCGAGAGGGATGGAGTACAAAAGCAGGCAGGTCTTTCTTCAACTGTATAGGGTACTGGTGAGGCCGCACCTGGAGTACTGTGTGCAGTTTTGGTCACCTTACTTAAGGAAGGATATACTAGCTTTGGAGGGGGTACAGAGACGATTCACTAGGCTGATTCCGGAGATGAGGGGGTTACCTTATGATGATAGATTGAGTAGACTGGGTCTTTACTTGTTGGAGTTCAGAAGGATGAGGGGTGATCTTATGGAAACATTTAAAATAATGAAAGGGATAGACAAGATAGAGGCAGAGAGGTTGTTTCCACTGGTCGGGGAGACTAGAACTAGGGGGCACAGCCTCAAAATACGGGGGAGCCAATTTAAAACCGAGTTGAGAAGGAATTTCTTCTCCCAGAGGGTTGTGAATCTGTGGAATTCTCTGCCCAAGGAAGCAGTTGAGGCTAGCTCATGTATTCAAGTCACAGATAGATAGATTTTTAACCAATAAGGGAATTAAGGGTTGCGGGGAGCGGGCGGGTAAGTGGAGCTGAGTCCACGGCCAGATCAGCTTGATCTTGTTGAATGGCGGAGCAGGCTCGAGGGGCTAGATGGCCTACTCCTGTTCCTAATTCTTATGTTCTTATGTTCTTAAATGTGATGAGGATTTCTGCCTCTACAGCCCTTTCAGGCAGTGAGTTCCAGACCCCCACCACCCTCTGGCTGAAGAAATGTTTCCTCATCTTCCCTCGAATCCTTCTACCAACTACTTTAAATCTATGCCCACTGGTTATTGACCCCTCTGCTAAGGGAAATAGGTCTTTCCTATCCACTCTATCTAGGCCCCTCATAATTTTATACACCTCAATTAAAATCCCCCTCAGCCTCCTCTGTTCCAAGGAAAACAACCCCAGCCTATCCAATCTTTCCTCATTGCTAAAATTTTCCAGTCCTAGCAACATCCTCGTAAATTTTCTCTGCACCCTTTCTAGTGCAATCACATCCTTCCTGTAATGTGGTGACCAGAACTGCACACAGTCCTCAAGCTGTGGCCTAACTAGTTTTGTGTACAATATAAAACAGAAAATGCTGGAAATCTCAGCAGGTCAGATAGGATCTGTGGAGAAAGAAACAGAGTTAACACTTCAGGTCGATGACCCTTCGTCAGAACTGCCGAATGTTCGGAAAGAACAGATTCTTAAGGAGCACTGAAAGGGGGAGGGGAGGAAAGGACAAAAGGGAAGGTCTGTGATAAGGTGGAAGACAGGAGAGATTAGAGAGACAAAAGGGATGATGGGCTGACTTGAGATGGTAATGGCAGAAGTTAGAAAGAGATTAGTCTTGATAGGGTGTGATTGGCGGAATAATTGCCAGCTGCCATGGGAAACAGAGAGAAAAAAAAACACATAAGATCGGGGTGTGAAGTGGGGTTGGAAAAATGGTGCTGTATACAGTTCTAACATAACTTCCCTGGGTGAGATCAGCAAACAATTGGAGACTATTCCTGAACTGTACCACACAATGCAATGCATTCGCCCACTAGGCCATTGGAGAAAATATATTTGGTTCGAAATTTTTCCATATTTCATCATCTAGAATAGTCCGCCATCCCGTCAGCAGCAAATTACAGCCCATTATGTGTGTGAATTATTGTCTCAATATCATGATTTAAAAAAAATTCCAACATAGTCATAAAATAAGGTGTGAACGAATTAACAGTATGTTTAAGCCGTGGAATAATACTATAAAGAATGTGAACGCTGGCAAAGATACTGGCCAGGAATCAAACTAAAGGGTTTTGATGGCATTGTAAACTGTGAGAGAGCCCCTTGATTCAATTGAATTTTACTGCTAGCTATTGTGGATACTCCATGACTTCTAATTATAAGTGAAACTGGCATTTTCATTGCAGTGTTTAGACAGCATGTGGTAAATGTAGAAATTTGTGAGATTTGTTGTGTGATTTCACCCTACTTATAAAACTCATAAATTCACGGAGTGGAATCAAAAGCAGATTCAGCTGATTTTCTTGCGTTGAAAAATACTACAAAAATCTCGTTAACTTTTTTTTTTCTTGAAACAAGGTTTTGCTGAGTTGTGCAATGTTTGTCGAGACATGGTACTGTACAGATTACATAGTGCTTGGTCTTAGGGGAGACGGAAAGGAAAAAGTGCAAATGCTGCAAGTCTGCAATCATCCGAAATTGGCTCGTTCATTCTCATCTTTCAGTTCTGACAAAGCGTCATCCAAATTGTTAACCTGTCTTTTCTGAGGCTCACAAGCCTGCTGTGTATTTTCAGTTGAGATTTTTGAAACAATTGTATATATTTGAATCGCACTGTACAGAGGCTATAGCAGGCCTAAAGTGAGTAGAGATTGGTTGTTGGTGGGGTTTGAGTGGCATAAGAACATAAGAAATAGGAGCAGGAATAGACCATTTGGCCCCTCCAGCCTGCTCCGCCATTCAATAAGATCATGGCTGATCTGCTCTTGGCCTCAACTCCACTTTCCTGCCCGCTCCCCATAACCCTCGACTCCCCTATCGTTCACAAATCTGTCCATCTAGTGTCTGGTGTGCGGAGTTCTTGGAGCTGGCAGTGAGTTACTGGGGCCTCAATGTTCTCTTTATTTGGGCCCCTCAGATGTGGACCTGAGGGAGGGGTTTGGAAGCAGTGGAACTAACACGGTTTGGAACTTCTCCAGCTACAGGTGCATTCCATACTTTACTCAGACTGGCATATACCACACAGGTGTGTAGTCCATGTTTGCCATGGTAAGGGGGAGTTGGGTTGTGCACCAATAGTGGGCTACGCCTTCTCATGTGCAGAAACAGAGACTGTGCCAGCTTCAAGCAGCAGCAATTACTTACCGTCATAGTAGGCCAGACTTGGGGCTAGAACTAGGGAGATGGTAAAGCCAACCACAGTTCATGCGACCTCTACAACAACAACTGGCATTTATACAGCACCTTTAAAAACATCCCAAGATGCTTCACAGAGGCAGAATCGGACTTTTCAGAAGGATCTTTTTGGAGAACTATGAAAATAGGATATGTCCTAGGGTAGTCCTGACTATTCTAGGGTTTCCACAGTTTGCCCAGTCCAAAACCAGAGAAGGGTCCAACCCACATGCACACCCGTCCCCACTTTTATCTTACATACGACAAACAGCTTTTTATCAACTGGCTTTTAGATCCAAAAAAAACTTGATGGCCATCCCTAAAAAGATTTTTCAACTCTAAAAATTTGCAGAAAATTGGTGCAAAGTTCTGTGAGGTTTCCTCTGGTCACCCACCATTACTCTAACAGAAGACTGGCAGAAACCTCCACAAAGGGGCAGAAAGTTGCTTACACTGAGTTTGCAGCGGTTGACAGAGTCCCCAGTGGGCCTCGTCAGAACCTCCTTCCCCCCCTTTTGTGCCAGCAGTTGCTCAGTGGGTAGCACACTCACCTCTGAGTCAGAAGGTTGTAGGTTCACTCCAGGGATTTGAGCACATAAATCTAGGCTGACGCTCCAGTGCAGTACCGAGGGCGTGCTGCACTGTCGGAGGTGCCATCTTTCAGTGGGGCCTCTCTCAGGTGGATGAAAAAGATCCCATGGCACTATTTCGAAGACAAGCAAGGGAGTTATCCCTGGTGTCCTGGCCAATATTTAGCCCTCAATCAACATAACAAAAAAAACAGATTATCTGGCCATTAGGACATTGCTGTTTGTGGGAGCTGGCTGTGGCATATTGGCCGCCGCGTTTCCTACATTACAACAGTGACTACACTCCAAAAACAAGTACTTCATTGGCTGTAAAGTTCTTTGAGACGTCCGGTAGTCATGAAAGGCACTATGCAAGTCCAAGTCTTTCTTTCTTTTTCACAAAGTAAATGTCAAGAGCCGGGGAGGGGACACCCAACACCTGGAGCTCCCCCTGGCACTGTAGGGACATGGCATATCTCTGGAGTACGCCGAATGAGTTTAGGCATACTGGCCTTCAGATGGATGACAATGGGCCCCACCAGTGGGGTCCAGGCCAGGGAGTTGGCTTGGTCCCCCGAAGATAGGCTTGAAGGTTTTTTTAAAAGATGGACATAGCCAGAGTTGGCGGTCAGGCACCGGATATTTCAGCCACATGGGGCAGACAAGTGCCCGAGACAAGCCCGTAGTGGCACTTGCGCCCGCCTGCCCTATGCAAATTAGCTGCTCTGCCACTGACCCCACAAACCCCACTGGCAGACACTGGCTGCCCAACGTAACACTGGAATCATGTCCCAAGGAATTTCATCCCCGATATGTTTTCTACTCTAAGTATTAAGGCAGGGCAAACAAGCTTATTCCCTTTTAAATCTGTACAAGTGTGGGGCCCCTAACTGTGTCAAACTGTTTCACAACTGTTTCATGGTGCAACACTGCCATATGCTGGTCGTGAAGCAGCATTGCAGCAAATACTTGCGTCAGCTGAACAAATATCAAGGTGAAATTCCACGTCAATAGATTTGCAAAAAAATCTTCATGAATATAAAATTGTACCAACGGGAGAAATTTCATCACAAGGACATTAAGGTGTGTAGATAATGCAGGCTTTGTCTTACTCTTTCCCAACATGTATATAACAAAAGTAAAATACTCTCGCATCGTTACCTCTGGTACATAAGAAATAGGGGCTGGAGTAGGCCACCTGGCCCCTCGAGCCTGCTCCGCCATTTAATAAGATCACGGCTGATCTGATCATAGACTCAGCTTCACTTCCCTGCCCGCTCCCAATAACCCTTTATTCCCTTATTGCTCAAAAATCTGCCTATCTCCGCCTTGAATATATTCAATGACCCAGCCTCCACAGCTCTTTGGGGCAGAGAATTCCATGGATTTACAAGCCTCTGAGAGAAGAAATTCTTCCTCATCGCAGTTTTAAATGGGCAGCCCCTTATTCTGAGACTACGTCCCTAGTTTTAGTTTCCCCTATGAGTGGAAATATCCTCTCTGCATCCACCTTGTTGAGCCTCCTCATTATCTTATATGTTTCGATAAGATCACCTCTCATTCTTCTGAACTCCAATGAGTATAGGCAAAAAGGTGATAATGGCAAGAGCAGTGGTTGGAGAAACGTTGAATATCATGGAGCTATTTGTAATCATGGGTGGAACATGAAGGGTGGTCAGAATCAATTTGACTTGGATGCACCTAATAACAGCCCGGTTTTACCCTGAAGAACATTCTACCCTGTATAGTTTTAGGAATTAAAAGTATTGCATAACTTAGGAAGATTTTGATGCAATCTTTACTACACAGCCATGTTTCAATATCTGCCGGCTTTACAACCGATGAGTAAGACAAAGCCTGCATTATCTACATACCTTAATGTCCTGGTGATGAAATTTTTCCCGTTGGTACAATTTTATATTCATGAAGATTTTTTTGCAAATCTATTGACGGTGGAATTTCACCTTGATATTTGTTCAGCTGACGCAAGTAATTGTCTCTTGGTCTCGTTTGGAACCAGCCGGTACGGACTATGTGAACAGTCGATTAGACACTGGCAACATGTGAACTCCAGCAACAATCAACAATAATTGCACACCTTACACAGTACACTGCAGGTAATGACTATATTGTATGTTTATAGCTTCATAAGAACAGCAGGTACAGTGAAACACAGCTGTGGCAAGCCTAGCAAATGCAAGTTATAAAAATTGCTACAATTCCCAAATGTGGATTAAAATATTTTCTCAGCTTCCTTCATTATTTAGTTGGTGTAATGTATGCATCTGTATGCTCACAGGTTTGTAGAGCTGTTGAGGACTTGGGCTGGAGAGTGTTGCATGGAACAGTCCCGTGCAATCGTTTTTTTAAGTCAGTTCAAGAATTCCCAGGCCGCCTGTAATTTCTGTGGTCTGGAAGAGTCCGTGTTCCATGTTTATGTGGAGTGTGTCAGGTTACAGCACCTGTTCCATATTTGAAGGGGCTGCTCCTCAAATTCTGGTTGCACTTCAGTCCCACACTCCTGATCTTTGGGCATCCTGTGCGGATCCTTATAGGACTGCCCCAGGGCATGGCCAAGGTAGCCATTAACCAGTCCAGGCAGCGGGCGGTCGAGAGGTTCGTTCAGCCCGACTGCCTGCCTCTCTTCCACGATTATATTCGAGCCAGGGTGTCCCTGGAGATGGAGCACGTGGTGTCCACCGGTAAGCTCGTGGTCTTCTGCGAGACGTAGGCGCCTGAGGGATTGGAGTGCATCATCACCCCTAGCAACCAAATTCTAAGTTGATCCGTTTAATGTTAAAAGTGTAATCTGTTTAATTTGTCGATTTTAGTGCCCCTTTAATAAGGGAGCACTTGATTTATAGTTTCAACTTAAAACAGTTGTAGAGCTGTTGAGTTGGAAGTGGCTTAGCCAGTCATGTGATGCTCACAAGACTCAATAAAACCCCAACCAGTTGGGTTCGAGGAATCCACGATGAGGCAGGTGTTTGTGAGCCTGGTGGATGAACTGTAATGTGTAGTGTGATTGTTACACCTTTGCTAATAAACCAACTAGCTCTTAATAGCAATGTGTTGCTATGGATTCTTAAGCAAAAAACCCATGAAGCAAATACATTATAGTTGGTAAATCCAATACCCATGTAAAACTGAGCCGTACGGACAAGGAGGGTCTCACGTGCAATCCCCAGCATGTGATGACTTCGCTGATCTCAGTCTGAGTGGTGGTAAGGGAGCTAAATCTGTGTCAGTGCCTTTGGACTAAGGAAGGGGAAAGTCTGGCTTGAATGGTATCCCAATAATGAATACAAAGGTGTCACTAAACATAAAGCTGCTCTTACAGTACATGCTAGTTCAAGTTCTGTTATCGATTTTTTTCCGCAAAGTTGAGCCACCACAGAGTGAGTATGACTTTGCTTTGCAAGAAGGAATATATGCATATAATACCATTAGACATATCAGTTTCAGATCAATGGACTGTACTTCCAATTTAAATAAGAAATTCACCAACCCCAAATTCTCATGTGCAATAGTTGGAAACGTTTTTGCTCCCTGGGTTTTGGTGAACTAATTGATGACCTGAAAGATGTTCAATATGTATCACTGTCTGTTGATGCATCGAATAACGGACATGTAGATTGCTTCCTGTTATGGTTCACCATTCCAAGGCTTATGAAGGCAGTTCGTGTGTGCAAACTAAACTTGTGGATTTTGTTGAACTTAAAGGAGAGACGTCAGAACTTATTGCAGCTGAGGTAATAATTGCTATGAATAAGTATGAATAGGGTTGTGGCATTATCAACAGGCAATACAAACACAAACTTTAGCAGCCTACAAGGTCATGGAAGAGAAAATATGCACACCAAAGTAAAGGCGAGCTTAAAAAGGCCTTGGATGCCCAGCTCGCATCGTGCACAATTGTGCCTGAACTGCAAGGGACGCAATCCCTGTGGACGTTCAGAACATTCTAAGTAGGATTTTTGGATATTTTCAAATATTCACTGTTCACCTGGAAAGATTGCAAAGTTTTTGTGAGCACATGGGACAAGAATATCAGAATATACTGAACTACAGTATCAGTTGGCTGTCAGTTACTTTTTAAAAAATTCATTCATGAGATGTGGGCATCGCTGGCAAGGCCAGCATTTATTGCCCATCCCTGATTGCCCACGAGAAGTTGGTGGTGAGCTGCCTTCTTGAACCGCTGCAGCCCCGTGTGGTGAAGGTACTCCCACAGTGATGTTGAGCAGCGAGTTCCAGGATTTTGACCCAGCGACGATAAAGGAATGGCAATATACTTCCAAATCAGAATGGTGTGTAACTTGGAGGGGAAGTTGCATGTTCCCATGCACCTGCTTCCCTTGTTCTTCCAGGTGGTAGAGGTCGTGGCTTTGGGAGGTGCTGCCAAAGAAGCCTTGGAGAGTTACTGTAGTGTATCTTGTAGAGGCTACACACTGCAGCCACAGTGAGCTGGTGGTGGAGGGAGAGAATATTTAAGGTGGTGGATGGGGTGCCAATCAAGCGGGCTGCTTTGTCCTGGATGCTGTCAAGCTTCTTGAATGTTGTTGGAGCTGCACTCATGCAGGCAAGTAGTGGCATTGCACTCCTGACTTGCGCCTTGTAGATGGTGGAAAGGCTTTGGGGAGTCAGGAGGTGAGACACTCGCCGCAGAATACCCAGCCGCTGACTGGTTCTTGTTGCCACAGTATTTACGTGGCTGGTCCAGTTAGGTCTCTGGTCAATGGTGACCCCCTAGGATGTTGATGGTAGGGGATTCAGCGATGGTAATGCCGTTGAATGTCATGGGGCAGTGGTTAGACTCTCGCTTGTGTGGCGCGAATGTTACTTGCCACTTATCAGCCCATGCCTGAATGTTGTCGAGGTCTTGCTGCATGCGGGCATGGACTGCTCCATTATCTGAGGAGTTGTAAATGACTCACCACTGTGCAGTCATCAGCGAACATCCCCACTTTTGACCTTATGATGGAAGGAAGGTCATTGATGAAGCAGCTGAAGATGGTTGGACCTAGGACACTGTCCTGAGGAACTCCTACAGCGATGTCCTGAGGCTGTGATGATTGACCTCCAACAACCACAACTATATTCCTTTGTGCTAGATATGATTCCAGCCAGTGGAGAGTTTTCCCCCTGATTCCCATTGACTTCAGTTTTACTCGGGCTCCTTGATGCCACAATCAGTCAAATGCTACCTTGATGTCAATGGCAGTCACTCTCACCTCACCTCTGGAATTCAGCTCCTTTGTACATGTTTGGACCAAGGCTGTAATGAGATCTGGAGCCGAGTGGTCCTGGCGGAACCCTAACTAAGCATCGGTAAGCAGGTTATTGGTGAGTAAGTGCCACTTGATAGCATTGTCGACAACACCATCCATTCTGATGATTGAGATAAACTGATGGGGCGATAATTGGACAGATTGGATTTGTCCTGTTTTTTTGTGGACAGAACATACCTGGGCAGTTATCCACATTGTCAGGTAGATGCCAATGTTGTAGCTGTACTGGAACAGCTTGGCTAGTGGCAAGGCTAGTTCTGGAGCACAAGTCTACAGCACGACAGCCGGCATGTTGTCGGGGCCCATAGCCTTTGCTGTATCCAGTGTGTTTAGTCATTTCTGTAATTCACGTGGAGTGAATCGAATTGGTCATACAATACATATGTGCATGGGGAAAGCAAAAAGATGATTTGAGAGATTTGAAGTGTCTGCTTTTAAAGAAAGTTACTTTAAGATCCGAGGTTGAAACTGCAGTAGAATTACTGCAGTAGAAATGTCCGAATGTGACACTGTTTGATGAAGTTTAGGGGTGGAAGATTTTTGTCTATGGACAATTTATGTCTCTTAAGACATTATTTGGGAAACTGTGAAAATTAAGAGTGACATGTTTTGTATTAATGTGCATATAAACTATTTCCTCCTCATCATCATAGGCAGTCCCTCGGAAGCGAGGAAGACTTGCTTCCACTCTTAGCATGAGTTCTTAGGTGGCTGAACAGTCCAATACGAGAACCACAGACTCTGTCACAGATGAGACAAACAGTCGTCGACGGAGGGGGCGGGTGCTTGGGACTGTTTGCCTCACGCTCTTTCCGCTGCCTGCGCTTGATTTCTGCACACTCTCGGCGACGAGATTCGAGCTGCTCAGCGCCCTCCCGGATGCACTTCCTCCACTTAGGGCGGTCTTGGGCCAGGGACTGCCAGGTGTTGTTGGGGATGTTGCAGTCTATCAGGGAGGCTTTGAGGGTATCCTTGAAACATTTCCGCTGCCCACCTTTGGCTCATTTGCCGTGAAGGAGTTCCGAATAGAGCGTTTGCTTTGGGAGTCTCGTGTCTGGCATGTGAACTATGTGGCCTGCCCAGCAGAGCTGATCAACTGTGGTCAGTGCTTCAATAAACTATGTAAAATCATTTTGGTTGTAGTTTTATAATGCGCCATTAGATGGCGAATGTCATTTCTGTGAATTCTCATTGCGACAAAAACAACAACTTGTATTCATATAGCGGCTTTAAAGTAAAATTTCCCAAGGCGCTTCACAGCAGGGGTTTGACACTGAGCCACATAAGAAGATATTAGGGCAGATGCAAGAGGTAAGTTTTAAGGAGCATCATAAAGGTGGAGAGAGAGGTAGAGAGGTTTAGTGAGGGAATTCCAGAGCTTAGGGCCTGGGCAACAGAAGGCACAGCCACCGATGGTTGAACGATTAAAATCAGGGATGCTCAAGAGGCCAGAATTAGAGGAGCGCAGATATCGCGGCGGGTTGTAGGACTGGAGGAGATTACAGAGATAGGGAGGGGCAAGGCCATGGAAGGATTTGAATACCCCATGCAGGGGTTTTGCTTCTTGGGGCACTGGCACAAGTACTGGGGAAGGAGGGAGCTGTTCTGTTGGGATGGGCACTGTTGTGTTCCTAACACAGATGAGACTGCACACAGGGAGGTTAAAGTAACAGTGACCTCAGTCTTTATTAAGACACTCCAGAGTCAGGAACAGGCCTTAGGGGCCGGCTTATATACAGTGCTCCAAAGGGATGCTGGGATCCCTTGGGACTTCAGGGGATGCGCTCCCTGGTGGCGGAATATGGGAGTGCATGCTTTACAGATGCACAACATCACTCCCCCTCCAAAGTCAAAGTGAAAACTATTTACAAAGTGAGGTGGTCGGGAGCCTTTCTTTCCCTGGTGGACCGCCTCGGTACAAATGTCTGTTCTGGAGTGTTGGCTGTGCCCTCGCTGGGCTGGTGTGTTGTTGGCCCTGCAGGGCTGCTGGGTGAGCCTGGCCTTGCTGGGTTGTTGGGCGAGGTGGGTTCAATTTCCTGGTCCGGGATGGTGTCGTTGATCCTTTGGGTGTGTGTTGTGGGCTCAAAAAAGGTGGTGTCTGCCGTGGGTTGTTCAGGGCAGTCTGTGAACCGCAGCCTCGTTTGGACCAGGTGCTTTCTGCAAATTTGTCCATTATCTAGTTTGACTACAAACACCCTACTCCCTTCTTTAGCTATCACCATGCCCGCGATCCACTTGGGACCATGTCCATAGTTTAGCTCATACACAGGATCATTCAGATCAATTTCCCGTGAGACAGTAGCGCGACCATCGTTTACATTTTGTTGCTGCCGCCTGCTCTCTACCTGATCATGCAGGTTGGGCTGGATCAGCAAGAGTCTGGTTTTCAGTGTCCTTTTCATGAGTAGCTCAGCCGGGGGCACCCCTGTGAGCGAGTGGGGTCTCGTGCGGTAGCTGAGCAGTACTCGAGACAGGCAGGTTTGGAGTAAGACTTCTGTGAC
Source organism: Pristiophorus japonicus (assembly GCF_044704955.1). Classification (NCBI taxonomy): domain Eukaryota; kingdom Metazoa; phylum Chordata; class Chondrichthyes; family Pristiophoridae; genus Pristiophorus; species Pristiophorus japonicus. The sequence goes on from NC_091994.1 coordinate 82,755,041, forward strand.
TCGTTTAAGGATCTGTTTGCTTGTTTGTACTGCCCGCTCTGCCTGCCCATTGGAGGCTGGTTTAAACGGGGCCGATGTTTGATCCAATTGCAGGTCATGAATTCTTTAAATTCGGCACTGGTGAAACAAGGCCCGTTGTCACTGACAAGTATGTCAGGCAGGTCGTGGGTGGCAAACATGGCCCTCAGGCTTTCAATGGTGGCGGTGGCGGTGCTTCCCGACATTATTTCACGTTCAATCCATTTTGAAAAAGCATCCACCCCCACCAGGAACATTTTACCGAGAAACGGGCCCACATAATCAACATGGATCCTCGACCATGGTCTGGAGGGCCAGAACCACAAAATTAGTGGTGCCTCTCTGGGCGTGTTGCTCAACTGAGCACACATGCTGCATTTCCGTACACAGGACTCTAAGTCAGAGTCGATACCGGGCCACCACACGTGGGATCTGGCTATCGCTTTCATCATTACTATACCCGGGTGTGTGCTGTGGAGATCCGAGAGGAACGTCTCCCTGCCCTTTTTGGGTGGCACTACGCGGTTACCCCACAACAGGCAGTCTGCCTGAATGGACAGCTTGTCCTTTTGCCGCTGGAACGGCTTGATTAGCTCTTGCATTTCAACGGGGATGCTGGCCCAGCTCCCATGCAGTACACAGTTTTTTACAAGGGACAGCACAGGATCTTGGCTGGTCCAAGTCCTAATCTGGTGGGTCGTGACAAGTGATTTATCATTTTCAAACGCTTCCATGACCATCAACAAGTCTGCGGGCTGCGCCACCATCAACAAGTTTGCAGGCTGCGCCATTTCCACCCCCGTGGTGGGCAATGGTAGCCGACTGAGAGCATCCGCACAGTTCTCGGTGCCTGGCCTGTGGCGGATGGCATAGTTATATGCTGATAGCGTGAGTGCCCACCTTTGTATGCAGGCTGAGGCATTAGTATTTATCCCCTTGTTTTCAGCGAACAGGGATATGAGGGGCTTGTGATCGGTTTCCAGCTCAAATTTGAGGCCAAACAGGTACTGATGCATTTTCTTTACCCCGAACACACACGCTAATGTCTCTTTCTCAATCATGCTGTAGACCCTCTCTGCCTTAGACAAGCTCTTGGAGGCATAGGCGACAGATTGCAACTTCCCCGCAATGTTAGCTTGTTGTAATACACACCCAAGTCTGTACGACGACGCATCACATGCTAACACAAGTCTTTGTCACGGGTTATAGAATACAAGCAGCCTGTTGGAGCATAAAATGTTTCTGGCTTTCTCAAAAGCAATTACTTGTTTTTTTTTCCATACCCAGTTCTCACCTTTACGCAATAACACATGTAGGGGCTCTAAGAGGGTGCTGAACCCCAGTAGGAAGTTACCAAAATAGTTGAGGAGTCCCAGGAACGACCGCAGCTCCGTGACGTTCTGTGGCCTGGGCACGTTCCTGATAGCCTCTGTTTTGGTATCTGTGGGCCGAATGTCGTCCGCCGCGATCTTTCTCCCCAAAAACTCCACTTCTGTTGCCATGAAGAAGCAATTTCGACCTCTTCAGCCGCAGCCCTACGCAATCCCGTCGCTGGAGGACCTCCTCCGGCTTTGTAGGTGCGCGATGGTGTCCCGACCTGTGACCAATATGTCGTCCTGAAAAACCACCTTGCGTGGTACTGACTTGAGTAGGCTCTCCATGTTTCTCTGGAAGATCGCTGCAGCTGACCGAATTCCAAAAGGGCATCTGTTGTAAATGAACAGTCTCTTGTGCATGTTGATGCAGGTGAGGCCCTTCGAAGATTCCTCCAGCTCCTGCGTCATGTAGGCCAAAGTAAGGTCGAGCTTGATGAATGTCTTGCCTCCTGCCAGCGTCGCAAATAGGTCATCTGCCTTAGGTAGCGGGTATTGGTCCTGCAGCGAGAAACGATTAATAGTTACTTTACAATCACCGCAAATCCTGACCGTGTCATCATTTTTGAGTACTGGAACAATCGGGCTGGCCCACTCACTGAATTCCATTGGGGAGATGATGCCCTCACTTTGCAGCCTGTCCAGCTCGATTTCCACTCTCTCCCTCATCATGTGAGGTACTGCTCGCGCCTTGTGGTGAATGGGTTGTGCCTCTGGGACCAAGTGGATCCGCACCTTCGCCCCAGAAAAGTTTGCAATGCCTGGCTCAAAAAGGAAAGGAAATTTGTTAAGAACCTGGGTACATGAGGCCTCATCAACATGTGATAGCGCTCGGATGTCATCCCAGTTCCAGCGGAATTTGCCCAGCCAGCTCCTTCCAAGCAGTGTGGGGCCATCACCCGTGACAATCCAGAGTGGCAGTTCGTGCACCGTGTCCTCGTAGGTGACCTTGACCATGGCGCTGCCCAGGACAGTGATGAGCTCTTTGGTGTATGTTCTCAGTTTCGTGTGGATGGGGCTCAGGGCTGGTCTGAGTGCCTTGTTGCACCAGTCTCTCAAACATCTTTTTACTCATGATGGATTGGCTAGCGCCAGTGTCCAGTTCCATGGCTACGTGTAAGCCATTCAATTTTACATTTAGCATTATAGCTGGACATTTTGTCGAAAATGTGTGCACCCCGTGTACTTCAGCATCTGCCTCCTCTCTCTGAGGCTCGAAATTGCTTTGATCCACCATGTACCGATCTTCCTCTGCCACGTGGTGGTTATCAGGTTTTGCAGAGCTTGCAGCTCGTCTGCAAGCTTGTTGGAGGTGCCCCATTGTTCCACAGCTCTTGCAAACATACCCTTTGAAGCAGCATGAATATGCTGAATGGAAGCCTCCACAACGCCAACAAGGTGTGAATTGCCTTGCATTCATCCTTTGTTGCGGACTCTGAGTCATCTGGGTCACCTGAGGCCTGTGCTATCGCAATGGCCTTACTGAGGGTCGGTGTCTCTACAGTCAATAGTTTTCGTAGGATAGTCTCGTGGCCAATGCCCAGTACAAAAAAGTCTCTGAGCATCTGCTCTAGGTAGACATCAAACTCACATTGTCCTGCAAGTCGCCTTAGCTCGGCGACGTAACTCGCCACTTCCTGACATTCAAATCGCTGGCACATGTAGAACCGATACCTCGCCATTAGCACGCTCTCCCTCGGGTTAAGATGCTCCCGAACCAGTGTACACAGCTCCTCATATGACTTGTCTGTGGGTTTCACCGGAGCCAGAAGATTCTTCATGAGGCTGTAGGTCGGTGCCCCGCAGACCGTGAGGAGGACCGCTCTCCTTTTTGCAGCGCTTCCTTCTCCATCCAGCTCGTTGGCCACAAAGTACTGGTCTAGCCGTTCGACATAGGCTTCCCAGTCCTCGCCCTCCGAGAGCTTCTTCAGGATGCCCACAGTTTGCTGCATCTTTGCGTTGGATTCGTATACTCGTCGCCAGTTGTTGTGCTCCTAACACAGATGAGACTGCACACAGGGAGGTTAAAGTAACAGTGACCTCAGTCTTTATTAAGACACTCCAGAGTGAGGAACAGGCCTTAGGGACCGGCTTATATACAGTGCTCCCAAGGGATGCTGGAATCCCTTGGGACTTCAGGGGATGCGCTCCCTGGTGGCGGAACATGAGTGCATGCTTTACAGATACACAACAGGCACCACTTAAACCGGGCTGGAACCAGTATCCTGGTGAATCGAATAACTAGGGCAGTAGGCAGGACTTTAAACTAATGAAGGGGGGAGGGAGTATTCAGGAAAGTGTAAATTTAAAAGCAGCAAGAGAAATGTCAAGGCTCTGGAGCAGAGCAGAGTTTGGGATAAAAATAAACAGAGTGGGTCAGGAAGGGACAGAGAGAGTAACAAAGGCCATCAGTAACTAAGGTGACATCAGGGGAAAATAGAAAAAAGTCAAAGCTAAAGACACTATATCTGAATGCGTGAAGCATTCACAACAAAATAGATGAATTAATAGCGCAGATAGAAATTATTAGGTTTGATTTAATGGGCTGGATTTTCGGCTTTGACGATTTTGGGGCGATAATGGCGGCAGGACGGTAAAGTTTGTGCCCAGGAATAGTTTGCACCTCAGTCATCAAAATTGGGGAGCTGGGCCTGTAAGTCTGCCTGTAGGAGCTGGCATATCTCTGTGACCACATTTTTTCAGAAGCACAGCCTTCTAACATACTGTGCCTCAGAGAGCTGGAGGTATGAGCGATGTTCCCTGTAAATGCATGGGGGGGTAAGACCTCCTCCCCATACGTTTGCGACCTCTTCGATTACGTTGCAAATGATCAATAATACACCTTCTTCCAGCTCGAAGCTGTATGAATATAGCAGCCAGGATTACTGGCTCCCGACCTAGCATGACCCCTATATCTTTTAAAATGTCCTTATATGTCCTTTATAAAACAAACTAGAAACTCACATAAAGTTCACAATGAAAAGAATCAACTAACGCAGTTGTCTTCTCCCAATCCTTTTAATCACTCACAACTCCAACTTTCTCCTCCGTTTTCAACATGGCGGCGTTAGCACCTGGTGCACCCTGGGTCCGACTGCTTTTTCTTGGCACATTCTTGGGCGGACGCTAGAAAGTTCCACCCAGGGCACTAGAGCAGTGATGCACGCCGATTTACGTCATCAAAATGGTCAAAACAGCGGCGGGCGGTAAGTTTTAGCGCCGCCGCAAACCCATTGGCGAAAGTTCCGCCCGGGCGCAAAATCCTGTGCGCTTTGTTTTTCGCCCAAAAATCATTTTTTCACCCTGCCGAGGTACTAAATGGGGCGCAAATCAGCCGAAAATCCAGCCCAAAGGGTCTTAGCTCTGAAAGAAGGAGGGAGAGAGAAAACAGGGAATTATAGACCGGTCAGCCTGACCTCAGTAGTGGGTAAAATGATGGAATCAATTATTAAGGATGTCATAGCAGCGCATTTGAAAAAAGGTGACATAGGTCCAAGTCAGCATGGATTTGTGAAAGGGAAATCATGCTTGACAAATCTTCTAGAATTTTTTGAGGATGTTTCCAGTAAAGTGGACAAGGGAGAACCAGTTGATGTGGTATATTTGGACTTTCAGAAGGCTTTCGACAAGGTCCCACACAAGAGATTAATGTGCAAAGTTAAAGCGCATGGGATTGGGGGTAGTGTGCTGACGTGGATTGAGAACTGGTTGTCAGACAGGAAGCAAAGAGTAGGAGTAAATGGGTACTTTTCAGAATGGCAGGCAGTGACTAGTGGGGTACCGCAAGGTTCTGTGCTGGGGCCCCAGCTGTTTACATTGTACATTAATGATTTAGATGAGGGGATTAAATGTAGTATCTCCAAATTTGTGGATGACACTAAGTTGGGTGGCAGTGTGAGCTGCGAGGAGGATGCTATGAGGCTGCAGAGTGACTTGGATAGGTTAGGTGAGTGGGCAAATGCATAGCAGATGAAGTATAATGTGGATAAATGTGAGGTTATCCACTTTGGTGGTAAAAACAGAGAGACAGACTATTATCTGAATGGTGACAGATTAGGAAAAGGGGAGGTGCAACGAGACCTGGGTGTTATGGTACATCAGTCATTGAAGGTTGGCATGCAGGTACAGCAGGCGGTTAAGAAAGCAAATGGCATGTTGGCCTTCATAGCGAGGGGATTTGAGTACAGGGGCAGGGAGGTTTTGCTACAGTTGTACAGGGCTTTGGTGAGGCCACACCTGGAGTATTGTGTACAGTTTTGATCTCCTAACTTGAGGAAGGACATTCTTGCTATTGAGGGAGTGCAGCGAAGATTCACCAGACTGATTCCCGGGATGGTCGGACTGACCTATCAAGAAAGACTGGATCAACTGGGCTTGTATTCACTGGAGTTCAGAAGAATGAGAGGGGACCTCATAGAAACGTTTAAAATTCTGACGGGTTTAGACAGGTTAGATGCAGGAAGAATGTTCCCAATGTTGGGGAAGTCCAGAACCAGGGGTCACAGTCTAAGGATAAGGGGTAAGCCATTTAGGACCGAGATGAGGAGAAACTTCTTCACCCAGAGAGTGGTGAACCTGTGGAATTCTCTACCACAGAAAGTAGTTGAGGCCAATTCACTAAATATATTCAAAAGGGAATTAGATGAAGTCCTTACTACTAGGGGGATCAAGGGGTATGGCGAGAAAGCAGGAAGGGGGTACTGAAGTTGCATGTTCAGCCATGAACTCATTGAATGGCGGTGCAGGCTAGAAGGGCTGAATGGCCTACTCCTGCACCTATTTTCTATGTTTCTATGAATCAGTTTGGGTGGAGCGAAGAAACAGCAAGTGGCAGCAAACATTGGTGGGAGTTGTTTATACAGTAGTTGTAATGTAGGGCAGAGTATAAATCAGGAAATTAGAGGCGCATGTAACAAGGGTAATACAGTAATCATACAGTAATCTACATATAGACTGAGCAAACCAAATTTGTGGTAATAATGTGGAAGACGAATTCATGCAATGTATACAAGATAATTTTCTAGATCAGTATGTTGAGGAACCAACTAGGGAGCAGACTATTTTAGATCTAGTATTGTGCAATAAGAAAGGGCTAATTAAAAACCTTGCAGTAAAGGGGCCCTTAGGGAAGAGAGACCATAATATGATAAAATTTTATATTAAGTTTGAAAGTGATTTCGTTAAATCTGAAACTAGGATCTTAAATCTAAACAAAGCAAACTATGTAGGTATGAAGGGTGAGTTAGCAAAGGTAGATTGGGAAACTATATTAAAAGGTATGACGGTAGACAAGCAATGGCTAGCATTTCAAAAATGAATACATAATTTACAACAAATATACATTCCTTTAAGGCACAAAAATTCCACAGAAAAAGTGGTCCAACTGTGGCTAACAAGAGAAGTTAAAGATAGTATTAGATCAAAGGAAGAGGCTTATAATGTTACCAAAAAGAGCAGTAAGCCTTAGGATTGGGAGCTTTTTAGAATTCAGCGAAGAGGACTGAGAAATTGATGAAGGGAAAATAAAATATGAGAGTAAACCAGCGAGAGGCATAAAAACAGACTGTAAAAGCTTCTATGGGTATGTAAAAAGGAAAAGATTAGCAAATGTGGGTCCCTTACAGGCGGAGACAGGAGAATTATAATGGGGAATAAGGAAAGAGCAGAGAAATTTAACAAAATTAAGGCTCATGGGATTGGGGGTAATATACTAGCATGGATTGACGATTGATTAATGGACAGAAAACAGAGAGTAGGAATAAATGGGTTATTTCGGGTTGGCAGATTGTAACTAGTGGGGATACGCAAGGATCAGTGCTTGGGCTTCAGCTATTCACAATCTAAATCAATGATTTGGATGAGAGGGCCAAATGTAATTTATCCAAGTTTGCAAATGATATACAGCGAGGTGAGAATTAAGAGTTGTGAGGAGGATGCAAAGAGACTTTAAGGGGATATAGACAGCCTAAGTGAGTTGATATGAACATGGCAAATGGAATATAATGTGGAGAAATGTGAAGTTATCCACTTTGGTAGGAAAAATAGAAAAACAGAGTATTTTTTAAACAGTGAAGGATTGGGAAATGTTGTTCAAAGTGACGTGGGTGTCCTTGCACATGAATTACTGAAAGATAATGTTGTGTATCTGTAAAGTATGCACTCCCATGTTCCGCCACCAGGGAGCGCATTCCCTGAAGTCCCAAAGGATCCCAGCATCCCTTGGGAGCACTGTATATAAGCCAGCCTCTAAGGCGTGTTCCTCACACTGGAGTGTCTTAATAAAGACTGAGGTCACTGTATCTTTAACCTCTCTGTGTGCAGTCTCATCTGTGTTAGGAACACAATAACTGGCGATGAGTATATGAATCCAACGCAAAAATGCAGCAAACTGTGGGCATCCTGGAGAAGTTCTCGGAGGGTGAGGACTGGGAAGCCTATGTCGAACGGCTAGACCAGTACTTTGTAGCCAACGAGCTGGACAGAGAAGGAAGCGCTGCAAAAAGGAGAGCGGTCCTCCTCACGGTCTGCGGGGCACCGACCTACAGCCTCATGAAGAATCTTCTGGCTCCGGTGAAACCCACAGATAAGTTGTATGAGGAACTGTGTACACTGGTTCGGGGCATCTTAACCCGAGGGAGAGCGTGCTGATGGCGAGGTATCGGTTCTACACATGCCAGTGATCTGAAGGTCAGGAAGTGGTGAGCTACGTCGCCGAGCTCAGGCGACTTGCGGGCCAATGTGAGTTTGATGGCTACCTGGAGCAAATGCTCAGAGACTTTTTTGTACTGGGCATTGGCCACGAGACCATTCTACGAAAACTTTTGACTGTAGAGACACCAACCCTTGGTAACGCCATTGCAATAACACAGGCGTTTATGTCCACCAGTGATAACACCAAACAAATCTTTCAGCACACAAGTGCTAGCAATGTTCATAAATTAACTGGAACTGTGTTTGCGAGCAGAAATGTACACGGCAGAAACCACGAGTCTGCAACTGCCAGCAGGCCTCAGGTGACCCAGATGACTCAGAGTCCGCAACAAAGGATGAATGCAAGGCAATTCACATCTTGTTGGCATTGTGGAGGCTTCCATTCAGCCTATTCATGCCGCTTCAAAGGGTATGTTTGTAAGAGCTGTGGAACAATGGGGCACCTCCAATGAGCTTGCAGCCTGCTAACCACCACGTGGCAGAGGAAGATCGGTTCATGGTGGATCAAAGCAATTTCGAGCCTCAGAGAGAGGAGGCAGATGCTGAAGTACACAGGGTGCACACATTTTCAACGAAATGTCCACCTATAATGCTAAATGTAAAATTGAATGGCTTACCTGTAGCCATGGAACTGGACACTGGCGCTAGCCAATCCATCATGAGTAAAAAGATGTTTGATAGACTGTGGTGCAACAAGGCACTCAGACCAGCCCTGAGCCCCATCCATACGAAACTAAGAACGTATACCAAAGAGCTTATCACTGTCCTGGGCAGCGCCATGGTCAAGGTTACCTACGAGGACACGGTGCACGAACTGGCACTCTGGATTGTCCCGGGCGATGGCCCCACAATGCTTGGAAGGAGCTGGCTGAGCAAAATCCGCTGGAACTGGGATGACATCCGAGTGCGATCACATGTCAATGAGGCCTCATGTACCCAGGTTCTTAACAAATTTCCTTCCCTTTTTGAGCCAGGCATTGGAAACTTTTCTGGGGCGAAGGTGTGGATCCTCTTGGTCCCAGAGGCATGACCCATTCACCACAAGGCGTGAGCAGTACCTCACATGATGAGGGAGAGAGTGGAAATCGAGTTGGACAGGCTGCAAAGTGAGGGCATCATCTCCCCAGTGGAATTCAGCGAGTGGGCCAGCCCGATTGTTCCAGTACTCAAAAGTGATGGCACGGTCAGGATTTACGGCGATTATAAAGTAACTTTTAATCGTTTCTCGCTACCTAAGGCAGACGACCTATTTGCGACGCTGGCAGGAGTCTTCGAAGGGACTCACCTGCATCAACACGCACAAGGAACTGTTCATTTACAACAGATGCCCATTTGGAATTCGGTCGGCTGCAGCGATCTTCCAGAGAAACATGGAAAGCCTCCTCAAGTCTGTACCACGCACGGTGGTTTTTCAGGACGACATATTGGTCATGGATCGGGACACTGTTGAGCACCTACAAAACCTGCTGGAGGTCCTCCAGCGACTGGATCGCGTAGGGCTGCGGCTGAAGAGGTCAAAATGCGTCTTCATGGCAATAGAAGTGGAGTTTTTGTGGAGAAAGATCACAGCGGACAACATTCGGCCCACAGATGCCAAGACAGAGGCTATCAGGCACCCAGGCCACAGAACGTCATGAAGCTGCAGTCATTCCTGGGATCTCAACTATTTTGGTAACTTCCTTCCGGGGTTAAGCACCCTCTTAGAGCCCCTACATGTGTTATTGTGTAAAGGTGAGAACTGGGTATGGGGAAAAAAACAAGTAATTGCTTTTGAGAAAGCCAGAAACATGCTCCAACAAGCTGCTTGTATTGTATAACCCATGTAAAAGACTTGTGCTAACATGTGATGCGTCGTACGGAGTCGGGTGTGTATTACAACAAGCTAACGTTGCAGGGAAGTTGCAATCTCTCGCCTGTGTCTCCAGGAGCTTGTCTAAGGCCGAGAGAGCCGACAGCATGATTCAGAAAGAGGCATTAGCGTGTGTGTTCGGGGTAAAGAAAATGCATCAGTATCTGTTTGGCCTCAAATTTGAACTGGAAACCGATCACATGCCTCTCATATCCCTGTTCGTTGAAAACAAGGGGATAAATACTAATGCCTCAGTCCGCATACAAAGGTGGGCACTCGCGCTATCAGCGTTTAACTATACCATCCGCCACAGGCCAGGCACCGAGAACTGTGCGGATGCTCTCAGTCGGCTACCATTGCCCACCACGGGGGTGGAAATGGCGCAGCCTGCAAACTTGTTGATGGTGGCACAGCCTGCAGACTTGTTGATGGTCATGGAAGCGTTTGAAAATGATAAATCACCTATCACGGCCCGCCAGATTAGGACTTGGACCAGCCACGATCCTCTGCTGTCCCTGGTAAAAAACTGTGTACTGCATGGGAGCTGGGCCAGCATCCCCGTTGAAATGCAAGAGCTAATCAAGCCGTTCCAGCGGCGAAAGGACGAGCTGTCCATTCAGGCAGTCTGCCTTTTGAGGGGTAACTGCGTAGTGCTACCAAAAAAGGGCAGGGAGACGTTCATCTCGGATCTCCATAGCACACACCCGGGTATAGTAATAATGAAAGCGATAGCCAGATTCCACGTGTGGTGGCCCGGTATCGACTCTGACTTAGAGTCCTGTGTACGGCAATGCAGCATGTGTGCTCAGTTGAGCAACACGCCCAGAGAGGCACCACTAAGTTTGTGGTCCTGGCCCTCCAGACCATGGTCGAGGATCCATGTCGATTATGCAGGCATGTTTCTCGATAAAATGTTCCTGGTGGTGGTGGGTGCTTTTTCAAAATGGATTGAATGTGAAATAATGTTGGGAAGCACCGCCACCATTGAAAGCCTGAGGGCCATGTTTGCCACCCACGGCCTGCCTGACATATGGTCAGTGACAACGGGCCATGTTTCACTAGTGCCGAATTTAAAGAATTCATGACCCGCAATGGGATCAAACATGTCACCTCGGCCCCGTTTAAACCAGCCTCCAATGGGCAGGCAGAGCGGGCAGTACAAACAATCAAACAGAGCCTCAAACGAGTCACAGAAGGCTCACTCCACCCACCTGTCCCGAGTACTGCTCAGCTACCGCACGAGACCCCACTCGCTCACAGGGGTGCCCCCGGCTGATCTACTCATGAAAAGGACACTTAAAACCAGACTCTCGCTGGTTCACCCCAACCTGCATGATCAGATAGAGAGCAGGCGGCAGCAACAAAATTGTCGCGCCACTGTGTCACGGGAAATTGATCTGAATGACCCTGTGTATGTGCTAAACTATGGACATGGTCCCAAGTGGATCGCGGGCACGGCGATAGCTAAAGAAGGGAGTAGGGTGTTTTTAGTCAAACTGGACAATGGACAAATTTGCAGAAAGCACCTGGACCAAACGGGGCTGCAGTTCACAGACTGCCCTGAACAACCCACAGCAGACACCACCTTTTTCGAGCCCACAATACACACCCAAAGGATCAACGACACCACCCCGGACCAGGAAATCGAATCCATCACGCCCAACAGCCCAGCAAGGCCAGGCTTACCCAGCAGCCCTGCAGGGCCAACAACACGCCAGCCCAGCGAGGGCACAGCCAACACACCAGAATAGACATTTGTACCGAGGCGGTCCACCAAGGAAAGAAAGGCTCCCGACCGCCTCACCTTGTAATTAGTTGTCACTTTGACTTTGGCGGGGGGGGGGGGGGGGGGAGGGGCGGAGTGATGTTGTGTATCAGTAAAGCATGCACTCCCATGTTCCGCCACCAGCATCCCTTGGGAGCACTGTATATAAGCCGGCCCCTAAGGCCTGTTCCTCACTCTGGAGTGTCTTAATAAAGACTGAGGTCACTGTTACTTTAACCTCTCTGTGTGCACTCGCATCTGTGTTAGGAACACAATAGTTAACATGCAGTTACAGTAAGCAATTAAGAAAGCAAATGGTATGTTGGCCTTTATTACAAGGGCATTTGAGTATATGAAAAAAAGATGTCTTACTGCAATTAGATAGGGCCCTGGTGAGACCACACCTGGAGTATTGTGTACAGTTTTGGTCTCATTACCTAAGGAAAGATATACTTGCCATAGAGGGAGTGTAACGAAGATTCACCAGACTGATTCCTGGGATGGGGGGATTGTCCTGTTATGAGAGATTGAGTATACTAGGGCTATATTCTCTAGAGTTTAGAAGAATGAGAGGTGATCTCATTGAAACATACAAAATTCTTACAGGGCTTGACAGGGTAGATGCAGGGAGGATGCTTTCCCTGGCTGGGGAGTCTAGAACGAGGGGGTCACAGTCTCATAATAAGGGGTCGGCCATTTAGGACTGAGATGAGGAGAAACTTCTTCACTCAGAGGGTGGTGAATCGTTGGAATTCTCTACCCCAGAGGGCTGTGGATGCTCACTCATTGACAGAGATCAAGACAGAGATCGATAGATTTTTGAATATTAATGCAATCAAGGGATATGGGGATAGTGCGGGGAAAGTGGAGTTGAAGTAGATCAACCATGATCTTATTGAATGACAGAGCAGGCTCGAGGGGCCGAATGCCGTATTCCTGCTCCTAATTCTTATGTTCTTATGAAAACAAGGATGAGATTTTTTAATTGAAGCACTGCTTAACCGGGAACCAATGCAGGTCAGCGAGCATATGGGTAATTGGTGAGCGGGACTTGGTTAATTATCTCTCTTGGTAGTCTGTCGTATCCAACAACGACATTGTTGTGCTAATCATCAATGGCATGTATCTTCAAGTGGCTGTATAGGCCAATTCTGGATGCACATAGTCTCTTGCACACCGGACAAGGGAAGTTTAGTGTGCCTGATGCTGACAATACTGCCACCTGATGTCGTCTATCTCTAGTGTCCCACAGGCATTGACATCGGCTTTCTTCGAAGGTCTGGCAAGCAGTCCTCGTGAGGGTTCGCCACTGGATTTTATTAGCTGCTGTATTCTCGAGGTCCTTTAGTCGGATGCCACAGTACTGGAGGTTAGCCTTAATGCAATCTTTATAGCACTTGCGGGGGTGCCCCTGGTGTCTTCAGCCTTCACAGAGCTCGCCGTGAAGAAGCTGAGGAGGGATCCTTGACTTATCCATGCGGATGACATGTCCAGCCCACCGGAACTGGTCTCGCATGATCATCACCTCAATGCTAGTTGTTTGTGCTATCCCCAGAATCTCAAGGTTTGACACCCGGTCTTGCCAGCGTATGTGGAGTATAGATCTGAGACTGCGCATGTGGAAAGCTTCCAGCTTTTTGGTATGTCGTCTGTAGGGTGTCCAGGTCTCACATCCATAAAGGAAAGATGAGAGAACAACTGCTCTATACACCGACAATTTAGTTGACAGTCGGATGTGGTGGTGACACAACACCTTGGTGCGCAAGCGACCAAGTGCTTGGCTGGCTTTGCAGATCCTTGCATCAATCTCCTTGTCCAATGACCCATCACTTGATATGGTGCTGCCAAGGTACTTGAAGCTGTCCACTGTCTTTCGTTGTATACTGCTGATGGAGACTGTGTGAACAGGTGCTGTGGTGCCAGGGGCAGGCTGATAGAGAACCTCAGTTTTACTATAACACTCGTTATATCCGCATTATCGTTGACTGCGTAATGATTAATGGAGGTTAACCTCTACACATATTCCACTAGCAGAAGCAACAATGTCATAATGTCGAGTTTCTTGAGATGCGACCTGGCTATTTTGCTGCGCAGCCACCCTGGATTCAGTTTAGAAAATAGGTCACCTTTCCCAACATAAATTAGCACTTTCAAGAAAGGTGTGGGGGAAATTGTGTGGCACCTTATTTATTCTTCAGACCTAGCCGGCAAGGACACGATGGGCCAAATGGCCCCCTTCTGTGTCCTAATTTTCTATAATTCTATGAAATTTACCTTGTGCCACTTTGAAGCTGTGGTCCCACTTTCAGAATTTAATATAAGTTTTTCAGATTTACATTTTTCCCGGGTCGGTCACTCTCTTCTTCGAAATGCAGCCTTTTTTTTTTAAATCAACCCCTTTGTCCCTGCTTCAGCAGAGAATCTGTCATGGCTGCACCTTCCCTCCTGCAGGTACTGACTGCCACCCCTTGCCCACTCACCTCCGCTCTCCCCGCCCTGCCGCCATTGTGTTGTGGCTCCGTCGCCATGGAGACCGGGCCGCCCGGAGCGGATTGAGGGACGGACCCGGCGCGGTCCGTGCGGAAATTGGTTCCGGCGGCCGTGGGCTGGGGAGGAGGAGGAGGAGGGGGGCAAGAGAAGCGGCGGCCTCGGGTTGCTTCCCGATCCATCCGTGCGGTGTCACTCGGGCCTGTGGTGAGTGAGCAGCGGTCCCCGGTCTCCCTTTGAGGCGGGAGGGCGGGTGGAACGGTTTGGTTTCAGTACCGGAGCCCGTCCTGCCGCTCAACGGCCGATTTCATTCAATTGCAGGCTGGGGCTTTTTAAAATATACCTTTATATATATATATATATAAATTGCAGCTCCTGTCAATGTTACATGACTCGGTGAAGGAGTTAGACCTCCCAGTCTGGCTCAGTGGGCCAGTTAGAGGACAAGGAGCCCCAGCTTCCAGCCTCGATTCCTCACCCCAGTCAAGTTTGTTTCATTTCGAACGGAGCAGGCTGAGTGAGGGGAGAGCTTATTGAGGCGTGTAAAATTCCGAGGGGCCTCGATAGAGTGGGTAGGTAGGACCTATTCCCTTCGCAGAGAGAGACTTGCATTTATATAGCGCCTGTCATGATCACTGGACGTCCCAAAGCGCTTTGCAGCCAATTAAATACTTTTTGGAGTGCAGTCACTGTTGTAATGTGGGAAACATGGCAGCTAATTTACGCAGACGGGCCAAGAACCAGGCGGCACAAATTTAAAGTAATTGGTAATGGATTTAGTGGGGATTTCAGGGGAAATGTCTTTACCCAGAGGGTGGTGGGGGTCTGGAACTCATTGCCTGAAAGGGCGGTAGAGGCATAAACCTTCACCACATTAAAAAAGTACCTGGATGTGCACTTGAAGTGCCGTAATGTACAAGGCTACGGACCAAGAGCTGGAACGTAGGATTAGGCTGGATAGCTTCTTGTCGGCAGGCGCAGACACGATGGGCCAAAGTGACCTCCTTCCATGCTGTGAATTTCTATGATTCTATAAGCTGGTTCCAACCAGAGTGGCCCTACAATTGACCTCCGTGACCCTGGGTTAGCGAAAGAGAAAAAATAAGCCAGTGATCCCACTCCTTATCACTATCCATTGAAATTGCCTATGTGTGGTCTTCAGAGCAGGGCATGGTCAGGCTTGACTGCCAAATAGCTTGTGAATACCTGTTGCCTCGCCTCGCACATCAACAGTGGCTGCGTGTGCAACGTTCACAGGGTGACTGTCTTCCATGAAATTGTAACCCTGTCAGAAGCCATTGCTGTCACGAAAGGAGGAGAGCAATTCGTATGTTTGGATCTAAATAAATATCAATTGTTGTACACAATGTAAGTCCAGTGATGACTCAGCTTTAGGTAGAGAGTGTTCATGACAATCCATTTCAAACTGCGTTCAGATTTACCCTCAAATTGTTCCTTTTGCAGGAGATGGAACCATCCTGTCGTAAGGAGAAGCCGAAGCCAAAGGAGCCGGCCTACCGAGGGGACAAAGCCAAACAGAAATCTGCTTTACAAGAACTCAAACAGAGGCAGCGAGCTGAGGTATATGATACAAGGCTGATTTGCTGATTAAGCGCTCAGTGAGTTACAAAGCAAGAGGCTGACCAAAGAGAATCTGCTGACGTCCAAAACCATGAGTAGAGATCAAGCAGTTTATGTTTGTTACCTGAACCCAGGCTTGAATTACAGTATTTGGTCGTGGTTATCCTGTATTACTGAAAGAAATAAAGACTTTCATTTATGTAGTACCTTTCACGACCACCAGACGTCCCAAAGCACTTTACAGCCAATGAAGTACTTTTGAAGTGCAGTCACTGTTGTAATGTGGGAATGCTGGTCCGCAAGTGGTAGCTACAGAGTATCTGATTTATACTGATTGGAGCGTGGGCAGATATAGCAGGAGCTGTGGGAGACTGTAGAGGGACGTGATCGGGGCCCAGGGGAGGCGCGAGTTCGGGGCCAGGGGCCCAGGGCCCAGGGGCAGCACGGGCCAGCCCACACTGCGATATGTATGCGCACTAGGTCCGTGCAGCAGAGCTGGTCTCCAGTCGTCTTGGGTAATCCTTGCCACTGGACCAAGACCTGACTGTCAAGCCCATGTGGTGGCTGGTGTGCTATAATGGCCACCCCACGTTAAAAAAATCCACGCACAGGCATCTTCCACCCTTCAGGATGTAGCTCGGATCCTTCATTGAAACACCTGTGAACTCGTCCTTTTTTTGGCATGCAAGCAAGTCATCCTCGTTTCGAGGGACCGCCTATGATGATGATGATGATTTATACTGCCTGGCTGGAATCATCCTCTTAGTCAGGAGAGAGCTTTTCTCCCGGTCAGTAATTTTTGCTGGGCTTGCCAATGTGGGCTTTCTCAGAATATTAAAAAAGATTAACCGTTGGATTGCAAAATTTTCACGTGGTCTATCAAACATCTTTTAAACCTGGATTGACCGTGAATTCATAGGCAATGTCAAGCCCAAGTGGGACAACCTCTCCAATGAGTAGGGTCATGGACCCACTGCGCTTCTAAGTCAGATCAGAGTTACATTGTCATTTTTGTGTCGCTTTGGAAACCACGTCACAATTCAAAAGTGTCGGTATGAATGCAAAATTAAATACACTGAGATATAATTTACAAAATCTTGGAAAATGGCATTTTCTTACCTTTTTTGAGACGTGTGTGTGTATGTTTTTTAACCTATTGCCATTATTGGAGCTCCAAGCAAGATTAGTTTTACCTCTGTCAAAATGAATTGTGAGATCTTAAGAAATATCAGTGCTCAGACCGATGGGATGAAAGTCTTTCCTGTTTGCTGGCTGTAAGGGTCTTGATGTGAAATGAGTTTGGGAAGTTTCCATCTAGTGTCCAAGAACACCAGCCTCGTCTGCTCTCTCAGGTGAAGGTAAAAGATCCCAAGGCACTATTTCAAAGAAGAGCAGGGGAGTTATCCCTGGTGTCCTGGCCAATATTTATCCCTCAATCAACATAACAAAAACAGATTGTCTGGTCATTATCACATTGCTATTTGTAGGAGCTTGCTGTGCGCAAATTGGCTGTCGCGTTTCCTACATTACAACAGTGACTACACTCCAAAAGACTTCATTGGCTGTAAAGTGCTTTGAGACATCCGGTGGTCATGAAAGGCGCTATATAAATGCAAGTCTTTCTTTCAGTTTGAAAACCTCTGCAATCCTATACTCCCAATGGAGAGCCTTACTTGACAGGCGTGCAGGTGGCGTGAATTGACGCCACGCTGTCCCTATCTCTAACATATTCATGCAGAATGCAGGGTTTCTGAATTTACTCTTAGCTGCCTAAGATTACATTGTTTACATCTTTTCATTGGTACGGTGCTGAACTTTATACTGTCTCCACCTCCCCCGACAGATCTACGCTTTGAACAAAGTGATGACGGAGCTGGAACAACAACAGTTTGAGGCTTTCTGCAAGCAGATGCAGTCGCAGAGCGAATGAGGACAGCACTGACTACCTGACACTCCACAGCCCAGAACAGGCAGCTTTTTTTTTAATAACACTAAATGCATACAAACAATGACGCATTAAAAACAAAACAATTCTATTCTTTGTTTTTAAGCAGACCTCAGAGTTAGACACAAAATAAATAACTCGTCTCTGATTACAACTTTTTGTCAGCAGAACAGGTCCCTATTGAATTATTTTGTTTCCCTCAAGTTAAAACGTTTCGGGTTACTGTATAGCGGGAACAACAATCAGCCAGGGTTGCCATCCAGTGTGTCCTGCTGAAAAGTATGCACGTGCCAATGTTGGGTGAAGTCCAGAAGGGCTTCAGTTGCAAGGACCTGCATGCAGGAATTAGTCTTTCAGTGCTTACTGTCAAGGATAAATGAAGAATGGCCAATTGAGTGAGGTACTAGGGGTGCTGTCGGTCCTCTCCTGAATCCAGATTCCAAACAAGGCTTCCTACCGACCCAGCTTCTCTTGCCCTCTGCAAAGAATGGCAATTATCTGCCATTTTATGAACTGAGTTGGGAAGAATAATCCTCACAAGCAATTCTTGTGTTGACATTTGCTCTTGTATATGAAAGTCTGGAGCGAGAAAAGGCAGTATGAACCAGCAAGCCTGCTGCACCCAGAATCCATGTATTATTCTAGCATGGAGTCCACCCTAAACCACCAGCACCATTTCCTGTTGATCCCCTCCAATAAGTAACACAAAATTCCTCACCTATCTCCCCTGAAAAATATCAGGCAGTGTTAATAATATCTCTCTAACCCACAAACCCCCCCCTCCTCAACAGATAGCGATCCAGTTCCCTCTTAAAGTTGGCCCTTGAATCTACTCCATTCTCTTCCAAATGTGCACTCCCTTGTGGGGGAAAAAAAAAAGCTTGTTCTGATTTCAGACCTTGCTCGAGTCTTATGAAGTTTGTAGTTGTGCCCTCTTGTATCTGTTTATCCTTCTTTCAAGCCACTATAGACTTGCTTTGCTTTGCTTCCAGCCAGCAGAGTTAAAAACAGTGTTCCCTCCAAACTGTGTGTGTGCACACGGTTGCGTGGTAATCTGCAAGGACCCGCGCGGGGCGCTCACGAGCTTTTACATTGGAAATACTGCGCATGCGCAGAAATTTAATGGGACCGTGCATTGATAGAAACAGGCCGCACAGAACATAGTACAGCCTACGGGGAACATTGGTTAAGAAGCTTCACTTTGCACCCAATACTAGGAAACTAATGCCTGACTCCAGAGCGAAGCAGGGTGAGCCTTCTCCAGCTTTACATTACCAATATGGTTGCTGTGTAAATGCACCTTATGGGTCAATGGAATCTTGGTTCAATAAGTTTTAAAGAGCCCTTGGAACAATCTTTTTAATTTCCTAAGCATTTGAACGTTTCCTTTGTTAGTAAATCAGTTTTGAATACAGGTGTTTCATCCAGCCTGACATGTCTGTATCTTGCAGGTCTCCAGGGATGATGTTGGATCACTCACTCTAGCTTAACCCCCAGTTGAAAAGGCCAGAAATGTCCTCCTTCCACCCTCAGTCACTCTAGATAGAGCATTAGAGCAACGTAGTCAGGAAGCCTGCCTGTAATATTGAGGGTTGGGATCAGCACAAATGATCTGGAATTTTCCTGGATAGATCGGGAGAAGCGTAAGCTGTAAAGGTTCGGAATTCTCCTCTGAGAGTGCCGTTCAGAATTGAGTGCAGAATGGAGCAATGATGAAAGTTAGATTACCTACTTTGTAAGGTCTTCATTCTTCAAATGGAAGTATTTTCCCATTGGTTTTCTTTAGAAAAAATGTGTATTTATATACGTGTTTATGTGTTTCATTATTTATTGTCATTATATACTGTAATTTATACGTGTTATTTCAGCTTCCCTGGGAAAAGTACTGGTAACAATCCGAGGGAGGCAAGATGGCTGCCACTGTAAATGACTATAAAGGTAGAACTTTAAAGGGGAATGAAAGTCTTATGTAGGATTTTTTGTTCAAAGTACTGCACAATGTCGATGTAAAAAAAAAATTATGAAAATATTTCAGGGTAGAGTTTCCGCTCGGTTGTGTTGTATTTTCCCAAACTCGGTGTAACTCGCGCAAAAGATCGTGGAGTTTTATCCGTAAATTACATCCAGCGCAAATCAAGTTTCCGCAATCTTTTGCACTAGATTCAAAAAAGATCGTGCTAGAAGCTGGCCCCGCCCACAAAACTGGCCTCGCCCCTGGGATGAATTAATCACCATTGGGAGTTTCTGCTAATTGCACTCGTTTGTGGTCTTCAAGGAGGCTCTAAAAATTAAGTTGGAACTTTTGGGCGCAAGGACACTAATTTGCACATTTTAAAAGCTTTTGAAATGTTTTTTCTAATTTAGTAAGAAACTGACTACTGTATCCCACTAACTAGCAAATGCTTCTGTGTATATTTTTAAGCCATTTGCAGTCATTTAGAATCAGGTTACTCACAGGTAGTGGATTGAATCTATGACTAAAAATACTCTCTTTTTTGTGATAAACCCATTTTCAGCTGTATTAATCAAACTGCACCAGGCTACCACACTTAAATATATCAAAGGAAAATTATTTAAAGCTGAAAAAAAAATTTATGAAACAATTATACGGGTTCGTGGCAGATTTTGCGTTTGGTGTTATGCAAATGAGTTTGAGCAGAAACTCGAGAATGAAAACACTTTTCAAAACTGGCGCAAATATGGGCCCATTTTGCACCTGGGTCACTGGTTGCAACCAAAGTGGAAACTCTAGGCCTTTATATTTAAACCAGTCTTGTTTCTTGCTCCAATGGAAACCCTCTTTCTCCCCCCCTGCCCCCCCCACCCCCCCCAGATCTCCTTCGTTCCGGAGCCTTGCCAGTGGTATCACTGACGGGAAGGAACTGTCTGCATCCCAGAACAGCTTCATTCATTTTAATAGGAACAGAGCCAACCCCCACCCCACCCTGACCCTGGGTAAAGCCAGTGAAGTCAGGCAGCTCTGCAATGGCTCTCGAGCTCAAACTACTGCAGGGTGCACTGAGCAGCAGCAGAGCTGTCCTGGTGGAGAGGAGGCCCAAAGTGGTGACTGACATCTTGTACAGGAAGTTTGACATTTTTAATACCTTTTTAAAAATTCAGTATGGGGCGAGGGATATTTGGAACAGGAACTACCCCCTGTCTTTCCTTTCACCTTTAATTATCCCCTACATTACAACAGTTCAAAAGTACTTTGTTGGCTGTAAAGTGCTTTTAGGACCTTATTTCAAAGAGCAAAACCGAGCAAAGCAACAGGCCTCTTTCAAACATTTGCTTTAAATGAGACAATGATGGTTTGAATTTTATTTTGTTGCTTAATGTTGTCAGAAAGTTTTGTAGAGGAATGATTGATCTACTCCTGGAGCAATGCCAACCAGCCTATCTTTTGTTGACTTGTTGAAATGATTAATCCTTCAGGCGTGCAGAATCATTGTCAGATGGATATTGGCTGATCAGATGTATGGGAACATGTTGGTGTTGCATTGATCAACTAATTCTGTTACATTATAATCCATTAGTTGCTTTCATTAGTGCGCCTATGTTGTTACAAGGGGTCAAAAATGATCTTATGGCTTTATGTATGCACTAGTTTTGCACAAAAGGATGCTAGTCTGGAGCTTCAAGCCACCAGTGTAGATACTCCGAAGATACACACTTAAAGATCAGCGTAGAACGGATAACAATAGATTGCTTCACCAGTGACTCTAAGGTAAGGTCTACCTCAGTCTCATACAGACCGTTGTGGTCCCCGGTTCAATCCTCACTCAGTGTTGAGATAGCTGGTTTCTCCCTGGGGCCATGGTAAGGAACATAAAGAATAGATGCAGGAGTAGACCATATGGCCCCTCAAGCCTGCTCCTTCATTCAACAGGATCATGGCTGAACTTCTACATCAACACCACTTTCCTGCCCGATATCCCTTAATTCCCGTAGTGCCCAAAAATCTATTGATCTTAGTCTTGAAGATATTCATCGACTGAGCATCCACAGGCCTCTAGAGTAGAGAATTCCAAAGATTCACAACCCTCTGAGTGAAAACATTTCTCCTCATCTCAGTCCTAAATGGCTGACTCCTTATCCTGAGACTATGGAGGTGAAATTCTGTTGCGTCCCGTTTGAGGGCGGTAACATCCGGGAGGCGAGACACTTTGTGCCAGGCGCGGAAGTCCTGCCCCGCTTGCTAAATTCGGGTTACCACCCCCAAAGGAAATGGAGCGCAAAATAACATGCTCCACTTCCTTTCTGGGGCAGTAGTGGGGTAGACGGGTCGGGAACCAGGTGCGGCACTACGCACCGTGGTTACCGCGAAAGTCGTTAGCGGCTTGCGCTGCACCCAACACCCGGGCGAAAAGTCGTTTGCGCCCCGTTAGCACCAACGGAAGGTGCAAACCACTCTAATCTCTAGGCCTGTGATTCCTAGTTCTAGACTCTCCTGCAGTAAGTACATTACAATCTGCTGCAATGCTTCGGAGTTAGGGAAGGTCAATTCAGCCAGGGTTTCCATTCCAGATTGCTATTCATTCACTTCTGCTGGAAGTGTGCAGGCATCGAGCTAGACTCTGATGTCTAAGACTCTGCTGCCACTCACTGTCGAGGCTTGAGTGGGATGCCAGGGGTTAATGCCAGCATACCCCAGTGAACGAGGTCAACATCTTCAGGTGAGGAAGGCAGCAAAGGGGGAAAAAATGGTTTAACATTTCAAGTAGGACCCTGCATCAGAACAGTTCTTGTGAAGAGTCCCACCTGAAACATTAACCAGTCTTTCTCTTTCTGAAACTAATGGATGAGCTCTGTCCTTTCAGCATTTTCTGTTTCTATTTCCTGCATTAAAAATAAGAACTTGGCATTTATTTAACACCTTTTAACTACCTCAGGACGTTCCAAAGCACTTTACAACCAATGAAGTACTTTTGAAGTGTTGTCACTGTTGTAATGGAGGGAAACGCGGCAGACAATTTGCGCACAGCAAGGTCCCACAAACAGCAAAGTGATAATGACTAAGTAATCTGTTTTTGTGATCTGGGTTGAGGGATAAATATTGGCCAGGACACTGGGGAGAATTTCCCTGCTCTTCCAATTATGCCATGGGATCTTTTACATACACCTGAGACGGCAGACGGGACCTTGATTTAACATCTCGTTTGAAAGACTGCAACTCCGACAGTGCAGCACTCCCTCAGTACCGTACTGAAGTGTCAGCCAAGATTAAGTGCTGAAGTCTCTAGTGTGGGACTTGAATCCATCACCCTGACTCCGAGACAAGAATGCTATCATTGAGCCAAGGCTGACACCTGTGTCTAGTCCAAGAATCATCGAGATCGATGTAACAAAAAACTTGGTGAGGTCACAGAGATTGGTTTCTCATTGTTGTATGAAACAAAACTGGTGTTTGTTGTATTTATGAATTAATTCGCTGAAGGAGAAGTCTGACTGTTTACACATACTGATGCTGGATACCCAGCTTGAAACTGCTATAATTCAATAACTTTTATAATAACCACGTTAAGTAACTTCACGCAAAGTTCTGATGAAGGTACTGTCACGGATCTTTGTGGGCCTATACTAAATAAAAAATTGCCTGGGAGTGTTCCTATAAAGCGTTTGAGTTATTGTCTCTGCTAAGCAGCCGCTAACATGCTGATGCCACTGTCTTCGGTCTCGCCACAAACTCCATTCCCCTCCCTGGTCACTGTCTGAGGCTAAAGCGGACTGTTTGCAACCTCGGCGTCCTATTTGACCCTGAGCTGAGCATCTGACCCCGTATCCTCTCCGTCGCCAACACTACCTACTTCCACCTCCGTAATATCGCCTATCTCCACGCCCGCATCAGCCGAAACCCTCATCCGTGCCTTTGTTACCTCCAGACTCAACTATTCCAATGCACTCCTGGCCCGTCTCCCATTTTCCTCCCTCCATAAACTTGAGCTTATCCAAAACTCTGCTGTCCTTATCCTAACTTGCACCAAGCCCCGTTCACCCATCATCCCTGTGCTCACTGATCTACATTGGCACCCAGTCCATCAATCCCCTAATTTTAAAATTCTCTTCCGTGTTCAGATCCCTCCATGCCCTCGCCCCTCCCTATTTCTGTAACCTTGTCCAGCACTGCAGCCCTCCGAGATCTTTGCACACCTCCAATTCTGGCCTCTTATGCAGACCCGACTTTCATTTCTTAACCATCATAACTTCAGCTGCCCAAGCTCTGGAATTCCCTCCCTAAACCTCTCCACCACTCATCCTTTAGGATGCTCCTTAAAACCTACCTCTTTGACCAAGATTTCATTCACCTGTCCAATATCTCTTTTTATGTGGCTCGTATTTTGTCTGATGACACTCCTATGAAATGCCTTGCGATGCTTTTACTGCATTAAAGGCGCTATCTAAATGCAATCGTAGGCGGTCCCACGAACGAGGATGACTTGCTTCCACAAGAGTTCACAGATGTTTCAATTAATAGCCCGATGTTCCAGTTCTGAATTCCAATTGAGGGGGTGGAAGATGCCTGTGCGTGGATTTTTTTTAACGTGTGGTGACCGTTGCACATCAGCCACCACATGGGCTTGACCTTTATCCAGTGGCAAGGGTTGAACCAGGACGACTGGAGACCTGCTCTGCTGCACGAATCTAGTGCGCACACATATCGCAGTGTGGGCTGGCCCGTGCTGCCCCTGGGCCCTCGGCTCTTCTGGGCCTCGTACCCTCATTCGCCGCAGCTTCACCCACGATGTTCCAGGGCCCGGTGCCCCAGCTCTATTTATAGCCCCGACCTGCGGTGGTGTTCTCACACAGGTCGGGGCGGCCCACAATAAATGCAATGTGATAGGGATTTACGTGCCCTGATTTTCCATTGGGCATTTTACTTGGTTTGCCTGAATCTTATGATTATTCTACTACCTATTAACACCTTCCCCCTTGTTGATTTATATGCCGATGTATTAATTGAGCACAGACCGAGGATTGAACTGAAGACTTTCCTGGTCCATAGGACAGTGCATTTACCAATTGAGCTACTGGGAGATTTTATTTTATTTTAATTCCACCACTAAATTCCTTCTCCACTAAGCAACCTCAAACCACCCACAACCACAATCACCTATACCCACAAGACACCATCTCCCACAACCAACATTCACCAATCAACTGCAACCACAGCACACCTCTAATGCAGCGCCTCTAATGCAGCAAAATGTCCCGCACTTTTACAGGGGGAAGGGAATACAGATACCAAGCAAGGAGTTAAGAGAGGTTTTTGAAGGTTGGAGGAGAGGCAGCAGAGCAGAGGGGTGTAGAGAGAGAGTTCCAGGAGCAGGTGAGTGATGTTTGCAGGCTCTGTTGCTTATGATGGAACACAGGTACAGGGGGAGGCCATTTAGCCCATCGAGCATGTTCCGCCATTAAATGAGATCACAGCTTATCTGTGACCTAACTCCATATACCCCTTTGCCCCATCTCCCTTAATGCCTTTGGTCAACAAAAATATATCCATCCCCAATTTAAAATTAACAATTGACCTAGCATCAATTGCTGTTTGCGGAAGAGAGTTCCAAACTTCTACCATCCTTTGTGTGAAGAAGTGTTTCCCCCTAATTTCACTCCTCTAATTTTTAGACTATGCCTCTAGTCCTAGACTGCCCAACTAGCGGAAATAGCTTCTCTCTATCCTATCCATAATACCTTGAAAACTGCTCAAATCACCCCTTAACCACCTAAATTCCAGGGAATACATTTTTGTGCAATCTCTTCTCATAATTTAACCCTTGGAGTCCAGGTATCATTCTGATAAATCTACGTTGCACTCCCTCCAAAGCCAATATATCCTTCCTAAGGTGTGGTACCCAGAACTGCTCACAGTAATCCAGGTGTGGTCTACATTTGTTTACTTTATTTAAAAATGAAATATGTGTGTATCAAGTGAGGGAAGCACTCCCAGGTCAGTTATAACAGATTTGAATCGCAGTGTAAAGCTCCCTCTCAGCACTGTCTTTAGAAGAGTGCCCCTACTGGGGAAATCTGGTAGTTTACAATTTCCCACACCACATCTTCAATAAGTGATATTGCCAATGAATGACTGGGATAATTTTGCACTGCGGACCCTGCTTCTTGGGCAGTCCCCCAGTGTTGAGGATGACTTGCTTCTACACTAAAATGAGTTCTAAGGTGCCTGATGCCAGGTCCCGAACATCATTTTAAAGGGTGAAAGATGCCTGTGCATGAATTCTTTTAACGTAGGGTGCCAGTTACCACACGGACTTGACCGAGCAAGGTCTTGGTCCAATGGCAAAGGGATCCAAGACGATTGGAGACCAGGCTGTGCTGCATGGGCCTAGCACACACACATTCCTACTGACACGCTCCCTCGGGTCCTCTCTCCCTGGTTTTCAGGACCCTGCCCACTTGGGACTGGGTTAAGACCAACAAACAGAAGGGTCATCCCATCAAACTGGACTGAATCCTAGGTCCCTGAAGTGAATGACTAGTGTCTAGCCCACTGCAGTACACATACCTCATAAAAGTTCTACCCCTTCTCCCCATCTTTCTTACTGATTTGATAGTATCATTTGTACACTAGCTCATTTGGAGTGGCTATACCGCAATTTTAGAAAGAGTGGCCAAAGAGCAATTATAAATACTGAAGTATTGATTTCAGCTGAAAGGCAGTGAACCCTTACTAATGTGTATTGGTGAAGCAATTTGTGGAAATGTATACTGACATTGCAATCCATTTTACATCAATGGTTTCTTTGAAAGCAAGAACCAATGTCTATCCTATTATTTTTAACTGTGTATTTGTTTTTCTTCCCTTCTCTTCCAAATGTGCTGAATTGTGCTGGGAGTAAAGTTTCTCAGGTGCAGACTACCCTCCCAAGTGGCCATTCTTATCTCTCTCTCTCTCTCTCTCTCTTAGGCCGTCCCTCGTATCGAAGATGATTATGTGCGGTTTCACAGCTGAGTGTCAGCGGGCTGGACAATTTTAGCAATGAGGAAAGATTGGACAGACTGGGGTTGTTTTCTTTGGAACAGAGGAAGCTGAGGTGAGACTAGATTGAGGTGTGTAAAATTATGAGAGGCCCAAACAGGGTGGATAGGAAATATGTATTTCCCTTAGTAGAGAGGCCAATAACCAGGGGACACAGACTTAAAGTAATAGGTAGAAGGATTAGAGGGGAGTTGAGGAGAAATGTTTGCACCCAGAGGATGGTCAGGATTTGGAACTCACTGCCTGAAAGGATGGTAGAGGCAGAAACCCTCATTGCATTTAAAAAGTACTTGAATATGAAGAGCTAGAAAGCGGGATTAGGCTGGATAGCTCTTTTTCGGCCGGTACAGGCACGGTGAGTCGAATGGCCTCCTTCTGTGCCATAAATTTCTATGATTGTATGTGACACTGGAGACCATCATTGCTAAGCCTGATGCTGCTCTCAGCAGTCATACACACATTTTCCTAATGAGGTCGCTAGAGTCAAACATGAACGCTGCTTGACTTTTTAAACCATTTCCGAGATCAGAGGCACAGGTCAATTATTGCCTGAGCTGAGATCACCTTACTCAGCAGAGATTGAATCTGGTTCTTCTGCTATGGGGAGGGTCAGTCACAAAAAATCTTCGTCAACGGTGTTCCCGTCCTTTCATATAAATTCCTCCATGGCCTTCCTCCACCCAATCGCTGCAGCCATCTTCTCCAGCCACATATCCCCTCCCTGCATGCCCCACTCCTCTGACTCAGGCCTCTTTGCCCCCCACAGTGGGTGAGAGCCTTCAGCTGCGCATTCCCTCCTTAAAACTTTCTGCCTCTCTCCACCTTTAAAAACCTTCCCAAACTCCATTTCTTCGACAAAAGCTATTGGTCAACCTTCTCAATCGCTGTCTTCCTAGCTCAGCATCAATTTTCCTGTGAAGTGTCTTGGCACAGTTCTTAATGTTAAAGCCACTATTATAAATACAATTTGTTGTTGAGTCAGTTGGAGAAGCTGAATACTGTAACCGTAAGACTATGTCACCTTGCTATAAAATCATTAATATTAAAGTGCTGGTTTCAGCTTACCAGGTATTCAACTGTTACTAAATGGTGTTTCGTGAAGCAATTTGTGGCAAACAAATATTCAGATGGTGCGATACACTTTGGGACCATGGTTTTTTTTATTTTGAATAGAAAAATTGATGCCTGAATTTCACAGAATGAATTTGAAATCCATCCTATTTAATTATTTTGGCTGTGTGTGTGAATCATTCCATTTTCTACCCTACCTTGACTGCACTAAATCATGCTGGGACTGGTTTCACAAGCATCAGCAAGCTCTCTGGGATTTCACCAATGTGAACATGCTTCGCTAGATCACAGGCATTCGACTATGAGGGGCATCTTAGTTGAAGGCTATTGGTGGTCGCCCTGTAATCGCTAGGTACAACCTTCCCAGCAAGAGTCTTTGGGCAGTGATCAGCAGCAGTAAATTGGCTGCTTTTTTTAGCCCTTTGGATTAAGAAAGACAGACTTGCATTTCACTAGCGCCTTTCACGATCACCGGCTGTCTCAAAGCGCTTTACAGCCAATGAAGTACTTTTGGAGTATAGTCACTGTTGTAATGTGGGAAACGCGGCAGCCAATTTGCGCACAGCAAGCTCCCACAAACAGCAATGTGATAATGATCAAATAATCTGTTTTTGTTATGTTGATTGAGGAATATTGGCCAGGACACCGGGGATAACTCCCCTGCTCTTCTTCGAAATAGTGCCATGGGATCTTGTACGTCCACCTGAGAGAGCAGATTAAGGGCACTGAAGCCAATTTATAGCACACCACAAAACTGTTCGGGTCTTGTTGAGACTGTGGCCACCAACATCTTTAGAATTTAACTTCTCCGAGTTGAATGATAAATTAGATACTGGGATGGCAGCTGGTGTTTTTTGCTTAATTACCGTAGGAAATCAAGGTGAAATTGAGTTTCTCAGGACTTTTGTTTTTAAATCAGCGGGGACAGCTTGCAGCAGCAAGTTGGAAATATTGGGCTAAATGTGTAACTGAACTATACAGACTCGGAAAATCCCAGCTTCGATCCCCATTTTTGGTGAAGTTTGTTGACCTCAGTTGGACTGATACTATGGGTGTAACATTTTGCCTTGGCTCCCCTGGGCTGCTGTTTCATAATCTAGTGACTCCTGTTGGATGGTGTGTGTGCGCGTGTGTATATGGTGTGTGCGCGTGTGTATGGTGTGTGCGCTTGTGTATATGCCACATGAACCAAGGTCGGCTGTGATGACTCGTGTGGTTGACTAAACAGGTGACACTCACTGCTTAAACTCGCACAGGAAGAGTGGTCTTTTCACTGAGGCGCCAAAGCACAGCTAGCACCCACGAAACTGTACCCCAGCATCCGTCAGCACCTTCGGGATAACAAGGGAGAAAATTGAAGAGGGAGAGGAGTGAGTTTGATCGGCTTACTGGTCTTTTCTCATCCGATACAGACATTTTAAACCCAACAGGCTCAATCAAAATAAAACATCGCTGAAGCCTCCCGTCAAAAAATAATGTATGGCAAATATGTAAGCAGCATCCCATAATTTTATTCAGGACATAATCAAGGAGGAAACAAACTATGTGTTACATTCTGCAGGTCTGAGACTAACATGGTAGGATTTCCATCATGCATCTCCCACCGCCCAATAATCCCACCCCAACCAAATCAAACACCTTCAAAGATACTACGGGCGGGCTTCTAACATTCATGGGCTTGATGAATATTTCAATCCGAAGTGCGAGAAACAAATACCTTTAAAGGATATCCTTTGGATAGGCTGGACATACAGTTTGTATTGATGTGACGGAGTTTTCAGCTTCACATCAATGTAAACCATCTACTTTTAGCATGCACTCTCGCACTGTTGGGGTTCCACACGGGCAGCAGCTTGGTGCAAGTACCGAATATTCAAAGTCCTTTGGACGGTCTGGGAACTTTTGGAAATGTTCAATTGGTATTAACGCCAGCAGAGAGCCCACAGTCCCACCAGCTCGCTCCGGACATGGGCATTTCACCGGCTTTCGAATGGTGCATTCAGCTCTGTGCAGATTCCTACTCTTGTCCCTGGGTAAGAAGTGACCCAGGGCACGTAGCTCCGGGCTGCCTGTCCCCACGCCAGTTATTGCAGGTGATCAGCTGGGACCAGTATGTACAGTACCACGACATCCATTAATTCAAGGGCAACCTTCACAAACCAGTCAAGGGTGAAATGTAGAACACAGCAGAGAAGGCTCAGTTGACAAAAGAAATACTACACTAAGTAAGACTTGTGATCTAATTAAAGAGGTGCTTTTAAAAGGTGACGTAACCATCCAAGCTGCCATTTTATTCAGTACTGTATTACTTAAAATGGCCCCTGCTTGTGAAGGTCAGTGAGAACGAATTTATTGTGTTCTCATCAATCTTTGACTGAGCAAGTCTTGGGCTTCAGCACATTATCACACCTTGATGAACAGAGATTGCTCCTCTAATTAGTTTGGGAGTTGCTTTGTTCAGATGGGGGAACCAGATCAGAAACCGCTCACTAGTGGTCCGCTGAGCACTGGCTCATCCAAGGATAACCATACAGTCTAGAAGGTTCAGGATTCCTGCTCTGTGTCTAGCCCACTGTTAGGACTCTACAACTCACCTCAGCAACACGAGGGAAAGGTGAAGTGGGGGTGATGACATAAATCCCTCACTCAGGGTTCCTAGTTGTGATCAGTAGACACGGCATCCTTTTGGAAAGTATGGATATTGGGTGAGGAGAGGACCGTAAGAACTAGGAGCAGGAGTCGGCCATACGGCCCCTCGAGCCTGCTCCACCATTTAATACGATCATGGACTCCGCTCCACATCCCTCCCCGCTCCCCATAACCCCTTATTGGTTAAGAAACTGTCTATCTCTGTCTTAAATTTATTCAATGACCCAGCTTTCACAGCTCTCTGAGGCAGCGAGTTCCACAGGTTTACAACCCTCAGAGAAGAAATTCCTCCTCATCTCAAATTTAAATGGGCAGCCCCTTATTCTAAGATTATGCCCCCTAGTTCTAGTCTCTCCCATCAGTGGAAACATCCTCTCTGCATCCATCTTGTCAAGCCCCCTCATAATCTTATACGTTTTGATAAGGTCACCTCTCATTCTTCTGAATTCCAATGAGTAGAGGCCCAACCTACTCGAACCTTTCCTCATAAGTCAACCCCCTCATCTCCAGAATCAACCTAGTGCACCTTCTCTGAACTGCCTCCAAAGCATTCTATCCTTTCGTAAATACGGAAACCAAAACTGTACGCTGGGTTATGAGTCAAATAGCTCCACCACAGTCACAGTCTGGGTTCACACAACCAATGGCCACTTGAGTGAGATACTGGATTGTGACAGGTGCCCATGGAACCAGCAACAAATCAAAGCCCTCGGGGGGTGGGGGATAGACTCAATAAGAGAAGGATTGCGTACAAAAGGTGGCCAATTTTCAAGACTGATTAATAGGCCAGTGCACTACAGGCAGGGTTCAAAATCAACTGTGGAGAGGCTCTCAGCTTTTATTTTTTCCCCTGAACTGCAGTCCAAACAATTAAAATCAGGTGAAATCAGCAGCAAATCATGCTTTCTCAGCTTTAAATTAGCAAACATCCATCATCGAAAAATTTCACCTTGCGTCAGCGAAACAGTTTCGCAGGCAACAAATAAAATACTTCAGATTAACGGTCCCGACCTGTCCTCGAAGTGTAACGCTTAAAAGGAGCCGACACATCACAAGCTGCATCTCCAGCTGTTCGTCTGCCACTGAACCCGGCTGTGCTGCCTTTCGGTGGCACGGGTGGCTGAAGGCACACACACACAAGCTGAGGCACAGCCTGCACCAAACTCACCGCAGTTGCGGCTTGCCACAACTGGTGGTTCCCAAATTCGGCCCTCATTTGGGAAAAAATTTTGGGGGGGGGGGTGTTTTGTGGAGGGGGTTGTGAAAGAGTCATAATCAGACACAACCGCAACAAGGCTGAACAACAGGGTGTTTAAATTAATCGTAACTCCAGAATAATCAATTCAACATCACACAGCAGCCGCCGCTGTAAGTTTTGACTTATTTTGAGCCGGCACGTACAAGTCAAAGAAATAAAATGAATAATGGTGCCTTCTAAAAATAAATACTCGAGAGAGAGAGAGGAAAGGTGAATGATGGGGCTAATAACTCTCAGTCGCCCCAGGCTACGGGAATGAGTCACGCTGCTAAATCGGAAAGCCTTGGCAGCGAGCCTCCCCCAATGGCTCAGGCAGTTAGTCCCAGTAAGTGGCTGAGCTACACGGACCGCCGCTCGATCAATCTCTCATTGCGCTGAGCGGGAGGTTTGACTGCGACGGGGCTTACACGATCAGCCGGGGTCCTTGCACCATTTCTTCACTCAGAGGATTGTGAATCTTTCGAATTCTCTGCCCCAGAGGGCTGGCTGTGGATGCAGAGTCGTTGAGTGTATTGATGGCTGAGCTAAGATAGATTTTTGGACTCTAGGGGAATCAAGGGATATGGGAATTGGGTGGGAAAGTGGAGTTGAGGTCGATGATCAGCCATGATCTTATTGAATGGCGGAGCGGGCTGGAGGGGCAGGGCCGTAGGGCCTACTCCTGCTCCTAATTCTTATGTTACTATCCAACAACCTCGGCTGCAATTTCTACATATGGGGGATGTTGGGCGAGGGGTAGGGTTGGCTGTGAAGGCTTCCGCAGTCAAATAGTCCGATACTGCCAAAGCTCCCGTGTGAATATGTCAGCAGGAACTCGAGTGGGCCCAGAGCCTGTGCACCTGTACCCCACTGGGAGTCAGCCCCTTCAGGAGAGAAGGAATGGGCAAGAAAAGGAGACGGGGTTGAAAGTGCAGCTAATGTTGCTTCTTTTGAATATACAGTGTGGAGAACATCGCTCCAGGCAGAAAATGCCCATTTTGGCCCTTTACATTGGAAGAATAAGTGCAGAAATATGGTTTGTCTAAAAAATGCACTATACCCGGACTGAAAGGAATCACTTGGATTGCAGTTACTTCGTGTAGGGTGCTAACTAATGAGTCTTGTTCTGTCCTAACTCTGCAAACCTACGGTAAACAGTCTGCCAAACCAACAGAACCACGTCCACCACTTTGATTTTAATGCACAGGGTGAGTGGTGTCAGTACTCGGGGGCGGGAGTGGACAATGTACTTCCTGCATCAAGCATCAAGCACTCCCATGGACTGCACACATCAGATGCTGAAGGTACTTTGGCTCTGCCCCGAACTTCAGAAGAGCACCCCTACTATATCCGTGGGACTTTGCATTTCCCGTTCCCGCAAGCCTTTTGCACGAGGATGCCGATTTAGTGCCATTATCGGAGCAGTTTTGTGTTTCTGGCCGCCGCCATTCGGGAGTGGGGCCACGCCGTTCAAAATAACTAGCACAGAGAAAAGTCTCTCACCCATCCAAGTCCGGGCTGGTCTCGGGGCGCATGCACGCTATAACCTTAGCACTGATCTGCAGCAGAAGCCTCACACCGTCACAAAGGTCCCGAGTCAGGGCCCAATCTGACTCCAGGCTGAAGCGGGACGATTCTTCCTCGTCAGGAAAGCCACTTCCCATCAGCATTAAAACTGTCATGCAAATGTATCCTGGCAGATAAAAACAGTCTGCATTCACCACCCAATCCCTAACCCACCCCCCCAAAAAAAGAACATTCATAAATAATTTGAGTTTCATTAAAGACACACTGACAGAAGTAAAGCACGGTGTCCCAAGGCCGACATGTGCCTGGCATCGATGTCTGTACGCAGGCGTGGTCCCATTCATCCACCACTTCGTCCATCAAACAAACTCCACGTTAAGAAATCTGAAAGCAACATAAACGAAAAGGAGTCCCAAACTCATTGATCGATGCACGTCCAGCCTCAATACCAAACGCGCTGGTTATTGTGAAAGGGTCTTTAAGACACCTCGGGTCAGCACTTGCTGACAGCTCATTTGCAGTTTGGCTAAAAATTCGCAAACTGGTTTGGAGTCCGTTTCGCTTCACACGTCATTCACATCAATTTGCATCAGTTTCAATCCCTCACTTACTCATTGCAATGTCTGTACCTGTAAGTATGCTCACGGGTTTGTAGAGCTGTTACGTGAGAGGTGGGCACCGGAGAGACTAGAGTGCATCATCATCCCCCGGCAACCAAATTTTAGTTTGATTTATTCGGTTTTCGAGTTGTTGTGCCCCTTTAACAAGGGGAGGGAACTTGGTTAGTTGTATGACATAAAATAGTTGTAGAGCTGTTGCATTGTGAGTGGCTTAGCCAGTCACGTGATGTTCACAAGACTCAATAAAACCCCAGTCAGTTGGGTCTTGGTCATCCATGATGAGGTATGCAGTTGTGAGCCTAGTGGATGAACTGGTGATGCGTCGTGTGATTGTTAAACTTTTGTTAACAAACCAACTAGTTCTTAATCAGAATGTGTTGCTATGAATTCTTAAGCAAGGAACCCATGAAGCAAATACATTACACCCACCCTCGTGGGTGGGAATTGCAGGCGACTGACCTGGAAAGAAGCACAAAGGCACACAGACAGGCATGCAAACAAAGTTCTGGGCGAAAGCCATCTGCTGCGCTTTCTGCATAAGCCTCCAACATTTAAACCTCATGCTGGTGACTGGATTGTTAAGTCGAGATGTG
The DNA here is from genome assembly GCF_044704955.1 of Pristiophorus japonicus. NCBI lineage: Eukaryota > Metazoa > Chordata > Chondrichthyes > Pristiophoridae > Pristiophorus > Pristiophorus japonicus. The sequence continues at coordinate 82,789,462 of NC_091994.1, forward strand.
TCAAGTTTCAGGCACTGAGCCAAATGGGAATGGCGGAGGAAAAAAAGAGAAGGGGAGAGAGCGAGAGAGAAAATATATAACTACTAAAATATAAAACCAGTGAGGTAGCACAATGCAGCGGAGGACGATGGGCATGTTTGCCCATCCCACTAAGTTCCTGATTGCCACCTTGTCATTGTGGGGAAGCTGAGAGAGTCAAGGCTTGGTACTCCCAAATGAGGTGGAGGGGAAAAGGGAAAACAAAATGGAGGAAGAGGCACAGCAGGCCTATTTTGATGCACTTCCCAGAGAGCCAGTTTTGAATGGCACAGACAGAGACACTGGCAACAGGTTACCCACCTGTGCCCTCCCAGCAGTTAACGCCCTGACCCAGGAGGATCAGAGGTTCGAGAAGAGAAATAGATGGCCTTAATCTTAAATTAAAATCAAGAGGAGGGAGAGATGGCGGTGGGGGGGGGAACAGAAATCAAAAAGGGAGCTCTGATTTTATCCCAGCAGATTTTCCCATATTTTTAGATCCGGACGGTGTTGATTCGCAATGGTTGAACGTTTTTGCCGTTGGCGTGGCTCTGCCCGGGGCTGAAGTATGGGAAAAACTTTCTGTTGAACTTCTCCCGGAAGGTGTAAAGCCAGGACATGTCGTCGGCATTGTAGAAGGTCAGGAGGCCCCTATCGTAGTCAAAATACACGCCAACCTTCTCCAGCTTGGACTTGACGTTGAGCCGGGTCCAGGGCTCCGTGCAGGCGCTGTACTGATTCCCGTCGTGCATCACGATGCAATGGAAGCCTCGGGAAGGCTGGATCTGGATGCTTCCTTTCCGGCTGACGGACTCTAGCGCCACGCCGATCATCCACTGCGTTTTCTCCGACACCATCACCTCCCAGTAGTGGGCGCCATTGTCGAAGCCGTCCGACCCCAAGACGGACACCTCCACGTCAAAGCGCTTCGGAGAGTCTTGCAAAGGCTGCGGGTGGAGGTTCCCGTACGCCACGATGGTGCAGTCGTCGGAGAGGATGAGGCGTTGGTGGGCCGTTATAGGATCCAACGTCAGCGCTGCCGGGACTGTGGGGGAAAGAGAATTCAAATCGTGACCGTGCTTTCAAAATGACACGCGCCAGCTACAAAATCATTGGATTATGGGTAATCATCCATATCAGATCGTCACCAAGGAATCCAATAGGGAATTCAGAAGGAACTTCTTTACCCAGAGAGTGGTGAGAATGTGGAAATCGCTACCACAGGGATTGGTTGCAGGGATTAGTAACGATGCATTTAAGGGGAGGCTAGACAAGCATATGAGGGAGAAGGGGATAGAGGGTTATGCTGATAGATTTAGATGCAGAAAGAGGGGAGGAGGCATAGACAGGTTGGACCGAATGTCCTATTTCTGTGCCGTATATCCTATGTAATATCTCATATTATATATTTTGTTTTTAAATCTTTTTCTCCGTTTTCTTCCCTCCTCTCTTCGAAGAAAGAGAAAGAACTTGCGTTTATATAGTGCCTTTCATAAGAGTTTTCCAGCCAATTAAGTACTTTTGAAGTGTGAGGGCAAAGATCCTGGAGGAGCAGGGTATCTCAGACAGCAACTTCCTGATTTCCGCGTTTAACTGCGCATGTGCTGTCTGATATAATCCTTAATAAATGGGGAGCGCTGATAACCTCACAAAATCCGGACCACCGAAATACAACACACACACACAAATCTATCAGTAGAGGGAGCTGCAACCAGTCATTCATGTGGGCATCTGAACAGCAACAGTGCCACTAGATGGCGCTTCATCATAATTTTCATTAAATCCATTATTCTACAATGGAGTCCCATGCAACTACCAAGCCCTATCACTCGAGCCCTTGAAACCCAGGTTACTCAGTCTTATTTGAACCAAGAACCCCCATTTACTGATTCATCCTGTTTGTATTTTGTGGCCCTGGAGGTTCGAAAAGGGCTGCGTTTAGTGATGGCTAAACCTTAAATCAGAACTCCAGGATCTGTTATTTTCAGCGAACATACACAAAACAAAAATGGGAACGTGAATTTAAACTTCATAAGTGGTCCAGAGACCTCTCATGTCACAGTACTGTGCACAAAGACAAAAGGTTGAACATCCCTATTGTAGGTCACCTTATATTGAGCACCGGATTTGGCTAGTTGTCCATCCCATTCAGTCGAACATCAATCGGCATGGATACCGATGTACTACCAATGGCTCAATGAGTGAACGCACCACCTGCAGACCAGGAAGGCCCCCAGGTTTGATTTGTCCTGAGATAGCTGAACCTCAGCTGTGGAGGTCTCAGTGAGTCTGGGGTGATACTACAGAAAAAAACAGCAGAGTTTCTGCTCCTCAAAGGCCTTTCCGAGGATCTTAAGATTAAAAATGAACCATCGATATTACAGAACATACTAAAGCTTTTTCAAGGTCCGACATTGCCTGAAGTGATTGTGATGTTTCCATCATCGTTCCCCAGTGTGTCCACCCCCGCTGTTATTCATCAGATTCTTCATTCAGCTGCAGGCTACAGCACTATCGAGGGACCCAGAGTTACTGTGAGATTTTGCACTAATACATATTAAGAATGATGGAACAGGGGGGGGGGGCGGAATCCTTGTATTCATATTATTGTGCTAAATCTCTCAAATTAAAAAACACAAACAAATAGCAGCAGTGTGTCGCAATATTTTAGTTAGTTAAAAAATGTAAGTCTAGAGATTTTTTTTTAAAGAAATGAGATTCAGCCAAGAGCCAGTAAATTGACAAAACTATTATGGAGTAGAGTTGGTTAAACAGGTCGTTAGTTGGTTAGTGATTAACTGCTTATTCAATTCTGCCAGTACTTGATTGGATTCCTCCACAGAATGGCCTAAATTTACCCTCCTCGCCCCTCCCAGGACAGTCCAGGTCCAACTCCTCACCTCAAAAAGGTATTCAAACCCTTTCATTAAATTTGCTTCAGTGCTCAAAGTAACCCCAAACCCACTTACCCCACTCACGGACACAAATACAGGGAAACCAGGTGGACTTTTTGTAATAGAGAGCTCCACCTAGTGGACGACTGGTGTACTGCAACTACTGATGTAAATAATAAAGGATCATGTGGCAAGGTCACACGATGAGTTTCTGTATTGGAGCCATCTTGTGTAGTGTGCTGTGTTAGTGATGTAAGAATGTATCGCATTGCACTCAAGGATAAATAAAATACTGGCACAACTCAGACCTGTGCAATTTTTTATCTACACAATGTGATACTTTACTATGTTATTACATGCTGCGCGTTGACTACTCAGATCTGCCAGAAACTCTGCATCAAAGCCCCAGTGATATCCCGCTTTCCAGCCGCTCACTCATGCTGAACCAGACAATGTACATTCTTTGATACTCTGTTTGACACTTTGCTGAACAGCAAAACCCCGATCTTATCCATCCAATTTCACCTCCATTCATCACTGGCCTGCATCCTTATTTCACCTTCAGGCTGGATTTTCCAGAGCTTTCTCTCTTTTTTTTGAGCTGCACCCACCATAAACCCTAACTCAGCCAAGACTCTGCTGCAGGCATCCTAGCCAAAACCAGGTCCTGCTCACCTATCGCCCTCATCCTCACTGACCTTCCCAATCTGCAGCACATTGATCTCAAACTGCTTCCATGACTTCGCCCGACCCTGACTCAGATACGTGCACCAGCTCTGCACCTCAGCTCACACTGTCCACTCAGACCCTGAACTTCTCATCTTCCCTCTGTTCCACCGTCAATGACAGAACCTTCGAATATCACTCACCTGCTCCTGGAACTCTCTCCCTACACCCCGTTGCTCCGCTAGCTCTCCTCCAACCTTCAAAAGCCTATTTTTTCAACCATGTCTTGGTCCCCTCTCTTAACTCTAAGTCTTGCGTGGTATCTGTATTCCCTTCCCCCTGTAAAACAGTGCGGGACATTTTGCTGCATTAGAGGTTCTATATAGTGGTGTTGCAGTTGCAGTTGATTGGTAGATGGTGGCTTATTAGGTGATTGTGGTCGTGGGTGGTTAGAGGTTGCTTAGTAGAGAAGTTTAGAAACTAAATACATGGTGGAATTTAGTTTGTGAAAACATCCATTAAAATAAAATAAAACCTCCCAGTAGCTCAATTGGTAAAAGCACTGCCCTATGGACCAGGAAAGCCTTCAGTTCAATCTTCGGCCTGTGCTCAATTAGCTGATCTCAACCAGGGTAGAAGTAGGGATGTCACAATTGACTTCAATATCTCTAGGTGAGACGGCGTGGGGGGGGGGGGGGGGGGGGGTAAAAATCAGGCAGGGCTCTTCTAATCGTCGCCCAGGGGCAGTGGCTAGGCAAGGCATAATTCCACCCCGTCCTCTGTAAAACAGCCCATGGAACATCCCATGTCGTGGAGAGGAGGGAAGAAAACTGAGAAAAAGATTTTAAAACAAAATATATAAGTCATTACATAGGATATATGGCAAAGAAACAAGCCATCCGGCCCAACTAGTCCATGCTGGCGTTTATGCTCCACTCGAGCCTCCTCCTGTCTTTCCTCATCTAACTCGATCAGCATAACCCTCAATTCCCTTCTCCCTCATATGCTTGACTAACCTCCCCTTAAATGCATAGCTACTATTCGCTTCAACCAATCCCTGTGGTAACGAGTTCCACATTCTCACCACTCTTTGGGTAAAGAAATTTCTTCTAAATTCCCTGTTGGATTTCTTGGTGACTATCTTATATTGATGCCTCCAGTTCTGCTCTTCCTCACAAGTTGAAACATTCTCTCTGTATCCACTCTTATCAAAATCTTTCACAATTAGATCATCCCTCAGCCTTTTTTGCCTTCTATTTTCCCAAAAGAAAAGAGACCCAGCCTGCTCATCCTTTCCTGATATGTATACCCTCGCATTTCTGGTATCATCCTTGTAAACCTTCTCTGCACCCTCTCCAGCACTTCTATATCCTTTTTATAATATGGCGGCCAGAACTGCACGCAGTACTCTTATGTGGTCTAACCATGGGAGTCCGTGATTACTAATCCATTTGAAAAGGGGTCCTTCAACCCAAAAGGTTGTGAGAACCACTGCCCAGAGCAGCGTTGCCCATGGTTGACAGTAGGCTTTATGGTTGGCAGACCTGGGGCACCCCATTTAATTGGTTGCTCACCTGGCTGAATATCCTGGAACAAGGATTTCCATATGGTGTATTGCAGGGGGCCCATGTACTTTGAGGTCGGAAAGTCTTCATATGTTAAATTGGTTTCGTGGATTTTTCCCTTTAACCTGGAAGAGAAATCACATTTTAACGCAGAGAAAATGAACACTGTGACCCTCACTGGATCAGTCAGGCAGGATCAGGGGGCACAAATTTAAGATGTACAAGGCTAGATCTAGATTAGACGTCAGAAGGTGGTTCTTTTCCCAGAGAATAGCAGACCTCTGGAACAAGCTGCCCTCTCATGTGGTGGATGCAGACTCACTGAATTCCTGCAAGCAAAAGCTGGATTTGTTTCTGGCTGCGGCGGAGATTAACTCTTACAGAAGGTAGGTACTGCAGGGAGTTTAGTGGACAGAGTGATCTCCTGGACTAGTTTCAATTGCCTAGATGGGTTGGAGAGGAATTTCCCAGATTTTTTTCCCCCAAATTGGCCTGGGTTTTTTAATGTTTTTTTTCCTCTCCCAGGAGATCACATGGTTTGGGGTGGGGTGGAGTGTATATGTTGTGATACACAAGGTATCACAATTGTGTGGAACAGGCTCGATGGACCAGAGAGTCTTTACCTGTCCATCATTGTTCGTATGGACCAAGCCACACATAACGCAACAGAGTTCAAAGCATCGCTTCTTACTCTCCAATAATTAGCATCATTCTATAGTCTTTGAAGCACACTGGGGGGGGGGGGGGGGGGGGAGTTGAAGGCCACATATTTGGTCAAACATCCCCGGTTCCCTTGAGTATAAATGCACGTGTTCATAATCTTGCAGAAGCCACTGAGTAACATGCCAGCTTTGACCAAAGAAGAGTGAAATGATGAAAGTTAGCTCCTTTGATAGCTCAGTTAATAAATGCAACACCCAGTTTGGTACTGAGTTACACAATCCTTGATGAAGATGGGAAGGAAAGCAAAATTAAATAAACAGAACTGGATAACGTCAAATCAGGTCACTTCAGATACTAGTTAACACCACTCAGAATGAAGTCAGACCTCTGGCTCATGCGGCTGATGGGTATGAGAGGGTTCAATGAGGACCGAGTGGAAGATTGTCCCTGTGACACCCAACAGTCACAATCCCCTCCCACCTCCTTAAAATAACACCACACAAATGAAGGTACTAACCTTGGAATATGCAACTCGAGAAAGCTGTGGATAAAACAGGGCGATTTAAGTACAATCGACTCCGCCATGAAGAAAAATCCTATCAACTAATACTTGCTGCTTCACAACTCTCTAATTTAGTAAATGGTGGAAGGGCCAGACCGGTTAGCTGGCCCATTGGATTGCCAGTACACTGCAAAGGGAATGAGATAGCCAAGATGGCCAAATGTCAAACCTCCCATTTCAAGATAATGGAAATAGTACCAGTGTTGATCTTCACTTCTATTGCCACCAACCAGGAGTGTCAGAAGACAATGTTTGTGACAGTATGGACTCTGTGCACAGTCCCTCTGGCCTCCTGCTCCCTCAAACCCCAGTGACTATAGTCTACTCGTATGTCCGCATGCCTGATACGAGACTCCCAAAACAAGCGCTCTACTCTGAGCTTCGACATGGCAAGCGAGCTCAGATGGGCAGAGGAAACGCTTCAGGGACACCCTCAAAGCCTCCTTGAAAAAGTGCAACATCCCGACCCACACCTGGGCCAAGACTGCTCAAAGTTTTGTTAACTCTGTTCCTCTCCACAGATGCTGCCTGACTCGCTGAGATTTCCAGCATTTTCTGTTTTTATTCCAGATTCCAGCATCCACAGTATTTTGCTTTTGTACTGTGTATACCTACAGCTTAAGTCACAAAACCAAAGTAACTATTTCGTGTCAGAGGGTTATTATCATGGCCATTCTTGCCAGTTTTAGGGGACTTTTTTTGAAGCTGTTGGTCAGCTTTTGCTGGGTTGGGGTATATGGGGTTTTTCCCAGCATCTATAGGGGCTCTATTCAAATAGAACAATTGACCCTATAGTTGCTCCACTGGTAGAGTAATCTCTGGCCTTCATTTGGTAACTTTCCACGGTAAGATTGGGAAGACACTGCGTGGGGAATCAGTGGCACAGGCCTGTGTTTCATCATTCCATGGCACAATGTGATGCAGCATTCCTGGAAATGGCCCTCGAGCAGTAAGTTGGTTGGGAATGTGGTCCTCAACAAAAAGTTAGTGCAGCTCCGAGATAAAGGAAATGGAAGGTGAAGACACGAGTAGGACATGCAAACTCTTCAGCGGACCGATTTAAGATGAATGTCCCATGGAGCGGACGGTTAATGTATACTCTACCTCTCCAAAGTGGTGTTGATTCCTTCGAGGAAGAGCAGCTTGTCTGCCTCGACAAGCTTCTCCTGCAGGATCTGCATCCCCTCCTGCACCTCGTGCAGCTGGTGGCTGTAACGCTGGATCTTTTGCTCAATGTCGTTCAGGGTCCGGGCTGTGTCCGTCTCCAACTCCTCCAGCATCGACTTCTGCTTGTCCTTCAGGAACCGGTGCAGGCGCTCAAAAGCCTCCGCGATGGTCGCTCGAAGACTCTTTGCAGAAGACTGAGCAAGATTTTTTTAAAAAGCAGAAAAAAAAATCAAAGTCAACAAAGCTGCAATCAAACTCTTTCGCCGTGGTCACCGGCCGAGAATAGGCGGGCAATGTCGTATTGTCACATTTGGAATTGTCTGTTGGGGGAGGGAGGAGCCTTTGATCGTCATTTCTGTCGACTGATTAAAAAGAAAGGCATTTAAATAGCGCCAGATGTCTCAAAGCGCTTTACAGCCAATGAAGTACTTTTGAAGTGTTGTAATGTAGGAAACGCAGCAGCCAATCTGCGCACAAGCAAGCTCCCACAATGTGGTAATGACCAGATACTCTTATGTTGATTGAGGGATAAATAATGTCCCTGGACACCAACGATAACTCCCCTGCTCTTCTTCGAAATAGTGCCATGAGCAGACAGAGCCTCAGTTTAATGTCCCATCTGAAAGACGGTACCTCCAACAGTGCAGTACTCCCTCAGCACTGCACTGGAGTGTCAGCCTGGAGTGGGACTTGAACCCACAACTTTCTGACTCAGAGGCGAGAGTGCTACCCACTTAGCCACTGCTGACATTATGCCAAATGTTATCCCTCTAAAAGGAGCCATCACACTAGCAGAGTTAAAGATAAAGATGGATGCTAAACGAAGCAATACCTACCATTAAAAGTTAATTCAAATGGCCCAAATTGCTAGCTTACTAACACGGTCATGGAATGGGGGCAGGTGCGGGACCCAGTCCTTCACTGCACAGTTGACAATCTGAACTGCAGGGAGGCACCGAGTAAAGCCCGTCACCTCTCCCAACTAGGGTGAGGAGGAGGAAGAAAAAAAATCAGAAGGGGTCCGTCGAATCTCCTAGCAACAAATTGCAGGAGGCATCTGCAACAGCCTTGAGTAGGCCCTTCACTGTGAGGTGCCAGGATTGTCACGCAAAGAAACAAACATTCTGGGGCTACCCATGGTGAAGATATTGCCACACACAGACACACACACACTGTGAGCTGGAATAAGAACAGACCCTGACGATATTAAGCTGAGAGCACAATGTGCAGGAATCCAGCCTTCTGCTCCCAGTCACTGCTGCCACTCTCACAGACCTAGCCAGCTAAAGGTAGACAGCGGTGACACAACAGGTCAAATTTCACTTGGCTCCGACAGGAACCTGATATCTTCGCTGCCCCGATGGTTCAGTCATACAGTCAGTGCAGAAGTGAGTCATACACACCTGAAGGTCCCAACGTTAATCCCTGGTCTGTACTGTCAGCTGATATCAATTGGTGCTGTTGGAGCACTATAATTGGCCTCAGTATGCCTAATGAGGGGGGGGGAAATCATCCAGGGATCCGGCTTTGAAACACTATGCAGTGATTCCCTGTGGACAGTACGTGTTATGGACTTTAGTTAACGATGTGTTTGGCTCGGTTGCAATTAGCCTGCTGATGCTCGCTAATAAAGACTGGCCACTAGAGGGAGGTAATGGAGGGCATCACACACTCATGGACCTGTGAGCCAGCACCTTCTCAGGGTAAGAAATTGGAAGGTCAGGAAAACGCACACCGACATTTAGATTCTGGAATAATGAACCCGTTCCCAGTATCCCACTTCCCCATGTGGAAACTGTTAAATAAGCACATATACTGACCCATACTATTTGAATTACCTCAGCCGTGGCTCAGTGAGTAGCACACTTACCTCTGAGTCAGAAGGTTGTGGGTTCAAGTCCCACTCCAGGATGCGATTGGCTCGGTTGCAATTAGCCTGCTGATGTTCGCTAATAAAGATTGGTGAGTGAGCATGTAAATCCAGGCTGACGCTGCAGTGCTGAGGGAGTACTGCACTGTCGGAGGTGCCGATTTTTGGATGAAATGTTAAACCAAGGTCATGTCTGCTCTCTCAGGTGAATGTAAAAGATCCCATGGAATTATTTCGAAGAGCAGGGGAGTTATCCCCAGTGTCCTGGCCAATATTTATCCCTCAATCAACAGAGCAAAAACATTATCTCGTCATTATCACATTGCTGTTTGCGGGAGTTTGCTGTGCGCAAATTGGCTGCCACGTTACAACACTGACTTCACTCTAAAAGTACTTCATTGGCTGTAAAGTGCTTTGGGACGTCCGGTGGTCGTGAAAGGTGCTATATAAATGTAAGGTTTTCTTTCAACGTTCAACACAAGCCCTTTACTGACAAATATTTTGAATTAAGCACACTGAACATTAGGTGGCACTACCTCAGATCCCTGACTGTACAGTAACCGTTTCCCCATCTCTACATTTTCTCTGCTCTTTTGACGAAAGCACTGAATCATAAGAACATCGGAAAATGCGAGCATTGGCCATCAATCCCTCGAGCCTGTTTTTCCATTTAATTAGATCATGGCCGATCTGTAGCTCAGCAACATTTACCCGCCTTTGTTCCACATCCCTGGATAACCTTACCCAATAAAAATCTATCGAATCATATTGGGGTCCAGTTCCATGGACACTCACAACCTTACAGTTATATATGTAAACTTGTATATACCTTGTACAGCCACCAGAGGGCTCATCCCCTGGAGTCCCAAGGGACCCCACAATCCCTTGGGAGCACAGGTACTTAAGAAGGCCTCACAGGCTGGAGAGGCACTCTGGAGATCTGCAATAAAAGACTACGGTCACACTTTGCTTTGAGCTCACAGTATCCAGTCAGACTCTTCATTCATACACAACACTTAGTGCTTCATTCTTCATGTGCAAGGTTGGTCAGTTATTGTAGACAGGCCCTTTTTGACTATGTGGAGACACTGGCCCCGATATTCACGGGGTGTCGGAGCGAGAGGCGAGGAGTTATGGTCGGGAGACCCAGAAGTTCAGGTTCCCCCGAACGTCATGGAATCGTGCGCATGTATTTTCTAAAAGCAGATGCCCCACCCGGAAGCCAGCCCGACTGGCAGGCTTGGATACCTGTCGGGCAGGATATCCTGCGGCCCTAGGCCACAGCTCAGGAGCAGGTAGGTTTAGCAGTTGTTGGTGGTAGAAATCGCGGGGGAGGGCAAGAGCCTGGTGGGGAGAGGTGGGGGCGATTGCGGGAGTGTTGAAGATCGCAGGGAGTCGGGGAGAAGGGTCGAAGATCGGGGTAGAGTCGGAGATCGCGGAGGAAATCAAGCAGGGGTACGGTGATTGTTGGGGGGCGCGGGGGGAGCTGGTGGTTTGCTTGTTGGGCTGGGGGGGGAACACTCCTGCTCCTTCTGGCCCACAAGCAATGTTGTAAAGTCACTTACCTCATGGATCCCACCCCTCTTGCCTCCTTGTCAACTGTGGCTCAGTGGGTAGCACTCTCGCCTCGGTAGTTAGAAGGTTATGGGTTCAAGTCCTACTCCAGGAACCTGAGCACATAAATCTAGCCTAACACTCCAGTGCAGTGCTGAAGGAGTGCTGTACTGTCGGGGGTACCGTCTTTTGGATGAGACATTAAACCGAGGCCCCCTCTGCTCTCTCAGGTGGATGTCAAAGGTCCCATGGCACTATTTCGAAGAAGAGCAGGGGAGTTCTCCCTGATGTCCTGGCCAATATTTATCCCTCAATTAACATAACAAAAACAGATTATCGTGTCATTAACACACTACTGTTTGTGGGGGTTTGCTGTGCGCAAATTGACTGCCGCGTTTCTCACATGGCAACACTCCAAAAGTTGAGACGTCCGTTGGTTGTGAAAGGTGCTATATAAATGCAAGACTTTCTTTTGTTCTTTTAGCTGCCCGGTGTCCTGAGGCCTGGGAAACATGGGGAAAAAATAGAAACCCTGTTAAAATGAAGTTGCACAGCCTCCTTAAAAAGGTTCCAATGACTGACCCCCGCCTCCTGAGAGCAGATTGGTTACTCGCCCCTCGTCCCGCCTCTGTTAAACCGGAAGTGGGCGGGTTTCAGGTAGGTTGGGCCCCTGTTTGAGATTTTTGAACATTTTAACCTCCCACCCGAACCAAACCCAACCGTTTTGGGGAGTTAAAATGAACCCCCAGGATGCACCTTCGCTCGAGTGTAGCAGTGCAGGCTTCAATAGGTCTGCTTACATGCACAAACTGTGGCACTGTCAGTCTACCTCACGTGCGCATCAGCTGTTTGCTGATGTTGAGGATTTAGGCACAACAGCTGCCACCCATCAGGGCTCTGGGCTGCAGCGCCCGAGAAATACTTACAGGTTAGGATAGTAGCTCAGTTGCCATGCACACTAGGAAGATGTGAGATGTGATCTACCCAGTCGGCTTCAGCACCCCCTGGGCTAGCGAGGGAGTTTGAGCCAAAGTTCCCACTCCTGGTCGCTATGCTGTGACCCCTGCCAGACACCGGGTGCGGACAGGAGAGGATGGGGCTCGGTTGTGATCCCACTCCCCACAGTTGGATGCCCTGCTGATGCTCATTGTCTGGGCCCAGGCATAACGAATGGCCACTTGGGCGAGGTGCCGGATGGGAGCCAGTGTGTGTGGAATGGTACCCAAAGCAGAGTTGGCCCCCTCCGAAGAGGAGGAAAGATAGGTTGCATGGAGGTGTGTGTTAAGCAGCTTATTTTATAGAAACATATAAAATAGGTGCAGGAGTAGGCCATTCGGCCCTTCGAGCCTGCACCGCCATTCAATGAGTTCATGGCTGAACATGCAACTTCAGTACCCCATTCCTGCTTTCTCGCCATACCCCTTGATCCCCCTAGTAGTAAGGACTTCATCTAACTCCTTTTTGAATATATTTAGTGAATTGGCCTCAACTACTTTCTGTGGTAGAGAATTCCACAGGTTCACCACTCTCTGGGTGAAGAAGTTTCTCCTCATCTCGGTCCTAAATGGCTTACCCCTTATCCTTAGACTGTGACCCCTGGTTCTGGACCTCCCCAACATTGGGAACATTCTTCCCGCACCTAACCTGTCTAAACCCGTCAGAATTACAGAGTGCGTACAGTACAGTTCACGTCTCCAGCACATACACAGAATTTTGATTTGCATATAATGAATACAGTGAGGGAGACAATCTGGCCCAAAGCCCAGGCAGAGAGTTATATATAAGAGATAAGGATAATTAAAATCCTGGCTCAAATAATTACTCTTTCATTGGAGTAAGATCCACTGAAGAACCTTCTCTGTGCTTAAATATTTTCTGAATGGTTTTATTCGCTAGATGGTTCTGTCTCTTGCTGGCTTTGGGTTCCAAAAGATGCTGGGAGCCATCTGGTGCCTCAGCCAACTGGGCCTTCTTCACATGGGAGCCTAAAACAGGGAGTGTTGGCGGGCTACTCGACTACATGAGGAATCACAGCGAAATCGGAATCTCTCCTCACCCAACGTTCGCATACGTGCACTTTCCAGCAAGGGTCACTCGATCGTAATCAAGCGCAGGAAGCCTGGTCCAATTCCTCCACTTCAGTCCGGACTCCATCCATCACCCTGACAGAGATAAACTAACCTAGCATGGGCTCGGTGTTGAATCCAGGACCCTCTTGGTCAGCTCCACATTCATCAACTGAGCCATTGAGGAGGTGTGAATATTTTGTCAAAATAGAGCTTTTTTTTTTTATAAAGTGTAATATAAGAAAAACTCAACGGTAGTAAACATTTCCAGAAGCCATTTTTGTTAGTAATTTTGAAAATGGTTACGGCAGAATGTCAAAGCCACTTGGTCCCTACTTCTCCCACCTGTCTCTATATTGGATACGTGTCTCTTGCGCCCATCGCACAGCACAGCCACCGTGGTCCTGATGAGTAGAAGAGACCATTCACTTGTTTTTTTACAGTGGGTTAGACACTGTGTTTCACCTCAGGGGTCCGAGGTTTCATTCCAGCCCAGGCTGGTGAGATGGAAGTCACCTCCAAAAGATGTCAAGGCCCAACGCCAGGGTCTGCAAGCCCTACTGCAGGACTTGAGCACATAATCTAGGGTGAACCTCCAGTGCAATACCCGAGGGATGTTACATTGTCTTTCAGATAAGAAGTTAACCCAAGAAAATACTATAAATAATGTTCGAAGAAGAATAGGGAGTTCTTTCTTTTTTTCTTTCATCCATCCATCTATCTATCAACTGGTCAGATCGGTCGAATTTTGTTAAAAGAAAGACATGCATCATATAGTACCTTTCACTGGCTTTTCAATGGGAAAAACCGCGCATGCGGTTTGAATGGGTCACGCACCCAAAAAGAACATTGCTGAAGACTCTGGCATGGGGCTTGAAATCTTAACCTTCTGACTCAGAGGCAAATGTGCTATCACTGAACCACAGCTAACACTTAGATAAGTGCATCAAAGAATATGGGTCATGGGGGGGTAAATGGAGTTGAAGTACAGATCAGCCATAATCGAATTGAATGGGGAACAGGCTCAAGGGGCTGAAAGGCCTCCTCCTGTTCCTATCTCATTTGCTATTTGCGGGACTTTCTGAGCACAATTTGACTGCCAAGTTTTGCCTATAAAACGGCAATGACCATCTATCAAAAAGTAATTGGCACTAGCATGGTAGCATAGTGGTTATGTTACTGGACTAATAATCCCGATGCCTGGACTAATGATCTGGAGACGTGAGTTCAATCCCACCACGGCAGCTGGGGAATTTAAATTCAGTTAATTAAACAAATCTGGAATAAAAAGCAACGTCAGTAATGGTGACCATGAAACTACTGGGTTGTAGTAAAAATCTGTCTGGTTTACTAATGTCGTTTAAGGAAGGAAATCTGCCACATGCCATCCTTACCCAGTCTGGCCTACATGTGACTCCAAACCCACAGCAATGTGGTTGACTCTTAACTGCCCTCTGAAATGGCCTAGCAAGCCACTCAGCTGTACCAAACCGCTACTGCAGCGGCTCACCATTACTATGTCAAGGGCAATTAGGGATGGGCAATAAATGCTGGCCTTGCTAGCGACACCCACATCACGTGAATAAAAGCTAGTATCAGTAATGGTGACCATAAATCTACCAGATTATCATAAAAACTCATCTGGTTCACTAATGTTCTTTAGGGAAGGAAATAAGTCATTCTTGCCTGGCCTATATGTGACTCCAGATCCATAGAGAGGTGGTTGACTCTTAACTGCCGTCTGAGATGGCCCAGCAAGCTGCTCAGTTGTACCAATCCGCTGCTAAGAAGTATAACAGCACTGTGGGAGCACCTTCACCACATAGATTAAGGATGGCTCACCACCATCTTCTCGAAGGCATTTAGGGATGGGCAATAAATGCCGGCCTTGCCAGTGCCGCCCACATACTGTCAACAATTCTTTTTTAAATGGGCTGAATGGCCTCCTTCTGTGCAATAAGCTTCTATGATTAAATGCTTTGCGATGTCCTGCGCACATAATAAATTGCTGTATAAATCTTCCTTTACATGAAATGAGTTAGCGAGGTAGTTGACACTAAACTCTGCTATAAATTGCCAGCCATATTCAGAGGTTGGTTCTGGTTGGAATTGTCATGCTGGCACAGTCGGGAGCAGATGGGAGAAACTTGGAAGGGAAAATGTATTCTTTAAGGTTTACCTTTGTCTCGGAGAGCTGGCGTTTCAGTAGCTGTAGTGCCTTCTTGTGTCCATGCTCGCTGTCCTGCAAAGCTTCATATTGATCCTTCAACTCCCTCTGCAATTAAAACAAGGTAAATAAGTTTGGCAGACAATCAGGGGAAGCTGGCCTGGGAGTTTCTGACCCTGGCAGTATGATGCAAATTAAAAACAAGCACAGTTGAAGTGACATGAGCCCATCCTCCCACTCCCCAAGTGAAACCTTAAACCTGACTAAGGCTAAGAAATTGCTCTGGGTTTCCTGTTCAGACGTTAACTGTTAGTTTTTGAAGGTCAGAGAGGAAGCTGTTGACTACAGAATATTTCTGAATTTGGACGCTGTGCTGAAACATGTGTTCAAACGTGTGCACAAGGGGCCATCAAATGAACGGCAAAGTCAATAATCCAGACAATCAGCTGTGAAATGCAATTTAAGAAAGCTATTTAAACAGCAGCAATTACACTTGGGAGGACACGACAGATATTAACCAATCGCTGCGTGGCGGATAGCCGAGTAAGGAACGCCAGGTTTGCTGGCCGGGTGTCTTGCTGGGAAGGGTCAGGGAGAGGAGGGCCACCAAAGCTCGATTCCGGGGATGAGGGGGTTGACTTATGAGGAAAGGTTGAGTAGGTTGGGCCTCTACTCATTGGAATTCAGAAGAATGAGAGGTGATCTTATCGAAACGAATAAGATTATGAGGGGGCTTGACAAGGTGGATGCAGAGAGGATGTTTCCACTGATAGGGGAGACTAGAACTAGAGGGTACAATCTTAGAATAAGGGGCCGCCCATTTAAAACAGAGATGAGGAGAAATTTCTTCTCTCAGAGGGTTGTAAATCTGTGGAATTCACTGCCTCAGAGAGCTGTGGAAGCTGGGACATTGAATAAATTTAAGACAGAAATAGACGGTTTCTTAAACGATAAGGGGATAAGGGGTTATGGAGAGCGGGCGGGGAAGTGGAGCTGAGTCCATGATCAGATCAGCCATGATCTTACTGAATGGCGGAGCAGGCTCGAGGGGCCATATGGCCGACTCTTGTTCCTATTTCTTATGTTCTTATGTTCTTAAAGTGAGCTTCCCTCTCCCCAAAGCACCGAGAAGAGCAGAAATGGAAGGTGGTGACTAAAAGGGTGAATGCAGCATCCAGCGCCCAAAGGATCTAGTCAGGCATCAGGAAAAAGTTGCCAGTCCTCAAGAAATCGGTTATTGTAAACTAACGGCTCTGCTACGTGACAAGCACCGGCTTAAAAGCAAATGCTAAAAAACATCCGCATCTGCTAACAGTTTAACCATTTAACGCTGGGCGACACTAAGCAGCGAGACCAGGTTACTTAGATGCAGTCCTGCCACAATAGAGCCAAGTCAAAAAATGCTTTGTTTGACTGGGGACTAGCAAGATGAATGCTTACAATTACAAAGTGCACATTGGCAACCTATGGGCACAGCAGCAATTCTTAAAAAGGTTTCACACAAGGAATACATATCTTCATTTCATATCATGCAGTAAGAAAGACTTGCATTAAAAGAGCCAATGAGGTAGTTTTGAAGTGTAGTCACTGTTGTAATGTAGGAAACACAGCAGGCAATTTGTGAACAGCAAGGTCCCACAAACAGCAATGCGATAATGTCCAGGTAATCTATTTTAATGATGTTGGTTGATGGATAAATATTGGCGAGGACACCGGGGAGAACTCTGCTGCTCATCTTCGAAACAGTGACTGGGCCTCATCCGACAGACGGCACCTCCGACAGTGCCGCACTCCTTCAGTACTGCACAGAAGGGTCAGCCGAGATTGATGTGTTGAAGTCTCTGGAATATGTATCCTCGTTTCCTATCGTGCAATATGTACCTGAAGCTGTATGACACTGTCCTATGTACTTTCAATGTCTGTCCTATTCTGCTAACTGCAGGAAGATGATGGCATTTGATTGACACTAATAAACATGAAAACAGGAGGTGGTCCACAGCATTGTAAGTCATTAACTCCTTTCAAAGAAGCTGTGGTACAGTCAAGGGATTCAGGGAGAGTGAAGCCTGAATATTATCCCCCGAGCTCGGATCATAACTTCATGTCCTACTGAGTAACTGTCACACAGCCAACCGGAAGAGAGTCGCCCAATGAAAATACTTCTTCAAGGTAATTATTTGAAACTGAATTTTGACATTTTGTTCCGTCAGAGTGGAAGAACAAAGTGCAGTCATAGCTGCTGACCCCCCGAGCAAACCAGCGCCTTCACGGCCCCCTGTGTCACCATCACGTTCTCTGCCAAGCACCAACACAAATCCTGGAGGTTCCACATCGGCAGGTTGAGGGCGTTGCACTGAGAGAGTCACAGCGAATGGAGAAGGAGCAACAAGTGGTGACAGCTGCTCAAAGTCCAAATACACCACATCCACTGGGAGAACCAGTGGACAAGGGACAACCAGTGGATGTGGTGTATTTGGACTTTCAAAAGGCTTTTGACAAGGTCGCGCACAAGAGATTGGTGTGCAAAATCAAAGCGCATGGAATTGGGGGTAATGTACTGACGTGGATAGAGAACTGGTTGGCAGACAGGAAGCAGAGAGTCGGGATAAACGGGTCCTTTTCAGAATGGCAGGCAGTGCCGCAGGGCTCAGTGCTGGGACCCCAGCCCTTTACAATATACATTAACGATTTAGGTGAAAGAATTGAGTGTAATATCTCCAAGTTTGCGGATGACACTAAACTGGGTGGCAGTATAAGCTTTGAGGAGGACGCTAATAGGCTGCAGGGTGACTTGGACAGGTTAGGTGAGTGGGCAAATGCATGGCAGATGCAGTATAATGCGGATAAATGTGAGGTTATCCATTTTGGGGGCAAAAACACGAAGGCAGAATATTATCTGGATGGCGGCAGATTAGGAAAAGGGGAGGTGCAACGAGACCTGGGTGTCATGGTTCATCAGTCACTGAAAGTGGGCATGCAGGTACAGCAGGCGGTGAAGAAGGCAAATGGTATGTTGGCCTTCATAGCGAGGGGATTTGAGTATAGGAGCAGGGAGGTCTTACTGCAGTTGTACAGGGCCTTGGTGAGGCCTCACCTGGAATATTGTGTTCAGTTTTGGTCTCCTAATCTGAGGAAGAACGTTCTTGCTATTGAGGGAGTGCAGCAAAGGTTCACCAGACTGATTCCAGGGATGGCTGGACTGTCATATGAGGAGAGACTGGATCAACTGGGCCTTTATTCACTGGAGGGGAATGAGAAGGATGAGAGGGGATCTCATAGAAACGTGTACGATTCTGACGGGACTGGACAGGTTAGATGCGGGAAGAATGTTCCCAATGTTGGGGAAGTCCAGAACCAGGGGACATAGTCTTAGGATAAGGGGTAGACCATTTAGGACTGAGATGAGGAGAAACTTCTTCACTCAGAGAGTTGTTAACCTGTGGAATTCCCGGCAGCAGAGAGTTGTTGATGCCAGTTCATTGGATATATTCAAGAGGGCGTTAGATATGGCCCTTATGGCTAAGGGAATCAAGGGGTATGGAGAGAAAGCAGGAAAGGGGTTATGAGGGAATGATCAGTCATGATCTTATTGAATGGCGGTGCAGGCTCGAAGGGCCGAATGGCCTACTCCTGCATCTATTTTCTATGTTTCTGCCTTGGCCACAGTTCCCCGGGGGGATTCCGACCTTGTGGGACCTGCTTAAAGACAACACGCTGCTCTCGGTTTACATGGGTCACTTGTCTATGAAGCACTGAGGAGCTCACGTCCCAGATGTGCACATTCACAGTCGTCTGCCCTGCAGTCTTCCATGGGGCATGTGGAAACAGAGCCCTCAGTTGCCTAGGTCACTGGGCACAATCTGTCATGAATAATCACATTGCAGCTATAGTAGCCTAGGGCTAATGTTGTCTCGGTCAGCTTTAACAAGCTGAAATAAAAATCAGATATAGAGACAACCTTCAGGCAGGAGTTCACAGATCTCTTCTGCCCAAACTTCTGCTGCCAACTATGGCTCAGATGGTAGCACTCTCCCCTCTTAGTCAGGCAATTAAGAAAGCAAATGGTATATTGGCCTTTATTGCAAGAGGATTTGAGTACAAGAGTAAAGACCAATTATATAGGGCCCTGGTGAGACCGTGCCTGGAGTATTACGTATAATTTTAGTCTCCTTACCTAAGGAAGGATATTCTTGCCATAGAGCGAGTTTAACGAAGGTTCACCAGACTGACTCCTGAGATGGGAGAATTGTCCTATGAAGAGAAATTGAATAGACTCGGCCAATAATCTCGAGAGTTTAGAAGAATGAGAGATGATCTCATTGAAACATACAAAGTTCTTACAGGGCTTGACAGGTAGATGAAGGGAGGATGTTTCCTCTGGCTGAGGAGTCTAGAATCAGGGATCATAGTCTCAGAATAAGGGATCGGCCATTTAGGACTGAGATGAGGAGAATCTTCTCCACTCAGAGTGTGGGGAAACTTTGGAATTCTCTACCCCAGGGAGCTGTGGAGGCTCAGTCTTTGAGTATATTCAAGACAGAGATCGATAGATTTTTGGATATTAAGGGAATCAAAGAATATGGGGAGAGGGCAGGAAAGTGGAGCTGAGGTAGAAGATCAGCCATGATCTCATTGAATTGCAGAGCAGGCTCGAGGGGCCGAATGGCCGATTCCTGCTCCTAATTCTTTTGTCCTTATGAGTCAGAAGGTTGTGGGTCCAAGTCCCACTCCAGACACTTGAGCACAAAAACCTAGGCTGACACTTCAGTCCAGTGCTGAAGGAGTGCTGCAATGTCAGAGGTGCCGTCTTTCAGATGAGACATTAAACTAAGGTCCCGTCTGCTCTCTCAGGTGGATGCAAAAGATCCCGTGGCACTATTTCGAAGAAGAGCAGTGGAGTTATCCCCGGTGTCCTGGCCAACATTGCTCCCTCAATCAACATAATAAAAACAGATTATCTGTTCATCATCACAGAGCTGTTTGAGGGAGCTTGCTGTGCGCAAATTGGCTGCCGTGTTTGCTCACATTCCAACAGTGACTACACTCGAAAAAGTAATTAATTGTGTGTAAAGTGCTTTGGGATGCTCTGAGGTTGTGAAAGGCGCTATAGAAATGCAAGTCTTTCTTGCAGGCAGATCAATGGACAGTTCAGTGCCCAGCAGCAAAGACATCCCTTGGAGTACGAACGGTTTGGAGGCTGCCCCTCGAGGCAATCTCACATCCAGCCAGTCAAGCATCCCTCTGCACAAGTGGCAGTAGGTGTGACAGAAAGTAGGCTAGACCAGCCAATCACGAGACCCAACATGGCTGATTCAAGCGCAGGGACATCACAGTGCACGCCACACGGGAGGTGTTGGTCAACCAGATGGCAGAAGGTCATAAATCCCCTGGACCTGATGGCTTGCATCCTACGGTCTTAAGAGAAGTAGTGGCAGGGATTGTGGATGCATTGGTTGTAATTTACCAAAATTCCCTGGATTCTGGAGAGGTCCCAGCAGATTGGAAAACTGCAAATGTAACGCCCCTATTTAAAAAAGGAGGCAGACAGAAAGCAGGAAACTATAGACCAGTTAGCCTAACATCTGTGGTTGGGAAAATGTTGGAGTCCATTATTAAAGAAGCAGTAACAGAACATTTGGAAAAGCATAATTCGGTCAGGCAGAGTCAGCATGGATTTATGAAGGGGAAGTCATGATTGACAAATTTGCTGGAACTCTTTGAGGATGTAACGAACAGGGTGGATAAAGGGGAACCAGTGGATATGGTGTATTTGGACTTCCAGAAGGCATTTGACAAGGTGCCACATAAAAGGTTACTGCACAAGATAAAAGTTCACGGGGTTGGGGGTAATATATTAGCATGGATAGAGGATTGGCTAACTAACAGAAAACTGAGAGTTGGGATAAATAGTTCATTCTCTGCTTGGCAACCAGTAACTAGTGGGGTGCCACATGGATCAGTGCTGGAACCCCAACTATTTACAATCTATATTAACGACTTATTATAGAAACATAGAAAATAGGTGCAGGAGTAGGCCATTCGGCCCTTCGAGCCTGCACCACCATTCAATGAGTTCATGGTTGAACATGCAACTTCAGTACCCCATTCCTGCTTTCTCGCCATACCCCTTGATCCCCCTAGTAGTGAGGATTACATCTAAATCCTCCTTGAATACATCCAGTGAACTGGCCCCAACAACTTTCCGTGGTAGAGAATTCCACAGGCCCACCACTCCCTGGGCGAAGAAGCCTCCCCCCATCCCAGTCCCAAATGGCCCAACCCCTATCCCTAGACCGTGACCCCTGGTTCTGGACCTCCCCAACATTAATAAAAACATAAGAATTAGGAACAGGAGTAGGCCATCTAGCCCCTCGAGCCTGCCCCGCCACCCAACAAGATCACGGCTGATCTGGCCGTGGACTCAGCTCCACTTACCCGCCCGCTCCCCATAACCCTTAATTCCCTTATTGGTTAAAAATCTATCTATCTGTGATTTGAATATATTCAATGAGCTAGCCTCAACTGCTTCCTTGGGCAAAGAATTCCACAGATTCACAACCCTCTGGGAGAAGAAATTCCTTCTCAACTCGGTTTTAAATTGGCTCCCCCGTATTTTGAGGCTGTGCCCCCTAGTTCTAGTCTCCCCGATCAGTGGAAACAACCTCTCTGCCTCTATCCTGTTTATCCCCTTCATTATTTTAAATTTTAAATTTTAAACTTGGAAGTAAGGACTGAGTGTAACATAGCCAAGTTTGCTGATGATACAAAGATGGGAGGAAAAGCAATGTGTGAGGAGGACACAAAAAATCTGCAAAAGGACATAGACAGGCTAAGTGAGTGGGCAAAAATTTGGCAGATGGAAAGTGTGAGATCATGTACTTTGTCAATAAAAATCAAAGAGCAAGTTATTATTTAAATGGAGAGATTGCTAAGTGCTGCAGTACAGTGGGACCTGGGGGTACTTGTGCATGAAACACAAAAGGATAGTATGCAGGTACAGCAAGTGATCAGGATGGCCAATGGTATCTTGACCTTTATTGCAAAGGGGATGGAGTATAAAAGCAGGGAAGTCTTCCTACAGTTATACAGGGTATTGGTGAGGCCACACCTGGAACACTGCGTGCAGTTTTGGTTTCCATATTTACGAAAGGATATACTTGCTTTGGAGGCAGTTCAGAGAAGGTTCACTAGGTTGATTCCATTGATAAGGGGGTTGACTTATGAGGAAAGGTTGAGTAGGTTGGGCCTCTACTCATTGGAGTTCAGAAGAATGAGAGGTGATCTTATCGAAACGTATAAGATTATGAGGGGGCTTGACAAGGTGGATGCAGAGAGGATGTTTCCACTGATGGGGGAGACTCGAACTAGAGGGCATGATGTTAGAATAAGGGGCCACCCATCTAAAACAGAGTTAAGGAGGAATTTATTCTCTTAAACAGTGTTGTAAATCGGTGGAATTAGCTGCCTTGGAGAGCTGTGGAAGCTGGGACATTGAATAAATTTAAGAGAAAAATAGACTGTTTCTTAATCGATAAGGGGATAAGGGGTTATGGGGAGCGGGCAGGGAAGTGGAGCTGAGTCCATGATCAGATCAGCCATGATCTTATTAAATGGCGGAGCAGGCTCGAGGAGCCGTATGGCCTACTCCTGCTCCTATTTCTTATGTACTTAAGGGAACCATACAGCCGTCCGGCACATCTCCTCCTTCCACAGGGAACTCACGTAGAAGCAGCAGCAGGTTAGACACCGCATGTCGAACACAAACCACAAGCACAAAAGGGAAAGTGCTGTGGCAAATCACACTAACAGCCTTCACACGCTACACAAAGGTCCTGAAATTGGTTTGAACTTCATGCTGAGTACTTATTTATAGTGGCTGAGGATAATGCAGGTGACTGACAAAAGATAGGAACAGATGGTAGTTAAGCAATTGTGCAGTACAGTGCAGAAGATGGTTTGGCCGCTTACTTTGTAGATGTGATTAGTCAGACTAAAGAAATGCTGATGCTGTGGCACTTACTGAAGTGCATTTCGAATCCGTGCCTGGAGCACCAGCCTTTCTGGACGCATTGCTAGTTTGGTTCCTCATTCTTTGCTGCCAACTTCACCCCCTTGCTCTGCCACGGCTTTGCCACCCCATTCTCTGGGTCTGCCTGGTGAGATGTTACGCAGCACACAGGTGCCAACAATTCTTCATGGAGCTTCGAGGTGGGGATGTGTTGTACTCCATGTTCAGTGGGTAGCACTCTCGCCTCTGGGTCAGGAGGTTGTGGGTTCAGGTCCCACTCCAGAGACTTAAGCACAAAAAGTCGAGGCTGGCACTCCAGTGCAGTGCTGAGGGATTGCTGCACTGTCGGAGGTGCCGTCTTTCGGATGGGACGTTAAATCGAGGCCCCGTCTGCTCCCACAAGTGGAAGCAAAATATCCCATGGCACTATTTCGAGTGCAGGGGAGTTATCCCCAGTATCCTGGCCAATATTTATCCCTCAATCAACATAACAAAACAGATTATCTGGTCATTATCACATTGCTGTTTGTGGGAGCTTGCTTGTGTGCAAATTGGCTGCCGCGTTTCCTACACTAAAGATCTGCAAAAGGACATAGACAGGCTAAGTGAGTGGGCAAAAATTTGGCAGATGGAGTATAATGTTGGAAAGTGTGAGGTCATGCACTTTGGCAGAAAAAAATCAAAGAGCAAGTTATTATTTAAAAGGAGAAAGATTGCAAAGTGCCGCAGTATAGTGGGACTTGGGGGTACTTGTGCATGAAACACAAAAGGATAGTATGCAGGTACAGCAAGTGATCAGGAAGGCCAATGGTATCTTGGCCTTTATTGCAAAGTGGATGGAGTACAAAAGCAGGGCAGTCTTGCTACAGCTATATAAGGTATTGGTGAGGCCACACCTGGAATACTGCGTGCAGTTTTGGTTTCCATATTTACAAAAGGATATACTTGCTTTGGAGGCAGCTCAGAGAAGGTTCACAAGGTTGATTCCGGGGATGAGGGAGTTGACTTATGAGGAAAGGTTGAGTAGGTTGGGCCTCTACTCATTGGAATTCAGAAGAATGAGAGGTAATCTTATCGAGACATATAAGATTATGAGGGGGCTTGAGAAGGTGGATGCAGAGAGGATGTTTCCACTGATGGGGGAGACTCAAACTAGAGGGCATGATCTTAGAATAAGGGGCCGCCCATTTAAAACTGAGATGAGGAGAAATTCCTTCTCTCAGAGGGTTGTAAATCTGTGGAATTCGCTGCCTCAGATAGCAGTGGAAGCTGGAACATTGAATAAATTTAAGACAGAAATAGACGTTTTTTTAATCGATAAGGGGATAAGGGGTTATGGGAGCAGGCGGGGAAGTGAACCTGAGTCCACGATTGGATCAGCCATGATCTTATTGAATGGCGGAGCAGGCTCGAGGGGCCATATGGCCTACTCCTGCTCCTATTTCTTATGTTCTTATTACCACAGTGACTACACTCCAAAAGTACTCCATTGGCTGCAAAGTGCTTTGATGGTGGTGGTGAAAGGTGCTATATAAATGCAAGTCTTTCTTAGTCTTCTAATACGGTGGAAGCTGTGCCTGTAATGTCAGTGGAGCACTGACTCCAATCGCCCATAATGTGCAATAGAGTATAGGTTTCAGCTAGAGTGCACAGCAGCTCACCTTACAGTCATGTAAACAAATGCAGTTCCTTTAGCAACACCAGCTGAATACGAGACCGAGTAATGTTACTGTCGGACTGCAGTGTAGCTCCTTGTATCCGAACAATAACAAGGAGGGCGGCAACTAAACGGCAGTGGAGGGACAGGAGAGGACAGGAAGGAATAGAGGGATATATTGAAGGGGTTAGATGAAGAGGGAGCTAGGAGCTAAATTAAAAAGTAGGACCTCAAAAGTAGTGATCTCAGGATTGCTACCAGTGCCACGTGTTAGTCAGAGTAGGAATCGGAGGATAGCCCAGATGAATACGTGGCTTGAGGAGTGGTGCAAAAGGGAGGGATTCAAATTCCTGGGACATTGGAATCGGTTCTGGGGGAGGTGGGACCAGTACAAACCGGACGGTCTGCACCTGGGCAGGACCGGAACCAATGTCCAAGGGGGAGAGTTTGCTAGTGCTGTTGGGGAGGAGTTAAACTAACATGGCAGGGGGATGGGAACCTATGCAGGGAGACATAGGGAAATAAAATGGAGGCAGAAGCAAAAGATAGAAAGGAGAATAGTAAAAGTGGAGGGCAGAGAAAGCCAAGGCAAAAAACAAAAAGGGCCACATTACAGCAACATTCTAAAGGAGCAAAGTGTGTTAAAAAGACAAGCCTGAAGGCTCTGTGCCTCAATGCGAGGAGTATTCGGAATAAGGTGGACGAATTATCTGCGCAGATAGCAGTTAACGGGTATGATGTAATTGGCATCACGGAGACATGGCTCCAGGGTGACCAATGCTGGGAACTCAACATCCAGGGGTATTCAACATTTAGGAAGGATAGGCAGAGAGGAAAAGGAGGCGGGGTGGCATTGCTGGTTAAAGAGGAAATTAATGCAATTGTAAAGAAGGAATTAGCCTGGATGATGTGGAATCAGTATGGGTGGAGCTACGGAATACCAAAGGGCAGAAAACGCGAGTGGACCACCAAACAGTCGCAGTGAGGATGGGGACAGCATCAAACAAGAAATAAGGGATGTGTGCAATAAAGGTACAGCAGTTATCACGGGCGACTTTAATCCACATATTGATTGGGCTAATCAAACTGGTAGCATTGCGGTGGAGGAGGATTTCCTGGAGTGTATTAGGGATGGTTTTCTAGACCAATATATCGAGGAACCAACTAGAGAGCTGGCCATCCTAGACTGGGTGATGTGTAATGAGAAAGGACTAATTAGCAATCTTGTTGTGCAAGGCCCCTTGGGGAAGAGTGACCATAATATGGTAGAATTCTTTATTAAGATGGAGAGTGACACAGTTAATTCAGAAACTCGGGTCCTGAACTTAAAGAAAGGTAACTTCGACGGTATGAGGCATGAATTGGCTAGAATAGACTGGCAAAGGATACTTAAAGGGTTCATGGTGGATAAGCAATGGCAAACATTTAAAGATCACATGGATGAACTTCAGCAATTGTACATCCCTGTCTGTAGTAAAAATAAAACGGGGAAGGTGGCTCAACCATGGCTAACAAGGGAAATTAAGGATAGTGTTAAAGCCAAGGAAGAGGCATATAATTTAGCTAGAAAAAGCAACAAACCTGAGGACTAGGAGAAATTTAGAATTCAACAGAGCAAGACTAAGGGTTTAATTAAGAGGGGGAAAATAGAGTACGAGAGGAAGCTTGCAGGTAACATAAAAACTGATTGCAAAACCTTCTATAAATATGTGAAGAGAAAAAGATTAGTGAAGACAAACGTAGGTCCCTTGTAGTCGGATTCAGGTGAATTTATAATGGGGAACAAAGAAATGGCAGACTAATTGAACAAATACTTCGGTTCTGTCTTCACGAAGGAAGACACAAATAACCTTCCGAATGTACTTAGGGGACAGTAGGTCTAGTGAGAAGGAGGAACTGAAGGATATCCTTATTAGGCGGGAAATTGAGTTAGGGAAATTGATGGGATTGAAGGCCGATAAATCCACGGGGCCTGATAGTCTGCATCCCAGAGTACTTAAGGAAGTGGCCCTAGAAATAGTGGATGCATTGGTGATCATTTTCCAACAGTCTATTGACTCTGGATCAGTCCCTACGGACCGGAGGGTAGCTAATGTAACACTACTTTTTAAAAAAGGAGGGAGAGAGAAAACGGGTAATTATAGACCGGTTAGCCTGATATCAGTAGTGGGGAAAATGTTGGAATCAATTGTTAAGGATGAAATAGCAGCGCATTTGGAAAGCTGTGACAGGATCGGACCAAGTCAGCTTGGATTTATGAAAGGGAAATCACGCTTGACGAATCTTCTGGAATTTTTTGAGGATGTAACTAGCAGAGTGGACAAGGGAGAACCAGTGGATGTAGTGTATTTGGACTTTCAAAAGGCTTTTGACAAGGTCCCGCACAAGAGATTGGTGTACAAAATCAAGCGCATGGTATTGGGGGTAACGTACTGACGTGGATAGAGAACTGGTTGGCAGACAGGAAGCAGAGAGTCAGGATAAACTCTGCTTTTCAGAATGGCAGGCGGTGACTAGTGGAGTGCCACAGGGCTCAGTGCTAGGACCCCAGCTCTTTACAATATACATTAACGATTTAGATGAAGGAATTGAGTGTAATATCTCCAAGTTTGCGGATGACACTAAACTGGGTGGCGGTGTGCGCTGTGAGGAGGACGCTAAGAGGCTGCAGGGTGATTTGGACAGGTTAGGTGAGTGGGCAAATGCATGGCAGATGCAGTATAATGTGGATAAATGTGAGGTTATCCATTTTGGGGACAAAAACACGAAGACAGAATATTATTTGGATGGCGACAGATTAGGAAAAGGGGAGGTGCAACGAGACATGGATGTCATGGTTCATCAGTCACTGAAAGTGGGCATGCAGGTACAGCAGGCGGTGAAGAAGGCAAATGGTATGTTGGCCTTCATAGCTAGGGGATTTGAGAATAGGAGCAGGGAGGTCTTACTGCAGTTGTACAGGGCCTTGGTGAGGCCTCACCTGGAATATTGTGTTCAGTTTTGGTCTCCTAATCTGAGGAAGGACGTTCTTGCAATTGAGGGAGTGCAGCGAAGGTTCACCAGACTAATTCCAGGGATGGCTGGACTGTCATATGAGGAGAGACTGGATCAATTGGGCCTTTATTCACTGGAGTTTAGAAGGATGAGAGGGGATCTCATAGAAACGTATAGGATTCTGACGGGACTGGACAGCTTAGATGCGGGAAGAATGTTCCCGATGTTGGGGAAGTCCAGAACCAGGGGACATAGTCTTAGGATAAGGGGTAGGCCATTTAGGACTGAGATGAGGAGAAACTTCTTCACTCAGTGGGTTGTTAACCTGTGGAATTCCCTGCCGCAGAGAGTTGTTGATGCCAGTTCATTGGATATATTCAAGAGGGAGTGAGATATGGCCCTTACGGCTAAGGGGATCAAGGGGTATGGAGAGAAAGCAGGAAAAGGGTACTGAGGGAATGATCAGCCATGATCTTATTGAATGGCGATGCAGGCTCGAAGGGCCGAATGGCCTACTCCTGCACCTATTTTCTATGTTTCTATAAGAAGGGTGGGAAGAGGCTCGTGTGGAACATAACCACCGGCTTGAACCTATTTTCCGAATGGCTGGTTTCTGTGCTGTAAATGCCAAGCGAGACTATGTAAGACTAGTGTGAACTGGGAGGAGAGGGGAAGAAGAGTACCGTTTGCTACCAGTATGCACATCCTACAATGCTGCAGTGCACAAAATAAAACGTTCCCTGTGCGGCGGTTTGGCAGCAGGTGAGAAATAGGCAGGATGAGCCATTCTCTGAATGACTGCTCTCAGTAACCCTCCCACAGTGCCGGCGTTAAGCCTGGTATTGCTGCTGATAAATCAATCTTCTCACACTGTGAACACTCCAAGGGGCCGAAATTCGGTAATGCCCTATTTGGGGGGGGGGGGGGCGGTAACCGAGCCGAGGCGGGACATCCTGCGCCCAGCGGGGAGGTCCCGCCTCGGCAGCGAAATTGGGGTTACCGCCCCAGAGAGGAAGTGCAGCGCAATCTCACGCGCTCCACCTCTTCTCGGGGGCGGGACCGGGACACCAAGCGCGGGAATTTTACAGGTGCACCGCGGAGCACCGTGTATCACTGGTGGGGGCACAGGGCCCTCCTCTCCCGTTAAAGGGGATGACACGCTGCGAGCTCTGCAATGGGGCGAGGGGGTCACCGCTTCTTCACCGGGGAGCAGCCCGGCACAGAAGCGGAGTGTCGGGCTGCACCATCGTGGCACGGACCCCTCGATTTCCATAAGGGAAGGCCCCGGGGGGCGCTAACAGGAGGCGCAAACGATGCGAATTTCTCATCCAAGGGCTCTTCCAATTTTGTTGTGCCACGGAGAGGCACCTTGTCGCATACAATAAGCAGACAAGCAAGAAAACTAACAGGAGCTGGCCAACAGATTCACAAAGCTGACAGCCCGAGAAAAAAATCCTGACATTGGAAAACCGATCCTGACTATAGGCCTGTAACTCTGAAGGCTTACCGTAACGTAAGCAGGAGCTGTACCAACATTCCATCACTGATACAATGAATGTTTTTGCCAAAAACAGTCAGGATCTCTTTTCATTTCTTGCAGAGAAATTATTGTGAATCTGTAGTGGGAACTTTCTGTTAGAAACCCAAATTGATAATTTTTTTAAAAATCAGTAGTATATTGTGATGTATAGACATTATTTTTCCTCCTTATTCACAATGGAACTTTGCTGTCTCGCCAACCCCCCCACCCTCCCCCCCCCCACTCCCCACCCCGCCCAATCCCGGTTATACTAGCACTCTTCTCCTTCCGCTCCCCACCCGCCTCAGGACATGTTGGTACTCGTCCCCTCCCTCAGGTCATAGCAGCACTCTCCGCTCCTCCCCTTCCCATTTCTTCTCCTTTCCCTCCCCCCTGCCAGTCCCGGTTTCGACCTGATGCTGCATCTGTTCCATGCATGGGGATGGAATTCTGCTGCATGCTGTGGGTGGCAATTCCTGAGGCCACGCAACCCAGAGCATTCAACATCATTCTAGCCCCTTGGAGCAGGAGCATCGTGGCAGGAGCCAAGAAAGGCACAGAGTCCCACCTGCAAGGGCAGATCGGCAATGACTCAAAACACGGACTCTGGATGTGTGAAATATATCAGGCAGCACAAAAGTATGGCTTTTAGCTACAGTGTGCATTTAGGGATGGCTACACCTTATTGTAATATAATCGTGACACGGTGTAAGCACACAGTGCCAGTCCTACCAACTCCCACTTGCAGCTGGATGCTGTAATGCCATCACTGGGAGGCAGCAGGGTTGGCATTGTGGAAGGATGAGATTAGAAGAGATCATCCCTTGCGGTTAGGCAAGGAATTAGTTTAATTCTGGAGAGAGTGGATTGAACTATATGTTTTCAGATAGTGCCGTGTTTTACGCATTAACAATTGAGATTTTTAAACATATTCTTCAACCCTTGTGCACAGAACAAAATGACAAAGCCCTATACATTCAGCCGCAGAGTGCCCACTATTCATCATCATCATCATCACTGGCAGTCCCTCGGAATCGAGGAAGACTTGCTTCCACTTTTAAAATGAGTTCTTAGGTGGCTGTACAGTCCAATACGAGAACCACAGTTCCTGTCACAGATGAGACAGATAGTCGTTGAGGGAAGGGGTGGGTGGGGCAGATTTGCCGCACGCTGTTTCCGCTGTCTGCGCTTGGTTTCTGCATGTTCTCGGCAACGAGACTCGAAGTGCTCAGTGCCCTCCCGGATGAACTTGCTCCATTTAGGGCAGTTTTTGGCTAGGGACTCCCACGTGTCAGTTGGGATGTTGCACTTTGTCAAGGAGGCTTTGAGGATGTCCTTGTAACGGTTCCTCTGCCCACCTTTGGCTCGTTTGCCGTGAAGGAGTTCCGAGTAGAGCGCTTGCTTTGGAAGTCTCATGTCTGGCATGCGGACTATGTGGCCTGCCTAGTGGCCCACTATTCATGTGCTAAACGGCCTTCTAAGCCTCCAATATTGTGGGCAGAAAGCACATGCTCATTACGAGCAAGAAGAGGCAGTGTGAGGTCATGCACTTTGGCAGAAAAAAATCAAAGAGCAAGTTATTATTAAAATGGAGAAAGATTGCAAAGTGCCGCAGTACAGCGGGACCTGGGGGTACTTGTGCATGAAACACAGCAAGTGATCAGGAAGACCAATGGTATCTTGGCCTTTATTGCAAAGAGGATGGAGTATAAAAGCAGGGAAGTCTTGCTACAGCTATACAGGGTATTGGTGAGGCCACACCTGAAATACTGCGAGCAGTTTTGGTTTCCTTATTTACGAAAGGATATACTTGCTTTGGAGGCAGTTCAGAGAAGGTTCACTAGGTTCATTCCTAGTGAATGAGGGGGTTGACTTATGAGGAAAGGTTGAGTAGGTTGGGCCTCTACTCATTGGAATTCAGAAGAATGAGAGGTGATCTTATCGAAACATATAAGATTATGAGGCTTGACAAGGTGGATGCAGAGAGGATGTTTCCACTGATGGGGGAGACTAGAACTAGAGAGCATGAACTTAGAATAAGGGGCCGCCCATTTAAAACAAAGATGAGGAGAAATTTCTGCTCTCAGAGAGTTGTAAATCTGTGGAATTTGCTGCCTCAGAGAGCTGTGGAAGCTGGGGCATTGAATAAATTTAAGACAGAAATAGACAGTTTCTTAAACGATATGGGGATAAGGGGTTATGGGGAGCGGGCAGGGAAGTGGAGCTGAATCCATGATCAGATCAGCCAAGATGGGCCGTATGGCCTACTCCTGTTCCTATTTCTTATGTTCTTATGTAAGAGTGCCGCCCACCATGTTGGTAAAGGCCAAAATATTGGCCTGCCCATGCCTGAAACAGGAGTTAGGCCCTCACTCCCCATCTCTGTAATCTCCTCCAGCTCCCTTGAGATGTTTGCGCTCCTCTAATTCTGCCCTCCTGAGCATCCCTGATTATAATTGCTCAACCATTGCCTATACCCCAAGCTCTGGAACTCCCCGCCTAAACCTCTCCGCCTCTCTACCTGTCTTTCCTCTTTCAAGACATTCCTTAAAACCTACCTCTTTGCCCAAACTTTTGCTCACCTGAGCTATTTTCTACCTATGCGGCTCCGTGTCAAATTTTTTAAATCTCATGATACTCTTGTGAAGCGCCTTGGGATGTTTCACTACGTTAAAGGCGCTACAGAAACACAGAAAATAGGTGCAGGAGCAGGCCATTCGGCCCTTCGAGCCTGCACCGCCATTCAATAAGATCATGGCTGATCATTCAACCTCAGTAACCCTTTCCTGCTTTCTCTCCATACCTCTTGATCCCTATGGCCCTAAGGGCCATATCTAACTCCCTTTTGAATATATCTAACGAACTGGCCTCAACAACTCTCTGCGGTAGGGAATTCCACAGGTTAACCACTCTCTGAGTGAAGAAGTTTCTCCTCATCTCAGTCATACTTTCGTGCAACAAAAGAATTGCATTTTTATTTTAACAAGGTGCTTCACAGAGAGAAGAGGGGCTAAGTGGTCAAGGATTTTAGGATCGAGATGGACCGAGTGGTCAAATGTTTCAGAGAGTTGGGTGAAGGCACAGTAGGATTTTAAAATGTGGGTGAGGGAAGAGCAGCATGGTGCAGAGATTTACAGAGGGAATGTGCCAGAGTATTGGTACGGTTGCTACAATTTTGACCCTGGGATAGGGAGAGGACAAAAATAAACCCATGATCCCTCCCACTTTTCACTATCCAGCATCCCTGGATGGAAAGTGCGAATGTGGACGTCAATGAGGACAGATTTGATTATGATGCCCCCAATGATTGAATAGCCCGCTGCTACTCGCTGTTTAGGCTCACCGTGAAGAATGGCAAGTTAAAGTGCGGAACTGGAGAGCAGCCGATACCCGTGAAACGGACTACAGAGAACATGAAGTGTCAAAAACAATTGCATTGAAGATCACAGTGTTCTCTGAGACAGCACTCTCTTTCCTTCCCGACAGTTCAGTTGGTAGCTATGGGATTAAGGCCTACAGACCAGACAGCCCAGGTTCAATCCTCAGTCTGCCCCAGTTAAAGGGGGAGCGACAACCTTTTAGACAAAACAGAAGGACCCCACAGGCAACAGAGTGACACATTCTGAGACAAATGAGAGGGGTTGAAATTCGGTACCAAAAGAGTGAGAGAGCAGTGCTAACAGAGGCAATGCACACTCATCCTCGGGCACCAACGGAGCGGCAGCTCAGGAGACCGACTCGGTTTCCCGACGATGGGCTGTCGGTATCCTCGCGCCTGAAAAAGAAAAATCTTTACGAAAATTTCAGCGACCCACACTTCCCCAACTGCTACCATAAGTAAATAGAAGCTAAAAAAATGAACCTCCTCCACTGATGTTAAACAAGAATTGTTGCTCTTTTGAAAGATCAAAAATTTAAACTTAACAACTTACCTCACTCTCTGGACGATACCACCCCGGGACTCCCGATATACCAACACCTCACTGTCTGAACAATACCGCTCGGGACCCCCAATATACCAACACCTCACTGTCTGAACAATACCGCTCGGGACCCCCGATATACCAACACCTCGTTCTCTGGACGATACCGCTCGGGACCCCCGATGTATCGACAGCTCACTGTTTGAACTATACCATCCCGGGACCCCCGATATACCAACACCTCGCTGTCTGAACAATACCACTCGGGACTCCCGATATACCAACACCTCGCTGTCTGAACAAAACCGCCCGGGACCCCCAATATACCAACACCTCGCTGTCTGAACAATACCACTCAGGACCCCCGATATACCAACACCTCGCTGTCTGAACAAAACCGCCCGGGACCCCCGATATACCAACACCTCGCTGTCTGAACAAAACCGCCCGGGACCCCCGATATACCAACACCTCGCTGTCTGAACAATACCGCCCGGGACCCCCGATATACCAACACCTCGCTGTCTGAACAATACCACTCAGGACCCCCGATATACCAACACCTCGCTGTCTGAACAAAACCGCCCGGGACCCCCGATATACCAACACCTCGCTGTCTGAACAAAACCGCTCGGGACCCCCGATATACCAACACCTCGCTGTCTGAACAATTCCGCTCGGGACCCCCGATATACCAACACCTCGCTGTCTGAACGATACCGCCCGGGACCCCCGATATACCAACACCTCGCTGTCTGAACGATACCGCCCCGGGACCCCTGATGTACCAACAGCTTTCCCAGTCGGGGAAAGCGTCTGCCGGTAAAGCGGGCCATCTAACTGAAGTTTGCTGCCGCCGCGCCGGGTGGGAGGGGGGGGGGGGGGGGGGGGGGGGCGTTGCATGCTCGATGACATCACCACATGGGTGGTGTTAGTGCGCACAGCGCCGGCCCCACCGACCAACTAAAGTTTTCGGGAGGCGAGGACAGCGCTCCACTGCGTCGGTAAGTCCTTAGCCACCCGTTAGCCGTCCCTCTCCGGCGCCAATGGGTGGCATTAAAAAACGAATTTCGACCGTGTCTCTCCCTGTCGCCAAATGCGTTCAATGCAACATGCCCAAGATCTTTGAAAACAGCAACAATTCTTGTTTAACATCAGCGGAACAGGTTAAAATATTACGGAAGCAAGGCCTCGGCAGAGAGACAGCAGCATCTAAAAAAATATAATTGCTAACCAATTTCTTGGAATCTGGCACCGCTCTTTCCACGTACACTTCTTTAAAAAGTGGTCACAGCTGAATGCTCCTTCAGCTCATTGCTTATTTAATCAGCACACACCTCCACAAACACACAATGAAAGAATTATTCCAGCCCAACAAACACCTGCTTATGGTGTGCGAGCAGGGTTTAAGAGGAGGAAATTCAGTCACTCAGTCATTCTCTCCGGGTTGGGAGTAAGGCACAACTGGAATCTCTTTCCATTATTTGATTTTTAAAGCTTTCGACCAATATTCCTCTCTTCTCTTCTCGTGGTTTTCACTAATGCTCAGATACAGTTCTGTAGGGCACCATCTGACACTTCGTCCAAGAGGCCATTCTCCATACGTCAGGCTAAATAGTGGGGGAGGTTGGCAGGCAGTTCGATCACGGGTAGGCCCAGATCAGATCCTCAACTGACATTTATAAACGTGCACATTCTAGCAGGGGACACCGGATAGCGATCAGAAACAATAGTTGATTTTTTTCCCCCCTCTTTCTAGCCTAGGAATGCCAGAGCCAATTTCAGCAGGCCAACTACATTAATTAAGTCAGCAATTGAACCTGGGGCTTCCCTTCCTGATCTGTGTGGTTGAGCTCTTTTTGTTCCTTCCGAGATCCAAGTGAATCCCACTCATTTTCCCTCCTCCTGGCATCCTCATTCACTGCAGTGAAATCAAGATAGTTTGTGCCTCATTCTTTGCCAGCATCATAGAATCATAGAAATTTACAGCACAGAAGGAGGCCATTTCGGCCCATCGTGTCCGCGTCGGCCGACAAAGAGCTATCCAGCCTAATCCCGCCTTCCAGCTCTTGGTCCGTAGCCCTGTAGGTTACGACACTTCAAGTGCACATCCAGATACTTTTTAAAATGTGGTGAGGGTTTCTGCCTCTCCCGCCCTTTCAGGCAGTGAGTTCCAGACCCCCACCACCCTCTGAAATTTCCACTCAAATCCCCCCTAAATCCTACATAAGAACACAAGAAATAGGAATGGGAGTAGGCTATACGGCCCCTCGAGCCTGCTCCGCCATTCAATAAGATCATGGCTGATCTGATCATGGTATCAGCTCCACTTCCCTGCCCACTCCCCATAACCCCTTACCCCCTTATCGTTTAAGAAACTGTCTCTTTCTGTCTTAAATTTATTCAATGTCCCAGCTTCCACAGCTCTCTGAGGCAGCGAATTCCACAGATCTACAACCCTCTGAGAGAAGAAATTTCTCCTCATCTCTGTTTTAAATGGGCGGCCCCTTATTCTCAGATCATGCCCTCTAGTTCTAATCTCCCCTTTCAGTGGAAACATCCTCTCTGCATCACCTTGTCAAGCCCCCTCATAATCTTATACGTTTCAATAAGATCACCTCTCAT
Source organism: Pristiophorus japonicus (assembly GCF_044704955.1). Lineage (NCBI taxonomy): Eukaryota > Metazoa > Chordata > Chondrichthyes > Pristiophoridae > Pristiophorus > Pristiophorus japonicus. The sequence goes on from NC_091994.1 coordinate 82,825,380, forward strand.
TCTTCTGAATTCCAGTGAGTAGAGGCCCAACCTACTCAACCTTTCCTCATCTCTGGAAACAACCTAGTGAACCTTCTCTGAACTGCCTCCAAAGCAAGTATATCCTTTCGGAAATATGGAAACCAAAATTGCACGCAGCATTCCAGGTGTGGCCTCACCAATTGCCAAACCTTCTATCAATTACTTTAAATCTATGCACCTTGGTTGTTGACCTCTCTGCTAAGGAAAATAGGTCCTTCCTATCCACTCTATCTCGGCCCCTCATAATCTTATACACCTCAATGATGTCTCCCCTCAGCATCCTCGAATTATGGCATTCCTTAACTCCCTCAGCCTTCCCTTCCTCCCACAATCTGTAGGCTTTGAAACCCATGTATGGTGCCAATGAAGGAAAACCTTTGCTCTATGCACTGTACTAACTTGAGACCCCTACAACCTAACACAAGCCAACTTTTTAGGACTATCTCAAGGCACAAACCTAAACCCACCCTTTCCTTCAACCACTGTCTGTCCCACCTGTGACAGAGACTGTAGTTCCCATATTGGACTGTTCAGTCACCTAAGAACTCACTTTTAGAGTGGAAGCAAATCTTCCTCGATTTCGAGGGACTGCCTAAGATGAAAACCTTAGGCCAATTTTTTGCTGATTTTTAAAATTTAGTTTTCTTTTCTCTTGATGACGTGTTTACTGCAATATGGTCCGTGGACACAGTATCTCACTTGAACACTTATCATTCAGGTGTGTGTCATGGTACTAAGTGTCAGCATAGTATGGACCATGGGACGATATCCCATCTAGTCCTCCCCCAATGTTCATACCCGTAAATGCAGCATGGGGGTCACTGTGTCGCAATCAGGAACACCCTGGCAACATTTTCCATTCCCTCACCCAGATGCACTGCAGTTAAAACCGCAGCCTACAGTTATCCCAGCAGAGATCATCCAAGTCAGCACACCTGAGGAACCCTCCTTGATGGGGACTTCTGTGCCATTCACCTTTGAGCCATTGAGGGGATGGGGGGGGGGGGGGGCGGGGGCGGGGGAAGACATATGCCAAGGAGAAAAATATTCTTCGAGAGACCACCTGCCGAAACATTTTATGGTCCATGGTCCCCAACTCGCTCATACCGCTGGCCCCATGCAAATGAGGTGCCCGCCCACTGACCCTGCAAATTCACCAGGGGTGGCATTTCAGGGCCAGCATTACGAGGATCTGTCATTTCCTGTCCGATTACCTCAATTTTGTATCAGTTTTATACCTTTCTAAAAACAAACCCTAGCCCAGAATGTCCTGCACATCTCCAAATCATATTTCTATAACTATAATCTACCTCCAAGCATACCGCAAATTCCTTTGGGAGAATGGGAGTGAGAGCCAGGGTTTGAGACAGAGAGAGAGAGGCATGGGCCAAGTCTCTTGTCACTCACGCTGCACACACATTGGCCGGAATTTTGCCAACAGCGGCGAGACGAGTGCGGCTAGCAGTGGTGGCTTGTGGGAATTTTACGATGATTGGGCTTGTTAAGCCTGCCCTGCAAGGTTCCCGGCCAATTAAAAGGAAGCCGGTCTGATGATGTAATCTGATGACGCGTCATCAGCCGGTTTCCTTAAAGGGACCATGGCCAACCTTTTTTTGACAGTTCTTCTGTCCGTGCTCTCCAGCATTGAGGTGCTGCAAACACTGACAAGAGGTGCACAGGGAAGTGATAATGTAGATAGAGAGAGGGTGCACCATGACTCCCTCCAGATGCTTATGGAGGGAGTCACAGTACACTGGGAGGTTCTCTTCCCTTCCAATGGATGGAAGAGACCTCCCCAGGACACCAATGCATCCTGGTTGCACATTGCACAGGAGGGCACAAGCAGGAATAGTGTCAGGAGGACCAGGCTGCAGTGGTGCAAACCAATGATCTCAATAGATCACGAAACGTTACTGCAAAGTTACACTCAACCTTAGCCTGCTGTGCCTCTCATCACATCCCCATCACTCTGCCTTCCCTATCCTACTCCTGCACATCCTTACACCAACTCTCCTTACAACTCCACCCATCCCTCTCTATCTATCTACATTATCACATACCCATCTCACTAGCCACCCCTCACACTCACCCTCATCCTTGTCCAGCCATAGCAACTAACAACACACAAGGGTAGACACTTGGGTCTTTTAGCCAATGTTCCTGTAGAGTTTCTGCTAATGTGTCAAACGTTGAAATCTTTATTTTGAACACTTTATGTTCTTGGATAGATGTGTGTGCACCTTTGGTAATGGCTTAGTGAGTTGCAGTGAATGGTGAGGCATAATGGTACCTCCACAATAGTGATGAGTGTGAAAGGAATGGCTTCGGCATTGCAGATGCTTTATGGAGTTGGTGTGGGATGGTGCCAACCTGGCACATCATGTGGCAGCCAGGGTGTACAGCATCAAGTGAAGTAAATGTGGCCATGGTGAGGTCATCCCTGGCATCCCGGGCAGCAATGTGGCCGGATGCTGATGCTCTGTGTCCTGTGCAGCATCAGGTAATTGCGGAGAAGGTTGGTGTTGTTGTTGGTGATGCTGGTGTGTGTAGTGATGTTGGCGTTGGGGCTGATCATGGTGGGATTCTGAGGAGCAAGGTGAGATTTTCTCAAGGGCACCGATGCTGATGGAATGGATGGCAGGTGAAGTTGAGATGACAGAAGCGATCTGTCAATGGTGAGAGAGGTTGCTCCCAGGAGGTGACAGTGGATAGAGAGTTCACTGCGAACACTTCCAAAGTTCATACAGCTCAAAAGTCTCCTCCAAATCCTGAAGGCTTCAGGTTATCACATTGGAAAGTGAACAGCTGTGAAATGGTAGCTTTTATACAACTTCTGCAGCTGTCAACGAGCCAAAGCAATGGAGAGTCACTGAGAACCCAACACACTTACCTGGCATGAAACCCGAGGGAGGGAAAACGAGTCAAATAGTTTGTAATAATGTAAGTGCCTGCTTTTAATCCTCTTAAATAACACTAAACTACCTGTTAAGTACCTTAATCAACTGGCCTGCCGCTTGGTGTCGGGTCTGCGTGCGGATCACAGACCCGACAGTTGATAAACTTACAAGGAGGCGGGTTGAGAGCGGGATGTTGATCCCGCTGTCCTTCACGGCCATTTTGACAGCGGACCCACGTCCAAACCCGTACTCGCAAGGTTGGGACGGTTCCGGCCATAGCTTCAGGCTATTTGGATTTGCATAATGTCAATTTCGCAGGGGTTTCTGTTTGCAAGTGTTACAGTTGGGGTGGATGGGGCTATCCTTCATGCGCTGCCCTGGGCATACGCCTGTATGGTCATCCAGTCACGTAACCACTACTTTGCTGATTTACCTCATCTTCTCTCCTACTACCTTGGCCTGTCACTTTGGTTTCTCAATAAATGAGAAGCAGAAAGAGTAAATTTATGTTAGAGACGCAGCAATCTGGTACCATTTTAACACTCCGTATTCCTCGCAACAGACATGACGCATACAAGGTTAGAAGCCAAAATTCTGCAGCAAGATTTACTTAGTCCGAGGCTGCCTTGTGCATTGCCTCCTCCCAGTTCCAAGATCCAACTCAAAGTGAACTCATGATCAAAATGGCATTGATGTCCTTTGCAGACACGGATACCCTCAGGCGCTTGCTGTGCACCAGAACTGTAAGAGTTCGGAATTAATTCCAGTTCCTTTGAGCAATTTCCCCCCCCCCCCCTCCCGAGTTGAAATCAAAGGCCAGGAGCTGCAAGATTTTAGAAAACATAAATCATTATACTGCTACTCTAAATACGAGAGAGAAGAGAGAGAGAGGGAGAGAGTGAAAGAAGGAAAGGTTAGAAAGGGACAAAGTAAAGAAGGCTACACATTAATAGGACAGATTCTTTGACATATTTGTAGCCTTGGAGGGAACGGGGTGAACTTCCTCGGAGCCTCTCCCGTTCCTTCGCTGAAGGTGCAGTGAGAAATCACCCTGCAAAGGAGGAGTGCATGTATTCGAGGGGAGGCAGGGGGGGGCGGTGAGGGATTGTAACAAACTGTGTTAAATAATTACATTTGCGTCAGACTCACAACTAACATGCAGAGGGATAGCGGCCTCCATGGCTCAGTGAGTACACGGACTGCCCAGTGTAAAAATAGCCGCGCAGACCTGGGGAAGGCTCCAGGTTCAATCCTGAGTCTGTGGTAAATTCACTGACCTTGGCAAGGCTGGTAACACTACTACTTTTGCCCCTTGTGCCCCCCGGGGAAGATAACAAACAAGAGTAGCCATAATCGTTATCTGATGACCTCTCTCCACCCTGCCCCTCTGGAAAGTGCATATACATGTGTTATGTATTTGCTTCATGGGTTCCTTGCTTAAGAATTCATAGTAACACTTTGCTATTAAGAATTAATTGGCTTATTAACAAAGGTTTAGCAATCACACCACACGTTCATCCACTAGGCTAACAACTGCATACCTCATCGTGGATGACCTGGACCCAACTGGCTGGGGTTTTATTGAGTCTTGTGAACATCACGTGACTGGCTAAGCCATTCACAATGCAACTGGTCTACAACTATTTTGTTGTAAACATTAATCAAGTGCCCCCTAATTAAAGGGGGTGGGGGCACACTCCAAAAACTTTTCAAGTGCCCCCTTCTTTTTTTTTTTGAGGGCACCAAAAACACAAATTATACAAGTGCCCCCTGGCTAAAAGGAGGGGGGAGCACTAAAACCAACAAACTTAAACAATAAAATTTTAGACATAGTTCAAATTAAAATTTGGTTGCCGGGGGTGATGATGCACTCCAGTCCCTCCGGTGCCCACCTCTCGTGGAAAGCCGGGAGCGTACCGGTGGACACCGCGTGCTCCATCTCCAGGGACACCCTGGCTCGGATGTACGCGCGGAAGAGAGGAAGGCAGTCAGGCTGAACGACCCCCTCAACCGCCCGCTGCCTGGACCGGCTGATGGCACCCTTGGCCGTGCCCAGGACCAGTCCTACAAGGAGGCCCTCGGACCTACTCGCTCCCCTCTGCACAGGGTGCCCAAAGATCAGGAGTGTGGGACTGAAATGCAACCAGAAATTGAGGAGCAGCCCCTTCAAATATTGGAAGAGGGGCTGCAACCTCGCACACTCAGTAAAAACATGGAACACGGACTCTTCCAGACCGCAGAAATTGCAGGCGGCCTGGGAGCCCATGAACCGACTTAAAAACTTATTGCACAGGACTCCTCCGTGCAACACCCTCCAGGCCAAGTCCCCGATAAATAAGGGGAGGACTCCCGCGTAGAGAGGGACCCAGGGACCCCCGCTTCCTCCGGACGGCAAGATGGTACGCCATGGCATGTCTGGACGGCAGATGAGGATGGCAATGTGGAGAGTGTGCAGGAGCAGCCCGTACAGGAATCCCGTCCGCGCAGAACTGAAAGGCACGAAGGGGATTTCCCGGAGGATGCTCAAGTTGTGAGGCGCTGGCTCCCGAGGGAGGTTCCAGGGCTTGGCGCCGATGAAGAATTCCGTCCGGACAGAGGTCAGTTCGGACGGGATCTGCCCACGTGCTTGAGCCCCCTCGACACACCTAACGGAGTCAGGGCCCAGAGCTGTTTTTAGCGACTCGATGGCATTGGCCACGCGCCGGACGTCGGCCCAGTTTAGGCGCCGTGCCAGCACGTCTGCCGCCATCCAGCCCGCTCCTCCGCCATCGAGCAGGTCCCTGACCCTGGTCACCTCACCAGCCACAGCCCTCTCGTCCGACTGCCACCTAAAACCTCAGTCGTGGAGGTACGGATTCCCGAGCAGCGGCTCCTGCAGGACAGCCGCCACTCCAGACGAGGGAGAGCTGTGCTTGGTGGCGACTCTGTTCCAGACCCCGATGAATAGCTGGTAAAAGACAGGCAGCCCCCGCATGGCGGTCCTGATGCCCCCCAGGTTCACAAACAGGAGCTGCGTGTCGTAATTGAGGCTGTGCTGCTGGCGGAAGAAATACGTCGCCAACGCACACCATCTAGGAGGGGGCTCGACATACAGGTATCTCTGCAGGGTTTGAAGACGGAAAGTCGCTAGCTGGGTGCTGACGCACACCAACGCCTGGCCACCCTCCCTAAGCGGGAGACTCAAGACCGCGGCAGAGACCCAGTGCTTCCTGTTGTTCCAGAAGAAGTTGACCAGCTTCTTCTGTATCTTGGCGACAAACGCAGGGGAAGGGGTCAAAGTGACCAGCCGATACCACAGCATAGCGGCCACCAGCTGGTTTATGACTAGCGCTTGACCCCTATAGGACAGCACTCGGAACAGTCCTGTCCAGCGCCCTAGGCGAGCGGCGACCTTGGCCTCCAGCTCCTGCCAGTTCGCCGGCCAGGCTTCCTCGTTAGGGCTAAGGTAGACTCCCAGATAGAGGAGATGGGTCGTGCTCCAGGCAAAAGGCCTGAGCTCCTCCGGCAGGTAGTCCACCCGCCACTGACCCACCAGGAGTCCGGAACATTTCTCCCAGTTAATCCTGGCGGAGGATGCGGCCGAGTAAATCTCGCGCATCCTCCGCAGGTCAACGGGATCCTCGACCATGAGGAGCACGTCAATCGGCATAAGCCGAGAGGACGACCTCCACGCCTGGCCCTTGCAGAGCCAGTCCCGTCAACCTCTTCCGCAAGAGGCGCAGGAAAGGCTTCACGCAGATGGCATATAACTGGCCGGACATGAGGCATCCCTGGTGCACCCCTCTCCCAAAGCGATGGGGCGCCGTCAAAGACCCGTTAACCTTAATCAGACACTCCGCAGCGGCATACAAAAGTCGGATGCGGGCAACGAAATGCGTCCCGATCCCGAAAGCGCCAGAGTTCGCAACAGCTCTACAACTATTTTGTAGCAATCAGAAAATCAAGTCCCCCCTGATTAAAGGGCGGGGACACACCAAACACTTTCAAACAAGTGCCCCCTTGTTTTTTTTTGTCTTGTGTTTGAGGGCACTAAAACACAAATTATACAAGTGCCTCCTTGCTAAAGGGGGGGGTGGGGGGCAAGAGCACCAAAACCGGCACAATAAATAAATTAAACTTTAGACACAACATAAAATTAACATTTGGTTGCCAGGGGTGATGATGCACTACAACTCTTTTTGGCTGTAAAACAATAAATCAATTACATCAAGTGTCCCCTGATTAAATGGGGGGGGGGGGTCGGAGGACGCCAAACAGTCTTCAAGCGCCCTTTTTTGTTTTTTTGGGGGGGGGTTTTTGTGGTTTTTTGGGGCACTAAAACCACATTATACAAGTGCCCCCTGGCTAAAAGGGAGGGGACACTAAAACCCGGCACAATAAAACAAATTAAACTTTAAAACATATAAAATCAAATAAAAATTTGGTTGCCGGGGGTGACGATGCACTCCAGTCCCTCCGGCGCCCACCTCTCGCGGAATGCCTTGAGCATACCGGTGGACACCACGTGCTCCATCTCCAGGGACGCCCTGGCTCGGATGTACGCGCGGAAGAGAGGCAGGCAGTCGACCCCCTCGACCGCCCGCTGCCTGGACCGGCTGATGGCACCCTTGGCCGTGCCCAGGAGCAGTCCTACGAGGAGGCCCTCGGACCTACCCGCTCCCCTTCGCACAGGGTGCCCGAAGATCAGGAGTGTGGGACTGAAGTGCAGCCAGAATTTGAGGAGCAGCCCCTTTAAATAATGGAACAGGGGCTGCAACCTCGCACATTCAGTAAAAACGTGGAACACGGACTCCTCCAGAGGAGGCTCAAGTTGTGAGGCGCCGGCTCCCGAGGGAGGTTCCGGGGTTTGGCGCCGATGAGGAATTCCATCCGGACGGTGGTCAGTTCGGACGGGATGTCCCCACGTGCTTGAGCCTCCTCGACACACCTAATGGAGTCAGGGCCCAGCGCTGTTTTTAGCGACTCGATGGCATTGGCTGCGCGCCGGACGTCGGCCCAGTTTAGGCGCCGTGCCAGCACGTCTGGCACCATCCAGCACGCTCCTCCTCCATCGAGCAGGTCCCTGACCCTGGTCACTTCGCCAGCCACAGCCCTCTCGTCCGCCTGCCACCTAAAACCGCGGTTGTGGAGGTACGGATTCCTGAGCAGCGGCTAGCTGCGCTTGGTGTTGACTCTGTTCCAGACCCCGATGAGTTCCTGGTAAAAGACAGGCAGCCCCTGCATGACAGTCCTGACGCCCCCACCAGGCTCACAAACAGGAACTGCGTGTCATAATTGAGGCTGTACTGCTGGCGGAAGAAATACGTTGCCAGCGCACGCCACCTAGGAGGGGGCTCGACGTAAAAGTATCTCTGCAAGGACTAAAGACGGAAAGTCGCTAGCTGGGTGCTGACGCACACCAACGCCTGGCCGCCCTCCCTAAGCGGGAGACCCAGAACCGCAGCAGAGACCCAGTGCTTCCTGTTGTTCCAGAAGAAGTCGACCAGCTTCTTATGTATCTTGGCGACAAATGCAGGGGGAGGGGTCAAAGTGACCAGCCGGTACAACAGCATTGCGGCCACCAGCTGATTTATGACGAGCGCTCGACCCCTGTAGGACAGCACTCGGAGCAGTCCTGTCCAGCGCCCTAGGCGAGCGGCGACCTTGGCCTCCAGCTCCTGCCAGTTCACCGGCCAGGCTTCCTCGTTAGGGCCAAGGTAGACTCCCAGATAGAGGAGATGGGTCGAGCTTGCTCCACCATTTAATACGATCATGGCTGATCTGATCATGGACTCAGGTCCATTTCCCCACCCACTCCCCATAACCCCTTATTCCCTTATCAGTTAAGAAACTGTCTATCTCTGTCTTAAATTTATTCAATGACCCAGCTTCCACAGCTTTCTGAGGCAGTGAATTCCACAGATTTACAACCCTGTGAGAAAAGAAATTTCTCCTCATCTCAGTTTTAAATGGGCGGCCCCTTATTCTAAGATTATGTCCCCTAGTTCTAGTCTCCCCTATCAGTGGAAATATCCTCTCTGTATCCACCTTGTCAAGCCCCCTCATATAAGTTTCGATAAGATCACCTCTCATTCTTCTGAATTCCAATGAGTAGAGGCCCAACCTACTCAACCTTTCCTCATATGTCAACCCCCTCATCTCCGGAATCAATCTAGTGAACCATCTCTGAACTGCCTCCAAAGCAAGTATATCCTTTCTTAAATATCGAAACCAAAACTGTATGCAGTATTCCAGGTGTGGCCTCACCAATACCCGATATAACTGTAGCAAGACTTCCCCGCTTTTATACTCCATCCCCTTTGCAATAAAGGCCAAGATTCCATTGGCCTTCCTGATCACTTGCTGTACCTGCACCTGTACCAGGGCCAGCAACAAAACTGCAGCATTTACATGACCAAAGTATTAATCAACATCTGAGCAATTGGGTGGGTTTAATTATAAACGGCCTATTTTCTTAAAAACTTAAAGGATATCGAATCAATTGTCTTTAATCGGCAATGTTTGTTTTGGGCTGATGATGGCTTCAGATCAATAACCAAATGCCTTGAGCAAAATCAGGTCCACGACATGGAATAGTCAATGGGAGGAAAAAAAAGCAAGGCAAAAAATTATTTATTTCGCTTTATAGATTCGCTAACTAAAATTAATTGCCCCACATATTTTCAAACGAGGGCTATTCCTCCAGTACTCAGTTATTTCCATTTTTTCTGGCTGCTTTGCTTGGGTTTCAAGCTAAGATTTATGACCGTCAATAATTCAAGGCGCGACAGATATTCTATGTTGCAGCAAGTCTCAAAGGCTCTTACATGATTAACTCTCCCTGGTTTCTAGAACAGAAGGCAGACTGAGTGCAGCTCGATTGCTGTTGATACCTGCCACAGCGAATGTAGATAGGGGTCAATTCTCTCACAGCAATAACACAGCTGTACTTTAACTATGTACCAGGCCTGCCAATACTGGCCAAGTCCCGTGGGTGAGATTTTCCGATGCAAGCCATGTTCCTCACAGCAAGCATGTATATATGGCTATAGCAGCAATCGGTATCTGTTACATGGGCTGCAGGGGACAGCAAAGTCTCTCTCTCTCTCACTCTCTCTCTCTTTTCCCCATCTTCTTCCTCTTTCCAGCACGAGTCATTGGATAGAATCATACAACACAAAAGGAGACCATTTGGCCCATCGAGACTGTGCCGGCTCTTTGAAAGAGCTATCCCATTAGTCCCATTCCATTTGCCCTTTCCCCATAGCCCTACAAATGTTGCCTTTCCAAGTACATGTCCCAATTCCATTTTGATAGGCACTATTGAATCTGCTTCCACCACCCTTTCATATAGTGCATTCCAGATCATAACAACTCGCTGCATTAAAAAAAAGTTTTCCACATCACCTCCCTGGTTCTTATCTGAAAAAATTATCTTAATAGGAGCAGGAATCCTGGTGGATTTCTCCCTCTGTAGCCGAGGGACACTGAAGCTAACTGTAATGACCCAACCATTGCTTCAGCTGAGATCAGCTAACCGAGCAGACTTTGGACCTAGCCTGGGACTTCCTGATCAGTGTGACTCAGTGCTAAACCTGGAATGACCTATCCACTAGGCCATCGGGAGGAGCTCTCAGTATATCTTTTGTTATGTCTGTAATGCACTTAGGAATGACTCCACGAGGCAATGTGTTGTACCCAAACTGTTGTGACTTTGGTCCTTTATTCATAACTCCAGAGTGAGGCACAAGCATGGTGGGCAGCCTTTTATACTGAGCCCTGCACACCTATGCAGGTGACCCTCAGGTCTCCCACCGCAGTGCCCTCTGGTGGACAGCCTCTGCCACAGGGGCAGGAAACCTCGGTCTCCACCAGTTGCACCCTCTAGTAGTGCCAACATAGTATATACACAGTGTAAACCTTATTGATAGTACATCAGGTAAGAAGTCTCCATCTTATGTAACTATACATTGACTACACAGAGAATTTATCTATAGTCTGCATATATAACAACTTTTATTGCACAGGAATCTCTATTATCTCCTATTACCAAAAGGAAGAGAGTGAAGGGGGGGAAGAGAGTGGAGGGGGGGGAAGAGAGTGGAGGGGGGGGGAAGAGAGTGGAGGGGGGGGAAGAGAGTGGAGGGGGGGGAAGAGAGTGGAGGGGGGGGAAGAGAGTGGAGGGGGGGGGAAGAGAGTGGAGGGGGGGGGAAGAGAGTGGAGGGGGGGGGAAGAGAGTGGAGGGGGGGGGAAGAGAGTGGAGGGGGGGAAGAGAATGGAGGGGGGGAAGAGAGTGGAGGGGGGGGAAGAGAGTGGAGGGGGGGGAAGAGAGTGGAGGGGGGGGAAGAGAGTGGAGGGGGGGAAGAGAGTGGAGGGGGGGGGAAAGAGAGTGGAGGGGGGGGAAGAGAGTGGAGGGGGGGGAAGAGAGTGGAGGGGGGGAAGAGAGTGGAGGGGGGGAAGAGAGTGGAGGGGGGGAAGAGAGTGGAGGGGGGGAAGAGAGTGGAGGGGGGAAGAGAGTGGAGGGGGGAAGAGAGTGGAGGGGGGGGAAGAGAGTGGAGGGGGGAAAGAATGGAGGGACTCTCCCCTCCTCTCGTCCCAACAAAGCCGAGGCCAGCAATTTTTGGTCTTGCAGGTATAGTCCAACAATACCCTGGGCAGTGGAACAAAAAGAATACAGTACAACTAACGAAAAGTGATGCGGTTTTATTCACCAAAAAGAAAAAGGGAATATAAATAACAAAAGAATCCCTGCAATGAGGTGATATTTCGCTCAAGGCTTCATCCTGTGAAAATTCTGCTGGGTAATCAGAACATCCAATAATTGGAGTGCTGATGACGGAGGTGCCAACACATTATACATCACTGTGCCAAGCGGCTGGGGAGTGTTTCCTGCAGGCAGGTATTTTACTAATAACTGCCCTGATACACTTTTGAATTACAGAATATTCTGGATAATTATTGTCCCAGATTCAAAGAAAAAGCTCTTCATTATTTATGTTGACTGAGCACAATCTCTGCCGAGCCTTGGTTATCAAGTAAGCTTCAGGTTTAAGCACCCCCTCCCCCAGCTCAGCACCCCAGGGAGATATCTACTGACAGAGTAGCAAAGAGTACTGGAAGCACGGGTTACTATCAATCAGAATTGATACTTAGGACAGCTTGCTCTTTGAACTCGCCAGGATAGTGCTTGATTTAGCTTGGCAGACACCACCAACGCCCGCCCGCCCCAACAAACCAATAAAAAGGACAAAGGGCAGGGTTTGAGATCAGCACTGGGAACCCTGGATAATATTCACTCTCTCTAGGCCGGTGGTCCTGAACCCAACTGTAGTATCCCAGTCACAGGGGCCACTGACCGAGGATTATCACTGGAACTGCAAAGGGGTCATTTAGGAGAATTTTTTTTGCACTGTTATTAGAATGTGGAATGGTTCGCCACAAGTGGTTATTGAAGTACAGGTACAGGTACAACTTCTGAAATCTGGCTACCTCGGGACCGAGACCGTGCCGGTTTTCGGATTTTTCCGGATTTCGGACCTCGCTGTTGGCGCTCCTCGCTGCCAGCAGATCCCCGGTGCCCGGGGCTCCCCGGCACTGCGTTTTTTACCGGTTTCTTCGTTCCTCGCTGCCCTATGTCACCATCTTGGCCACCTCAAAAATGTCCGCTTTTCGGACAATTCCAATTTTCGGACAGCCGGATTTGAGACGTTGTACCTGTAGCAAGTCTGATGTCATCATTGGAAATGGTAGCATAGTGGTTATGTCACTGGACTGGTAATCAATGTGGTTGACTCTGAACTGCTCTCTGAAATGGCCTGGCGAGATGTATTCAAGGCAGCAGCTAATCTTCTCAAGGGCAATTAGGGATGAGTAATAAATGCTGGTCAGTGACACCCACATTCCGTGAATAAATAAAAATATGTAAGCATGGATAAATGTTTGAAAAGGACAAATATAAAAGGATACAAGGAAAGGAATTAGAATAGATAGTGCCAACTGAATTATAAAAATCAAGGAAATAACAACGCAGAAGAAGGCCCTTCGACACATCATACCTATGCTCGGTTGTTGTACTTTTGTCAGTGAGTTTTATTTTTAAGTCCCACCCTAGGGCTTGAGCACATAAACTAGGTCAACACCGCAATGCAGTACTGACGAATGCTGTGTTGTTGGAGGTGCCGTGTTTTGGATAAGCAGTAAAATTGAGGCCCAACTGCCTGCGCAGGTAGACGCAAGAGAGCTAAATGAGACTATTCGACGACAACAACAACTTGTATTTATATAGCGCCTCTAACGTAGCGAAACGTCCCAAGGCGTTTCGCAGGAGTGTTGTGCGATAAAAATTTGACACCAAGCCGCATAAATAGAAATTAGCGCAGGTGACCAAAAGCTTGGTCTAAGCCGTAGCATCTTGAAGGGGGAAGAGAGAGGTAGAGAGGCGGAGAGGTTTAGGCAGGCAGTTCCAGAGCTTGGGACCCAGGCAACAGAAGGTATGGCCACCAATGGTTGAGCGATTACAATCAGAGATGCTCAGGAGGGTATTCAAAGAAAAGCAGGCAATTTTCCCAGTGTCCTGGCCAATATTCTTCCCTGAAGCAGTATCACCAAAACAGATTAACTGGTCATTTGGCTCAATTCGCTGCCTGTGGGTCTTGCAGTGCGAAATCGGCTGCCACGTTTGTCTCTATAACATTAGCTGCACTTGCAAAATAAATTCATTGGCTGTGAGACGCTTTGGGACATCCTGTGGATGTGAAGGGCAGTATATAAATGTAAATTATTTCTTTGCAAACTAGCGCTGGCACAACATCCTCTTGCCCTGCTATAATTTCAATTAATTGCTATCCTTGCTTAGGCAAACTAACCCAACACAGCCAGGAGCTGAGCCAGACAGGCTGCAGGGCATTCTGAAGGGGGAGGGTGAACAGCCAGTTGTCGTGATACATATAGGTACCAATGCTATAGGTAAAAAGCGGTATGAGGTCCTACAAGCTAAATTTAGGAAGCTAGGAGTTAAATTAAAAAGTAAGACCTCAGGGTTGCTACCAGTGCCACGTGTTAGTCAGAGTAGGAATCACAGGATAGCTCAGATAAATACGTGGCTTGAGCAGTGGTGCAAGAGGGAGGGATTCAAATTCCTGGGACATTGGAACCGGTTCTGGGGGAGATGGGACCAGTACAAACCGGATGGACCGGAACCAATGACCGAGGAGGAGTGTTTGCTAGTGCTGTTGGGGAGGGGTTAAACTAATATGGCAGGGGGATGGGAACCTATGCAGGGAGACAGAGGGAAATAAAATGGGGGCAGAAGCAAAAGATAGAAAGGAGAATAGTAAAAGTGGAGGGCAGAGAAACCCAAGGCAAAAATCAAAAGGGGCCATATTACAGCAAAATTCTAAAGGGACAAAGAGTGTTAAAAAGACAAACCTGAAGGCTCTGTGCCTCAATGCGAGGAGTATTTGTAATAAGGTGGATAAATTAACTGCGCAGGCAGCTATTAACAATTATGATATAATTGGGATTACAGAGACATGGCTCCAGGGTGACTAAGGCTGGGAACTCAACATCCAGGGGTATTCAACATTCAGGAAGGATAGACAGAAAGGAAAAAATGGGGTAGCGTTGCTGGTTAAAGAGGAAATTAACGCAATAGTAAGAAAGGACATTAGCTTGGATGAGTAGAGCTGTATGGGTAGAGCTGTGGAATATCAAAGGGCAGAAAGCGCTAGTGGGAGTTGTGTACAGACCACCAAACAGTAGCAGTGAGGTTGGGGATGGCATTAAACAAGAAATTAGGGATGCGTGCAATAAAGGTACAGCAATTATCATGGACGACTTTAATCTACATCTAGATTAGGTTAACCAAGTTGGTAGCAATGCGGTGGAGGAGGATTTCTTGGAGTGTATTAGGGATGGCTTTCTAGACCAATATGTCGAGGAACCAAATAGAGAGCTGGCCATCCTAGACTGGGTGTTGTGTAATGAGAGAGGACTAATTAGCAATCTTTTTGTGAGAGGCCCCCTGGGGAAGAGTGACCATAATATGGTAGAATTTTTTATTAAGATGGAGAGTGACAGTGTTAATTCAGAGACTAGGGTCCTGAACTTAAGGAAAGGTAACTTCGATGGTATGAGACGTGAATTGGCTAGGATAGACTGGCAAATGATACTTAAAGGGTTGACAGTGCATAGGCAATGGCAGACATTTATAGATTATATGGATGAACTACAATTGTACATCCCTGTCTGGAGTAAAAATAAAAACAAGGTGGCTCAACCGTGGCTAACAAGGGAAATTAGGGATAGTGTTAAATCTAAGCAAGAGGCATATAAATTGGCGCGAAAAAGCAGTAAACCTGAGGACTGAGAGAAATTTAGAATTCAGCAGAGGAGGACAAAGGGTCTAATTAGGAGGGGGAAAATAAAGTATGAGAGGAAGCTTGCAGGGAACATAAAAACTGACTGCAAAAGCTTCTATAGATAGGTGAAGAGAAAAAGATTGGTGAAGACCAACGTAGGTCCTTTGCAGACAGAATCAGGTGAATTTATAATGGGGAACAAAGAAATGGCAGACCAATTGAGCAAATACTTTGGCTCTGTCTTCACTAAAGAAGGCATAAATAACCTTCCAGAAATACTCGGGATTCGAGGGTCTAGTGAAAAGAAGGAATTGAAGGAAATCCTTATTAGTCAGGAAATTATGTTAGGGAAATTGATGGGATTGAAGGCCGATAAATCCCCAGGGCCTGATAGGCTGCATCCCAGATTACTTAAGGAAGTGGCCCTAGAAATAGTGGATGCATTGGTGATCATTTTCCAACATTCTGTTGACTCTGGATCAGTTCCTATGGACTGGAGGGCAGCTAATGTAACACCCCATAACCCTTAATTCCATTGTTGGTTAAAAATCTATCTATCTGTGATTTGAATACATTCAATGAGCTAGCCTCAACTGCTTCCTTGGGCAGAGAATTCCACAGATTCACAACCCTCTGGGAGAAGAAATTCCTTCTCAGCTCGGTTTTAAATTGGCTCCCCCGTATTTTGAGGCTGTGCCCCCTACTTCTAGTCTCCCCGACCAGTGGAAACAACCTCTCTGCCTCTATCTTGTCTATCCCTTTCATTATTTTGAATGTTTCTATAAGATCACCCCTCATCCTTCTGAATTCCAACGAGTAAAGACCCAGTCTACTCAATCTATCATCATAAGGTAACCCCCTCATCTCCGGAATCAGCCTAGTGAATCGTCTCTGTACCCCCTCCAAGGCTAGTATATCCTTCCTTAAGTAAGGTGACCAAAACTGCACGCAGTACTCCAGGTGCGGCCTCACCAATACCCTGTACAGTTGCAGCAGGACCTCCCTGCTTTTGTACTCCATCCCTCTCGCAATGAAGGCCAACATTCCATTCGCCTTCCTGATTACCTGCTGCACCGGCAAACTAACGTTTTGGGATTCATGCACAAGGACCCCCAGGTCCCTCTGCACCGCAGCATGTTGTAATTTCTCCCCATTCAAATAATATTCCCTTTTACTGTTTTTTTCCCCCAAGGTGGATGACCTCACATTTTCCGACATTGTATTCCATCTGCCAAACCTTAGCCCATTCGTTTAACCTATCTAAATCTCTTTGCAGCCTCTCTGTGTCCTCTATACAATCCGCTTTCCCACTAATCTTTGTGTCATCTGCAAATTTTGTTACACTACACTCTGTCCCCTCTTCCAGGTCATCTATGTATATTGTAAACAGTTGTGATCCCAGCACCGATCCCTGTGGCACACCACTAACCACCGATTTCCAACCCAAAAAGGACCCATTTATCCCGACTCTCTGTTTTCTGTTAGCCAGCCAATTCTCTATCCATGCTAATACATTTCCTCTGACTCCGTGTACCTTTATCTTCTGCAGTAACCTTTTGTGTGGCACCTTATCGAATGCCTTTTGGAAATCTAAATACACCACATCCATCGGTACACCTCTATCCACCATGCTCGTTATATCCTCAAAGAATTCCAGTAAGTTAGTTAAACATGATTTCCCCTTCATGAATCCATGTTGCGTCTGCTTGATTGCACTATTCCTATCTAGATGTCCCGCTATTTCTTCCTTAATGATAGCTTCAAGTATTTTCCCCACTACAGATGTTAAACTAACCGGCCCATAGTTACCTGCCTTTTGTCTGCCCCCTTTTTTAAACATAGGCATTACATTAGCTGCTTTCCAATCCGATGGTACCTCCCCAGAGTCCAAAGAATTTTGGTAGATTATAACGAATGCATCTGCTATAACTTCCGTCATCTCTTTTAGTACCCTGGGATGCATTTCATCAGGACCAGGGGACTTGTCTACCTCAAGTCCCATTAGCCTGTCCAGCACTACCTCCCTAGTGATAGTGATTGTCTCAAGGTCCTCCCTTCCCACATTCCCATGACCAGCAATTTTTGGCATGGTTTTTGTGTCTTCCACTATGAAGACCGAAGCAAAATAATTGTTTAAGGTCTCAGCCATTTCTACATTTCCCATTATTATGTCCCCCTTCTCATCTTCTAAGGGACCAACATATACTTTAGTCACTCTCTTCCATTTTATATATCGGTAAAGCTTTTACTATCTGTTTACTATCGAAGGGCCGAATAGCCCGCTCCTGCACCTAATTTCTATTAGGCTGTTTCGCTCACACGATACCTTTAAATATTCAAACAGTAGAAAGCCGATTAGAATTGCTAATTTTTTCTTTTGCAATGGAAGTTTTTTCCCCCCTCATGCGGCAGAAAGTTCCTACTGGCTTTTCCACCGTGAATCGCTATTAGGCAATTGTAACATTGCCCAGATGGGTTATTCATTTAACAGGACTGGACTATTCTGGCTCTGAGAGGCGCTTACAGTTCCAACACAAACTTCTGACGCCAACAGGAGAAAGTTCATTAACAAAAAAGTGACTCATTAATCCCATCAGATTATTCATTTTCCTTAAAAGAGGTCATTCTAGTTTACAGATCTACCAAGCATGGAACGGAGCCAATAGAAAGGGCCCAGATCCCAGCCCTGGACTCTGCTGATCCCAACCTGGAGCCCGTAAGAGTGCTTCAGCTGGCTTTAGCACCCTTCGGCCAGGGAGCGATAAATGTCAAATTAGCCAGGCTCCTGCTCCCAATTTACTAATCAATAACTCCTGCTGGAAAGTGCATGGAAAGTGGGAGAGGGTGTGTTAGTTGTCAGCTGTGAGACTGCCCCAACGATCGAGCAGGTTGACGATAATCCCTATCCAAATACAGGTGTGAAGATTAGCCACCCTCATTCAGGTAGCTGATAGTGCTAGGACACATGAAACCATTATCCCAATCGTGTCTTCAGGAGAAGAGGGGAGAAAATGGAGGAGGAAAATTAGACTCGAGGGGCCAAATGGCCTCCTGCTCATTTCTTATGTTCTTAAAATTACAAACTCAAGGCTAATGACTGCATTCTCACTTTTTTTTTAAATTGCTTTGGGTCTGTACTGACGTTTGACTTTGATACAAGACGTCTGGCCCTTGGAAGACTCAAGACTTTGTTATATATTATTGACTAGCGGACCTCCCGTGGGGTTGCTCATGACAATTCAGATGATACGCTATTTTATAAGGACATAAGAACATAAGAATTAGGAACAGGAGTAGGCCATCTAGCCCCTCGAGCCTGCTCCGCCATTCAACAAGATCATGGCTGATCTGGCCGTGGACTCAGCTCCACTTACCCGCCCGCTCCCCATATCCCTTAATTCCCTTATTGGTTAAAAATCTATCCATTTGTGATTTGAATATATTCAATGAGCTAGCCTCAACTGCTTCCTTGGGCAGAGAATTCCACAGATTCACAACCCTCTGGGAGAAGAAATTCCTTCTCAACTCGGTTTTAAATTGGTTCCCCCGTATTTTGAGGCTGTGCCCCCTAGTTCTAGTCTCCCCGATCAGTGGAAACAACCTCTCTGCCTCTATCTTGTCTAACCCTTTCATTATTTTGAATGTTTCTATAAGATCACCCCTCATCCTTCTGAACTCCAACAAGTAAAGACCCAGTCTACTCATTCTATCATTATAAGGTAACCCCCTCATCTCCGGAATCAGCCTAGTGAATCGTCTCTATACCCGCTCCAAAGCTAGTATATCCTTCCTTAAGTAAGGTGACCAAAACTGCACGCAGTACTCCAGGTGCGGCCTCATCAATACCCTGTACAGTTGCAGCAGGACCTCCCTGCTTTTGTATTCCATCCCTCTCGCAATGAAGGCCAACATTCCATTCGCCTTCCTGATTACCTGCTGCACCTGCAAACTAACTTTTTGGGATTCATGCACAAGGACTCTTACATCCGGTCCAGGGTGTCCTTGGAGATGGAGCACGCGGTGTCCACCGGTACGCTCGCGGCCTTCCGCGAGAGGTGGGCACCGGAGGGACTGGAGTGCATCATCACGCCCGGCAACCAAATTTTAATTTGATTTTACGTTTTTAAGTTTAATTTGTTTTAATTGCCGGTGCTTTTAGTGTCCCCCTTCCCTTTTATAGGGGGCACTGGGGAAAATTGTGATTTTAGTGCCCAAAAAAAAAAACAAAAAAAGAAAAACACAAAAAAAAACACAAAAAAAGGGGGGGGGGGGGGAAAAAAAAAAAAAAAAAAAAAAGGGCCTTGTAAATGTCTGGAGTGTCACCCAGGTCGGGTGGCACCGTTTAATGTTTTATGTTTTCACAGATAAACTCAAAAGAGTTTCATGCACAAGGACCAATTGGAGAGCAGTGGAGGCGTGTCCTGCTCAGTAGGAACTGTGAGCAGTGAGGAGAGCAGCCATCAACTTGAGCTCCTGCCTGGAGAGCCCTGAGACCAGCCCAGGAATAGAAGGAAGGAAGGGGCTTCACCTTCAACTTTCATCCAGAGGGAGAGGAGGAGAACAGAAAACTTTGAACATCTTTATCATTTCTGCAAAGAGTTGGAGAGAGGGGGAAAAGACAAACAACCATCCAGTGTGGAAGGAGGGAGACTCAACTACTCTACAGGTGGGTGTGGGTGCATTTCCCCAAACAGACTTTGTTGTATCGGTGGGGGGAGGAAAGAAGACCACTGAGGGCCGGAACATCGCGGGGGGTGTGTGTGTGTGTGTGTGGTAGTGTGCGTGGGGGCCGTGCTTACAACTAGGCCCCCCCCCACAATTGGAACCCCCCCCACCCCCCCCACATTTGCCTAGCTTGGGATAGCTGGAGCTACCAGGCTGAAGATTGTTATTAATCACCCAATTAAAGATCGTTAGGAGTGCCTGGTGGCTCCAGCTACCCCAGGTGAAGACATCTTCTCCCCCCACCTGAAGACCACCTCAAAGACTTTTGTGTTTTGCCATCTGGGGAGTGCACCCACCCACAGCTGCGAGGAGAGACCTGCCCTCGCAGCCCCCCCCCCTTCCCACCCCCCTCTCTCTTTTCTCTGTTACTCTGTTTCTCCCCTCTCTCTCTGAGAGCCCTTCCTTCCAAATTTACAAAAAAAAAACCAAAACCAATTAAGACAACTGAGCAGAGGGAGCAAGGCCTCTCCCCAATTGTCAACGAGGGGAGAGGTGCCTCGTTAAGGGCTCCTCTGCTCAGTTAACAGACGAGGCCATTAAAGACCATTAAGGCCTGTGACTCTGGGGTGGGTGTAGCCCTTAAAGGGACCCCGTGATGGCGACCCCATCCACGCCGGTGGCAGGGCCAGCAAGGACGTATGCGCAGGTGGCAACCGCTTCCACAGCACCTCCTGCGCCACCCGCTGCCCTGCCACCATTTACACTTATAACAAAAAAACACGGGGTCAAGAGCTACACTCACCCCACAATGAGCATCGAGGAGTGCGTGCGGGCGATGGCTGGGGTAGTCGGCCCCTCGGCCATTGTCGCAGCCTCCAAGATGTCTGGGAAGGCCGTGTTCTTCCTGGGGTCGGAGCGGGCGGTGTCCCTGGCCCTTGAAAAGGGGCTCACGGTGGGCGGGACGTTCCTGCCGGTGGACCCTCTCGAGGCCACCGCGCAGAGGGTCATCATTTCAAACGTCCCGCCCTTTGTTTCCGCTGAGCTCCTCCTCCCTCACCTACAACAACTGGGGGAGGTAAGGTCAGGGATCAACCCCATACCGCTCGGCCTCAGGGAGAGCAGCCTGCGCCACGTGTTCTCCTTCCGCCGCCAGCTCTTTGTCCGGCTGGCGCGGGAGGACACGACGGAGGGAGATTTTAATGTGGTGCACGAGGGGACTGCCTACCGCGTCTTCTGGACGTCGGACGGCGTGCGGTGCCATGCCTGCAGGGAGGTGGGGCATGTTCGCAAGAACTGCCCCGCCTCCAAGGCCGCCAAACCACCGAAGGTGGCCAAGGCTGGCACCGCCGCCACCCCTCCCCCTAGTTGCGTCCGCGTGCCGGGAGCCATGGGTGCGCGGGCATCGTCGGAGGCCTTTGTTTTCAGGGCCTCCGGCGGGGGGGAGGGAGAGCGTTCGACCGGAAAGAAGGCGCGGAAGAAGGCGAAACATCTCGAGGCGGGTCCCCTCGGTGCGCCGGAAAGTCTGACCACCGCGCTCAGCCCAACCCAGTCACCGGCGAGCGCGGGGTGCCCCGAGCCCGTGCCCGGGCCCTTGAATACCACCACAGAGGGGCCCAGGCGCGGGCAAGAAAAGGAAAAGGGGGGGGCGGAGCGGGAGGCCTCGGCAGACATGGAGGTCTCCCTGACTCCGCGCGCCCCCAGGAACAAAAAGAGGCACCGCCCCAATGAGGCGGAGGGGGAACAATATCCCTCCGCGGAGGAGGCGGTGCCCGCCGCGTGTCCCGCGTCCCCCACCAGCGCCCCCAAATTGCGCTGCAGGCGCGAGGAGTCTTTCCCCGGGGAGGGTGAGACAGTTGAGGCTGCCCAGCCTCTGCCTCCCGGGGATGGAGTGGAAGATCTGCCTGTCGTGGGGGGCGTGGGGACCGCGGAGGAATGCGTAGCCGCCGGGCCGGGCGTCCCGGGGACTGAGGCGGGCGAGGCCGAAAAGGCCGAACCTGAGCCCGCCCAGCTATTACCCAACTTCCCCCGGGATTTGCTCGACCCGGCAGAGAATGAAACAAATAATTATGACACTGTAGATGCTGGGCCGGGGGGTGGCAGCGGGGAGGGGGAGGAACACCCACCCTCGCCCCTTACTTTGGAGCTGGAGCACTTGGAGGGCCTGGGGATTTCCTATGGCCGGGTCTCTCCTTGTTCTCCGGTTCCTGGGGCGGAGGGGGAACCCCTTCCGCTGTCATTTCCCGACCCAGCACCATTTTTAAAAGAGCCCAGTGGGGACTCCTCTGCCGACGATCCTGGGGGTGGGATCGGGGCAGTGCCAGGGCCGGTTGGAGCGGCCGGTTCATTTGCCGTACCTTGTGCGGTCGATGGGCCGGCTGCTGGCGGCCACCTCCCGGAGGAGGACGGGGACTCGGTGGGGGACGCGGGTGAAGACCTAGAGACCACCGCCAGGGAGGCGGTGGATCTGCTCGCGGCCGCCGCTGAGGCCCTCCTCGTTCCTGCAAAGGAACTCCGGGACTTTTTGGCCCAGAGCCGGGGTCGCCGCGACCAAGCCCGACTGGCCCTGGAAAAATGGTCCGAGCCGGAGCTGATCAAGGGGTCCGTCCGCGCCGCCGTTAAAACCTTGGCCGCGGGCGGGCCCTTGACAAAGGAGCAGCACCTTGAGCTGCACGAGCTCGAGGGACTCCTCGCTGGGCTGCGGAGGGAGCGGAGTTCAACAAAAGACTCCGCTCCCTCCCCCACAATAGGTTAAGGTAGAGGTTGCACTATGCTTTTGTCATGAAGATAACCATAGCCAGCCTCAACATCAACGGCGGCAGAGGGGCACGCCGTAGATTTGACAATTTTTCGCTCCTGCGGGAGGGGAAATATGCGGTGTGCTTCCTGCAAGAAACCCACACCGTTCCGGGAGACGAAGCCACGTGGCTCCTGGAATGGCAAGGAGAGGTCCGCATGAGCCACCTCACCGCCATTTCTAGCGGGGTGGCCATCTTGCTGGGCCCGCATTTTCAGCCGGAGATCTTGGGGGTCGAGGAGCCCGTGCCAGGCCGCTTGCTGCACGTAACGGTTCGCCTGGGGGACGTGCCGCTCCATCTCGTGAACGTGTACGCCCCTCATCCCGGCCCGCAGCAAACGCGCTTCTTTGAAGAGGTGTCCGCTCTTCTTGGCTCCGTCGACGTCGGCGACTGCATTGTCCTCGGGGGGGATTTTAACTGCACCCTCGAGGCGAGGGACCGCTCCGGTGCCCCGCAGTGCATGACGGCGATGGAGAAGTTGAGGGACCTGGTCGGGTCCTTCGACTTGGTGGACGTCTGGCGAAATCTCCACCCCGACTCCAGCGCCTTTACTTGGGTGAGGCCTGGAGTTGGATGGTCTAGAGTCGACCGCCTTTACGTGTCTCGGGCGTACGTTTCCTGCGTCCCGGCGGCCTCCATGCGGCCGGTGCCGTGTTCGGACCACCACCTGGTGTGGGCGGAGCTCGCTTCGCTCCGCGCGAGGACGGGGTCCGCGTACTGGCACTTTAACAACCGGCTGCTGGAGGACGTGCGGTTCCAGGACTCGTTCCGTCGATTCTGGTCCGACTGGAGAAGGAAGCAGGGGGGCTTCCCCTCCTTGAGGCTATGGTGGGACGTGGGCAAGGCTCACGTCCGCGTCTTCTGTCAAGAGTACGCGAGGGGGTCGACCAAGAGGCGGGCGGCCAGAGTCGGGCGCCTAGAAAAAGAGGTGCTCGACCTGGAAGCCCGTCTCGGTCAAGTCGTCCAGGACCCGGCCCTGCGGACGGTGTACGAAGCGAAGAAGGCCGCGCTGAAGGACCTGCAGCTCGTCGGGTCCCGAGGCGCGTTCGTGAGGTCGCGGATCCGGTTCCTGCGGGATCTGGACCGCGGCTCCCCCTTCTTCTACTCGCTGGAAAAAAGGCAGAGTGTCCGTAAGCAGCTCTTGACGCTGCTGGCCGACGACGGCTCTCTCGTCTCGGATCCGGAGGGCGTCAACAACAGGGTCCGTGAATATTACGGGGCTCTGTTCTCTCCGGATCCGTCCAGCGAGGAAGCGCGTAGAGTTTTGTGGGAGGACCTGCCGAAGGTCAGCCCGGAGGGCGCCGAAAATCTGGAAGCTCCGCTAAGCCTGGCGGAGCTGACCGGTGCCCTCGCCCGGCTCTCGAGGGGAAAATCCCCGGGGCTGGACGGGCTGACCGTGGAGTTCCACAGGGCGTTCTGGGACGTCCTGGGGAGCGACTACGCGCGGGTCCTGGGGGAAAGTCTGGCGACCGGGGAGATGCCCCTCTCTTGGCGCAGGGCAGTCATCGTCCTGCTGCCTAAGAAGGGCGATCTCCGCCTCCTTAAGAACTGGCGCCCGGTCTCCCTCCTCAGCACGGACTACAAAATCTTCGCCAGGGCGATGTCTGCTCGCCTTGGTGCCGTGCTGGACCACATGATTCACCCCGACCAGTCATACACGGTCCCGGGCCGGACGATCCACGACAACATCCATCTGGTCCGGGACCTCATCCATTGCTCCCAGGAGGCTGGTCTGTCGGTCGCCTTCCTATCCCTCGACCAAGAGAAGGCGTTCGACAGGGTGGATCACGACTATCTGCTCGGAACTCTGCGCGCTTTCGGGTTCGGGACGCATTTCGTCGCCCGGATCCGACTTTTGTACGCCGCCGCGGAGTGTCTGATTAAGGTTAACGGGTCCTTGACGGCGCCCCTTCGCTTTAGGAGAGGGGTGCGCCAGGGATGCCCCATGTCCGGCCAGTTATACGCCGTTTGCGTGGAGCCTTTCCTGCGCCTCTTGCGGACGAGGTTGACGGGACTGGCTCTGCAAGGGCCGGGCGTGGAGGTCGTCCTCTCGGCTTACGCCGATGACGTGCTCCTCGCGGTAGAGGATCCCGCTGACCTGCGGAGGATGCGTGAGTGCCAGGAGATTTACTCGGCCGCGTCCTCCGCCAGGATCAACTGGGAGAAATGTTCCGGACTCCTGGTGGGTCAGTGGCGGGTGGACTCCCTGCCGGAGGAGCTCAGGCCTTTTGCCTGGAGCACGACCCATCTCCTCTATCTGGGAGTCTACCTTAGCCCCGACGAGGAAGCCTGGCCGGCGAACTGGCAGGAGCTGGAGGCCAAGGTCGCCGCTCGCCTAGGGCGCTGGACAGGACTGCTCCGAGTGCTGTCCTACAGGGGTCGAGCGCTAGTCATAAACCAGCTGGTGGCCGCAATGCTGTGGTACCGGCTGGTCACTTTGACCCCTCCCCCTGCGTTTGTCGCCAAGATACAGAAGAAGCTGGTGGACTTCTTCTGGAACAACAGGAAGCACTGGGTCTCTGCCGCGGTCTTGAGTCTCCCGCTTGAGGAGGGCGGTCAGTCGTTGGTGTGCGTCAGCGCCCAGCTCGCGACTTTCCGTCTTCAGACCCTGCAGAGATACCTTTACGTCGAGCCCCCTCCTAGGTGGTGTGCTCTGGCGAGGTATTTCTTCCGCCAGCAGCTCGACCTCAATTATGACACGCAGCTCCTGTTTGTGAACTTGGGGGGTGCCAGGACCGCCCTCCGGGAGCTGCCTGTCTTTTACAGGGAACTCATCAGGGTCTGGAACAAAGTCTCCACCAAGCGCAGCTCTCCGCCGGCTGGAGTGGCGGCCGTCCTGCAGGAACCGCTGCTCGGGAATCCGTACCTCCACGGCCGAGGCTTCATGTGGCGGTCGGAAGAGAGGGCTGTGGCTGGTGAGGTGACCAGGGTCAGGGACCTGCTCGATGGCGGAGGAGCGGGCTGGATGGCGCCAGTCACGCTGGCGCGGCGCCTAAATTCTGCCAACGTCCGCCGCGCGGCCGATGCCATCGAGTCGCTAAAAACAGCTCTGGGCCCTGACTCCGTTAGGTGTATCGAGGAGGCTCAAGCACGTGGGGAGATCCCGTCCGAACTGACCCCCGTCCGGACGGAATTCCTCATCGGCGCCAAACCCCGGAACCTCCCTCGGGGACCGGCGCCTCACAACTTGAGCCGCCTCGGGGAAATCCCCTCCGTGCCTTTCAGTTCCGCGCGGAGGGGTTTCCTGTACGGGCTGCTCCTGCACACCCTCAACTTTGCCATCCTCGCCGGCCGTCCGGACACGCCATGGCGTACCATCTTGCCGTCCGGAGGAGGCGGGGGTCCCCGATGGAGGGCACTCTACGCAGGGGTCCTCCCACTATTCATCGGGGACTTGGCCTGGAGGGTGGTGCACGGAGCAGTGCCGTGCAACAAATTTTTAAGCCGGTTCACGGACTCCCAAGCCGCCTGCAATTTCTGCGGTCTGGAGGAGTCCGTGTTCCATGTTTTTATTGAATGCACGAGGTTGCAGCCCCTGTTCCACTATTTGAAGGGGCTGCTCCTGAAATTCTGGCTGCACTTCAGTCCCACTCTCCTGATCTTTGGGCACCCTGTGCGGAGGGGAGCGGGTAGGTCCGAGGGCCTCCTCGTAGGACTGCTCCTGGGCACGGCCAAGGGTGCCATCAGCCGGTCCAGGCAGCGGGCGGTCGAGGGGGTCGTTCAACCTGACTGCCTGCCTCTCTTCCGCTCTTACATCCGGTCCAGGGTGTCCTTGGAGATGGAGCACGCGGTGTCCACCGGTACGCTCGCGGCCTTCCGCGAGAGGTGGGCACCGGAGGGACTGGAGTGCATCATCACGCCCGGCAACCAAATTTTAATTTGATTTTACGTTTTTAAGTTTAATTTGTTTTAATTGCCGGTGCTTTTAGTGTCCCCCTTCCCTTTTATAGGGGGCACTGGGGAAAATTGTGATTTTAGTGCCCAAAAAAAAAAACCAAAAAAGAAAAACACAAAAAAAAACACAAAAAAAGGGGGGGGGGGGGGAAAAAAAAAAAAAAAAAAAAAAAGGGCCTTGTAAATGTCTGGAGTGTCACCCAGGTCGGGTGGCACCGTTTAATGTTTTATGTTTTCACAGATAAACTCAAAAGAGTTTCATGCACAAGGACCAATTGGAGAGCAGTGGAGGCGTGTCCTGCTCAGTAGGAACTGTGAGCAGTGAGGAGAGCAGCCATCAACTTGAGCTCCTGCCTGGAGAGCCCTGAGACCAGCCCAGGAATAGAAGGAAGGAAGGGGCTTCACCTTCAACTTTCATCCAGAGGGAGAGGAGGAGAACAGAAAACTTTGAACATCTTTATCATTTCTGCAAAGAGTTGGAGAGAGGGGGAAAAGACAAACAACCATCCAGTGTGGAAGGAGGGAGACTCAACTACTCTACAGGTGGGTGTGGGTGCATTTCCCCAAACAGACTTTGTTGTATCGGTGGGGGGAGGAAAGAAGACCACTGAGGGCCGGAACATCGCGGGGGGTGTGTGTGTGTGTGTGTGGTAGTGTGCGTGGGGGCCGTGCTTACAACTAGGCCCCCCCCCACAATTGGAACCCCCCCCACCCCCCCCACATTTGCCTAGCTTGGGATAGCTGGAGCTACCAGGCTGAAGATTGTTATTAATCACCCAATTAAAGATCGTTAGGAGTGCCTGGTGGCTCCAGCTACCCCAGGTGAAGACATCTTCTCCCCCCACCTGAAGACCACCTCAAAGACTTTTGTGTTTTGCCATCTGGGGAGTGCACCCACCCACAGCTGCGAGGAGAGACCTGCCCTCGCAGCCCCCCCCCCTTCCCACCCCCCTCTCTCTTTTCTCTGTTACTCTGTTTCTCCCCTCTCTCTCTGAGAGCCCTTCCTTCCAAATTTACAAAAAAAAAACCAAAACCAATTAAGACAACTGAGCAGAGGGAGCAAGGCCTCTCCCCAATTGTCAACGAGGGGAGAGGTGCCTCGTTAAGGGCTCCTCTGCTCAGTTAACAGACGAGGCCATTAAAGACCATTAAGGCCTGTGACTCTGGGGTGGGTGTAGCCCTTAAAGGGACCCCGTGATGGCGACCCCATCCACGCCGGTGGCAGGGCCAGCAAGGACGTATGCGCAGGTGGCAACCGCTTCCACAGCACCTCCTGCGCCACCCGCTGCCCTGCCACCATTTACACTTATAACAAAAAAACACGGGGTCAAGAGCTACACTCACCCCACAATGAGCATCGAGGAGTGCGTGCGGGCGATGGCTGGGGTAGTCGGCCCCTCGGCCATTGTCGCAGCCTCCAAGATGTCTGGGAAGGCTGTTTTCTTCCTGGGGTCGGAGCGGGCGGTGTCCCTGGCCCTCGAAAAGGGGCTCACGGTGGGCGGGACGTTCCTGCCGGTGGATCCTCTCGAGGCCACCGCGCAGAGGGTCATCGTGTCGAACGTCCCGCCCTTTGTTCCCGCTGAGCTCCTCCTCCCTCACCTACAACAACTGGGGGAGGTAAGGTCAGGGATCAACCCCATACCGCTCGGCCTCAGGGAGAACAGCCTGCGCCACGTGTTCTCCTTCCGCCGCCAGCTCTTTGTCCGGCTGGCGCGGGAGGACGTGACAGAAGGGCACTTTAATGTGGTGCACGAGGGGACTGCCTACCGCGTCTTCTGGACGTCGGACGGCGTGCGGTGCCATGCCTGCAGGGAGGTGGGGCATGTTCGTAAGAACTGCCCCGCCTCCAAGGCCGCCAAACCACCGAAGGCGGCCAAGGCTGGCGCTGCCGCCACCCCTCCCCCTAGTTGCGTCCGCGTGCCGGGAGCCATGGGTGCGCGGGCATCGTCGGAGGCCTTTGTTTTCAGGGCCTCCGGCGGGGGGGAGGGAGAGCGTCCGAGCGGAAAGAAGGCGCGGAAGAAGGAGAAACATCTAGAGGCGGGTCCCCTCGGTGCGCCGGAAAGTCTGACCACCGCGCTCAGCCCAACCCAGTCACCGGCGAGCGCGGGGTGCCCCGAGCCCGTGCCCGGGCCCTTGAATACCACCACAGAGGGGCCCAGGCGCGGGCAAGAAAAGGAAAAGGGGGGGGCGGAGCGGGAGGCCTCGGCAGACATGGAGGTCTCCCTGACTCCGCGCGCCCCCAGGAACAAAAAGAGGCACCGCCCCAATGACGCGGAGGGGGAACAATATCCCTCCGCGGAGGAGTCGGTGCCCGCCGCGTGTCCCGCGTCCCCCACCAGCGCCCCCAAATTGCGCTGCAGGCGCGAGGAGTCTTTCCCCGGGGAGGGTGAGACAGTTGAGGCTGCCCAGCCTCTGCCTCCCGGGGATGGAGTGGAAGATCTGCCTGTCGTGGGGGGCGTGGGGACCGCGGAGGAATGCGTAGCCGCCGGGCCGGGCGTCCCGGGGACTGAGGCGGGCGAGGCCGAAAAGGCCGAACCTGAGCCCGCCCAGCTATTACCCAACTTCCCCCGGGAGTTGCTCGACCCGGCAGAAACAAAATATATTGATTTTAATGAAACTGTAGATGCTGGGCCGGGGGGTGGCAGCGGGGAGGGGGAGGAACACCCACCCTCGCCCCTTACTTTGGAGCTGGAGCACTTGGAGGGCCTGGGGATTTCCTATGGCCGGGTCTCTCCTTGTTCTCCGGTTCCTGGGGCGGAGGGGGAACCCCTTCCGCTGTTGTTTCCTGACCCAGCACCATTTTTAAAAGAGCCCAGTGGGGACTCCTCTGCCGACGATCCTGGGGGTGGGATCGGGGCAGTGCCAGGGCCGGTTGGAGCGGCCGGTTCATTTGCCGTACCTTGTGCGGTCGATGGGCCGGCTGCTGGCGGCCACCTCCCGGAGGAGGACGGGGACTCGGTGGGGGACGCGGGTGAAGACCTAGAGACCACCGCCAGTGAGGCGGTGGATCTGCTCGCGGCCGCCGCTGAGGCCCTCCTCGTTCCTGCAAAGGAACTCCGGGACTTTTTGGCCCAGAGCCGGGGTCGCCGCGACCAAGCCCGACTGGCCCTGGAAAAATGGTCCGAGCCAGAGCTGATCAAGGGGTCCGTCCGCGCCGCCGTTAAAACCTTGGCCGCGGGCGGGCCCTTGACAAAGGAGCAGCACCTTGAGCTGCGCGAGCTCGAGGGACTCCTCGCTGGGCTGCGGAGGGAGCGGAGTTCAACAAAAGACTCCGCTCCCTCCCCCACAATAGGTTAAGGTAGAGGTTGCACTATGCTTTTGCCATGAAGATAACCATAGCCAGCCTCAACATCAACGGCGGCAGAGGGGCACGCCGTAGATTTGACAATTTTTCGCTCCTGCGGGAGGGGAAATATGCGGTGTGCTTCCTGCAAGAAACCCACACCGTTCCGGGAGACGAAGCCACGTGGCTCCTGGAATGGCAAGGAGAGGTCCGCATGAGCCACCTCACCGCCATTTCTAGTGGGGTGGCCATCTTGCTGGGCCCGCATTTTCAGCCGGAGATCTTGGGGGTCGAGGAGCCCGTGCCAGGCCGCTTGCTGCACGTAACGGTTCGCCTGGGGGACGTGCCGCTCCATCTCGTGAACGTGTACGCCCCTCATCCCGGCCCGCAGCAAACGCGCTTCTTTGAAGAGGTGTCCGCTCTTCTTGGCTCCGTCGACGTCGGCGACTGCATTGTCCTCGGGGGGGATTTTAACTGCACCCTCGAGGCGAGGGACCGCTCCGGTGCCCCGCAGTGCATGACGGCGATGGAGAAGTTGAGGGACCTGGTCGGGTCCTTCGACTTGGTGGACGTCTGGCGAAATCTCCACCCCGACTCCAGCGCCTTTACTTGGGTGAGGCCTGGAGTTGGATGGTCTAGAGTCGACCGCCTTTACGTGTCTCAGGCGTACGTTTCCTGCGTCCCGGCGGCCTCCATGCGGCCGGTGCCGTGTTCGGACCACCACCTGGTGTGGGCGGAGCTCGCTTCGCTCCGCGCGAGGGTGGGGTCCGCGTACTGGCACTTTAACAACCGGCTGCTGGAGGACGTGCGTTTCCAGGACTCGTTCCGTCGATTCTGGTCCGACTGGAGAAGGAAGCAGGGGGGCTTCCCCTCCTTGAGGCTATGGTGGGACGTGGGCAAGGCTCACGTCCGCGTCTTCTGTCAAGAGTACGCGAGGGGGTCGACCAAGAGGCGGGCGGCCAGAGTCGGGCGCCTAGAAAAAGAGGTGCTCGACCTGGAAGCCCGTCTCGGTCAAGTCGTCCAGGACCCGGCCCTGCGGACGGTGTACGAAGCGAAGAAGGCCGCGCTGAAGGACCTGCAGCTCGTCGGGTCCCGAGGCGCGTTCGTGAGGTCGCGGATCCGGTTCCTGCGGGATCTGGACCGCGGCTCCCCCTTCTTCTACTCGCTGGAAAAAAGGCAGAGTGTCCGTAAGCAGCTCTTGACGCTGCTGGCCGACGACGGCTCTCTCGTCTCGGATCCGGAGGGCGTCAACAACAGGGTCCGTGAATATTACGGGGCTCTGTTCTCTCCGGATCCGTCCAGCGAGGAAGCGCGTAGAGTTTTGTGGGAGGACCTGCCGAAGGTCGGCCCGGAGGGCGCCGAAAATCTGGAAGCTCCGCTAAGCCTGGCGGAGCTGACCGGTGCCCTCGCCCGGCTCTCGAGGGGAAAATCCCCGGGGCTGGACGGGCTGACCGTGGAGTTCCACAGGGCGTTCTGGGACGTCCTGGGGAGCGACTACGCGCGGGTCCTGGGGGAAAGTCTGGCGACCGGGGAGATGCCCCTCTCTTGGCGCAGGGCAGTCATCGTCCTGCTGCCTAAGAAGGGCGATCTCCGCCTCCTTAAGAACTGGCGCCCGGTCTCCCTCCTCAGCACGGACTACAAAATCTTCGCCAGGGCGATGTCTGCTCGCCTTGGTGCCGTGCTGGACCACATGATCCACCCCGACCAGTCATACACGGTCCCGGGCCGGACAATCCACGATAACATCCATCTGGTCCGGGACCTCATCCATTGCTCCCAGGAGGCTGGTCTGTCGGTCGCCTTCCTATCCCTCGACCAAGAGAAGGCGTTCGACAGGGTGGATCACGACTATCTGCTCGGAACTCTGCGCGCTTTCGGGTTCGGGACGCATTTCGTCGCCCGGATCCGACTTTTGTACGCCGCCGCGGAGTGTCTGATTAAGGTTAACGGGTCCTTGACGGCGCCCCTTCGCTTTAGGAGAGGGGTGCGCCAGGGATGCCCCATGTCCGGCCAGTTATACGCCGTTTGCGTGGAGCCTTTCCTGCGCCTCTTGCGGACGAGGTTGACGGGACTGGCTCTGCAAGGGCCGGGCGTGGAGGTCGTCCTCTCGGCTTACGCCGATGACGTGCTCCTCGCGGTAGAGGATCCCGCTGACCTGCGGAGGATGCGTGAGTGCCAGGAGATTTACTCGGCCGCGTCCTCCGCCAGGATCAACTGGGAGAAATGTTCCGGACTCCTGGTGGGTCAGTGGCGGGTGGACTCCCTGCCGGAGGAGCTCAGGCCTTTTGCCTGGAGCACGACCCATCTCCTCTATCTGGGAGTCTACCTTAGCCCCGACGAGGGAGCCTGGCCGGCGAACTGGCAGGAGCTGGAGGCCAAGGTCGCCGCTCGCCTAGGGCGCTGGACAGGACTGCTCCGAGTGCTGTCCTACAGGGGTCGAGCGCTAGTCATAAACCAGCTGGTGGCCGCAATGCTGTGGTACCGGCTGGTCACTTTGACCCCTCCCCCTGCGTTTGTCGCCAAGATACAGAAGAAGCTGGTGGACTTCTTCTGGAACAACAGGAAGCACTGGGTCTCTGCCGCGGTCTTGAGTCTCCCGCTTGAGGAGGGCGGTCAGTCGTTGGTGTGCGTCAGCGCCCAGCTCGCGACTTTCCGTCTTCAGACCCTGCAGAGATACCTTTACGTCGAGCCCCCTCCTAGGTGGTGCGCTCTGGCGAGGTATTTCTTCCGCCAGCAGCTCGACCTCAATTATGACACGCAGCTCCTGTTTGTGAACTTGGGGGGTGCCAGGACCGCCCTCCGGGAGCTGCCTGTCTTTTACAGGGAACTCATCAGGGTCTGGAACAAAGTCTCCACCAAGCGCAGCTCTCCGCCGGCTGGAGTGGCGGCCGTCCTGCAGGAGCCGCTGCTCGGGAATCCGTACCTCCACGGCCGAGGCTTCATGTGGCGGTCGGAAGAGAGGGCTGTGGCTGGTGAGGTGACCAGGGTCAGGGACCTGCTCGATGGCGGAGGAGCGGGCTGGATGGCGCCAGACACGCTGGCGCGGCGCTTAAACTCTGCCAATGTCCGCCACGCGGCCGATGCCATCGAGTCGCTAAAAACAGCTCTGGGCCCTGACTCCGTTAGGTGCATCGAGGAGGCTCAAGCACGTGGGGAGATCCCGTCCGAACTGACCCCCGTCCGGACGGAATTCCTCATCGGCGCCAAACCCCGGAACCTCCCTCGGGGGCCGGCGCCTCACAACTTGAGCCGCCTCCGGGAAATCCCCTCCGTGCCTTTCAGTTCCGCGCGGAGGGGTTTCCTGTACGGGCTGCTCCTGCACACCCTCAACTTTGCCATCCTCGCCGGCCGTCCGGACACGCCATGGCGTACCATCTTGCCGTCCGGAGGAGGCGGGGGTCCCCGATGGAGGGCACTCTACGCAGGGGTCCTCCCACTGTTCATCGGGGACTTGGCCTGGAGGGTGGTGCACGGAGCAGTGCCGTGCAACAAATTTTTAAGCCGGTTCACGGACTCCCAGGCCGCCTGCAATTTCTGCGGTCTGGAGGAGTCCGTGTTCCATGTTTTTATTGAATGCACGAGGTTGCAGCCCCTGTTCCACTATTTGAAGGGGCTGCTCCTGAAATTCTGGCTGCACTTCAGTCCCACTCTCCTGATCTTTGGGCACCCTGTGCGGAGGGGAGCGGGTAGGTCCGAAGGCCTCCTCGTAGGACTGCTCCTGGGCACGGCCAAGGGTGCCATCAGCCGGTCCAGGCAGCGGGCGGTCGAGGGGGTCGTTCAACCTGACTGCCTGCCTCTCTTCCGCTCTTACATCCGGTCCAGGGTGTCCTTGGAGATGGAGCACGCGGTGTCCACCGGTACGCTCGCGGCCTTCCGCGAGAGGTGGGCACCGGAGGGACTGGAGTGCATCATCACGCCCGGCAACCAAATTTTAATTTGATTTTACGTTTTAAAGTTAATTTGTTTTAATTGCCGGTGCTTTTAGTGTCCCCTTCCCTTTTATAGGGGGCACTGGGGAAAAATTGTGATTTTAGTGCCCAAAAAAAAGAAAAACACAAAAAAAAACAAAAAAACAAAAAAAAGGGGGGAAAAAAAGGGCCTTGGAAATGTCTGGAGTGTCACCCAGGTCGGGTGGCACTCTTTAATGTGTTATGTTTTCGCAGGTAAACTCAAAAGAGTTTCATACACAAGGACCCCCAGGTCCCTCTGCACCGCATCATGTTGTAATTTCTCCCCATTCAAATAATATTCCCTTTTACTGTTTTTTTTCCCCCACAAGGTGGATGACCTCACATTTTCCGACATTGTATTCCATCTGCCAAACCTTAGCCCATTTGCTTAACCTATCTAAATCTCTTTGCAGCCTCTCTGTGTCCTCTACACAACCCGCTTTCCCACTAATCTATGTGTCATCTGCAAATTTTGTTACACTACACTCTGTCCCCTCTTCCAGGTCATCTATGTATATTGTAAACTAGGACAAGAAGGTTCTACCACAAAACGTACAATGTAGTATTCTCCAGCTAAGAAGGTGCATCCCTTTAAAGTCACAAAGTTGAATTGCTGTTGAGTAAACATAGGGCGAGGTCAATCAGGATGAAACGGTTTTTAAAAATTTATGTATGATAGCTGTGGTCGGAGCTCACCAGACATCGTCACAATTGCAGGAGTCACTGGATAGCGATCAGGAGCAGAAACTGTGGCCAATTTTGCTCCCTCTAATCCAGGGGCACAGAGGTCAACTATAGCACCCCTGACACCTCCCCAACCGAGATCCACTATCTCGGCACAGACTAGATATTAAAGCTGGGACCATCCTCGTCTTTGTGGCTCAGGTACTCACCAAACCTGCTGAGCCATTGGATGAGCTCTGATATCAACAGAGAGCTGACTGTCCAGTCTCCTCTCTCATAACTTTACAATGTTACCAGTATTCTGATGCCACTGAGCAAGGTTCGGTGCATGTATTGAAGCTGTATTGTCCCTGGACAGAGAGTGACACAGGAGCCAGCAGTGTAACTCCAGCCTGCCTGCCTCCTGTTCCTTTACAAATAGAATGGCTGTCCCCTTAATTTCCTTCCAACTGGACATAAAGAACACAAGTATCTTTTCAGTACTGACTCTCGTCAGGACCACATTAGAGACCTGGCAAAGAAAGTCATGACCCTTGAAGCAGCAATGTGCTTATCTGATTGACAAATAGTTTTGAGTTGGAAAGAACTGCAGTACTGTTGGTGATGTCTGCCTCTGTTCATCTCAGCTCGTGTGCAGCAATCTGTATTTCAGGACATGTGGCTCAGTGGGTCGCACTCTCGTCTCTTGAGTCAGAAGGTTGTGGGTTCAAGTCCCGCTCCAGCGAGCGGAGCACAAAAATCTAGGCTGACACTGCAGTGCAGTGCTGAGGGAGTGTTGCAAAATCAGAGGTGCCGTCTTTCGGATGAGATGTTAAATTAAAGACCTGTCTGCTCTGTCAGGTGGATAGAAAAGATCCTGTGGTACTATCGAAGAAGAGCATGGGGTTATGCCTGGTGTCCTGGCCAATATTTATCCCTCAATCAACATCACTACAAAACAGATTATCTGGTCATTATCATATTGCCATTCGTGGGAGCTTGCTATGCGCAAATGGCTGCCGCGTTTCCTACATCACAACAATGACTACATTTCAAAAGTACTTCATTGGCTTTAAAGGGCTTTGGGATGTCCTGTGGTCATGAAAGACTTGCATTTATACAGCACCTTTCTTTTCATCTAAGTGGAGGGTGCTGTCAACCCCAAATAGCCTGTGGTTCACTCATGAACACAAGGGACATCTCATCACATCATCTACAAACGGTTCCCTCAAGGCAAGGACCATTGGGCCTTGTTTTTGTTCTGCTGGTCTTCAAATTAGGCATCCCTTATGATGATACAAAGCTATGGGATCTTTTCAACCCAACACTGGTGTTTGGGGCCTTGCACTAGTAATCACAGGAAGGGGTAGTAGGGCTGCCAACTCTGGTTGGATGTACTCCTGGAGGTTTCATCACATGACCTCCTGCCTCCAACCGCCTGGCCCGGCCCCGCCCCCACGCTCCCATCATTGGGTGCTTCAAACGATTATCGTCTTCCTGCACCAATTGAAAGGCAAACAGGCTCTTAATTACCTGATTAGATGATGCTTGACGGTCAATCAAACAGCCTTTTATCCCATCTCCAATATTTTGATAACTAATAAATGTTCATAGAAAATGGGGGGGAAAAAAAATCACTCACAATTTTAAAAAAAATGTCCCTCTGATTTTTCTCCTGGGTTTTGCTCACAGCAGTGTCCAGGAGATGAATCTTCAATTCCTGGGAACTCCAGCACAATACCAGAGGGTTGGTAACTGCTGAGTCAGAGACTGAAGTAATAATAATTTTCTTCTAGTGCTGCAGAGGTATGTATTGCAGTACAGATTTTCAAACTAGGATCTATAGGACTCGTAGAGGAACCCAATGAGTACATGAGGTTATCGGATTTTGGTCTATACAAGATTGGCCCATTTACACAGTGCCTCCAAAAAATTGGTATTTTACATTTTTGGCACTTGTTGGGTTAACTAGCACATCATATTATTGCTGTTGCTGACAATCAATAAACTGCAATGACATCACTAGAGGGTAAATAGTCTGCTTGTCCGCTCAAGGTATATAGCTCCACGTATTAGGGAAGTGCACCATGCAGCCCATGAGCAGAAAAGCATGGACCGTGCCTGCATGATTTCCTGATACGCACTCCCTGCGAGTAAGGGTCCATATTGGAAAATGTACCCTTATTTCCCTTTGGGTAGGCGAGAGCATAGGTCAAGTCAGTGGATCTCCGGGAACGTGCCAATATTTGCTGGAGGTTTCCCAGGAGGATGTAACTAGTTGCACGGGACCCCAGGAGTGCACGAATAATTGTGTAACGTCACCTGGGAGTGTGTCAATACGTACAGGGGGGTTTCTAGGATTATGCCAATGGCTGCAGGCACACCACCCCCCCCCCCCCCCCCCCCCACCCTCCACCTCCCCACACCTAAAGATTTTAATTTGTGGCATTATAAAGCTTCTATACATTACAGAATTGGTTTAAGCAGAAGTGTTTCTGTAATTTTTCACATTTCGGGTTGCGGAAATCGGAAAATCTCTCCCCCAAAAAGGCTGTGGAAGCTAAAACAATTGGGGCTTTCAAGATTGAGGTAGATACAGTTTTATTAGGTAAGGGTATCAAGGGATGTGGAGCAACGGTGGGGTAAATTGAGGTGCAGATCCACCATGATCTAATTGAGTGGCAGAGCAGGCCCGAGGGGCTGAATGGCCTACTCCTGCTCCGAATGTTATTAATGTACTGGGGCTGCTGCTGGTGCTTGGAATCCAATCCATTATGTTCTGTTCATGGGCTGCATATGTGCAGTTCACTAATATGTGAAGCTACATGTCTGGAGCTTACAAGCAGAATAGTTAACCAACATGCTGGTGAAAGCCTTGCACCCCAACTCACGTGATCTGCTCACCTTAACATGGCCCACTGCAAACAACCAATACCAAACCTCCTCCCTCATTCTGCCCCAGTGCTGATGTCAGAGTCTTCACTCACTATGCCCCCTACACTGTAGATGCCGTTCCTAAATATCCAAATAGAACTTGACATAAAACAAGCCAGGTCTTTTCATGAAAATTCTCGGTAAATCTTTGTTTAGGAATGAACAAGTGTCAAAAAAGCAAAGCATCATTTTTGTTACAATATTTGCAAGTGTTATCACTCGAAGATTGTCAGTTGTCTACCCTTGTCTATTTTGAAGTAAACTGTCCAGTAAGACGTGTCCAGCTTTCTGTCTAGTTTTTCCTATCTGGTATTATGGAGCTTACAATAAACACCAAAATTGGTCTAATGCGAGTTCTTCCTGTGGCTAGAAATATGCCATAGCATCAAAATGATATTCCAACAGCACCAGCAGGAGAGGAACAACCTGGCAGATAACACGTCCTCTAAAGAGCTAGAGCGAGCCTTTGGCTGAGTGGTAGCATTCCCGACTCGGAGTCAAAGGGTCCGAATCCCACTCCGGACAATCCCGGTGAGTGGAGACCGGTAATCCCGCTCTGAATTCTGGTCTGACATCCAGAAGGATACTCGGATACGATAGGTGTGGGTGGCCCGCAACTTCCCCCATCATCATATGGGTTGTGGGAGCCCATAAAAACCCTCCCGCTGTATAGGACTAACCACCCGATCAGCTTGGAGGTGATGGTGTTCCCATGTGTCTGCCGCCCTTGTCCTTCCTGGTGGTAACGGTCGAGGGTTTATGCCCTTGGGTCCTCCTTCCCTCAGGTTTTAGGCTTGGCTGACGGTAGTGACCCTATGCTATATAGTTCCAATCCAGTTTACAACACCCCATCATTTTGTGAGAAAAGGGCTTGCTCCGTACCTTATTCTGAATTTGTGTTCCTTTAAGTAACCGCAGGATAGAAATAGTAGAAGTGTTTGTCCTTGGGAAGAACTAAGTAATTGAGCAAAATAGTTGGTTCCAAAGAATGGCTAAAGGTAATGGGTTGGGAAGAAGTCGGCTCGAGCTCAGTAATAACACGTGGGTTTGGGAGCAGCAAGGGAGCCTTGGAAACTAGGCCACAATACTTTGAAATATTTGCGAAGAGCAGCAGGCTGGTTTGGGATGGATTGAAGGAGAAACAGAGAAACTGGAGCAAGCCAAGACATGAATGTAGAGGAGGGCCAGTCAGATGACAACAAAAATAATGATCCAACATTAACAAGCAGCACTTACATCGTAACATTACAAGATAAACACAGCTGAGGCAGGCCATTTGACCCATCTTAACTTATCCATCTGACATGAAAAATGTCCTCCCTTCCCCCGAACTCCCCCGCCAATTACATAGCATTCCTCGTGTAAAAAAAAATGTATCACAGAACCCGGGAAAAAGCAGGGACAGAGGAGAAAAGGTTAAGCACAAACAAAGAGGTTCGTTTTTAGTAGACTGGTGAATGCAGTGGGGGGGAAGGTATGAAGACAAAATTGTTTGGGAAAGAGTTCCAGAAGGCAGGAGCGCAAGATGTCCCCAGCTCTCTATTTATAGTGAAACTGTAAATGCGATATTTATAAACTATACAACACAGCTTAGGAAACTAGCAAAACCTGATGAGCCGTATCCAAAAGACTGATACAACCCCACCTCCCTTAAAAAATACTGACAACCAAACAGACCTGAATGTGATCTTATTGACGCATGGAAACAGACTGTAACAATGAAAATGCTGTAGGACACAGACTTGTAAGTTAAACAGTAGGTAGAAGCATAGAGGCCGAAATTGCCCCTTTCATTAAGGCCTGTTACTACCGCAAATCGGCGGTCACGCTGCGGAGTGGAGTGGCCGCTGATTTTTCGTGGAATGGCCGCTGATCGCCCAATTGCCCTCCCGAGTTTTCCCGGCGGTGCCCCGATTCCCACCCCCTCCCCCCGCCTTACCGCTCCGCTGCTGCCGATCCATGTTAAGTGCGCCATCACCGTGCGCACCGCCGATCTACCCCCCCCCCCAACGGCAACATTCCCCTCAGAAAATCTTTGGCCCGCCCGGCGACGCCAAAACCTGTTTTTTTCCGGTGGTCCAGTGAGGTTGTGGCCTTCTGCAGCGGTGGTGCGGCTTCCCTTAAAGGGGAGGGCGCACTGCTGCCGCCATGTTTTTTTTTGTTGGCCGACTGCCATGTCGGCCCGGCAATTTTACCCCACTCTTCGGTGCCTGGAACCCTCCCTGGTGGCCCAGTGGGCCGAACTTTAAAAATCGCGAAGGCTTTCCCCTTTAAGTGAAGGGGAGAGCCGTCGTGACGCAGCGCCTTGATGACATCATCGCGGCGGTCATTCCGCACCCCCCCCCAACTTCCGCCCCTCAGGTGTTGCCACCGCCGCGTGTCGTGTACTCACCGCCATGTGTCCGCCCCTCTCGTGTACTCACCGCCGTGTGTCCGCCCCTCTCGTGTACTCACCGGCCCCATTAAAAGCAGCTTCTGAATCCAAGTAAAAAAACAACAAAGAGCGGAATTTCGCTCAAGAGGCGACCTCAACCACAGCTGTGGTAAAAACACACAGAACAGGGTGGGAGCGCCCCATTCCGGGCGGGGAACAATTTCGGCCCCACAGAATTAGAGAATGGTTACAGCTCAGAAGGAGGCCATTCGGCCCGTCGAGCCCGTGCCGGTTCTCTGCAAGAGCACCT
Source organism: Pristiophorus japonicus (assembly GCF_044704955.1). Lineage (NCBI taxonomy): Eukaryota > Metazoa > Chordata > Chondrichthyes > Pristiophoridae > Pristiophorus > Pristiophorus japonicus. The sequence goes on from NC_091994.1 coordinate 82,865,504, forward strand.
CAGCCAGTCCCACTCCCCCGCCCTTTCCCCGTAGCCTTGCAAATTATTTTCCTTCAGGTATTTATCCAACTCCCTTTTAAAAATCACAATCGAGTCTGCCTCCACCACCCTCTCAGGCAGTGCATTCCAGATCCTAACCACTCGCTGCATAAAAAAGTTTTTCCTCATGTCGCCTTTGGTTCTTTTGCCAACTGCCTTAAATCTGTGTCCTCTGGTTCTTGACCCTTCCGCCAATGGGAAGTTTCCCTATCTACTCTGTCCAGTCGCCTCATAGTTTTCAACACCTCTATCAAATCTCCTTTCAACCTTCTCTGCTCTAAGGAGAACAACCCCAGCTTGTCCAGTCTATCCACGTAACTGAAGTCCCTCATCCCTGGAATCATTCTCGTAAATCTTTTCTGCACCCTCTCTAAGGCCTTCACATCCTTCCTAATATTCCATTATCTGTAATCCAGGGGGGAAGGTACACAAAGGCAGAGTCAGACAACAGTAGTGGCTTTAGAAATTTCTTAGAGGGCTGGGAATGCTCAACATTCTGGGCTCTGATGGCATGCTGTGGCCCTCCAAAAACATTTCATTCTCGGCACATTGTGTATGTTCCAGCATTTTAGAACCTACTGTAATTCCACCTTTCAAGTCGAAAATAATTCACCCTGGAAGGTCACGAGGTCTCCAATCATATCCCACCAGAAACAGAACCACATTAACGCTGAACTTCAACGAGCGACGAGTTGCTTACAGCGCGGGGCGAGGAATTTGAATGAGAGATTAGCAGCTCCGAAAATGCGGGCAAGCGGACACGGGTTCTGAAACACTGACTCTGTAAACCACAAGACCGCTGCTGCAGATGTGAGATATTGAAACACAGGTGGTCTATAACGCAGGTGGTATATAAAAAGAGAACATAGCCCAGAGGGCAGGGTGGAGCACAGATGGGACATGAACATTTTTGCAGCTAACATCCAGGAATTTTATATTACTGAGCTTGCAGCTGTGAGGTGATTCGTGTTTCCTGGGTACCTTCAAGGTCTGCCAACTTCTCTCGGTTAACACTTTGTTGACTCCTTCAGCCGTGCTCAGTCCCTGCCTGCCTTTGCCTTCCCATTAGGGCCTGTTGCTCTCTCCTTGCTCTTCAATACTGTGTCAGCTGTGGCTCAGTGGGCCGCACCCTCGCCTCAGAGTCAGAAGGTTGTGGGTTCAAGACCCACTCCAGAGACTTGAGCACATAAATCTAGGCTGACACTCCAATGTAACAACCAAGGGGGTGCTGCACTGTCGGAGGTGCCGTCTTTCAGATGAGACGTTAAACCGAGGCCCCGTCTACTCTCCCAGGTGAACGCAAAAGGTCCCATGGCACTGTTTCGAGGAAGAGCAGGGGAGTTATTCCCAATGTCCTGGCCAATATTTATCCACCAATCAACATTCACTAAAACAGATTATCTGGTCATTATCTCATTGCTGTTTGTGGGAGCTTGCTTGTGCACAAATTGGCTGCCGTGTTTCCCACATTACAACAGTGACTACACTCCAAAAAGTACTTCGTTGGCTGTAAAGCACATTGGGACATCCTGAGGTTGTGAAAGGCGCTATATAAATGCAAGTCTTTCTTTTTCCTCGGCTTCCCTTCTCTCCCCCCACCACAGCTCCAACCGCCTTCCCTTTCCAATACTTCGCCGCAGCACCTCAAAAACAGGCTGTGGAAAATTGAGCAGGCCCGGCCCGGCCCCCGGTCCAGGCCAAATACTTTGGTTCTGTCTTCATGAAGGAAGACACACATAACCTTCCGGAAATACTAGGGCACCGAGGGTCTAGTGAGAAGGAGGAACTGAAGGAAATCCTTATTAGGCTGGAAATTGTGTTAGGAAAATTGATGGGTTTGAAGGCCGATAAATCCCCGGGGCCACAGGCCGAGGACAGGCCATGGAGACAGAACAGCATATCTCTGCTGCCTGAGGAATATAGGTAAAAGCTGAATTTCCCATTAGTGAAACATAAAATCCAATTTGGATAGGTTTGTTTTCCTGTCCTGCTGTGCAAACAAAATAATACGATGGTCTCGAGGACAGTGGTGACACTTTGGCGCAGATCCTAACTTTGTGCGATCGGGAGTCGACAGCCCGTTTTACATTTGCCCCGGTTTTTATTTCCATTGAAGTCAATGGATGGGGAGCGATGTAAAACGTTCTGCCGGTTCGCCATCACTGGTCTTACACTGCCGCACTAAGTCGAGATCTAGCCTTTGATCTGAGAATAAGATTGGGCCAGGTTTTTCTTTCCAATGTTATTATCCTCAGGAAAAACAGGTGTTATTTTAACAGCAGGGGCTGACTGACATCTCCTTGCTCGCAGAGAAAATGAAACCATCACAGGAGGATGGAAGGAAAGAAGAAAAGAAGGAAAGACTTGCATTTATATAGCGCCTTTCACAACCACCGGACATCTCAAAGCGCTTTACAGCCAATGAAGTATTTTTGGAGTGTAATCACCGTTGTAATGTAGGAAACGCGGCAGCCAATTTGTACACAGCAAGCTCCCACAAACAGCAATGTGATAATGACCAGATAATCTGTTTTTGTTATGTTGACTAAGGGATAAATATTAGCAGGACACCGGGGATAACTCCCCTGCTCTTCTTCGCAACAGTGCCATGGGATCTTTTACGTCCACCTGAGAGCGCAGACGGGGCCTCGGTTTAACGTTCCATCCGAAAGACGGCACCTCTGACAGTGCAGCGCTCCCTCAGCACTGCACTGGAGTCAGCCTACATTTGTGTGCTTAAGTCCTTGGAGTGGCTCAGAAGCGAGTGTGCTACCCACTGACACAGAGAAGCAGCAAAGGAGATGCTTGTTTAGAACTCCGAGATCGGAGAGACTTCGGCGCACCACTTGTCAGAGTCAGTCACTATCCATCAGTTGCCATGCAGTTTTCACAAGCACAGGAGTCGTGCGAGGCAGCAGCAAATGCGCAGACAAACTGACTCACAGTTAGTCATGGAGTGATTTCCAGGGAGTGCACAAAAGTCTTACTTTGATGAGGATTCAAGGGAGTCAGTAAGCACAGTGCAGGGAGGGGCGTACTGTAATTCCAGGTGATTTACAGTAAAACCGCCTGTCACTGTAGCAGCGCTTTACGATTAGTCAGCCTGTAAAGGGGACTGCTTTGCCTGTTGTGACATTTCGGGACAGCAGGGCAGGCGAGAGCAGATTTTGTTTCAGACGGGGCATTTGAACCAGCATGCTGCAGACAATGAAGGCTAGCTTGACATTCCGGTGATCATTCACATATATTGCTGCTGCTGCTGCAATTCTCTTCATGTGAACTCCGCAGGGGTCATTGTCAAGTTGGGCTCGTGGCTTCCATTCTGGGGAGGGGGTTGGGGAGTCAGTTTCAGTAAAAGCAGACATTGGAGCTGGACTTTCCCTTTTCGAAAAAAGCACAGAGCTTCAAGAGTGGGAGACAGTCAGGCAGCGAAGGACTGCGAGAAGGATGCAATGCACAGTGGAGAGGACAGAGAAAATTAGCTTTTGGTCAAGCAAGATTGGAACATACAAAATTCTTACAGGGCTTGACAGGGTAAATGCAGGGAGGATGTTTCCTCTGGCTGGGGAGTCAAGAACCAGGGGTCACAGTCTCAGCATTAAGGGGTCGGCCATTTAGGACTGAGATGAGGAGGAATTTCTTCACTCAGAGGGTGGTGAATCTTTGGAATTCTCAACCCCAGAGGGCTCAGTCGTGAGTATATTCAAGACAGAGATCGATAGATTTTTGGTCATCGCCCCAAAACCCTCTTCTCAATCTTCCTCGCTGCCATGCTCCACCTCACACTCAACAAGCTCCCCGCTGGAGTGGAATTAAACTACAGAACCACTGGGAACCTGTTCAACCTTCGTCGTCTCCAGGCCAGATCCAAGACGACCCCAACCTCTGTCGTCGAGCTACAGTACGTGGACAACGCCTGCGTCTGCGCACGTACAGAGGCTGAACTCCAAGTCAAAGTCAATGTATTTACTGAGGCATACGAAAGCATATGCCTTACACTAAACATCCGTAAGACAAAGGTCCTCCACCAGCCTGTCCCCGCCGCACAGCACTGCCCCCCTGTCATCAAGATCCACGGCGCGTCCCTGGATAACGTGAACCATTTCCCATACCTCGGGAGCCTCTTATCGACAAGAGCAGACATTGACGACGAGATTTAGCACCGCCTCTAGTGCGCCAGTGCTGCCTTCGGCCGCCTGAGGAAAAGAGTGTTTGAAGACCAGGCCCTCAAATCTGCCACCAAGCTCATGGTCTACAGGGCTGTAGTAATACCCGCCCTCCTGTATGGCTCAGAGACATGGACCATATACAGTAGACACCTCAAGTCGCTGGAGAAATACCACCAACAATGCCTCTGCAAGATCCTGCAAATCCCCTGGGAGGACAGACGCACCAACGTTAGCGTCCTCGACCAGGCCAACATCCCCAGCATTGAAGCACCGATCACACTCGAGAAGCTGGGCAGGCCACATTGTTCGCATGCCTGACACGAGACTCCCAAAGCAAGTCTTGTGTCAGGAATACCTTCACGATAAATGAACCAAAGGTGGGCAGAGGAAACGTTTCACTGACACCCTCAAAGCCTCTCTGATAAAGTGCAACATCCCCACTGACACCTGGGAGTCCCTGGCCAAAGACTGCCCTAAGTGGAGGAAGTACATCCAGGAGGACGCTGAGCACCTCGAGTCTCATCGCCGAGAGCATGCAGAAATCAAGCGCAGGCAGCAGAAAGAGCGTGCGGCAAACCAGTCCCACCCACCCCTTCCCTCAATAACTGTCTGTTCCACCTGTGACAGAGACTTTGGTTCTTGTATTGGACTGTTCAGCCACCTAGGAACTCATGTTAAGAGTGGAAGCAAGTCTTCCTCGATTCCGAGGGACTGCCTATGATGATGATGATTTAATAAGTCGTTGCTATATTTCTGCCAAACGGTTTGCCAACTTTCTGCTGAAAATTGTGGTTTAAAGTCTGCTCTGCTGCATTTCTTTGATTGGAATCAATCCATTTGCCGGAAAGCTGAGTTTCAAAGATTTTTGGAATGTGGGAAAACCTCCTGCTTGGCGTGTTGTTTGTTTATAAGCACAGGAGGCTTGTGAGCTGGCAGCCCCTGCACAGGCAGTGAGTCATGCTGGCTCACGGAGCCATCCCCAGGGTAGTGCAGGGAGTTCAAACAGCCGGCTTTTAGTTACAAACACACACAAGCAAACACTCCGAGATGTTGACCATCCGTGTAAAACGCATTTACAATTTTACTACAAATGGCAAGCAGCGGAAATCATTCAGTAAAGTGAGGGCCTCGGCCCAGAGCACAGCAGAGTGAGCTGGGAGCAGAATAGGGGCGATTTTGAAAACGGGAATTTGGTGAGAATGTGAATTTGGTGCAAGTGTGAATTTGGTGCAGAGGAGAAAGAAGTTAATTAGCCAAGGAGCAAAAGTTCAATTAGAAACATAGAAACATAGAAACATAGAAAATAGGTGCAGGAGCAGGCCATTCGGCCCTTCGAGCCTGCACCGCCATTCAATAAAATCATGGCTGATCATTCAACCTCAGTACCCCTTTCCTGCTTTCTCTCCATGCCTTTTGATCCCTTTGGCCCTAAGGGCCATATCGAACTCCTTTTTGAATATATCTAACAAACTGGCCTCAACAATTTTCTGCGCTAGAGAATTCCACAGGTTAACCACTTAGTTGTTCATGCTTTAATACTTAACTATATAGTATCCTAAACTTTTAAAAAAATTAATAAAGAGGCTAGAGCAAAAACCCAACCAGCAGCTTTAATAATTAATAAAACAATAAATAAAGAAGAACTGATGTCAACAAGAGATGACATCGGCTAAATAAACCCAGAAAAACCCAAACAACCGAAAAGATTAAACAAGAGTAGAAGGTATCCTCAACCCGACTGGAGTCTGTATGGTACCACGGGAGAACATACTGCTGCTGGCTGCGAGGCTCCCGCTCCTAGCCCTGGCCAAAGGGCATTGCCGGTGCATGCTCCAGTCGAGAAGGTATTACTTGATTTATTTTACATTTTCTATGTTATGGTTTATATGGTTCTTTATTGGTTAAAGTGATGTGTTTAATGCTTTAGTGTTTAATGCTTCCCACCCCGACTCTGGCTACCTGCGCTGAACACTTAGCTCACCACAGGGTTTTATCAGACCGTACACAAGTGGACACTTATTCTGGTCTAAGTTAGTCTGGAGTAAGTTTTAATTGTCTAAACTTGCATAAATGGCCAAAACAGGGGTAAGTGGTTGGTAACGCCCCCTTCTGAAAAAGAAAACCGAACCAAAAAAAACCTAACTAACTCAATTGCACTGGAGTAACGTAAATGTGGAGAATTTAGATTTTTAAGTTACTCCAAAAAAATCTAGTTGCTCCAAAAAAAACAGAGCAACTCATGGGGAAATTTGGGCCCAATAAAAGCAACTAAAAGAAATCAAATTAAATCATAATATAGGATTAAAGGTGAATTGGTTAGCTCTGGAAATAGATAGATAAATAATTGTTCTGTGATAAATAAAAGATAGATAATGGCAGCACGGGCAGGACTGCAGAATGTGGGAATTTAAGGACAGTGAGCCTGTCCCAGAGGGCCACACCTGTGGACAATGCCAATGTCTTGACTCACATCTAGCTCAGAGTCGCTGAGCTGGAGCGCGAGTTCTGCACATAGGAGATGAGGTGGAATATCTGGACGGTTTACTTCAGAACAGGGTTAGACCACATAGAGAGACACAGTTACAGGAAGAGGAATGCGTGGCTGTCAGTTAGCAAAGTAGGAGGAACCTAGTGTAAGTAGGAAAGGCGGTATCGCAGAAGCTAAGCCTATCCAACAGGTATGGCGTACTTGCTCCAAGCTCAAGGTGCTCACCCACACTGCGATCCCTGAAAATCAGGGCGAGAGGACCTAAGGGAGGGAGAGAGGGGGTTAGTGGGAATATGTGTGTGTGTGCTAGGCCCATGCAGCAGAGCCTGGTCTCCAATCGTCTTGGGTCCCTTGCCATTGGACCAAGACTTTGCTTGTCAAGTTCGTGTGGTAGTTGGTGTGCAACAGCCACCCCTCGTTAAAAGAATTCATGCCACAGTCATCTTCCACCCTGTAGAATGAAGTTCGGGACCTGGAGTGTCAGGCACCTTAGAACTCATATTAGTGAGGAAGTAAGTCATCCTCGACTCCGGGGGACTGCCCAAGAAGAAGACTTGCTACCTGTGGGGATAAGGATGAACATTGAGGGAAGAATGGCCAGAATGCTAATTAAGGCACCATGGAGCAGAAGGCATTCCAAGGATGGGAGCAGCAGAATAGAAATGTTGTAGTTATAGGGGACTGGATAGTTAGGAGGATAGAGGCTATGCTCTGAATCGGAGACAATCCAGGTTGGAGTGTTGCCTACCCATTGCCAGCGTCGGGGATATCTCGAAGCAACCAATGGGAGGAGGATGAACCAGTGGTCATGATCCATATTGGAACCAACAATATGGGAAAGAACAGGGAGGAGGACTTGCTGAGGGAGCAACAGCAGCTAGGCGCTAAATTACAAAGCAGGGTCTCGAGGGTGGCAATCTCCAGAATACCACATGAGCCATATGCTAATTGGCATAGCGATAAACAACACGTTGTATTTATATAGCACCTTTAACATAGTAAATGTCCCAAGGCACTTCACAGCAGTGTTATGATAAAAAAAAAATTGACACTGAGCCGCATAAGTCGAAATTAATGCAGGTGACCAAAAGCTTGGTCAAAGAGGTATGTTTTAAGAAGCGTCTTGAAGGAGGAAAGAGAGGTAGTGAGGTAGAGAGTTTTAGGCAGGGAGTTCCAGAGCTTGGGGCCAAGGCAACAGAAGACACGGCCACCAATGGTTGAACGATTATAATCAGGGATGCTCAAGAGGGCAGAATTAGAGGAGCGCAGACATCTCGGGGGGTTGTGGGGCTGGAGGAGATTAGCGAGATAGGGAGGGGCGAGGCCATGGAGGGATTTGAAAATAAGGAGGAGAATTTTGAAATCGAGGTGTTGCTTAACCGGGAGCCAATGTAGGTCAGCGAGCACAGGGGTGATGGGTGAGTGGGACTTGGTGCGAGTTAGGACACGGGCAGCCGAGTTTTGGATCACCTCTAGTTTACGTAGGGTAGAATGTGGGAGTCCAGTCAGGAGTGCGTTGGAGTAGTCAAGTCCAGAGGTAACAAAGGCATGGACGAGGGCTTCAGCAGCAGATGAGCTAAGGCAAGGGTGGAGACGGGCGATGTTACGGAGGTGGAAATAGGTGGTCTTAGTTATGCTGCGGATATGTGGTCGAAATCTCATTTCAGGGTCAAATATGACACTAAGGTTGCGAACAGTCTGGTTCAACCTCAGACGGATGTTGGGGAGAGGGATGGAGTCAGTGGCTAGGGTAGTCCTGAACCATGTCGGTCAGGTTCTACATTCAGTCTGTGCTATGTTACCTGATCTTAGTGATGGGGACGTTGCGATTGGCTTCAATGACCTGGGAAATAAAGGCGGAGGTAGGGAGTGGAAAGTGAGAAATAAATTAGTTGGGGATCTCAATCCTGATCCCAACTTCCCCCAGAAAGTATCGGCATTGTGCTTGTTGGCTGTGGGCAGGATTGGGCTCAGTTGTGAAGCATTCCTCTCAAACACAGATCAGGGAGAGAAAGAGCAGAGGGTAACTTTCAGAAGTAGCCCCACCCACAGCCACAAGTTTCAGTCCCCAAAAATAGAATGATCCGAGGGACTGCTCCAATTTCCTCATTTTATTCATTCCCCTCCTGAATACACCCGAATTTCTGCCATCCATGCTAAAATGATGTTTATTTATTTGCACATTGTGGCAAACAATGCCTTTCAGTTCTGGAATGTTTGCAATACAATAACTTGCAGCACAAAATACCAACATAACTGGCAATTTCTCCCGAAGAGGAAAATATTTTTAAAACCACAAGAATGAACCACCTGTCTAACACACCCTTACTGCACTCTAAAATGCAGATAGACATCAAACCAAGTCCCAAATTGTGATGGGATTGGTTTCATCCCATTTACATACCCGCACACTCTCGATCATACACTTTGAAAAATAACTATATGGAAATAGTTCCCCTTTAATTTGGTTTTCCATTTCATTCCATGATGACAGCCAGCTAACCCAGGCTAAGGCCTCCAACAACAGCGTTACTTATCCAATGTTCGGCCCTCCTGACCTGACTCCTGCTGGAGTGTGGTGTTACAGGCAATGGCACAGTCCTGCTGCCCACCACCCAAGTCCCCATTCTTCATGTGTGAGCCTAGCAACCTACTTCGATCACACGGCCCGGGGGAGGACCTTCATGACTGAACACGGTTCATATCTGTGGCAGGGCTGGGGTCGAGAAGGGCAGGGCAATACAGAATAGGAAATGTCAGAGTGCAGCCTTCGGTGAAGGCAAGGAAGAGCTCCAAAATTACAGCACTGAGTGACAGGCAGCAGAATGCGAGCACAGGGTGGAATGTGAAACCTCCCCCAGGGCACTATTTGTGTTACCGAGACCGGCCCTTGGGCAGAGCACCATCACACAGATGCTCCACAGACACAGCAACTGCCGCACTTTTATTTCTCACAAGCAACAATCTTCATTGCAATAAGGCTGTTTACTGCACCAGATGGTGGCTTGATGCAGCTGATTAAAGGCACAGTGCCATTGTGGAACAGAAAGCATTTAGGCAAACACTCCTCCTCCCCTCCCCCCCCCACCCCCCCCACCCCCCACCCCCCACCCCCGTCCTCAGCAGATGAAGGCCCCTGTATCATTTGTGACATGCACACGAGTGGTTCAGTCCTGTATCCCAATGTGATTTACAGTATTAAATTGTATATTGGCAAATCTTCATTAAGGTAATGGCCTATTTAACAAATAGGTCAGATGATGAATATACAATTGATGCAGCCGTACTTGGTAAAGTGCTTCTAAAGTACATAAAACATTAGGGGGACAGGTGTCAGTAAATAATACTATATTATCTATAGGAGGGCAATACCTATATATGCGCAGCTCTCCATTCGTCCAGACAGAGAATGTTGGAAAGCTGTTCTAATATGTCCTTACTATACAGTACAAATGTACACGAGGCCCATACTAGAGAGAAGGTCACACTGTGACCAGTAACCTTTATTCCAGCATTGAAGTGGAGAAGATGGGTGGAGCTTCCCCTTTTATACCTGAAAGTCCAGGTTAGGAGTGTCTCCCACAAGTTCACCACCTATTGGTCAGTGTTCTCACGGTGTACAACTTAGGTCAGTTTATACATGGATTACAATGACAGTTGAATACATGACATCACCTCCCCCCCAAAGTCTTATTGGAATCATAGGTTAAGTCTCTCTGGTGGTTTACGCACCCTTGCAGAGCGCCTGAGTTGGGGCTCCGGTTGTTGGGCGCTGGCCTGAGTGTCTGCTGTTTGCGGTGCCTCAGGCCTGTCCGGACTGCCCACAGTGACTGGGCTCTCCGCCACTTGGTTCCGGTGTTCGGTCACCTGTGGTGGAGTGAACTCTACATCGTGTTCTTCCTCTGCTTCTTCTATGGGGTTGCTGAACCTTCTTTTTGTTTGATCCACGTGTTTGTGGCAGATTTGTCCATTGGTAAGTTTAACTACCAGAATCCTATTCCCCTCTTTGGCAATCACAGTGCCTGCGAGCCATTTGGGCCCTGCAGCGTAGTTGGGGACAAAGACAGGGTCATTGACATCAATACATCGCGCCCTCGCATTCCCGTCATGGTAGTCACATTGTGACCGGCGCCTGCTCTCAACAATTTCTTTCATGGTGGGGTGTATGAGGGATAACCTGGTTTTGAGCGTCCTTTTCATTAACAGTTCTGCGGGTCGAACCCCTGTGAGCGAGTGTGGTCGGGATGTATTGACCAACAGGAGGCGTGATAAGCGGCTTTGCAGGGAACCCACTTGGATTCTGAGCATCCCCCGTTTGATTATCTGCACTCCTCGTTCCGCCTGGCCGTTTGAGGCCGGCTTGAATGGTGCCGTTCTGACATGGTTGATACCATTTCCTGCCATGAAGTCCTGGAACTCAATGCTTGTAAAGCACGGGCCATTGTCACTGACCAAGACGTCCGGTAGACCATGGGCGGCGAACACTGCCCGTAGACTTTCTACCGTGGCAGAGGATGTACTTGAATTGAGAATGTCACACACGATCCATTTGGAGTAGGCATCTACTACAACCAAAAACATTTTTCCCATGAAAGGAATTGCGTAGTCCACATGGATGCGTGACCATGGCTTGGCGGGCCAGGACCAGGGGCTAAGGGGGGCTTCCCTGGGCGCACTGCCCAGCTGGGCACATGTGTTGCACCTGCAAACACAAAGTTCCAGGTCTGCATCTATCCCTGGCCACCAAACGTGTGACCTGGAAATTGCCGTCATCATGACAATGCCCGGGTGCTCATTGTGGAGTTCTCGATGAACACCTCTCTGCCCATCTGGGGCATGATTACGTGGTTTCCCCACAGTAGGCAATCGGCCTGAATCAAGAGTTCATCCTTGCGCCTGTGAAATGGTTTAAATTCCTCAGGGCATGCCCCGTACGTGGCTGCCCAGTCCCCATTCAGGACACATTTCTTGACGAAAGACAGTAGCGGGTCTCTATTTGTCCAGACTTTGATCTGACCAGCTGTCACGGGTGAGCCTTCACTTTCGACAGCTTCAAGACCATCTCAGCAGCATGCTCGGTTGCCCCCTCGGTGGTGGCTAGTGGGAGCCTGCTGAGTGCATCGGCGCAGTTTTCAGTGCCCGGTCTGTGCCGAATTGTATAGTCATAGGCGGCTAACGTGAGTGCCCACCTTTGTATGCGGGCCGACGCATTTGCATTTATGGCCTTGTTGTCGGCCAAAAGGGACGTTAGGGGTTTGTGATCTGCCTCCAGCTCAAATTTCCTGCCAAACAGGTACTGGTGCATTTTTTTTTTTAAACTGCATATACACATGTAAGCACTTCCTTTTCTACCATCCCATAGCCCCTTTCTGCCTGGGACAGACTTCTGGAGGCATAAACTACCAGCTGTAACTGACCCTTGGCATTAACATGCTGCAACACACACCCGACCCCATAGGACGACGCATCGCACGTTAAAACAAGTTTCTTACATGGGTCATATAGCGTTAACAGATTGTTGGAGCATAACAAATTGCGTGCTCTATCAAGAGCCCTTTCCTGGCTGACCCCCAGACCCATTCGCGACCTTTGCGTAGGAGCACGTGTAGCGGCTCTAACAGCGTGCTCCATTTCGGAAGAAAGTTACCAAAATAGTTCAGGAGCCCCAGGAACGAACGCAGCTCCGTCGTGTTACGGGGTCTGGGTGCTCTCTGGATCGCTTCCGTTTTGGACGCAGTAGGTCTGATCCCGTCTGCTGCTACCCTCATCCCCAGGAATTCTATCTCTGGAGCTAGGAAGACGCACTTCGCCTTTTTCAGTCGCAGACCTACCCGGTCCAGTCTGCGTAGCACCTCCTCCAGGTTGTGGAGGTGTTCTTCAGTATCGCAACCCATGATGAGGATGTCGTCTTAAAAAACCACCGTCCCTGGAAACGACTTGAGGAGACTTTCCATGTTTCGTTGGAAGATCACGGCGGCCGAGCGAATCCCGAACGGACATCTGTTGTACTCAAACAACCCCTTGTGTGTCGTGATGGTGGTCAGCTTCTTCGACTCACTCGCCAGCTCCTGGGTCATGCAAGCTGAGGTCAGGTCCAATTTTGAAAACAGTTTGCTACAAAGAGGTCCGCAAAGAGGTCCTCCGCTCTCGGTAGCGGGTACTGGTCTTGGAGTGACACCCGATTGATGGTGGCCTTGTAATCACCACATATCCTGACCGACCCATCCGCCTTGAGCACCGGCACAATCGGGCTCGCCAAATCACTGAATTCGACTGGCGAGATGATGCCTTCCCTCAGCAGGCGGTCCAATTCGCCTTCTATCTTTTCCCGCATCACGTACGGCACCGTTCTGGCCTTGTGGTGTACTGGCCTAGCGTCTGGGTTTATGTGAATCACTACCTTGATCCCCATGAAAGTTCCAATGCCGGGTTGAAATAGTGAGTCAAATTTGTCCAGGACCTGTGAGCATGATATTCACTCCACAGAAGAAATTGCATTGACATCGCCTCATTTCCAGTTCATGACAGCAAGACAACTCCTCCCCAGCAGTGCGGGACCGTCCCCCAGGACAATCCAGAGTGGCAACCTGTTCTCTGAATCTTTGTGGGTCACAACTACCGTGGCGCTGCCTAGCACCGGAATGATCTCTTTTGTATATGTCCGTAGCTGTGCGTCAATCGGCAATAATTTTGGCTTCCTGGCCTTGGACGCCCACAATTTGTTGAACTGTTTGATGCTCATCAGGGACTGGCTGGCTCCCGTGTCTAGCTCCATTGATACTGAGATGCCATTGAGGAGCCCTTTCATCATTATCGGTGGCGTCCTGGTATATGAACTGTATATGTGCTCCACATGAACTCGCTGAACTTCAGCTTCCAGCGATTTCCCCCAGTGTCCATTTGGCCTCATAGGGCTTACATCACACATCAACCTGGCTGCAGGCTTCCTGCACATAGCTCCAAGTGACTGCTGATGTTGCAATTTCTGCAAGCTCTGGCTGTGTGTTTACCTCCACACCTCCAACATGAGCCGTTGTTGGAAATAAAAGGTCCATTACCAGTCGATCGTCTCTGACTGTCTCTGTAACTGTCCTTAAATGCACCATTGACAGGTGTTGATGGCCCCATTACTGGCCGCATTGTCCCTTGCGATGGCATGAATCGCCGTTCAGCTAGCCATTGTCTCTGTTGATTTCTCCCTTTGGGTTCGACTACATACTCGGGCATGTCCGATTGCCCCTGTCTGCCTGGAGAACTATGTCCCGTGTTAACAATGTTGACTCCCTGTCCATTTGCTGCATTTAAACAAAGATTTTTGTCAAACATCATTCTGGTCTCTTCCTCCCCTGAGATAAATATCTGGGCCATCAAAGCTGCCGATTCTAAGGTCAAGTCTTTGGTCTCAATCAGTTTCCTGAAAACCCCAGCGTGCCTGAAGCCCTCAATAAAAAAGTCTCGCAGCATCTCCGCTCTGCATGCATCTGGGAACTTACATCGGCTCGCCAGTCACCGGAGGTCTGCCACGAAGTCTGGAACGCTTTGCCCTTCTCGTCGCCGGTGCGTGTAAAACCGGTATCTCGCCATGTGCATGCTGCTCGCTGGTTTAAGGTGTTCCCCGATCAACTTACTGAGCTCTTCAAAAGTCTTGTCCGCCGGCTTCTCTGGCGCTAGAAGGTCCTTCATCAGGGAGTACGTCCTGGATCCACAAACCGTCAGGAGATGAGCCCTGCGTTTGTCGGCCGAATCCTGTCCCAACCATTCCTTAGTGATGAAACTTTGATTTGTCTCTCAATAAAATCGTCCCAATCATCGCCAACACAGTACCTCTCGTCTGTGCTGCTCGTGGCCATGCTTGCATGGTTTAAATCCCAGTTTCTCGTTGCCAATAATATGTCCTTACTATACAGTACAAATGTACACAAGGCCCTTACTGGAGAGGTAGTCACTCTGTGACCAGTAACCTTTATTTGCCAGCACTGAAGTGATGAAGATAGGTGGAGCTTCCCCTTTTATGCCTGAAAGTCCAGGTTAGGAGTGTCTCCCACAAGTTCACCACCTGATGGTCAGTGTTCTCACGGTGTACAACTTAGGTCAGTTTATATATGGATTACAATGACAGTTGAATACGTGACATGTTCGACCATGGGGAGCACTGCAGCCGAGCCCAAACCTGTCCTCGTGTCCGCACATTCCAGCAAGGAATCGAGGGATAACAATCAGGAGCAGGAACCTTGGCTGATTTTCCCACCCACTATCCCACCCCCCTCCCCCACTACACCACCCCCCCCGCTCCCCCTCCCCCACACACACACACACAACCCCACCCCCTCTACCCCCCACACACACCCCGCCCCTCCACACACCCCGCCCCCCTCCCCCCACACACCCGCCCACCCCTCCCTCACCCACACACCCCCCGCCCCCGCTCCCCCACCCACACACCCCCTCCCCCACCCACACACCCCCTCCCCCACCCCCACCCCTCTCCCCCGCCCTCCTCCCTCACACACACCTCCGCCACCCTCCTCCCCCACACACACAACCCGCTCCCCTCACACACGCACACACCCGCTCCCCTCACACACACACACACCCGCCCCCCTCACACACACACACCCGCTCCCCTCACACACACACACACACACACACACCCGCCCCACATCCCCCGCCCCCCCACACACCGCCCCCACCCACACACACCGCCACCCCTCCCCCCCCCCACACACACACACACACACACACCCGCCCCCCTCCCCCCCACACTCACACCCGCCTCCCCACATTCCCCGCCCCCCACACCCCATCCCCCACACACCGCCCCCCCACCCCCAACACCCCCCACTCCCCCCAACACACACCCCCTCACCCCATCTCCCATCCCCCCCCGCCCCCACCCCCCACAACCCCATCTCCCACACAACCCCCCAGTCCCCCATCCCCCACACAACCCCCCAGTCCCCCATCCCCCACCCTCCCCAACACACACACCCCCCGCCCTCCATCTCCCCCCACATACACACACCCACCCCCATCCCCCCCACCCCCCGCCCCCACCCCCTTTGCCTCCTGTGCCCAGGCGCACAAAGCCCAGTTCTCTGCTGTTGGCCAAGGTAAAAATCAGAGCATCCAACATGAAATGGGGTTGAGTGTCGGACGTTCCTGCTCTGCATGGCTCAGCTGCACATTGGGCTGTGCAAAAGAAAATACTGTTGATTAGCGAAATACCCCGAAGCAATTGAGGGTCTGCATGTTTTTGACTGTAGATGCCATTGGCACACCTGACTTGCCGATAAAACAGCAGCGCTCTATGCCAATTGAGATGAACCTTTCTCTCTGTGCTCTTTCGGCAGAAGAAAATGTAATGAAGCTGTCACGTATGTACATGCTGTTTGTAGCCACCAGATGGTGTCATTGTTGTCAGCCACTGAGCAGCACGCACATGGTGCTGCTCTGGTATAAAAGGCCAGCCATTTTGTGAGTCAGGCACTTTGGGCCCAAATAAAGCAGAAGCAAGGTTGTATCTTGCTTAGTTAAACAGTACGCAGTTTAAACCTTTATTGCTTACATAACAGAAGCCATTCAAGTGTGAGTACTTAAAGCTGATAAAGGATGAACCCCTCCCCCCATTTCAAGCACTGTCCAATAAAAGCAATGCGCTCTTCATACCAGACCGATCAATGTAACGAGGAGGAAAATGGCACCGGGAAGATAGCTGATGCAAGATCAAAACTTCTGTCCTGGCGCACAGAGTTCACTAAAAGTTTATAGCTGCAGTTGGCATTATTCATGATGGCCAAGCTATTGATCATGTGAATCCATAAAAATCACTGCAAACCAAAGGACCTGATTGATTACTCGGGACCAAGGCCAGGGAGAAAGTTACAAGAAGCTCAACACAATCAAGGTTGTAACTAACTTCTCCAAAGCCTAGTGGGTGTAAAGGTCTAATGTCCTCCTGCAGATCTAAAGGTCCTGGGTCTGATTCTGGACTGTTGAATTATCTGGTCTCAGCCAAGACAGCAGTTGAGCTTTACAATTGGTCTCCGACGAAGGAGGGCACAAATAGCCGGGGTTTTATTGCTGGAAAGCCCACAGATGTGGACAATGAGTTAGAACAGGATTACATAAGAACTAGGAGCAGGAATAGGCCATTTTGCCCCTTGAGCCTGCTCCGCCATTCAATAAGATCATGGCTGATCTTCTACCTCAGCTCCACCTTCCTGCACTATCCTGGGGGCTGGGAGCATGTGATTCGGACTGAGTGACAGCTGCACCGACCAATGGGCGATTAGGGCCCGCCCATCTCCACAACCAATCAGGAGGGGGAACGATGGGTCTGCTCCAATGAGGAGGTGGCAGTTGAATGCAGCCGGGTCATTGAGCGCAGGCACGGTGGGGGGAGGGGCCTCCACAGGCTTTGCTGCGGAGCCAAGAGGAGCGATGGCGGGAAAGGGAGAAGGAGAAGGAGAAGGAGAAGGAGAAGGAAGAAGGAGAAGGAGAAGGAGAAGGAGAAGGAGGGAGAGGAGGAGGAGGGAGAGGAGGGGGAGGGAGAGGAGGGGGAGGGGGAGGGGGAGGGGGAGGGGGAGGGGGAGGGGGAGGGGGAGGGGAGGGGGAGGGGGAGGGGGAGGGGGAGGGGAGAGGAGGGGGAGGGGGAGGGGGAGGGGGAGGGAGAGGAGGGGGAGGGGGAGGGAGAGGAGGGGGAGGGGGAGGGGGAGGGAGAGGAGGGGGAGGGGGAGGGGAGGGGGAGGAGGGGGAGGGGGAGGGAGAGGAGGGGGAGGGAGAGGAGGGGGAGGGGGAGGGAGAGGAGGGGGAGGGGGAGGGAGAGGAGGGGGAGGGGAGGGAGAGGGAGAGGAGGGGGAGGAGAGGAGGGGGAGGGAGGAGAGGATGGAGAGGGAGAGGGGGAAGGAGGGAGAGGGGGAAGGAGGGAGAGGGGGAAGGAGGGAGAGGGGGAAAGAGGGAGAGGGGGAAAGAGGGAGAGGGGGAGGGGGAAGGAGGGGGGAAGGAGGGGGAAGGAGGGGGGAAGGGAGGGAGGGGGAGGGGGGAGGGAGGGAGGAGGGGGGGAGGGAGGGGGGAGGGAGGGAGGGAGGGGGGGAGGGAGGAGGGGAGGGAGGGAGGGAGGGAGGAGGGGGGAGGGAGGGGAGGGAGGG
This sequence comes from Pristiophorus japonicus, assembly GCF_044704955.1. NCBI lineage: Eukaryota > Metazoa > Chordata > Chondrichthyes > Pristiophoridae > Pristiophorus > Pristiophorus japonicus. Next base: position 82,883,347 of record NC_091994.1, read on the forward strand.
AGGGAGGAGGGAGGGGAGGGAGGGAGGAGGGGGGAGGGAGGGAGGGAGGGAGGGAGGGAGGGGGGAGGAGGAGGGAGGGAGGGAGGGAGGGGAGGGAGGGAGGGAGGGAGGGAGGGAGGGAGGGAGGAGGGAGGGAGGGAGGGAGGGAGGGAGGAGGAGGGAGGGAGAGGGAGGGAGAAGGAGGGAGGGAGAAGGAGGAGGGAGAAGGAGGGAGGGGGGGAGGGAGGGAGGGGGAAGGAGGGAGGGAGGGAGGGGGAAGGAGGGAGGGAGGAGGGGGAAGGAAAGGAGGGAGGGGGAAGGAGGGAGTGAAGGAGGGAGGGAGAGGGGGAGGGGGAAGGAGGGGGGAAGGAGGGGGGAAGGAGGGGGGAAGGGAGGGAGGGGGGAGGGGGGGAGGGGGAGGAGGGGGGGAGGAGGAGGGGAGGGAGGGAGGAGGAGGGAGGGGGGAGGAGGAGGGAGGGAGGGGGGAGGAGGAGGGAGGGAGGGAGGAGGGAGGAGGAGGAGGGAGGGAGGGAGGGGGGGGAGGAGGAGGGAGGGAGGGAGGGAGGGGGAGGAGGAGGGAGGGAGGGAGGGAGGGGGAGGAGGAGGGAGGGAGGGAGGAGGGAGGGAGGGAGGGAGGGAGAAGGAGGGAGGGAGAAGGAGGGAGGAGAAGGAGGGAGGGGGAGGGGAGGGAGGGGAAGGAGGGAGGGAGGGAGGGGAAGGAGGGAGGGAGGGAGGGGAAGGAAGGAGGGAGGGGGGAAGGGAGGGAGGTGAAGGAGGGAGGGAGGGAGGGAAGGAGGGAGGGAGGGGGAGGGAAGGGAGGGAAGGAGGGGGGGGAAGGAGGGAGGGAGGGAGGGGAAGAGGAGGGAGGGAGGAGGGGGAGGAGGGAGGAGGGGAGGGGGAAGAGAGGGAGGGAGGGAGGGGGAGGGGGGAGGGGAGGGAGGGAGGAGGGAAGGGAGGGAGGAGGGAGGGGGAAGGAGGGAGGGGAGGGAGGGGGAGGGAGGGAGGGAGGGGAGGGAGGAGGGGGAAGGAGGGAGGGAGGGGGAAGGAGGGAGGGAGGGGGAGGGAGGGGGGAAGGAGGGGGGGAAGGAGGGGGGAAGGAGGGGGGAAGGAGGGAGGGAGAGGAGGGAGGAGGGAAGGAGGGGGAGGGAGAGGGGAAGGAGGGGGGAGGAGGGGGGGAGGGAGGGAGGGGGAAGGAGGGAGGGAGGGAGGGAGGGGGAAGGAGGGAGGGAGGGGGGGGGAAGGAGGGAGGGAGGGGGAAGGAGGGAGGGAGGGGAGGGGAAGGAGGGAGGGGAGGGGGGGGGAGGAAGGAGGGAGGGAGGGGGAAGGAGGGAGGGAGGGAAGGAGGGAGGGAGGGAGGGAGGGGGAAGGAGGGAGGGAGGGGGAAGGAGGGAGGGAGAGGGAAGGGGGGAGGGAGAGGGAAGGGGGGAGGGGGAAGGAAGGAGGGGGAGAGGAGGGGAGGGGAGAGAGGGGAAGTGGAGGAAGGGAGAGAGGGGAGGGAGGGGAGAGAGAGGGGGAGGGGAGGAGGGAGGGAGAGGGGGAGGGGGAGGGAGGGGAGAGGAGGGAGAGGGAGGAGAAGGGAGAGAGAGGGGGAGGAGAGAGAGGGAGAGGGGGGAAGAGGATTGGGAGAGGGGGAGGGGAGAGGGGGAGGAGGAGAGGGGGAAGGAGGAGAGGGTGAGGGAGGAGGGAAAGAGGGAGGGAGGAATGACAGGAGAATGAAGGAGAAGGGGGGGGAGGGAGAGGGGGAGGGGGGAGGGGGAGGGAGGGGGAGGGAGAGGGAGGGAGGGGAGGGAGAGGGAGGGAGGGGGAGGGAGAGAGAGGGAGGGAGGGAGAGTGAGAGAGGGAGAGAGGGAGGGGAGGGAGAGTGAGAGAGAGAGGGAGAGAGGGAGGGAGGGGGAGAGGGAGGGAGGGGGAGAGAGAGAGGGAGGGGGAGAGAGGGAGGGAGGGGGAGATAGGGAGGGAGGGGGAGAGAGGGAGGGAGGGGGAGAGGACATCAGCGTTGATTCCAAAGACGAAGATGATGATAACAGTCTCGACAAGTACTGTGCAATTAAGATACTAATTTCATCGCAAATGTTTCCTTTAATTCGCCTATTTCCCAAAGATTTATCTCTGTCTTGAATATACTCAATGACTGAGCAGCCAGTCCTCTGGGCTAGAGAATTCCAAAGATTCACCAACCACTGAGTGAAGACATTTCTCCTCATCTTAGTCCTAAATGGCCGACCCCTTAATCTGAGACTGTGACCCCAGTTATAGACTCCCCAGCCAGAGGAAACATCCTCCCTGCACCTACCCGGTTAGGCTCTGTACGAATAGGTTTGTTTCAATGAGATCACCTCTCATTCTTCTAAACTCTAGAGAATATAGGCCTAGTCTACTCAATCTCTCCCATCCCAGGAATCAGTCTGGTGAACCTTCGTTGCATTCCCTCTATGGTAATTATATCCTTCCTTAGGTAAGGAGACCAAAACTGTACACAATACTCCAGGTTTGGTCTCACCAAAGCCCTGTATAATTGCACTTATATAATACGACCGCCCAAAGTGGAGGAAGAGCATCCGGGAGGGCGCTGAGTACCTCGAGTCCCATCATCGAGAACAAGCAGAAACCAAGCATAGAAAGCGGAAGGGAGCGTGCGGCAAACCAGGCTTCCCGACAATCCTTTCCTTCAACCACTGTCTGTCCCACCTGTGCCAGAGACTATAGATCCTGCATTGGACTCCTCAGTCACCTGAGAACTCACTTTTAGAGTGGAACCAAGTCTTCCTCGACTCCAAGGGACTGCCTATGATGATGATGATAATTGCAGTAAGCTCTTATACTCAAATCCTCTTGTAATAAAGGCCAACATACCATTTGCTTTCTTAATTGCCTATTGTACCTGCATGACATTGACTTGTGTATAAGGACACCCAGGACCCCCTGAACACCAACATTTCTCAATTTTTCACCATTTAAAAAATACTCTGTTTTTCTATTTTTCCTACCAAAGTGGATAACTTCACATTTCTCCACATTATATTCCATTTGCCATATTTCTGCCCACTCACTTAGCGTGTCTATATCCCCTTGAACTTTCTTTGCATCCTCCTCACAACTTTCATTCCCACCTAGCTTGGATATATTACATTTGGTCCCCTCATCCAAATTGTTGATATAGATTGAGGCCAAGCACTGGTTCTTGTGATACCCAACTGGTTAGTCTGCCAACTGGAAAATTACCTGTTTATTCCTACTCTCTGTTTTCTGTCCATTAACCAATCCTCAATCCATGCTGGTATATTATTACCTAAATCCCATGAGCCGTAATTTTGTTTAATAACCTCTTGTGTGGCAACTTATCGAATGCCTTCTGAAAATCCAAATACTCCACATCCACTGGCTCCACCTTATTTATTCTGCTAGTTACAACCTCAAAAAACTCCAACTGATTTGTCAAACATGAGTTCTCTTTCATAAATCCGTGTTGACTCTGCCCAATCCTATTATTATTTTTTTAAGTGCCCTGTTACCACATCCTTAATAATAGATTCTAACATTTTCCCTACTACTGATGTCAGGCTAGCTGGTCTGTAGTTCACCGTTTTCTCTCTCTCTCCTTTCTTAAATAGCAGGGTTACATTTGCAACCTTCCAATCCGCGGGAACTTTTCTAGAATCTATGGAATTTTGGAAGATGATAGCCAATGCATCCACTATCTCTATAGCCACCTCTTTCAAAACCCTAGGATGTAGGCCATCAGGTCCAGGGGACTTATCACCTTCCAGGCCCATTAATTTCTGCAGTACTATTTTTTTTACTAATATTAATTTCTTTCAGTTCCTCATTCTCGCTCGACCCTTTTGGCTCTCCACTATTTCCAGGAGGTTTTTTGCGGCTTCTTCCGTGAAGACTGACACAAAGTATTTGTTTAATTTCTCTGTCATTTCCTTATTCCCCATTATAATTTCTCCTGTCTCATCCTGTAAGGGCCCCACATTTACTTTCACTAATCTTTTCCTTTTTACATACCTACAGAAGCTTTTACAGTCTGTTTTATGCCTCTCGCTAGTTTTCTCCCATATTCTATTTTCTCTTTCTTTATCAATTTCTCGGTCTTCCTTTATTGAATTCTAAAATCCTCCCAATCCCCAGGCATACTGCTCTTTTTGGCAACATTATAAGCCTCTTGCTTTGATCTAATACCTGTACTACCTTGAACTTCTCTGGTTAGCCACAGTTGGACCACTTTTCCTGTGAGGTTTTTCTGCCTTAAAGGAATGTATATTTGTTGTAAATTATGTATTCATTCTTTAATTGCTAGCCATTGCTTGTCTACCATCATACCTTTTAATGTAGTTTCCCAATCTACCTTAGTCAACTGGCCCTCATACCGATGTAGTTTGCTTTGTTTAGATTGATGACCCCTGTTTCGGAATTAACTAAATCACTTTCAAACTTAATATAAAATTAAATCATATTATGGTCACTCTTCCCTAGGGAGTCCTTTACTGTACGGTTATTAATTATCCCTTTCTCATTGCACAATACTAGATCTAAAATAGTCTGCTCCCTAGTTGGTTCCTCAACATACTGATCTAGAAAACTATCTTGTATACATTGTATGAATTCGCACTGCACATTTTTACTGTTAAGTTTGGTTTGCCGAGTCTACATGTAGATTAGAGATAGGGCTTGGCTATAATATTCATCATGACAGGATAGCCTGCTGAAGCTCACTGCCTAGGATCAGACATGAAGAATGGACATTTGAATGAGATGTTGGGAGGTCTACCAACACCTTGCAACTGTACCCCAGGAACAACCAGCAGGAGAGAAAGGAGAGCAACTAAATACCTGCAGTTTCAGTTCGATTTGACTTCCGTTTCCAGGTTACTGATGACTTGTGGCTGGTTGTGTTAGACCACTGTTTTCCTTTTCTCCCTAACCTTCTCTCCTGAAGGTAGTTTCTCACATTGGTGTCCCGTGCCTGGAGCCCAGCCACCTCCAGTACCTCGTGCAAGTGACCGTCCTTCATAATGCAAGCCTGGAATGCTTGCTATGCATTCACATTTGAATTTGAGGGTTAGAGTCTTGTGGGCCCAGTTTACATTTGTGAATGATAATAAGCACAGAGCAGGTCCCTCTGGCCTCAACTTTGTACCTCATCAAGTCCCACTGCTACGCGAAATGATTTCAGCTGCTGAATCACATTCACTAGTTGCAGGACTTAGGCAGGGTCAGCACTGATTGGGACAGGGAAGAAAAAAGGTAAAACGAAAAAAAGAGTGAAGACAGCAAAAGTGATGTTTTGGGAGGGGAGAAGCTGAGATAGCCACTTTGTAGGGTGGGAGCTAGAAGGCAGCCAAGGGCAGTGCTTTGGGGAGGTTGCGAGGTGAAGAGTGACAGGTTTAAACGAGTTTGAGGGGAAGAAGAGGGCCAGGTTGAATTGAAGAGATAGAAGAAGAATGCAAGAACTGGGGGATTGGAGGAGGAGAGAGTGTCTGTAAACTGGAGAGAAGGGCTTCAACGCAGCAGAGCAACGGTGAGGTAACTTTTGGAGAAGTGGTGCTGTACAGAAAACCCAAATGCCACTCAAGAGTATGAATCCAAGAAAAATAATGAAACCAGAATGCAACATTTTTAAAGTAAAAATTCAAAATGTTCTGAGAGGTCAGAGATAGAGAGAGGGAAAGACAAAATACAAACAAACCCTTAGTCCTATTAAGAGCAATTTCATGTTGAACCCTTCAACAGCAACAACTTGTATTTATATAGCGCCTTTAACGTAGTGAAACGTCCCAAGGCGCTTCACAGCAGTATTATGATTAAAAATTTGACACCGAACCGCATAAATAGAAATTAGCGCAGCTTGGTCAAAGAGCTATGTTTTAAGAAGCGTCTTGAAGGAGGAAAGAAAGGTAGAGAGGCAGAGAGGTTTAGGCAGGGAGTTCCAGAGCTTGGGGCTGAGGCAACAGAAGGCACAGCCACCAATGGTTGAGCGATTATAATCAGGGATAACACTTGATTAACTTGATTGTATAATATGTACTTAGAAACATAGAAACATAGAAAATAGGTGCAGGAGTAGGCCATTCGGCCCTTCGAGCCTGCACCACCATTCAATAAGATCATGGCTGATCATTCACCTCAGTACCCCTTTCCTGCTTTCTCTCCATACCCCTTGATCCCTTTAACCATAAGGGCCATATGTATCTGCCTCGTGAATATATCCAATGAACTGGCATCAACAACTCTCTGCAGTAGGGATTTTCACAGGTTAACAACTCTCTGAGTGAATAAGTTTCTCCTCATCTCAGTCCTAAATGACTTACCCCTTATCCTTAGACTGTGTCCCCTGGTTCTGGACTTCCCCAACATCTGAGTGAGTGAGTGAGTGAGTAGACATTTCCTTTATGTAGTAAGTAGGCTTCTACATGTGTTTTATTGTATTTTAAAATAATGAATGATTGGTTAATAATTTGTGTACAGATCAGGCCAACCACACTTTTAAACTAAAGACTCACACTGGAATTATTTGGGGGCTTTCAGTGGTTGGGTTTGGTTTGATTACAGTGAAAGAATCCTAATTCATAATCGGTACCTCAATGCTTTTCGCACCCTATAATCCACCTCCACCACCATGACTTATAATTAATGATGAATCAAGGCCGTCACAAGAGCTATTTGTTGTGTTGATACTAATACACATTGGGCAAACATCACACTTAACGCAGTTGTGTAATACTCGGAATTCATCACCTCAAGTTGTTCCCATGGCCAGTAACTTGCAACCACCATACTCCACCCTAGTGTTATACAGCTCAAACTGCTCTCTCCAGATACATCCATGGTTTAGAAGAACAGAAGTTATAATCTATCTGCCTTTTTCTTCAGCCACGTCTCCTGGGCCGCTGAAGCCCTCTTCGCTTTGCCAGATTTTCCATGTTTCCCTCCTCCTCTGGCTATTCTGCCGTAACCATTCACATGTCCTCTGGGTCTCCGATACATCTTTTGTTTCTCTCATTTCTATCGTTATTGCCTCTTTTTCTCTTACACCATCATCACTTCTGTCACTTAATCATTTCCAGTCCACCACCTAATCACTGACCTCTGTTTTTTTTACCCGAGCCTCTTTTTCCCTGGCTCTGTTCATCGTTATCAGCTGTTCATGTGTAACATCTTGTTATCCTGACAAATATCATTGGCCTGAAACGTTTGCCCACCCTTCCTGTCTCCACAGATGCTGCCTGACCTGCTGATTGCAAGCCTGCGATCGACAGATTTTGTATTAGGCAAGGGTATCAAGGGATAAAGCGGGTAAAGAAGTCGAGCTATAGAACAGCAATGATCTCATTGAATGGCGACACAGGCTCAAGGAGCTGAACGGCCTACACCTGTACCCATGTTCCTACAAGTAATTCTAGCATTTCCTGTTTTATATTTCAGATTTCAAGCATCTGCAATATATCTCTTTTTGATTTATAATTGTACAGCTGGGTGTTTATCACAGTTCTAGTGTCAGCTGTGGCTCAGTGGGCAGCACACTTGGCTCTGAGACAGAAGGTTGTGGGTTCAAGTCCCACTCCAGCGACTAGAGCACATAAATCTAGGCTGACACTACAGTGCAGTGCTGAGGGAGTGCTACACTGACGGGGGTCCCGTCTTTCAGATAAGATGTTCAACCGAGGCCTTGTTTTCCCCCTCAGCTGGACGTAAAAGAACGCCTGCCACTATTTCGAAGAAGAGCAGGGGAGTTAACCCCAGTGTCCCAGCCAATATTTATCCCTCAAATCAACATAACAAAAACAGATGATCTGGTCATTATCACATTGCTGTTTGTGGGAGCTTGCTGTGTGCAAATTGACTGCCGCGTTTCCCACATTACAACAGTGACTACACTCCAAAAGTACTTCATTGACTGTAAAGTGCTTTGAGATGTCCGGTGGTCGTGAAAGGTTCTATATAAATTTCATTCCTTGGTTCAAAAATGTCACAGGCCCACCATTACACTTATTGAAATCCGAGTGATAGTGCTCTTCATGTATATAGGGTATTCCGATATGCCAAATCAAGTCTTGTAGCGATCCAAAGCAATAACAAGTAGGGTTTCTTACTGTGTTCTATCTCCTCATTACAGAGACCACTCACAGGGAGAGAGAGGTGACAAGGGTCTTAAATCTAAACTAAAGAAACTACATAGGTATGAGGAGCGAGTTGGCCAAGGTAGATTGGGAAACAACATCAAAAGGTATTACAGTAGACAAGCAATGGATAGTATTTCAAGAATTAATCCATAATTTACAACAAATATACATTCCTTTGAGGCACAAAAACTCCACAGGAAAAGTGGTCCAACCGTGACTAACAAGAGAAGTTAAAGCTAGTATTAGATCAAAGGAAGAGGCTTATAATGTTGCCAAAAAGAGCAGTAAGCCTGGGATTGGGAGGATTTTAGAATTCAGCAAAAGGAAGACCAAGAAATTGATAAAGAAAGATAAAATAGAATGAGAGTAAACTAGCGACAGACATAAAAACAGACTGTAAAAGCTTCAATGGGTATGTAAAAATAAAAAGATTAGTGAATGTAAATGTGGGTCCCTTGCAGGATGAGTCAGGAGAAATTATAATGGGAAATAAAGAAAAGACAGAAAAATTAAACAATTTCCTTTGTCTCTGTCTTCATGGAAGAAGACGTATAAAACCTCCCGGAAATAGTGAAGAAGAAAGGTTCGAGCAAGAATGAGCAACTGAAAGAAATTAGTATTAGTAAAAAAATTGTACTGGAGAAATTAATGGGACTGAAAGCTGATAAATCCCCTGGACCTGATGGCCAATATCCTATGGTTTTGAAAGAGGTGGTTATAGAGGCAGTGGTTGTCATCTTCCAAAATTCCATAGATTCCAGAAAGGTTCCCATGGATTGGAAGGTAGAAAATGTAACCCCACTATTTAAGAAAGGGAATGAGAGAGAGCCTGGAGAGGAGAGAGAGAGAGAGAGAGAGAGAGAGAGAGAGTTTAAGGGGGGGGGGGGGATGGAGAGAGCCTGGAGGGGAAGAGAGACTGAGGGAGGGAGAGAGCTTGGGGATGGGAGTGGGGGAGGGAGGGAGGGAGGGGGAGAGAGAGAGAGAGAGAGAGAGAGAGAGAGAGAGAGAGAGAGCCAGCCTGGAGGGGAGAGAGGCTGGGGGAGAGAGCTTAGGGGGGGGGGGGGGGGGGGGTGGAGGGAGAGAGCCTGGAGGGGAGAGAGACTGAGGGAGAAAGAGAACTTGGGGGTGGGGGTGGGGGAGGGAGAGAGAGAGCCTGGAGGGGAGAGAGACTAAGGAAGAGGGAGCCTGGAGGGGAGAGAGCGCTTAGGGGGGAGGGAGAGAGAGAGCCTGGAGGGGAGAGAGAACCTAGGGGGGGGGGGCGTGGGGGGTGGTAGAGAGAGACGGGGGGGGGGGGATCGGAGGGGAGAGAAGTCCTTCCAATGCAGAAGTCACAACACTGTCACTATTGACTTCATACCCAATAAACCTGTTAACAATCCGCACACAATACCCCATCTATGGCGGGGGGAGGGGAGTCATGCACTTGCGCTGGGACAAGGGACTTCGGCCGGGGGGGGAGGGACGCACTTACGCTGGGGTACAAGAGTTCGGCTGGCACCTGGTGGCTTCTAGGGAGACCTAACCTCTGGTTTCTGGAAGTCAAAGTGGATCGAGTTACAATTTGTGAAGTCAGTGAAAACTTGGGCCAGGCGGTTCCAGTTACACATTCCAGAGAAACTTCAGGGTGTGGCTTATCCTCCACGGGGGCCTATCAGAGACAAGGGCAGCCATTTTTACAGTACAAATAAACACATCCATCTAAGAAAGGAGGAAGAGAGAAAATGGGGAACTACAGGCCAGTTAGACTGGCATCAGTAGTAGGGAAAATGCTAGAATCTATTATTAAGAACATGGTCAAAGGGCACTTAGAAAATAATAATAGGATTGGTCATAGTCAACCCGGATTTATGAAAGGGAAATCATGTTTGACAAATCTATTAACAGTTTTTTGAGGTTGTCACTCGCAGAATGGATAAGGGGGAACCAGTGGATGTGGTGTATTTGGGTTTTCAGAAGGCAATCGATAAGGTGCCACACAAGAGGTTATTAAACAAAATTAGGGCTCATGGGATTGGGGGTAATATACCAGCATGGATTGAAGATTGGTTAACGGACAGAAAACAGAGAGTAGGAATAAACGGGTCATTTTCAGGTTGGCAGACTGTAACTAGTCGGGTACCGCAAGGATCAGTGCTTGGCCCCAGCTGTTCAACATCTATCTCAATGATTTGGGTGAGGGGACCAAATGTAATATATCCAAGTTTGCTGATGATACAAAGCTAGGCGGGAATGTAAGTTGTGAGGAGGATGCAAAGAGACTTCAAGGGGATATAGACAGGGTAAGTGAGTGGGCAAGAACATGGCAAATGGAATATAATGTGGAGAAATGTGAAGTTATCCACTTTGGTAGAAAAAATAGATAAACAAAGGGGCCAAAGCTGCCCCGTGCTGGATTTGCAGCGCATAATTCGAATTAATGTTTGGGTTAGCGCTGGCGCGGGAAATGCGTATTTGCCATCTTTTGGGAAAAAAAATGTTGGGCAGTATCCGTGCCTTCTATCGGTGCTCCTGGGGCGCTCACGCGGCAATCGTGGCGCACAATGTTCAGCGTTACTCACATCAGTGTGTCGGGGGCTGATGCACCACATCATATCACCACGTCGCAACATCTCTTCACTTCTCTTACAGGGGAGGGAAGTTGCGATCTGAGCAGCTCCTTTAGTGTCTCGCACTGGGCTACCAGAGAGGGCGCCAGCCTGGCCAGCGGCCCGGCCGAACAAGCTGCCACCATTGTTGGGCCGTCTGAAAAGTCGGCCGACACAAAAAAGATGGCGGCCGCCACGCTGCCACCTCCCCTTTAAGGGTGGCCGGGGCGCCACAGCCACAGCTTCTCGCCCCTCGCCCCGAGAAGCTGTCGGCGGCATCGCCCCACTCAGGGCGCAAAGGGGTCGGCACGAGGCGATAAAAGTTCATCGCCGTGGTGCAATGCAAACCTGTTTTCACCTACCGGCCCCCGGGGGCAATTCTGGGGGAGCGCTCTGTGCGCAGCGCCTGGGAAAGAACCCTTTAGTGCACCCCTACTGCCAGCCACCGGCCCTGACAGGCCCTGCGCAAAGGGGCAATTTCACAGAGTATTTTTTAAATTGGAGAGATTGGGAAATGTTGGTATCAAGAAACATAGAAAATAGGTGCACGAGTAGGCCATTCAGCCCTTTGAGCCTGCACCGCCATTCAATATGATCATGGCTGACCATGCACTTCAGTACCCCATTCCTGCTTTCTCTCCGTACCCCTTGATCCCTTCAGCCATAAGGACCATATCTAACTCCCTTTTGAATATATCTAACGAACTGGCCTCAACAACTTTCTGTGGTAGAGAATTCCACATGCTCACAACTCTCTGAGTGAAGACGTTTCTCCTCATCTCGGTCCTAAATGTCTTACCACTGATCCTTAGACTGTGACCCCTGATTCTGGACTTCCCCAACATCGGGAACATTCTTCCTGCATCTAACCTGTCTAAACCGTCAGAATTTTATATGTTTCTATGAGATCCCCTCTCATTCTTCTAAATTCAATTGAATATAAGTCTAGTCGATCCAGTCTTTCTTCATATGTTAGTCCTGTCATCCCGGGTATCAGTCTGGTGAACCTTCGCTGCACTCCCTCAATAGCAAGAATGTCCTTCCTCAGATTAGGAGACCAAAACTGTACACAATATTCAAGGTGTGACCTCACCAAGGCCCTGTACAACTGCAGTAAGACCTCCCTGCTCCTATACTCAAATCCTCTTGCTATGAAAGCCAACATGCCATTTTCCTTCTTTACTGCCTGCTGTACCTGCATGCCAATTTTCAATGACTGATGTATCATGACACCCAGGTCTCGTTGCACCTCTCCTTTTACTAATCTGTCACATTCGGATAATAATCTGCCTTCCTGTTTTTACCACCAAAGTGGATAACTTCACATTTATCCACATTATACCGCATCTGCCATGCATTTGCCCACTCACCTAACCTGTCCAAGTCACCCTGCAGCCTCCTAGCATCCTCCTCACAGTTCACACCGCCACCCAGCTTAGTGTCAGCTGCAAACTTGGAGATATTACATTCAATTACTTTGTCTAAATCATTAATGTATATTGTAAATAGCTGGGGTCCCAGCACTGAACCTTGCGGTACCCCACTAGTCACTTCTGAAAAGGACCCGTTTATTCCCACTCTTTGCTTCCTGTCTGCCAACCAGTTCTCTATCCACGTCAATGCATTACCCCCAATACCATGTGCTTTAATTTTGCACACTAATCTCGTGTGGGACCTTGTCAAAAGCCTTTTGAAAGTCTAAATACACCACATCCACTGGCTCCCCCTTGTCCATTCTACTAGTTACATCCTTAAAAAATTCTAGAAGATTTGTCAAGCATGATTTCCCTTTCAAAAATCCATGCTGACTTGGACCAATCCTGTCACTGCTTTCCAAATGCGCTGCTATTACATCTTTAATAATTGATTCCAACATTTTCCCCACCACCGATGTTAGGCTGACCGGTCTATAATTCCCTGTTCTCTCTCTCCCTCCTTTTTTAAAAAGTGGGGTTACATTAGCTACCCTCCAGTCCATAGGAACTGATCCAGAGTCTATAGAATGTTGGAAAATGACCACCAATGCATCTACTATTTCTAGGACCACTTCCTTAAGTACTCTAGGATGTAGACTATCAGGCCCTGGGGATTTATCGGCCTTCAATCCCATCAATTTTCCTAACACTTGCTGACTAATAAGGATTTCCTTTAGTTCCTCCTTCTCGCTAGACCCTCGGTCCCCTAGTATTTCCGAAAGGTTATTTGTGTCTTCCTTATTGAAGACAGAACCAAAGTAATTGTTCAATTGGTCTGCCATTTCTTTGTTCCCCATCATAAATTCACCTGATTCTGACTGTAAGGGACATACATGTGTCTTCACCAATCTTTTTCTCTTCACGTATCTGTAGAAGCTTTTGCAGTCAGTTTTTATGTTCCCTGCAAGCTTATTCTCATATTCTACATATCCTAATTAAACCCTTTGTCCTCCTCTGATGAATTCTAAATTTCTCCCAGGTGCCCTTGAATCACTGAAAGTTAATGTGCAGGTACAGCAAGCAATTGAGAAACCAAATTGCCTTTATTACAAGAGGATTTGAGTATAAGAGTAAAGATGTCTTAGTGCAATTATATAGAGCCCTAGTGAGACCTCACCTGGAGTTGTGTACAGTTCTGGTCTCCTTACCCAAGGAAGGATATACTTGCCATAGGAGTGCAACCAGTCTGATTCCTGGGATGGGGGATTGTCCTATGAGGAGAGATTGAGTAGACTAGGCCTATATTCGCTAGAGTTTAGAAGAATGAGAGGTGATCTCATTGAAACATACAAAATTCTTACAGGGCTTGACAGGGTGGATGCAGGGAGGATGCTTTCCCTGGCTGGGAAGTCTAGAACCAGAGGTCACAGTCTCAGAATAAGGGGTCGGCCATTTAGGACTGAGATGAAGAGAAATTTCTTCACTTAGAGGATGGTGAATCTTTGGAATTCTCTACCCCAGAGGACTATGGATGCTCAGTCATTGAGTATGTTCGATAGATCGATAGATTTTTGGATATTAAGGGAATCAAGGGATATGGGGATAGTGCAGGAAAGTGGAGTTGAGGTAGAAGATCAGCCATGATCTCACTGAATGGCTGAGCAGGCTCGAGGGGCCAAATGGCCAACTCCTGCTCCTGATCCTTATGTTCTTATGCTCTCCCTGCAGAGCATTACCCCAGCTCCATTGCACTGGAGATGCAGTCCCAGTGCTACAAGGGAGCCAGATTTGCAAACAGAACAGAGTTAGTGACATAATGGCAAGGCTATTCACTACATTTTGTCCATTTTGTTTCTTCCAAATTCTTCTCCTCTGCTGACAGCAGTGATGCCTGCTTGCGTAAAGGCCCCACCGGTGTCAGTAACTCACCAGTGCCTCACACACAAGCCATTCTTCGGGTGCCAGTCTCGACAGAGAGTATCCCCTCATCATCAGCAGCATCAGCGCTAACTCTGACCCTGTCCTCACCCGACACTCAGATTTCCAGCAGCTCTCACTTTGCCCTCTCTGGCCCAGGAATTGTCGCTCTGGTCCCCACTGCCAATCTCTATCCAGTGAACCACCGCTGTAAATGGTGCAGAAAATACTGGATGAGGACACGGTCAGACTGGGCCACACAGCCCATGGCACAATAGCTTTCCCGTCTTAGATGCACCCACGAAGATTAGTGGGTGAGGTATCAGAGGGAAGCTATCACCTATAAAACCAAAATACCTCCGTCAGGAGAGGAGAGGAGAAAAAAGCCCCAACAAAACCAAACACTTCCTTCACAAAATAATATTTCAACAGCAATTTGTATAATCACTTTCCCATCCGGGTGAATGCTTCTCATTTAGTAATTTAATACTTGGTGCACTGTGTCTGACACAGAACACACAGGGGAATGTCTGCCTGAGTGCTGGAGACAAGGCCCTAATTTAATCGGGGGGTCGCAAAGAAGCCATTATATCACTCAAGCTGCACTCTCATGGTTTATGGATGTCAGCTGGCTACCTCAATTTTAATTACAGCTCTTTTTCTAAACCACATTCTTTTGAAAATATAACAACACAGTGGCAGTTGTTCTCTCAGCATCACAGCTGGGTTTTCCAATCAAATTTTAATTTATCTAACAATGGCATTACATTTAAAAATAGGCACTTTCACCAGAGAAAACACGAGAATCTTTCAGAACAGGACTAGGGCGTTAGACCTAATCAATATTCCCAGTGATTAACTCCGGTTATAGACTTGAGCACACAGCTTATGCTGACACTTCAGTGCAGTACTGACCAATGTTCCCTTCAATTTTGCTTTTGGTCCGCGCAGCCACTTTAAAGGGATGCGCGGCCCATTCGAAATTCTGCGCATGCGCGTTTTTTCAATTTAAAAGTCAACTCACTGGCAGCGCGGAACCTCCAGAACACTGTGCAGCCGTGCAGCTTAAAGGGAACATTGGTCCTGAGGGAGTGTTGCATCATCAGAGAGCCCATCTTTCGGATGAGACGTTAAACTGCCTGTTCGGGTGGATGTAAAAGACTCTTATGGCTCTTTTGAACAAGACCAGGGAGTTTTCCTGGCGTCCTGGCCGACATTCATCCCGCAACACCCCCAAAACACATGTTAACTGATCACTCATTCACCCCTTGCTCCAGGTACCTTGCTGTGGACAAATTGGCTGCTGCATTTGCTTACATAAGTGACTGTACTTTAAAAGTAGCCTGTCGATTAAGTTCCAAGAAACAGCCTCAGTGTGTGACAAGATGCTATATAAATGCAAGTTTTTTTCTTCATTTTCTCCCCATATCCCTCAATTCCGTCGCTCTACAGAGAAGCAGTACATTTATGTTGGCAGCCAGTTTGTTCTCACTGGTACAAAATGAGACCCTGTGGTCTTTTGGTGAGAACATAGGAACAGGAGTTGGTCATTCAGCCCCTTGAGCCTGCTCCGCCATTCAATGAAATCCAGGCTTATCTGTGACCTAACTCCATATACCCATCTTTGGCCCATATTCCTTCATACCTTTGGTTAACAGAAAGCTATCAATCTCCGATTTAAAATTAATAATTGATTTAGCATCAATTGCCATTTGCAGAAGAACGTCCCAAACTTCTACCACCCTTTGTGTGTAGAAATGTCTCCTAATTTCACTCCTGAAAGGTCGAGCTCGAATCCCCATCCAGTGGTATCTGTTCCCTACCCTATGTGTTCCCTTTAATATCTTGAAAACTTCGATCAGATCACCCCTTAACCTTCTAAATTCTAGGGAATACAATCCTAATTTGTGTAACCTCTCCTCGGCTTGGCAGTGGTGCCATACACAGTTGAATAGTCAACAGTCATTTCCACGGTTCACATATGGCCATTTGGCCGAGGTAACAGAGTCTGTGGGTGCCTGTGGAACCGTACCCAAGCAAGATTGAGTGGTTTCAGGAGAGGGGCAGAGAAAATTGGAAATAAATAATTAGAGGAAAAATGAAAGATTGAGGTGTATCCTGCTCCTGTCACTGTCAGCTCTCCCGGTACTGTGCACAAGAAGGAACGAGGGTTCATTCCAAACCCCTGCTGGTTTCACAGAAAAACATTCAGGATTAAACACAGCCTGTGCAGGGGGTGGGAGAGGGGGGGGGGGAAATTAAACAAACACAATCCTGCTGAGCAAGCGAGTTCTCCCCCTCCCTCCCTCCCACACACACACACACACGCCGAGCTCTTCCAGATCCTGTGGCCTCACTGCAGTTTTGGCAGCGCAGCCTCAGCATATGGTAAAGACGCGGATATTCTGCACCAAAATCTCCACCATTAAACATCGCCTTTTGTAAAAAAAATTACTTTTATCCATATTAAAATGGCACCTGCTGTAGTCGTGAGCCACACAGCCTCTCTGATCCTTCCTGCATAGCCCAGCAGTGCACAGCAAGATTTCACTAATCTGTTTTTAGTGGTGTTAGCTGAGGGAGGAATATTGGCCAGGACACCAGGAAAATCTCCCTGCTCTTCCAATAATGCGAGTGGATCTTTAACATAAAGAAAAAACTTACATTTATATAGCACCTTTCATGACCACCGGACATCTCAATGCACTTTACAGCCAATTAAGTACTT
The DNA here is from genome assembly GCF_044704955.1 of Pristiophorus japonicus. Taxonomy (NCBI): domain Eukaryota; kingdom Metazoa; phylum Chordata; class Chondrichthyes; family Pristiophoridae; genus Pristiophorus; species Pristiophorus japonicus. The sequence continues at coordinate 82,900,097 of NC_091994.1, forward strand.
TTTGAGTGTAGTCACTGTTGTAATGTGGGAAACGCGGCAGCCAATCTGCGTACAGCAAGCTCCCACAAAAACGGCAATGTGATAATGACCAGATAAACTGGTTTTGTTATGTTGATTGAGGGAAAAATATTGGCCAGGACACCGGGGATAACTCTCTTCCTCTTCTTCAAAATAGTGCCATGGGATCTTTTACATCCACCTGAGAGAGCAGATGGGACCTCGGTTTAATGTCTCATCTGAAAGTCGGCACCTCCGACAGTGCAGCACTCCCTTAGCACTGCGCTGGAGTGTCAGCCTAGATTTATGTGCTCAAGTCTCGGGAGTGGGATCCACTCTGAACAATCCACTTTAAACCTACTTTAACAAGCAGACAGGGCCTCGGTTTAACGTCTCATGTGAAGGCTAGCATCGGCAACAATGTAGCACTCCCTCAGTATGCCAGACGATGTGCTCAAACCCTAGAGTGGAGCCGGAGCCCACAGCCTACAAAACAGTCCACTGCACTGCAAAGTGCTTCGTATGTAAAGCACTTTGAGCTGTTTGAGAGATGTGATAAGGCTGAAAGTCTTTCTTTAATCTACAGATAGGCACGCACAGTTGCTTTAGTGTCGCACTTTGTTGCAAGTGAGGAGCAATTAAAAAGAAGAAAAAGAACTGTCAGTTTATGGCTTTCTCAGAGAAATTATAAAGCTTCATCCTCCATCCCTAATAAATATAACAGAGGGCATTGAACCAGCAGTGAAGCACTGACAATAAAGCACATCCAGATTTTTTTTTTTAAAAAGGACTTGAAAGATCGTCAGAGAGGTCTCACAGGACCAACCTCCAGTTTTGTTAACAGCTAGAATCAATCCACACATACAGACCAACAGTTATGTCAAAATGTCAACACTATTCTGCCCTCAAAACATGCAGTTCTTCTGTAACATAAAGGCACCAAAATTGTTCCTGTAAACATTTATTTAAAGACGATTTACCAAAAAACCGTGCCCAACCAGAGAAAGCATCTTAATTTACAGTGTTCCTGGAACACACCGACCCAAGTTGAGATATTTTTGTGTAAATTTTTTCTCCTTTTATCTCTCCCCCCCCCCTCCCATATCTCCTCTCCGCGAGGTGTTTACACTTGCTGGGTTATAATTCTGTAATGTATTTGCTTTAAGGGTTCTTTGCTTAAGAGTTCAAAGCAACACAATGCTTTTAGGAACTGGTTGGTTTATTAGCAAAAGGTTTAACAATCACACTACACATTACAGTTCATCCACCAGGCTCACAACCACCTGCCTCATTCTGGATCCCCCAAACCCAACTGGCTGGGGTTTTATTGAGTCTTATGAACATCATGTGACTGGCTAAGCCACTCCCGACTCAACAGCTCCACAAACCTGTGAGCATGCTCACAGGCGCACACAGTACAATAACCATTGTCATCATCAGGATGGAGGCGGAGGTCTCTGTGGGTCAGCAATGGTAGAAATGCATTCCTGGTCTGCATGGTTGTGCTGGATCCTCAGCCTGCACGTGGCCAGATCTGGGATGGCACATCCCACGGCAAGTGCCTCTGACAAGAAAAGCTTATCTTTGCCACGAGTTGCATTTTCCTTCAGAGGCAGCTAATGAAAGCCCTTTCATAGGAGGGCTTTATTTAAGACAGCATGACTACTGGGTCCTTTACATTACAGGGTCACCTCAGTTGATACAGTTGGCATTAGAGGCAAAACAGGCAATGAAGGATAACACTGCACATACTAGTATTAGGCAGTCCCTCACAGTCCGGTGGTCATTCGCAAGTTTGGTTAAAACCATTTTTTTTAAACAAGAGTAAAGGTCACGTACATTAACCATCTGAATACAAGAAATTTGTTACACTGTTATGATATTTGCTGCAAAATAGGAGGGGGAATATTCCCCGTATGGCTCAGTTGGCATACTGCTATCCAGTGTGGAACTGGGGCATACAGATCTCCATCAAAGGCAGTAATCAGAACACTATCTTGGAATTCGACAGCTCCGAGCTAATTAGGGGAGGAAATAGCCAGGATATCCTCTCCTGATCAATAACCACAGCTCCATTCATAGTCTGCAAAGAGGTTCAAGCTTGGCTGTGATGCTTCCCGTTATCATATGGTCTGCCAGCACTCACCACCTTAGGCTGGCACATGAAGGATGGATAATTGGATGAGATAAAGAGCGGCTGGCACCTATGGAACTGGACCCCAACACGAGTCAGGATCTTCAAAAAGCGTAGGAGGGAGAAAAATGTGTGTGGTGGGGAGAAATGTGCTAAGCAATATAGTGAACAGATACCCGAGCTACAACGCAATCGTCCCTCAGTCTTGATGACCGATGACAAAATGCTTGGAAGAACTGCGACATACGGAATGGATTCCTTATGGGAGGACCCCACAGTACAATCTGAAGGATCAAACCTTCCTCGCAAACAGCGGACAATCATCAACTGCCTCAGAACCGGTCACGGTCGATGCTGCCACCTTCTCCATAGATGGAACCATCATGCGACTGCGGAGCTCCTAATCAGACCCTGGGGCACATCACTGAGCACTGCCCTCAGAGGGAATTCTCAGGCAGCCTGTGGGATATCCACGCTGTTACACCAGAAGCTTTGGTCTGGATATTCAACTTAGATATTGATATTTGATTTGCTACTACCATACGAAAGAAGACGACAAGCTTTAGAAAGCATATAGAACAAGAGGGAAGCTCACACACAGAAGCTGGAGAGGGTGGTGCAGAAGAAGAAGACTTGGATTTATATAGCGCCTTTCATGACCACCGGACGTCTTAAAACGCTTTACAGCCAATTAAGTACTTTTGGAGTGTAGTCACTGTTGTAATGTGGGAAACACAGCAGCCAATTTTGTGCACAGCAAGCTCCCACAAACAGCACTGTGACAACAACCAGATAATCTGTTTTTAGTTATGTTGATTGAGGGATAGATATTGGCCAGGACACTCGGGAAAACTCCCCTGCTCTTCTTTGAAATAGTGCCATGGGATCTTTTAAATGCACCTGAGAGAGCAGACGGGGCATCGGTTTAATGTCTCATCCAAAAGATGGCACCTCCGACAGTACAGCACTCCCTCAGTACTGCACGGGAGGGTCAGCCTAGATTTATGTGCTCAAGTCCCTGGAGTGGGACCTGAACCCACAACCTTCTGACTCAGAGGCGAGTGTGCTACCCACTGAGACACAGCTGACACTCTCTGAGGTTGCACTCTTTAACGGTATGCTGAGCATCGATGAGCCTGATGGTCTTTTGTTACCCTGTTATGAGGGGTTTTGATAAAGCAGACAAGGAAAAACTGTTTCCACTGGCAGCTGATTGGTAACCAGAGGATATAGATTTAAGATATTTGGCAAGAGAACCAGAGGGGGGAATGAGGAGAATGTACTTATTTTTACATAGCGTGTGGTTAGGATCCGGAATACACTGCCTGAAAGGGTGGTGGAAGGAGATTCAATAGTGACTTTCAGAAGGAAATTGGATATATATTTGAAAAGGAAAAAACTACAGGGCAATGGGGAAAGAGCAGGTGAGTGCGACTAATTGGATAGCTATTTCAAAAGAGCTGGCACAGGCAGAATGGCCTCCTGCTGAACGATTCTATTCCTTGTATATTTATCTGTAAATCCAAAATACTTGATGTACTTTGATCATATTTGTTATGAGATATGAAGGGGGAGTGAAATTCTACATTAGATTTTTTTTGGTGCCATCCACTGCAGGTACAAACAGGCAGTACATTCCACCTCACTGACAACACAACCGCATCTTATCATAGAATCACAGAATGGTTACAGCACAGAAGGACATCATTTGGCCCGTCAAGCTCGTGTCAGCTCTCGGCAAGAACGCCTCAGCAAGTCTCACTCTCCCGCCCTTTCCCCGTAGCCCTGCAATTTTTTTTCCTTCAGATACTTATCCAATTCCCTTTTAAAAGCCACGATTGAGTCGGCCTCCACCGCCCTTTCAGGCAATGCATTCCACATCCTAACCACTTGCAGCGTAAAAAAAATTTTTCCTCACGTCCTTCTGCCAATCACCTTCAATCTGTGACCTCTGGTTCTCGAAGCTTCCACCAGTGGGAACAGTTTCTCTCTATCTACTCTGTCTAGACCCATCACAATTTTGAACACCTCTATCAAATCTCCTCTCAACCTTCTCCGCTCTCAGGAGAACAACCCCAGCTTCTCCAGTCTTTCCACGTTACTGACCATCTACCAAGAATTAACAACTTTGATGGGATTAGTGTAAATATATTAGTTGAGATCAGCAGCTGATAACCTTTACTTTATTTTATTTAATGAATCAATTTGTTAACAATGGAAAATAGGATCAGGAAATGTAAGTGAATGGGGAACGAGGCAGTGTATAACTGAACCAGAAAGCCCAGCGGTTTCTCAGCTCCATTCCCGGTGTGCTGAGTTAGCTGATGTGTCAGCCGAAGCCTAATGATAGTGCATTTGCCTCGGAGTCAGAAGGTTGTGGGTTCAAGCCCCACTCCAGAGATTTGAGTACAAAATTGATGCTGAAACTGATTGAGTGCTACACAGTCGGAGGTGTCGCCTTTCGGATGAGATGTTAAACCGAGTTCCCGACTGCCCTCTCAGGTGAATGCAAAAGATCCCATGGCATTATTTTGAAAAAGAGCAGGGGAGTTCTTCCCGGTGTCCTGGCCAATATTTATCCCTCAACCAACAACTAAAAACAGATAGTCTGGTTTGCTGTTTGATGCCGTGTGTGGGACCTTTCTGTCCACAAATGCCTGCCACATTTTCTACGCTACAACAATGATTACACTTCAAAAAAAGTACTTTGTTGGTTATAAAATGCTTTCGGACATCCTCAGGTCTTGAAAGGAGCTATATAAAATGCTGACGTGCCACAATTAGCTTCAGCGCCCCTGGAGTAGGGAACGGAAATTCACCACAGTTCCCTAGTTAGGATCCAGCGATTCCTGCTGGAAGTACATGGACATGGATGTGGGATGAGAACGAAAATGGGCTCAGCTGCAGTGACTCCATTTCAAATAGCTTCCTGAAACTCTCAGTCTAGATTCAGCCTTGTAAAATGACCAGCAGGCTGAGGTACCAGATGATGTCTCCATCCATGTCCCCCTCCTCACTCACAATCAGCTCCTCAGCAAGTTACCAGCACTTCCTGGAGAGGAGGTTGGGGGGGGGGGGGGGGGGAAGATCTAATTCTGAAAAAATGGGATCAGAAATTCTGCAGAAATTAAAACAATATTTAGAAGGAATGCACACTTCATGAAAAATGTCTCAAAAAGTTGATTTGGAGCCCTTAATAGCAACTGATTATCGTGTCCTCACATGTCGTATTTTAACTGGCCTGATTCACACATCTTCCTCACCCCGCCTCCCATCAAGAGAAGGAGGGTTTGTTAGATACTCTTCATGAAGACATTGCTTCTTTAAATATGGAGTTGCCTGGAATCTATAAATGCTCAGTTAGACTTATTTTTAAAGCCCTGTCTGTAAAACATTTGCCTCACACAGGATATTTTTAGGTTATGGCAGTTATTTTGCCCCCAATTCAGTGCATCAGATTACCAGGGATCACTTGGTGGATCACTGGGAATGGCTGACACTTTCGCCCACCAAAGTCGGCTTTGTTTTTAAAAAGTGCCCCGACAGTTGGCCAGGACTTTTGTTTAGTAAACATTGCACAACGAGGTGATACAAATAACATTTACAAACCACATTGTTTTACAAAAAAATCATTTCACTTGCATGTGATATACATCGCCTTGAGGTCAGTGCCCCTTTAAGATTGTGCTCTTAAGAGAGAAAAAAAACCCGGATAACTGAGATTTACCTGGATTTCTTCGAATGACTCCTCGATGTTGGTGACATGGTGCTGTTCATGCAGGGCAGGCTCATCGCAAAAGAAGCACACCAGACATTTGTCGTTGAGGCAGAACAGCTTGACTTTGTCATGGTCCTTGCAGGGGAAGGAGTTCCTCTGGGCTTGCAGGATGGCATCCAAGGGAAAGGCGCTGTACCGCTCCACGATGTTGGACAGCTTGAGGCTGGGGGAGAGCAAGGGGTCCCTGAAGGACCTCCTGCACTCGGGGCAGTCCCTGGAGCAGTGGTCCTGCCTGTTCCAGTGCTCCGTGATGCACTTCCTACAGAAGTAGTGCTCGCAGCCGAAGCTGACGGGGTCCTGGTAGATGCTCAGGCAGATGGAGCACAGCAACTCGTCTTTGAGGCTGCAAGCCATGAAGAGCAAAAAAAGGGTGGGAGGTTTGGCGGGATCGTGGTGCCGATCAGATCCGCCTGCGAGTGATGATCCCCTCCCTCGCTGCCCCGGTCCGGTGTCACTTGCTCTCTGCGATCGCCCTTTGCTGCTGATCCATTTCATTCCAGGAAGTGTTTCTGCGGACTGCACCAAAGCCCACACCTGGGAGAGGGGGAGAGAGGGGGGGAACCCAGCACAGACCGGAATCACCAGCTCATCCCCTTGCCATACTTCTCACTCACCTTGTAATTGTTATCCCAACCAGGTAAAACTGTCCTTTTCCAGGCGACTGAAATGTGCTTCAAAGGTGAATGTGTGAGGTTTTGGGACGGTCCCCTCCCCTCCCGCGGAAGTGGTTGCGCCCGATTGTGTTATTGTTACATTTCATGTTGCCATCGGATTCGCTACATCAAAAAAAGGGGACTGGAAATCCTTCAACTCGTGAGGGTTGTGAATGTGCGACCACCCAAATTATTGCACTCCTCTCCCCCATACCCCCACAGGGAAGCCTTAGGAACAACATGATAGGGTTTCCCTCTTTTTAAATGATCTTTGCCAATTGTCTGCCTTTGTCTCTTGTGACTCTTATTGGAGTAAAACTCAGCAGGGGTCGGCCATGCTCCGGTTCCATAGACCAAAGGGACATTCTTCATCGTGATCCTAGCTTGCAATTCAACTGTGAGGGCATCATAGCCCAACACATCATTGATGTGTCCCGGAGGCCAATTTTAACACCCAACTTTTATTTAAAGATTTCAATACCATCAAAATAGATTTAAAAACACGCAGCTGGGAACACGAGAGTAACGGGGCACATTATATGTTTAAAACAATTCCAAAATGATGACTAATGTATTTGCTTCATGGGTTCTTTGTTTAAGAATTCATAGCAACACATTGCTATTAAGAACAAGTTGGTTTATTAACAAAGGTTTAACAATCACACTGTACATTACCAGTTCATCCACTAGGCTCACACCACCATCGTGGATCCCCTAAACCCAACTGCCCGGAGTTTTATTGAGTCTTGTGAACATCACGTGACTGGCTAAGTCACTCACAATGCAACAACTCCACAAACCTGTGAGCATACTCTCAAGTGCATACATTACTGTGACCACATGTCAAACACTCTTTGTTTGAAGAAGAATTTCCTCATATCTGTTCTAAATTGACCGTTTACTAGTTTGAATCTGTGTCCCCTTGACAATTAAATTTTAGGTAATATTCTGTGTTTATTTTTTTCCATTCCCTGAATAATCTATAATATATTCTCTCAGGTGCTTCCTTTCGAGGCTGAACAGCCCAAGTTTCTTCAGAAATTGCATTAAAACTCAGAACCTGATAGTAGAGATCAGTCTCGTAGTACTTCAATACTGGTCACAATATTCAACGTGCAGTCTGACCAGAGCAACAACAACAACTTGTATTTATATAGCACCTATAATGTAGTGAAACATCCCAAGGCAGTTCACGGGATTATTATGAGAGAAGAAAATTTAAATTTGACACCGAGCCACATAAGGAGAAATTAGGGCAGGTGACCAAAAGCTTGGTCAAAGAGGTAGGTTTTAAGGAGCGTCTTAAAGGAGGAGAGAGAGGCATAAAGGTGGAAAGGTTTAGGCAGGAAATTCCAGAGCTTAGGGCCCAGGCAACAAAGCACGGCCACCAATGGTTGAACGATTATAATCAGGGATGCTCAAGAGGACAAAATTAGAGGAGCGCTGATCACTCAGGAGGTTGTGAGGCTGAAGGAGATTACAGCGATAGGGAGGGGTGATTGATTTGAAAACAAGGATGAGAATTTTGAAATCAAGGTGTTACTTAACTGGGAGCCAATGTAGGTCAGCGAGCACAAGGGTGATGGGTGAGCGGGACTTGGTCGAGCACTATTAAGTTTGATCACTAACTAACCTGACTTAAATTCTATTTAAATTGGTTCATCCTAAATTACTGGGGTAGAGATGCTGCTGATTGTCCACAAAAGGAGACCAGGATTGGAGGATAGGATTTCATTACACAACCTCGTGATATTTCTTATTTAAGAGGCACATTTTAAAAGCTATAAACTTTAATTTGTTTACCTAACAGGATTTCCTGCCATATAAAGTGACCAATGCTTTTCTATGTATAAAAACAGATAATGAGCTGTACACCATGTTAAAGGCAGTGACTTACTGAGACATAGAGACAAAAAAGGTCCGAGGTTTAATCCCTAGTCTGTGCTGAGTGGCAGAAAGTGTGCTGCAATTGGCCTCCATGTCCTTGGACTAGGGATTGGAAAAGTTAACCAGGGTTCCCACTTCTGTCAGCTATTGAATGGCTCTACGTTGGAATTGTTTGAATAGAGGATAGAGCTCAGCAGCGACGCACTCCTAAAATCATAAAGACTGCTTTTTAAGCTCAGGAGTAGTTATGTTGTTCATCTTAATAATTGGTCATTAACCATGAAAAGCTTCTAGTGATCCCATAGCCACCATAAACTGGCACTTCAATGTTACCAAATACCCACCAGAGACTAACACATGGGCAAATTGTTGGAGAGATCTTGCACCCCAAGCCTATCTTATTTTGGCCGAGGCTCTAAGTGTAGGACACCACCAAGGTTGTAAAAACTAGGAGAGAATCAAAATAAATCAGCAAATAATGGTTGGGTATCATCAAGCTTGGGTTTTGCTGTCAGCCAATGGCCCATTGCTAACACTCTCACCTCTGAATCAGAAGATCGTAGGTTCAAGCCCCACTTGAGAGACATGAGGACATAATCCAGGCTAACGCTGCAGTGCAATACTGAGGGAGCGCTGCACTGTCGAAGGTGCCGTCTTTTGGATGTGGTATTAAACCGTCTGCCTTTCAGGTGGACGTAAAACATCCCACAGCACTCTTCGAGCAAGAGGAGAGGAGCTCTCCCAGTATCTTAGCCAATACTTATCCCTCAACCAAATTATCTGGTCATTTATTTCATTGCTGTTTGTGGGACCTCAGCTGTGCACATTTTGGGTGTCACATTTCCCTACATTACAACAGTGACTACATTTCAAAAATATTCAATTGGCTGGGAAGTGCTTTGCGACTTCCTGAAGTCATGAAAGATGCTATATAAATGCAAGCTCTTTCTTTAAAATCCTGGCCACAATGGTACCGTACCCCAGCAATAGTCAATGTATTCAAGGAAGGATGAGCAAGAAAATTGGAGCAGATAAAATATTACTGGATCTGCCTCTGATGCTGACTGGCCAGGTATACCTTGCTACAATAGCAAAACAATGTGGGTGCTGGAATCTGAAATAAAAACAGAAAATGCTGGAAATACTGTCATGTATGTAAACATTGTAACTGTGTAAGACTTGCCATCAGAGGGCGCAACTGTTGGAGGCCCTGCACACCTTGTGCAAGGGAGTATAAAAGAGATTAAATGCTGCAAATGGGAATGGCAGAATCATCAACAGCTGCCGTCTGAAAACATATGGGCAGAGATTATGGTCTGAAATTGTTGAACTTGATGTTGAGTCCAGAAGGCTGTAAAGTGCCTAATCAAAAGATGTGGTTCTGTGCCTCGAGTTTACGTTGAGCTTCATTGGAACAGTGTAAGAGGTCGATGACGGAGAGGTCAGAATGGAAGTGGAGCTTAGAAATAAAGTTTTAGGCGATCGAAAGCTCGGGGTCACGCTTACGGACTGAACGGAGGTGTTCCACAAGGCGGTCTCCCAATCTGTGTCTGGTCTCCCCAATGTAGAGGAAACCGCATCGTGAGCAGTGAATACAGTATACTAAATTGCAAGAAGTACAAATAAATCGTTGTTTCACCTGGAAGCGGAACTTCCCCTCCCCTCTCAGCATTCCAAAGGGACCGCTCCCTCCACGACACCCTGGTCCACTCCTCAATCACCCCCAACACCCCCTCTCCTTCCCAAGGCACCTTCCCGTGCAAGTGCAGGAGATGTAACACCTGCCCCTTTACCTCCTCCCTTCCCACTGTCCAGGGCCCCAAGTACTCCTTTCCGATGAAACGCGGATTGGGTGACTTTGCGGAATATCTCCATTCAGTTCGTATGGGTGACCCAAAGCTTCCGGTCGCCTATCACTTTAATTCCCCACTCCATTCCCACTCTGACCTCTCCGTCCTCGGCCTCTTACACTGTTCCAACGAAGCTCAACGCAAGCTCGAGGAACAGCACCTCATCTTTCAATTAGGCACTTTACAGCCTTCTGGACTCAACATCGAGTTCAACAATTTCAGACGACAGCTATTGATGATTCTGCCACCCCCATTTGCAGCATTTAATCTCTCCTGCCATCCACCCTATCACAGACCGTCCCTTTTGTTCTTTACTCTCATCCCCCCTGTCCCTGCTTCTGCACCTGCTTAAAATCTGTTACATCACTAACTTTTTCCAGTTTTGACGAAAGGTTACAGACCTGAAACATTAACTCTGTTCTCTCTCCACAGATGCTATCTGCCATGCTGAGTATTTCCAGCATTTTCTGTTTTATATACTATACTACTATTTTCTGGTTTTATTTTAGATTTTCAGCATTTGCACTTTTCATTTTACCAGTCTGTTCTTTTTTATGCTCAATAATTACATGGAATTACATAGAATGGACACCACAGAAACAGACCATTCGGCCCAACTGGTCTATGCCAGTGTTTATGCTCCACACGAGTCGCCTCCCACCTCTCTTCCTCTAACTCTATCAGTATAATCTTCTATTCCTTTCTCCCTCATGTACTTATCTAGCTTCGCCTTAAATGCATCTATGATATTCGCCTCAAATACTCCTTGTGGCAGCGAGTTCCACATTCTCACCACTCTGGGTAAAGAAGTTTCTCCTGAATTCCCTATTGGATTTAATTGTAATTTTCTTATCTTTATAGACTTTAGTTTTGGTCTCCCCCACAAGTGAAAACATATTTTCTACATCTATCCTGTAAAACTCTTTTATAATCTTAACGACTTCTATCAGGTCACCCCTCATTCGTCTCTTTTCTGGAGAAAAGAGGCCCCGCCTGTTCAATCTTTCCTGATAGGTATAACCTCTCAGTTCTTGTGACATCCTTGCAAATCTTTGTTGCACCTTCTCTAGTGCCTGGCTCAGTAGTTAGCTCTCTTGCCTCTGAGTCAGAAGGTTGTGAGGTCAAGTCCCACCACTCTAGGGACTTGAGCACATAGATCTAGGTTGACACTCCAGTGCAGTGCTGAGGGAGCGCTGCATTGTTGGAGGTGCCGTCTTTCAGATAAGACGTTAAATCGAGGCTCTGTTTGCTCTCTCAAGTGGACATAAAAGATCCCATGGCACTATTTGGAAGAAGAGCAGGGGAATTATCCCCAGTGTCCTGGTCAATATCTATCCCTTAATCAACATTACAAAAACAGATTGTCTGGTCATTACCAGACTGCTGTTTGTAGGAGCTTGCTGGTACACAAATTGGCTGCCACATTTCCCACATTACAACAGTGACTACACTCCAAAAGTACTTCATTGGCTGTAAAGCGCTTTGAGACGTCATGAAAGGCACTATATAAATGCAATTCTTTCTTTCTTTAATATGGAGACCAGAACTGTGTACAGTACTCCCAATGTGGTCTAACCAATGTTCTATACAATTTTAACATAACTTCTCTGCTTTTCAATTCTATCCCTCTAGAAATGAATCCTAGTGCTTTGTTTGCTTTTATTATAGCCTTATTGACCTGTGTCGATACTTTAATGATTTGTGTATCTATACCCCTCGATCCCTTTGCTCCTCTACCCCATTTAGACTCTTTGTTTATCCTGGGATGGAAGCCTTTCTCACTATGCATCCAATTTCAGGTACTGCATGGGCTAGACGCAGAAATACATTTGCAGGATCCTTTGCTGCAAATTCACTGTCCAACTCAAACTCTCTTCTCTCTGCAACCTCATTATGTTGAAATCAAGGGAGTGATTTTCTACACCGATGCGCTTGATGTATATTAGGAAATTGCACACATCCAGCCCATTAATTTTAATAGACGGAAAATCACGGACTGGGTTGTGCGATTTAAAAAAATATATTAGTTCATGGAATTTGGGCATCGCTAGCAAGGACAGCATTTATCGCCCATCCCTAACTGTCCTTGAGAAGATGGTGGTGAGCCACCTTCTTGAACCGCTGCAGTCCATGTGGTGACGGTACTCCCACAGTGCTGTTAAGGAGGGAGTTCCAGGATTTTGACCCGACAACAATGAAGGAACGACGATATACTTCCAAGTCAGGATGGTGTGTGACTTGGAGGGGAACGTGGAGGTGGTGGTGTTCCCATGCACCTGCTGCCCTCATCCTTCCAGGTGGTAGAGATCGTGGGTTTGGGAGCTGCTACCGAAGAAGCCTTGGTGAGTTGCTGCAGTGCATCTATTGGATGGTACCTGTAGATTTCCTGATATGGCCCCCTGGCATATGCCAGCAGTGCCAATGTAGAACATCTACCCTTCAGACCCATTGCAGTATCCCTTTCTCATTCTTTCCCTGGACCTCGGAGCTACAGTACACCACACATCCCTCAGTCTTCCCTTCCTCCTGAAAACTTCAGGCTTGACCTACAATTGCAATTTCATTCATTACTATTTATTATTCCCCTCCCTAAAGAGCTACTGAGATTGTACTCCTTGAGAAGGGGGAGGGACACTTCTTGATTTTTTGCCCGATTCCATCGACCACTTAATAATTCAAAGTAGAACATTGTCCCATCAAGCACACTCAGAGCAGGTATAGCACAGGTTGGATGCGGGATAAAGTCCCCCACCTCGCCCACCCCACCCTACCCCCATACCATACCATCAAACACTCAGGACAAGTATAGCACGGGTTAAATATTGGGTAAAACCCCTTCTAAAAAATTTAATCAAGAACTTCCAATGTGGGCTAGATGCAGAGTTACATTCTTTCTACTCTGCCCTCAAGCATTGTCAAGTTAGTATGGGTCAAGTAGAAGCAAAGAAATGCTCCTGCACAATACCCAGCAAACATGACTGGGGGAGTGTGGGGTGGGGAGTGTATATATTGTGATGCTCAAGTTGCGTGGGAGAGTTTTGATGGACCAGTAGGTCTTTTCCTGTCCGACATGTCTTGTATGTTTGTATGTAACATTCCCAGGTCAGATATTGCATAATCTGGATGCAAAATAAAGCTCCTCAGCTCAGCCCCAACAATCTTCCGAAGACCCCCTACCTTACTGCATCATTTCCCACACTAATCATTCTTGCAATAATAAACTGGTTTAGCCTCAATATGTGCCAAATGATGGGTATTTTATTGCAATGGATCTGTAACCACTAGAAACTGGATTGAGATGCTCTAGGGGTGAAATTGCGTATTGCCCCGTTTGCGGGTGGTAACCTTTGCACGGCGGGCCATCCTGTGCCCAGCGCAGAAGTCCCGCCGCGAGAGCTAAATTGGGGTTACCGCTCCCGAGAGGAAGTGGGCGGCTCTGGGGCGCTAAGCACACACAAGTCAGAGCACTATGCGGCCTCTCCATGTAGCGCTGACCCGATCACAGGGCCCTCCCCTTCCGTTAAGCGGAAGTACCGGGCTGCACCATGCAAAGCTTTCCCTCTCAAAGTCCACCTGTAAGATCGCTGCTGGTTTATGTCGGGAATAAGGGACACCCCATGCTCTTCCAAGTACTGAGATGAATGATCTTATTGAATGGTTGTGCAGGCTCGAAGGGCCGAATGGCCTACTCCTGCTCCTATTTTCTATGTTTCTATGTTTCTATCTCTTACTCTTTACATAAACCATCAGAACTCCTCAAGTAGATTTCAGACATAACTCACTCCTAAGTATCCTTTATTTTATAAATAAACCGTCTGAACCCCTCCCCCCCCCAATTAGATTTTTAACTTAATCCTAGGTATCCATTATTCCATATATAAAGCATTGAAATGTTCAGTTTAGATTACAGCCTCTCACAGGTATCCATTATTTGCTATCTATAAACTCCTCAATTAGATTCCAACCTGTCACTCTCTGGTGGAACCTATATAAAGAGTACAGATTTAATTATGAGGTCCTAGATAAAATGGCAAATATTCTAAGATAAACTCATGGCGGAATCAGATCCTGTAGAATACCTTTAAGGATTTAGGGCTTATAAATAAAACATTTTTTGTAACGAGCTGATGGATGAGGCCTGGCCTCGGGAAGCATGAGTTCCATGTAGTGCACAGATAAGAGGGCTGATTGAATAGCCCCAGGGCTACAATCTCACTTGTGTGTTCTACAATCTCACTTCAGTGTTAATACTTTACCTCCTTGGGAATATCTTTCATCGAGGCAATCCTGTTTCAGCACCATGTGGGGATGAGAAAATGTCACACTATCAGTTGAGCAATTTTATTAAACCAATAAACTGGAGTTTTCCTGATTGTTCAATGTTTGAACTGAGCCATACACACCACATGGGCGCCAGGTTCATTCACTCAGGCCTGCGGTTCGGTTTGGGCGGTATCACTGTTTGCAGCACTAGGGAGGATAAATATCAGCCAAACCTCTTGTTCCTGGTCATCATCCCTGCTGAAAAAGACAAAGGTGTAGACATTGGTGAGGGCACAAGTGGGTTTGACTAATGACCTCTCCCAGTTCCTCCCATCCACAATGGTTGAACAACCTGCCAGCACTCACCATCATAAGTTGAAGCATAAAGAATGGATACATGGGTGAGGTAGAAGTTTGTGCCCATCGGTAGAAGAGTGGACACAACTGGGACCAAAAGAGCATGCAGTCTTCAATTCCATTGAAAATGCTTCAGGTTCCCCCCACCCCCACCCCTCCCCCTCCCACCCCTGCCCCCAGATCACAGTTTTTAAACTACAAACTCAAAATTATAAATTGTGTGATCATACAATACATAGTGTCAGCCTTTGGATAAGACATTAAACCGAGGCCCCATCTGCTCTCTCAGGTGAACGTAAAAGATCCCAAGGCACCATTTGGAAGCAGAGCAGGGAAGTTATCCCCGGTGTCCTGGCCAATATTTATCCCTCAAGCAACACAACAAAAAAAAAGATGTTCTGGTCCATTATCCCATTGCTGTTTGTGGGAGCTTGCTGTGCGCAATTGGCTGCTATGTTTCCTACATTACAACAGTGACTACATTTCATTGGCTGTAAAGCGCTTTGGGACATCCTGAGGTCATGAAAGGCGCTATACAAATGCAAGTCTTTCTAAAAATTTATCTTTTATATCCAATCCTACCAATCTGTGCCCTGCAATTCCCCATGGCAGTGCCAGCCCCATTCGGCAACCGGGCGCTGGGTGCTACATTTCTCTGAGGCATAGAGCATCAGGACTGGGCTCTACATCATTTCATGCCCTGTGGAGGAATAACTCCTTGACAGTGGGGTGAGCCCTCCAGTGGTCCAGCTAAACACGACTGACCATTTCCCAACTGAAAGGAATGGAGATGTGATGTGGCACAGTGTGCTGGCCCACGAGTACATGGCATCTATGACGGTGAAAGGCAATTGACCAATTATTCAATTCCAATGGCAGTTGCATTACCCTGGAGCGACCAGGCCAAAGCCAGGAGCCTGCCTTGGACGTGAGAGGCAAATGGCAAAGTCCCTAGCCACTGTTGCGCACCACTGAGCAAACAGCTGCGGCCACCACTGGAGGAGGCCAGGGATCAAGCAATATGGTTGTCCTCTCAGCTGCATGACTTTGTCCAGGGAGGCTGGGGGAAACAGATTTGAACCAAGAGGCTTCTGAATCCAAAGTTCTAGGGTTATTGATACCCCGCCACCTGCCTCATCGCAGAAAACATCTCCTCAAAGGATAAACCATCCCTGGCCACGGACTCGAGTTCAGAAGAGGAAGGCTGAGCGGCATAAACGTAAGTACTTCACACAGAGGTGCTGAACGTGTGGAATGAACTCCCTCAAGAGCAGCGGAGTCGGTTTATAGGATTTGAGAAGTAGTGAGGTGTATGATATTTTACAAACTTTGGGAATGGCTTGATGGCCCTCGGAAGTCTTACTATGTTCCTTTTTCACTGTTTGTTATTCGGCAATGTGGCAGATTCACCACCAGTTTTATAATTCAGGAGTCAGCAGTTTAACTGCTAGCTAATCCTGTATAGACAGGCTCTATACAGAAAGTTCCAGCTTCAAACCCTGAGTTAGCGACTCTCAACCAGAATAGCAGTAATGATGCTACAATATTCCTCAATGCCCCTGTGCTAGGGAAGTGGGGTAGGTTGGGGGGGTGGGGGGTGCGTGGAGTGGGGGAATCAGCTGTTGTTGCTGCTTCTGATCAATATTCAGTGACTCCTGCTGGAAAGTGCAAGTGTGAGGACCAGGTAAGATCAGAATCAGGCTCTTCTGTGATGCCCCCCCCCATCCCCCATCACTCACTATTTAGGCTCACCCGTGACGAAAGGCTACTTGCGTGTGGTACTAAAGAGCTGCCACTGCCGATGAAACTGTACCTGAGCAAAAGTCATTGCCTGGAGGAAAGGAGCGGAAAATCGAGGGAATTAGTGGCCTGAAAAGGAATTTTGAATATCTCAAAGTCAGAGTGCTGCGGAAAAGCCCTAATGGAGGAGTGATTTAACTGATGTCACATTTGCACTAAGATTAATGGCCATTCAGTTCTGTCAGACGTTCGATTAATTCATAAGTGCTTGTGGATCGAGCACCAAATCACTCACTGACCTCAGTATACAAAAGGGACCTATTTGTCATCACGATAAGAAGGAGAGATGTTGTGTGCTGCACAAAGGTCCCAGCACAAGTTAAAACTAAACAATAAACTGGACATCCTGGTAGTTGTTGTCATATTGTCGTACTCTTCCCTTGGAGAACAGTGGAAGAATTCACAGGCTGGTTAATTGTCTGACAGACTGCGACATGAATGCTCCTTCCATGGCCGTAACCCATCTTTATTCCAGCCGATAGGGTAGTTAGTCCTATACAGCGGGAGTTTTTTTGGGTTCCCACAACCCATACGATGTGGAGTTGAGGTCAAAGATGATCCATGATCTTATTGAATGGCGGAGCAAGCTTGAGGAGCCTATGGCCTACTTCTGCTCCTAGTTCTTATGTTCTTGTGTCAGCTGTGGCTCAGTGGGTAACACTCTTCGCCTTTGAGTCAGAAGGTTGTGGGTTCAAAGTCCCACTCCAGAGACATGAGCACAAAAAAATCTAGGCTGACACTCCAGTGCAGTGCTGAGGGAGCACTGCACTGTTGGAGGTGCCGTCTTTTGGATGAGACGTTAAACCTCTCAGGTGGATGTAAAAGATCCCAGCGCAATATTTCGAAGAAGAGCAGGGGAGCTATCCCCGATGTCCTGGCCAATATTTATCCCTCAATCAACATAACAATAAAAAAGATTATCTGGCCATTATTACATTACTGTTTGTGGGAGCTTGCTGGGCACAAATTGGCTGTCGTGTTTCCCACATTACAACAGTGACTACACTCCGAATGTACTTCATTGGCTGTAAAGCACTTTGAGACGTCCGGTGGTCGTGAAAGGTGCTATATACATTCAAGTCCTTCTTTCTTATGAGCAAGACCATCCACACTGGCGAGTATTGCGCTGGATGTCAAACCAGAATTCAGAGCTAGGGCTCGAGACTCCATTCGCCAGGATTGTCTGGAGCAGGATTTGAATGCTGCACCTTCTGTCATTGCACATGGTCGTGGGATGTCACCATCGACTTAAGCTGCAGAAGCATTGCTTTCTTCAACCTCTTGGTCATATGGAACTCTAAACTCACTTTTACAAAAGCAGCTTATAACATGTTTGCAAGATTGCTCCACAAGCAATAACAATCGTATGCACTACATCCAGTAGGTCAATATACCTATTATCTAGTGCAGTAAATGTGTCATCATAATCAATGCCTTCAGTCATTTTGCTGTCGAAAGAGTATTTCTTCAATGATTATGGAATCTCCCGATCCAAAAAGCAAACACTTCTATTGACCTCAAATGTGCATTTGAGGCTTTTTATCCTTCTTATTGTGGACATATTTTTGGCTCCCGTGTCTCTGACTACTCTTACAAGTGTGTTCTTGCTTCTTACATCCTGCAGAATGTTCACACTTGTCTCAGTGTGATGATGAATCCAGGATAATGAACAGTAAACCCTCTTTAGATTTGCTTCAGGTCCTGGCTCTATCCCATGGCTCCACATAATCCTCCCTTGTGCCTGCAACAAGCAGCAGAAAGACACAACACGAGAACTTGTGTTTTAAATCTCAATTGCCATCCAAATTTATTGAACATAACAACGAGCAAGTAAATAATAGTAATATAATACATATTTACAGCAGTATGCTATGCTAAATCTTTGTATAAGAACAATAAATGATTCAATCTCTATACTGAACTATATTTTATCAGAACATAAGAAATAGGAGCAGGAGTAGGCCATACGGCTCCGCCATTCAATAAGATCATGGCTGATCAACTCCACTTCCCTGCCTGTTTCCCATAACCCTTGACCCCACTATAGTTCAAGAATCTGTCTATCTCAGCCTTCTACACTTAATTTTTATATATTCTCACCAACTATGGAAGTTTCTGGTTTGCTAATTCTAGTCAGAGGTGCTGCATAGCATTTATCCATTCACAAACCTCAGATCGAACCTAAAGATTGTTGAACAGCTCCAGGCTAATAATCAACTCTCAAACCGCTATTGGAGCTTTGTGCAACCTGCCTAACTATTACCTTAAATGTAAAGGATCTGTCAACCAGACACGTAAGCTAAAGTCATCATACAGCCTGTTTTGGCTTGAATTGTGTAGCTTGCTTCCTTGCTCAAGCAACTTGCCCGGAGGTAGCTGAATCCAAACAAAACACTGTATAAATTTAGACTGGGATATAATTTCTAGCAGTGCACTGGTTTTTAATTCCTTATGTGTTGTGACTGAATTTGCAGGGCTACAGGGAAAGGATGGGGGGGGAGTGGGTCTAGCTGAGGTGCTTTTGCAGAGAGCCGGCATGGGCTCGACAGGTCAAATGGCCTCCTTCTGTACCGTTCTATGATTCTATGATAGGAGTCAGTACCAATGTCTCATTTTTTGATGCCAAGCATTGGCATCAGCCATCTCACTTAAGAATTTGAACACCATATTACTCGGTGGTTTCCAGCATCTAAATCAGGCTTCCATTGAAGTGAGATTCGGATTCACCATCACTGTTCTAAACTGTTAGCTTTCTGTAGAAGCTGTGGGGCATTTGGAAGCATATCACATGATAAGGCGTGCTGTGTTCTCAACATCTGGGTACTTCTCGTGACATCTGCATTAGCGATCTGGGTTTCCGGTTTGTGCATTGTGCACAATCAGGTTAGACAGTATGTGCGCTATAGGATTTTAAAGTATTTCTCTGGTTAGTTTTGGGCGCTGTCTCAATGCCCGACAGAACCTCTGCCTTGCATCACAAGAGCAGCACAGACTGAATTTTCCCAAGCATTTCAAATTGCCAGAGGCTGACACTTAGAGAGAAGAATAAAAAAGCAGAGGCTGCTTTTATATGCAAGACAGGTCAATTAATTTCCTACTTCCTTTAATAGGCACACGTCCCAAGCTGTGAAATTTATTTCTGGCTGCGAATTATCAAAGGAAATTGCTTCAAAATTGATCTGTACAGCTGAATCCGTCTAACTCAGCCCAAACACGCTAACATCAATGGAAAGTGGTTGTGGAAAGTAAGATTTGATCTGTAAAGCCCCCCTGATTTCTATAAGCAATGGTTGTTAAAAGGGATTCCACTGTACCTCGGTTAATATCTTTATATTCTTTGTTGCAGTTACGAAAGAAAGAACTTACATTTATATACCACCTTTCATGTCCTCAGGATGTCCCAAAGCACTTCACAACCAATGAAGTACCTTGGAAGTGTAGTCATTGTTATAATGTAGGCAAAAGTGGCAGCCAATTTGCAAAAGAGCAAGTGCCCACAAAAAGGAATGAGGTAAATGGCCAGAAAATCTGTTTGTTTTTGCGATGTTGGTTGAGGGATAAATGTTGGGCAAGACAACTCACATACTCTTTCTAAATTGTGCTATAGGATCTTTTATATTCACCTGAGAGGGCAGACAGAGCCTTGGTTTTAAGATCTCGTCCAAAAGACAGCACCCCCTCACTATTGCACTCAAGTACTAGCCTAAATGACGTGCTTAAGTCTCGAAAATAAGGCTTGAATCCATAGCCTTACGATTTTGAGGTAAAAATGCGACTGTAGAGCCAAGGCTGAACTGAAACAATCCAGCACGTGCTTCAGTTCCTCTGTTTTGTCCACGCTGGAAGATGTTAACCTGTGTAGTATGTCCAGGTTTGTTGAGCTGTCGAGTTGCGAGTGGCTTAGCCAGTCACGTGATGTTCACAAGACTCAATAAAACCCCAGCCAGTTGGCTTCAGGGGGCCCACGATGAGGCAGGTGGTTGTGAGCCTGGTGGATGAACTGGTAATGTGTAGTGTGATTGTTAAACCTTTGCTAATAAACCAACTAGTTCTTAATAGCAATTTGTTACTATGAATTCTTAAGCAAAGAACCCATGAAGCAAATACATTACAGTTAGCAGGACACAAGAAAACATTCAGGGCATGAAGATAGTGTGGAGAAGAACCAAAAGACTGAACCGTTGCTTCAGACAATTGAGTTCTGTGGAACAATTTGAGAAAATTGACCTTGACAGGAGGTGGCTGAAAAGAAACTTTAAAAAGGGCACATAAGATATTAAAGAAGAAAGAAAGACTTACATTTCTATAGCACCTTTCATAACCACCAGACATCTCAAAGCGCTTTACAGCCAATTAGGTATTTTTGGAATGTAGTCATTGTTGTAATGTGGGAAACTCCGTAGGGTGGGGAGCTCAGCAAGCTCCCACAAACAGCAATGTGATAATGACCAGATAAATTGTTTTTCTTGTGTTGATTGAGGGATAAATATTGTCCAGGACACCGGGGATAACTCCCCTGCTCTTCTTCAAAATAGTGCCACGGGTTCTTTTACACCCACTTGAGAGGGCAGACAGGGCCTCACTATAATGTCTCATCTGAAAGATGGCGCCTCCGACAGTGCAGCACTCCCTCAACACTGCACTGGAGTGTCAGCCTAGATTTATGTGCTCAAGTCCCTGGAGTGAGACTTGAACCCACAACCTTCTGACTGAGGCGAGGGTGCCACCCACTGAGCCACAGCTGACATCAAGCAGAAGTACTTCACACAAAAAGTGATCAACATTTTCAATGGGCTTTTTGGCAGGTTAGTGGAGTTAAACCTTTAGATTTGTTCAAGATCCAGTTTTCTCCCGGATGGATGAGCTTGGAAGGGCTAAACAGCCTCCATCACCTGTATTTATCTTGTGAACTCTGACCTTTTATGTTTGTATGGGGTGTTTTTAAAAAAAGCTTCCCTGATGGATCAATTGGTAAGGCCAATGTCAAGTGTCACTGAGCATACAGAGTACTTACCTACCGAGCTTTCGAGGAATCTCGGAAAATAACATATCTAACATGAAGAGGAAAGGGGAATGTTACCGGGAATAAAATACTGTGGTAGTTTCTGTTTGATAAGAGTTAGAAGACTGAGCTGTGCATTATGCAGGATTCATAGGTTGGCTGGTTTGAAACTAATGGACTGACCTGAAATTGACAAGCATGGCATTGGTGAAAGAAACAATACAGCTTTCAATTAAGTTGTTGTCACCCAGCTCTTCGACACAGGTGTTGACAAGCAGCAGTGCACTGAGGGGGAAGATGACAAACTCACTCTGCCTTTTAGTATCAGGAGGGCCGGCAGCTATGCTTGGATCACTGGATGTGAACTGAACTGTATTGAGGAAAGCTTTGTACATTGAATCTGAAGGAATACTTTGACAGCAGAATTTCATATAAAGCTTTCAAAGTCACTTGCCTTTTATCACCGCTTATCAACTGTGAAAGGAACTCGGATGGAGAATAATATTTAAGTCGTTCCCCAACCCAACAATATACTTTTTTATATTCTGCCAACAATAGCATATTATTTTGATTTACTTTGGTCTGCATTTCGTTTTCGCATTTCCCCCAGTCTTATTCCTTAAGGCTTTAAGTGCTGGATTTTCAGCTTGTCGCTGCCTCTGTTTTCACCCCAGCGGGGCGGCAATGGCGGCGATGAGCTCTTCCGGGCGGGTGGCCAGCTACCAGCGCCCCGCCGGGGTTTACGAGGACGGTTTCGAGGGGGCGCGGAGCATTACCGCCCGGAAGAGGCGAGCCGGTGTGCAACGCCCCTGGTCGCGACACCTGCTCGATTTTTGGCTGCCGCCCGATCCGTAGCGCACCATACAGCGCCCCCTGCTGGGACCGCCTGTGGAAGCGGACGGTCCGAGCTGTAGCGGCTGCAGTGAGATAAGTAATGTCCAGCTCAGGTAGGTGTGGTTGGTTTTTATTTTATTTTTTTCTGCGATTTATGTTGTGGTGGCGTGAGGTATTTATTGGGAATTCTTT
The DNA here is from genome assembly GCF_044704955.1 of Pristiophorus japonicus. NCBI lineage: Eukaryota > Metazoa > Chordata > Chondrichthyes > Pristiophoridae > Pristiophorus > Pristiophorus japonicus. The sequence continues at coordinate 82,922,844 of NC_091994.1, forward strand.
TGGGTGTTTTTTTTTCAGGTTTTCATTACTCCCCAGGCCTCGCTTAGAGCGCTCCCAGGCCGGCTGTTTAGCTCGGGATTTTCACTTGCTCAGCCGGCCTAGCGCCCTAAGAGAGGTGTGTAACGCCTCCCGTAGCGCTCCGCCCCACACTCAGGGCCCAGCTGCCCAATTTTGCTGACTGAGGCGCAAACTATTCCCGGGCGCAAACTTTACCGCCCCGCCGCCATTACCGCCCCGAAATGAGCAGAACCTAAAATCCAGCCCTTAACTCTTTGCTCAGGAATGGTTCCAAGGTTCTCCCCAGTACTTTATCCAGGGTTGACAACTCTGGTTGCACGTATTCCTGGAGGTTTGACCACATGACCTCCCACCTCAGCAAAACAGCCTTTTCCCCGTCTCCAATATTTTTATAGCTAATAAATGAAAGTGTTCAAAGAAATTGAAAATAAAATCACAATTTTTTTTATGCCCCAATGCTTTTTCTCCTGAGTTCTCACAGCAATGTCCAGGAGATTAATCTTCAATTCCTGGAAACTCTAGGGCAATCCTGAAGAGTTGGCAATCCTAACTTTATCCAAGTAGCCATTCTTCATATGTGGCAGTTCAGGTTAAAGGTCATTGACCTGAAACGTTAACTCTCTCCACAAATACTGCCTGACCTGCTGAGTATTTCCAGCATTTGTACTTTGTACAAAGTTTTTACTTTGTATGTGAGCCTAGGATGAGTGTCAACAGGCTATTCCTGCATGTAAGGCATCACATCATTTTCTGAAATGACCTCCACACAGCCCTCGGGCCACTGGATGTTTCTCCCCTCTGTTCCTGGGCACTGAGGTCAATGGCCGTATCTCAGCTTCTGCTGTAATAGCTGATTCAGCACAAGACAAGGATCAAATTTACAACCTTTTGATCTGTAAGGCCTTTTATATCAGTTACTAGGACCATTTTTTAAAAATCCAATGTTCAAAGGAAATGGGGGAGAAATTCAGTTGTGCCTCAGTTGGGGCGGTAACCCAGGCAGAGCGGTAATTTTAGCGCCTTGAAAAAGTTTACGCCTCCTGCCAAGAAATTTGTCGGAATTTGACAAAGAGCTGAAGGTGGCGCAGAATCAGCCGTTACACATGTGACCTGGGGGTGCTAACAAAAGTTCTGCCGCCAGATTTTCCGGAGCCATTGCGCATGTGCAGATCCCGGGAAAATCCCAGTCTTAAAGACATAATGCAGCCATTAAATTTTTCAAAATCACTTCTTTCCAACCTGTACTGTTAGGTGTGTCTGCCAGCTGCACACTCGGAGGCTCACGCACCGTGCCGTGTGGAAACTGTGACCTCCGAGGGAAGCACTTCCTCATCCCTTTAAGTAGCCACCAATCAACGGCTCTGGAAGGCTGTACCGATTGTTTTTTCACACGGGATTATTGGCGGTCACTAAATGAGGCGGCCGAACTGGGCGCAAACTTGGGCATTGCACCAGGAATACATCATGATCGGAGTGATCGTCAGCAGCTAGGCGCTAACGGTGAGCCTCTAATGAATTTTCTGTCGGGGCGCTAAAAACTGCGCTCCCAGTTGCTAAGCTCTAACCCTCGCATTGACGCCCATTTTGGCCGCTAACAGAGGCTATAGACAACCGAAAATCCAACTCAATAATCTTAATCTAAGTTTTATATTTTCTTGTTAATAAGATCACATTTTTTTTCTCCTTCTGTGCGAATGCAACATGTGTCCTTAAGACGTATTTTGGGTGTGTTACTATCTAGGCTGGAATCCAGCAGTGCTTCTTCTCAACTGTACGCCTAAGGCCACAAAGCCAGCTAATATCTTGCTCGAGACCCACTCCCAGAAATGCTGCAACATAGAATCATAGAAATTTACAGCACGGAATGAGGTCATGGGGAGCTAGGATGCGTTCCTGCATTTGAGATTCTCCACCGCTGTGAGCTCTGACTTCAATCACACCACTGTGGAAACCAGACACTTCTCCAAAGGAAGGGAAAAGAACAGTGGTACGATTAAACTGGTGTATTTTAATAGGGCCCTTCCACTTGCTGTATAGAAACTAGGAAAACTCTGCTTCTTAATATCGTTCATTTGCCTTCTTTTGCTGGAGACTAAGAAAAGGGAAGGGAACAACATTGAATTCCAATTCAGCCAACATCCCACGGTATCGTAGGCTGGAGGCTCAGAGGTACATCAATAGGTTTGCAGAAGGGCTACAAGACGAGAGATTAGTGGGCTGCAAATGCCTGAGGCCACAGTATGAGTATCACTGTCACCACGTATGTATGTTTGGTGGGAGGGAGGGAGGAGAGCATGCCGGGAGATCTCGGAGATGCAGTGATCGTGACCATCTTTAAAAAAGGGGACAAGTCCGACTGCGGCAACTACAGAGGAATCTCCCTGCTATCAGCCACTGGGAAAGTCATCGATAGAGTCCTCCTCAATCATCTTCTCCCTGTGGCCGAGGAGCTCCTCCCGGAGTCACAATGCAGATTTCGTCCCCTAGGGGGCACAACAGACATGATTTTTGCAGCGTGACAGGAAAAATGCAGGGAGCAGCGCCAGGCCTTATACATGGCCTTCTTCGACCTTACAAAAGGCCTTTGACACTGTCAACCACGAGGGTCTATGGAGCATCCTCTTCCATTTCGGATGCCCCCAAAAGTTTGTCACCATCCTCCGCCTGCTCCACGACAATATGCAGGCCGTGATCCTTACCAACGGATCGATTACAGACCCAATCCACGTCCAGACCAGGGTCAAACAGGGCTGCGTCATTGCCACAACCCTGTTCTCAATCTTCCTTGCTGCCAAGCTCCACCTCACAGTCAACAGAACCAGTGGGAGCCTGTTCAACCTTCGCCGTCTCCAGAGCACCGCAACCTCTGTCGTCGAGCTACAATACGCGGACGAGGCCTACGCCTGTGCACACACAGAGGCTGAACTCCAGGACATAGTCGCTGTATTTACTGAGGCGTACGAAAGCATGGGCCTTAAGCTAAACATCAGTAAGACAAAGGTCCTCCACCAGCCTGTCCTTGCCGCACAGCACTGTCTCCCAGTCAACAAGATCCACGGCGCGGCCCTGGACAACGTGGACCACTTCCCATATCTCGGGAGCCTCCTATTAACAAGAGCAGGCATTGATGACGAGATCCAACACCGACCAGGCCCTCAAAACTGCCACTAAGCTCATGGTCTACAGGGCTGTAGTAATACCCGCCCTCCTGTATGGCTCAGAAACATGGACCATGTACAGTAGACACCTCAAGTCACTGGAGAAATACCACCAACGATGTCGCCGCAAGATCCTACAAATCCCCTGGGAGGACAAACACACCAATGTTAGTGTGTTTGACCAGGCCAACATCACCAGCATTGAAGCACTGACCACACTTGATCAGCTCCGCTGGGCAGGCCACATTGTTTGCATGCCAGACACGAGACTCCCAAAGCAAGCGCTCTACTCGGAACTCCTTCATGGCAAACAAGCCAAAGGTGGGCAGCCGAAACGTTACAAGGGCACCCTCAAAGCCTCCCTGATAAAGTGCAACATCCCCACTGACACCTGGGAATCCCTGGCCAAAGACCGGCCTAAGTGGAGGAAGTGCATCCAGGAGGCGCTGAGCACCTCAAGTCTCGTCGTCGAGAGCATGCAGAAATCAAGCGCAGGCAGCGGAAAGAGCGTGTGGCAAACCAGTCCCACCCACCCCTTCCCTCAACGACTATCTGTCCCATCTGTGACAGAGACTGTGGTTCTCGTATTGGACTGTACAGTCACCTAAGAACGCATGTTAAGAGTGGAAGCAAGTCTTCCTCGATTCCGAGGGACTGCCTATGATGATGATGATGTTTGGCTTTCATTTAATGAACCTGTTCAACCTTCGTCGCCTCCAGGCTAGATTCAAGGTCGTCCAAGATCTGAGGTCCAACACCGCCTCCAGTGTGCCAGCGCAGCCTTCGGTCGCCTGAGGAAGAAAGTGTTCGAAGATCAGGACCTCAAATCTGGCACCAAGCTTATGGTCTACAGGGCTGTAGTGATACCTGCCCTCCTATATGACTTAGAGATGTGGACCATATACAGTAGACACCTCAAATCGCTGGAGAAATACCACCAATACTATCTCCGCAAAATCTTTTAAATCCCCTGGAAGGATAGACACAGCAACGTCAGTGTTCACGATCAGGCCAACATCCCCAGCATCGAAGCACTGATCACACTCGACCAGCTCCGTTGGGCGGGCCACATCGTCCGCATGCTTGACACGAGACTCCCAAAGCAAGCGTTCTACTTGGAACTTCTACATGGCAAGCGAGCCCCAGGTGGGCAGAGGAAACATTTCAAGAACACCCTCAAAGCCTCATTATAAAGTGCAACATCCCCACCAACACCTGGGAATCCCTGGCCCAAGATCGCCCTAAGTGGAGGAAGAGCATCTGGGAGGGTGCTGAGCACCTCGAGTCTCGTCACCGAGAGCATGCAGAAAACAAGCGCAGGCAGCGGAAGGAGCGTGCGGCAAACCAGACTCCCTACCCACCCTTTCCTTCAACGACTGTCTGTCCCATGTATTACAGAGACTGTAATTTCCGTATTGGACTGTACAGTCACTGGAGAACTCACTTTCAGAGTGGAAGCAAATCCTCCTCGATTTCGAGGGACTGCGTATGATGATGATGTTTGTGGGAGCTTGCTGTGTGCAAGTTGGCTGCTGTGTTTCCCACATTACAACAGTGACTACACTCCAAAAGTACTTCATTGGCTGTAAAGCGTTTTGAGACCTCCGCTGGTCATGAAAGGCGCTATATAAATGCACAACTTTCTTTCTTTCGTATGGTAGTAGCAAAGCAAATCAAATGTCAATATCTAAGTCTTGTATCCAGGCCAAAGCTTCTGGTGTAACAGCGTGGATTTCTTGTAGGCTGCTTGTGAATTTCCTCTGAGGGCAGTGCTCAGTTATGTGTCTCAGGTTCTGATTAGGAGCTCATGCAGTAACGTGACAGAGATGCTTTAATCTTCCATCTATCAACAGTAATACACAGTGTGGTCATGTTGTGCCAAATGCAACAGGCAAAATAAGATCTGTAGATACTCTTGTGGCTTTGTTCTAATCTGCCCTCTGTGACTGAAGATTTTGAATCTAATTTTTATCCCTCCCAATTTTCTTCATCGTTATCAAAATCCTGGAACTCTCTACCCAGCAGATCTGTGGGAGTACCTTCACCACAGAGACTGCAACGATTCGAGAATAAGGCCCACCACCACCTTCTCAAGGACAACTAGTGGACGAGCAATAAATGCTGGCCTTGCCAACGACTCCCTTCCCGAGAATGAATAATAAAAAAACATGGCATTTCTAACGAAGGTTTCCATCTATTGCCTCATCCAATACCAGACAGGAATGGAGGCGTGCAGATCTGATCGTGGCTTGAATTCTGATGTTTGCTTCACTACTGAAGAAAATTAATTGAAAACTGTAATACTTCAACATCATAAGGCAGCAAGTCAAGGTACAATAGAGTTTTGGGGGTTGAAATTGCCCCACGCCCAGTATTGAGGCGCACACTTAGAATTAAAAGCAGATATATAGCGCCTGGCGAGACGGGCCGCTACATCGCAAGAAATTGGGCTCTTTGCCCCCCCCCCCCAAAAATTGAGGGCTGTAACGGGGTGTTCATGCGGCCCTCGCAGGGTGCTTGGGCAGCACAACGCTCAGCGCCATGATCTTTGCAGCACGCCAGTTGCAGGAAAAATGCCGGGAGCAGCGCCAGCCCTTATGCATGGCCTTTTTCGATCTTACAAAGGCCTTTGACACTGACAACCGTGAGGGTCAATGGAGTGTTCTCCTCCGTGTCGTGATGACATGCAGGCTGTGATCCTTACAAACAGATCCATTACAGACCCAATCCACGTCCGGACCGGGGTCAAACAGGGCTGCATTATCGCTCCAACCCTCTTCTCAATCTTCCTTGCTGCCATGCTCCACCTCACAATCAACAAGCTCCCCGCTGGAGTGGAACTAAACTACAGAACCAGTGGGAAGCTGTTTAATCTACGCTGCCTCCAGGCCAGGTCCTAGATCACCCCAACCTCTGTTGTTAAGCTGCAGTATGCGAACGACGCCTGCGTCTGTGCACATTCAGAGGCTGAACTCCAGGATATAGTCAATGTATTCACTGAGGCACATGAAAGCATGGGCCTTACGCTTAACATTCTTAAGACAAAGGTCCTCCACCAGCCTGTCACCGCCGCACAGCACTGCCCTCCAGTTATCAAGATCCATGGCGCGGCACTGGACAATGTGGATCATTTCCCATATCTCGGGAGCCTCTTATCAACAAAGGCAGACATTGATGCGGAGATTCAGCATCTCCTCCAGTGCGCCAGCGCAGCCTTTGGCCGTCTGAGGAAAAGAGTGTTTGAAGAACAGGCCCTCAAATCAACCACCAAACTCATGATCTACAGGGCTGTAGTAATACCCGCCCTCCTGTATGGATCTGAGACATGGAAGAGGTATAGAAGGCACCTCAAGTCGCTGGAGATATATCACCAACAATGTCTCCGCAAGATCCTGCAAATCCCCTGGGAGGACAGGCGCACCAACATCAGTGTCCTCGTCCAGGCTAACATCCCCAGTATTGAAGCACTCGATCAGCTTCGCTGGGCAGGCCACATAGTACGCGTGCCAGATAAGAGACTCCCTAAGCAAATGCTTTATGCGGAGCTCCTTCATGGTAAACGAGCCAAAGGAAGACAGCGGAAACGTTATAAGGACACCCTCAAAGCCTCCCTGGTAAAGTGCGACATCACCACTGACACCTGGGAGACCCTGGCCGCAGACCGCCTGAGGTGGAGAAAGTCCATCCGGGAGGATGTTGAGCTCTTCGAATCTCAACGCAAAGAGCATGAAGAGGCCAAGCGCAGGCAGCGGAAGGAGCACGTGGCAAACCAGCCCTACTGACCCCTTCCCCGATGAATATCTGTCCCACCTGTAACAGGGTCTGTGGCTCTCGTATCGGACTGTTCAGCCAGCAAAGAACTCACTTTGGGAGTGGAAGCAAGTCTTCCTCGATTCCAAGGGACTGCCTATGATGATGATGCATGGCACTTCAGTGCTGCTGCAAGCTCTGCAGCCACTTTAGTGGTGCCCATTGGGCCACCAGGGAGGGTTTCGGCCCGGCCAGCAGCCGCCATTATCATGCCAACTGCAAAGTCGGCCGACAAAATTAAAAGATGGCGCTTGCAGCGCCACGCCCTCCCCTATCAGGGTGGACGGGGCGCCATAGCCACCATAGCTTCGCGACCCGCAAAGCTGTCGGGAGCATCGCCCTGCGCCAACCTCGCTCCCATGGGACAATTTCCCCCTCGGGGCGCAAAGGGGTTGGCGCGGGGCGATAAGGGGTCGGAGCGCACGGCGATGACATCATCGATGACAATATTGGCATGTGCGCTGGCGCCCAGGGCAAAGGTTATGGGGCGCGACGCAAAGCCATTTTTGCCACTGCCATCCCGGGGGCCTTTTTGAGAGGGCAATTTCGGCCCCTCGGTGTCCAGTTTGGATATTAAAAAAATTCAGGTTGCTTGGTCAAAAGTTGGACCATCTGATCCAAAACTGGACCGACAGTAACCCTATTGCTTACTGGTAGAAACTAAGCTTGATTGAAAAGGGCCGAATCAAAGTCATAAATAACATCCTGCATGACTGTGACCTTGGTTCACTATCACTCCTCATCCTTTTTGCAGCCTTTGGCACAGTGTCGCTGCTGCTCACTAGGAAGCGGTCTGAGCGAGTGAGCGTTTCGTCCAAGCGACGGTGGGGCTGCCTCGTCTTGTCTAGCAGTTCGCAGGGGACTGCCGACTCGCTTTCCTTGAGGGCACCGTTATGAGCACTCTCTAGTTTGGGATCCTGGCTGGTCCAGGTCCCGTTCGGAGGAGCCGTTGCGGGTGACCCTTCGCTCTTGGGCCTTGCCGTGGTGGCGAGTGGGCTTTTGGGCTGCGCCTTTTCCACTCGGGTGGTGGGCGATGGTAGCCGACAGCGAGCATAGGTGCAGTTTACTGTTTCTGGCCCGTGGCGGTACATGCCATCGGGTGCCTGCAATGTTAAACCGATCTGAGGCAGGGTGTCGCCACCGGTGCCGCTGCTCTCCAGGGATCGTTTACTCTGCGGCTTGTCTATTTCTCTCAGCTGTTCTGGTCCCAGGGACACAGGCTACAGCATTGGGTAGCCCGCTGGACCTGTATATGACCGTTAGGTGTTCGTCCATTACATTGGCTGATTGCAATTTGCACCCGTAATCGCTCAACAACATTTTGCTCGTTACAGCTGGACTTTTACATTGGTTACCAATTTCAAGCAGTTCATTCAAAAATTGGCGGGTTGCTGGCCTCCTTTAAAATGGCCTTACTACTTTTATCCCAATCGTCTTCCTTGCATGGAACCACGTGTCGTTGCTCCATTAGCGCTGCACCACGTGGTTTGGACGCCATCTTACATAAGAACATAAGAACATAAGAATTAGGAACAGGAGTAGGCCACCTAGCCCCTCGAACCTGCTCCGCCATTCAAAAAGATCATGGCTGATCTGGCCGTGGACTCAGCTCCACTTACCCATCCGCTCCCCATAAGCCTTAATTCCTTTATTGGTTAAAAATCTGTCTATCTGTGATTTGAATACATTCAATGAGCTAGTCTCAACTGCTTCCTTGGGCAGAGAATTCCACAGATTCACAACTTTCTGGGAGAAGAAATTCCTTCTCAGCTCGGTTTTAAATTGGCTCCCCTGTATTTTGAGGCTGTGCCCCCTAATTCTAGTCTCCCCGACCAGTGGAAACAACCTCTCTGCCTCTTTCTTGTCTATCCCTTTCATTATTTTGAATGTTTCTATAAGATCACCCCTCATCCCTCTGAATTCCAACGAATAAAGACCCAGTCTACTCAATCTATCATCATAAGGTAACCCCCTCATCTCCAGAATCAGCCGAGTGAATTGTCTCTGTACCCCCTCCAAAGCTAGTATATCCTTCCTTAAGTTAGGTGACCAAAACTGCACGCAGTACTCCAGGTATGGCCTCACCAATACCCTGTACAGTTGCAGCAGGACCTCCCTGCTTTTGTACTCCATCCCTCTTGCAATGAAGGCCAACATTCCATTCGCCTTCCTGATTACCTGTTGCACCTGCAAACTCACTTTTTGGGATTCATGCACAAGGACCCCCAGGTCCCTCTGCACCGCAGCATGTTGTAATTTCTCCCCATTCAAATAATATTCCCTTTTACTGTTTTTTTCCCAAGGTAGATGACCTCACATTTTCCGACATTGTATTCCATCTGCTAAACCTTAGCCCATTCGCGTAACCTATCTAATTCCCTATGCAGCCTCTCTGTGTCCTCTACACAACCCGCTTTCCCATTAATCTTTGTGTCATCTGCAAATTTTGTTACACTACACTCTGTCCCCTCTTCCAGGTCATCTATGTATATTGTAAACAGTTGTGGTCCCAGCACCGATCCCTGTGGCACACCACTAACCACCGATTTCCAACCTGAAAAGGACCCATTTATCCCGACTCTCTGCTTTCTGTTAGCCAGCCAATTCTTGATCCATGCTAATACATTTCCTCTGACTCCACGTACCTTTATCTTCTGCAGTAACCTTTTGCGTGGCACCTTATCGAATGCCTTTTGGAAATCTAAATACACCCCATCCATCGGTATACCTTTAACCACCATGCTCGTTATATCCTCAAAGAATTCCAGTAAATTAGTTAAACATGATTTCCCCTTCATGAATCCATGTTGCGTCTGCTTGATTGCACTATTCTTATCTAGATGTCCTGCTATTTCTTCCTTAATGATAGCTTCAAGCATTTTCCCCACTACAGATGTTAAACTAACCGGCCTATAGTTACCTGCCTTTTGTCTGCCCCCTTTTTTAAACAGAGGCATTACATTAGCTGCTTTCCAATCCGCTGGTACCTCCCCAGAGTCCAGAGAATTTTGGTAGATTATAACAAATGCATCTGCTATAACTTCCGGCATCTCTTTTAATACCCTGGGATGCATTTCATCAGGACCAGGGGACTTGTCTACCTTGAGATCCATTAGCCTGTCCAGCACTACCTCCCTAGTGATAGTGATTGTCTCAAGGTCCTCCCTTCCCACATTCCTGTGACCAGCAATTTTTGGCATGGTTTTTGTGTCTTCCACTGTGAAGACCAAAGCAAAATAATTGTTTAAGGTCTCAGCCATTTCCACATTTCCCATTATTAAATCCCCCTTCTCATCTTCTAAGGGACCAACATTTACTTTAATCACTCTCTTCCATTTTATATATCGGTAAAAGCTTTTACTATCTATTTTTATGTTTTGCGCAAGTTTACTTTCGTAATCTATCTTTTCTTTCTTTATTGCTTTCTTAGTCATTCTTTGCTGTCGTTTAAAATTTTCCCAATCTTCTAGTTTCCCACTAACCTTGGCCACCTTATATGCATTGGTTTTTAATTTGATACTCTCCTTTGTTTCCTTGGTTATCCACGGCTGGTTATTCCTTCTCTTACCGCCCTTCTTTTTCACTGGAATATATTTTGGTTGAGCACGATGAAAGAGCTCCTTAAAAGTCCTCCACTGTTCCTCAATTGTGCCACCGTTTAGTCTGTGTTCCCAGTCTACTTTAGCCAACTCTGCCCTCATCCCACTGTCGTTCTCTTTATTTAAGCATAGTACGCTCGTTTGAGACACTACTTCCTCACCCTCAATCTGTATTACAAATTCAACCATACTGTGATCACTCATTCCGAGAGGATCTTTTACTAGGAGATCGTTTATTATTCCTTTCTCATTACACAGGACCAGATCTAAGATGGCTTGCTCCCTTGTAGGTTCTGTAACATACTGTTCTAAGAAACAATCCCGTATGCATTCTATGAATTCCTCCTCCAGGCTACCCCGTGCGATTTGAGTTGACCAATCGATATGTAAGTTAAAATCCCCCATGATTACTGCCGTTCCTTTTTCACATGCCTCCATTATTCCCTTGATTATTGTACGCCCCACCGTGAAGTTATTATCTGGGGGCTAAGAAACTACGCCCACCAGTGACTTTTTCCCCTTACTATCTCTAATCTCCACCCACAATGATTCAACATTTTGTTCATTAGAGCCAATATCATCTCTCACAACTGCCTTGATATCATCCTTTATTAACAGAGCTACCCCACCTCCTTTCCCTTCTTGTCTATCCTTCCGAATTGTCAGATACCCCTGTATGTTTAATTCCCAGTCTTGGCCACCCTGCAACCATGTTTCTGTAATGGCCACCAAATCATACCCATTTGTAATGATTTGTGCCGTCAACTCATTTACTTTATTTCACGAATGCTGCATGCTTTTAGGTAGAGTCTTTTAATACTAGTTTTTAAACCATGATTTTTAGTTTTGACCCCTCCTGCAGCCCCTTTATATTCATACATATTGTCCCTTCCTATCACCTTGTGGTTTACACTTACCCCAGTGCTACTCTGCTCTGTTGCCTCCTGCCTTTTGCATTCTTTCTTGGGGTCCTGCTCATCTGCGCTCTCACTCACTCTAAGTAGCTCAGAGCCCTCTCCTGGGTTCCGAATACTCCTCGCCTTCAGGCACCGAGCTTTCAGGCTTGCCTTTTCATAACACTTTGACCCTTTAGAATTTTGCTGTCCATCTTTTTCCTGTCCATGATATCAACTGCCGCGATCTTCTTTCCCAGGGATTCTGTCACTGAAGCTGGGAAGGCGCCCTCGGATCTAACCTTCCTCCCCAGGAGTCCTGCCACTGAAACCGGGAAGGTGCGTTCGGGTCATCTCGGCCGGATCATCACCACACAGTTGTGATGAGCAGTCTGTGCCTCGGGGGCTGCGCGGATCTGTTCTCTGGTGCCTGGTCCAACCGAAGGTGGGGGCTTGCTCTGCCTCTGAGCATGGGGGATGTCGATCGCTGGAGGGATGAAGTCTTCCCAGTTCCAATTAATCTTCCCCATCCATCTTCTTCCAGGTAGCGTTGGTCCATCACCTGAAACAATCCACAATGGTTAATTGTGCACCGCGCCATCATGGGATACACTTACATCTGCACTACCGACAACTGATATCAGTTCCTTGGTGTAGGTGCGCAGCTTTGCCTGAACCGGGACCAGCTTGGGCTGTTCAGCTTGATCATTCCATAGCCTCTCAAAGGCTTCCTAGCTCATTACTGACTGACTCACCCCCGTGTCCACTTCCACGAAGACTGGAACGCCATTTATCTCGACTTCCATTATCACTGGAGGACAATCTGTGGTGCAGGTATATACTCCATACACTTCGTCCTGGGACTGAGCTGCCTCGCTAGCCATCTCCTCGTAATCCACAGCCATCTGCTGACTCCTCTTCTACGTGGTGAGTCACAGCTCTTTTGCACATTCGCTGGAGGTGGCCCTTTGTGCTGCAGCCTTTACACACATAGTCTCTGAACCGACACTGATGAGCCCTGTGATTACTTCCGCAACGCCAGCATGGTGCTACTTGACTTACGTTTGCACCCTTCGGCGGACTCTGAGCTAAAGGACTTGGGGGCCTGTACGCTCTGCTCTGGGCAGATTCATGTTCAACAGTTCTGCCTGTGAAAGGCGCCATTCTATTTACAGTACTTGCCATCCTGAGAGTGAGTCATCATCTGCTTGGAGCTGCAGCTTGAGGTCATGAACGCCTGGCTGATGCTGATGGCCTTCTGCAAAGTGACGGTGGTTTCGGCAGACAGTAGCCTGTGAAGAAGGGCCTTATGACCGATGCCAATTACGAAGACGACCCGCAATGCATCGGCGAGGGATGCGCCGAATTCACACGGTCCTGCCAGCCTCCTGAGGTCGGCAGCGTACTTTGCGATTTCCTGGCCCTCAGGGTGGTGGTGTGTATAAAATCGATGCCTGGTCGTGAGGATGCTCTCCTTCGGTTTGAGTTGGTCCCGAATTAGCACTTTCAGCTCCTCGTATGACTTGGTCGTTGTTTTCTCTGGTGCAAGCAAGTCCCTGACGAGGTCGTAGACGGCAGGCCCACAACTGGTCAACAGGATAGCTCTGCGCTTATCTGCCAGCGTGGCTGGATCATCGTCTACCAGGTCATTTGCTACGAAATATTGGTCGAGCTGCTCCGTAAAGGCTTCCCAATCTTCACCCTCTGAGAACTTTTCTAATGCACCAACGTTAATCATTTTTGCGTGAAAGTTCGTAACCTTGTCGCCAGTTGTTAAGTCTTTAATACTCTTATGAATGACTCCACGAGGTCTAGTATTGTACTTGAGCTGTTGTGACCTTACTCCCATCTATTGTAACTCCAGAGTGAGGCACAAGCATGGTGGGCAGCCTTTTATACTGGGCCCTGCACACCTATGCAGGTGATCCTCAGGTCTCCCACTGCAGTGCCCTTGGGTGGCACACCTTATGTGACTATACAGTTAGTATTCATGGTCTACATACATGACAGTCACCATCCTTTGCCTGCTCCACAATGACATGCAAGCCATGAACCTGACCAATGCATCCACCACAGACCCAATTAACGTCTGGACCGGGGTCAAGCAGGGCTGCGTCATTGTTCTTCTCGACCTTCCACACTGCAATGCTACATCTCATCTTAGCAAGCTCCCCGCTGGAGTGGAGCTGAATTATAGAACAGATGGGAATCTGTTCAACCTCCGTCACCTCCAGGCCAAATCCAAGGTCGTCCCATCCTCTGTCTTTGAACTACAGTACGCGGACGACGCTTGCGTCTGCGCGCACTCGGAGACCGAACTCCAAGCCATCGTCAACACCTTCACCGAGTCGTACGAGAGCATGGGCCTTATGCTAAACAGCCATAAGATAAATGTCCTCTACCAACCTGATCCCATCACACAGCACTGCCCCACGATTATCAAAATCCACGACGAGACCTTGGACAACGTGGACCCTTTTCCATACCTCGGGAGTCTACTGTCAGCAAGTGCAGACATTGATGATGAGGTCCAACACCACCTTCAGTGTGCTAATGCAGCCTTCGGTTGCCTGAGGAAGAGAGTGTTTGAAGACCAGTACCTCAAACCCGGCACCAAGCTTATGGTCTACAGGACTGTAGTGATACCCGCCCTCCTATATGGCTCAGAGACGTGGACTATATACAGCAGACATCTCAAAGTACCTTCAGCGCTGCATCTGCAAGATCCTGAAAAGCCCCTGGGAGGGTAAATGCACCGACATCAGTGTTTTAGCTAAGGCCAACATCCCCAGCATTGAAGCATTGACCTCACTCGATCAGCTCCATTGGGCAAGCCACATCGTCTGCATACCCAACACGAGATCCCAAAGCAAGCTCTCTACTCGGAACTCCTACACGGCAAGCGAGCCAGGTGGGCAGAGGAAACGCTTCATGGACACCCTGAAAGCCTCCTTGACAAAGTGCAACATCCCCACTGACACCTGGGAATCCCTGGCCCAAGACCACTCAAAGTGGAGTAAGAGCATCCGGGAGGGCGCTGAGTACCTCGAGTCCCATCACCAAAAACAGGCAGAAAACAAAGCGTAAACAGCGGAAGGAGGAGGCATCAACCCAGGCTCCACCAACCAACCTTTCCTTCAACCACTGTCTGCCCCACCTGTGACAGAGACTGTAGTTCCCGCATTGGACTCCTCAGTCACCTGATAACTCACTTTTAGAGTGGAAGCAAGTCATCCTCAACTCCGAGGGACTGCCTATGATGATGTTGTCACACTGCTAGTTTGGCATCCAATCCTGGGTGAGCCAAAATTTCCTCCAATAAGACATTGGGTAGACTGAAGCTATTGTCTTCAGCCCCCGCTACAAACTCCGTTCTCTAGCCACACTGTCGCAGGCTAACCCAGACTATTTGACCCTAATCTGAGCTTCTGACCCCATATCCTCTCCATTACGAAGACCATCTACTTCCACTTCTGTAATATTATACAGCTCCATCCCTGCCTCAGCCCATCTGCTGCTGAAACCCTCATCCATGCTTTTGTTACATCAAGACTCAACTATTCCAATGCTCTCCTGGCCAGACTTCCATCTCCCACCCTCCATAAACTTGACCTCATCCAAAACTCTGCTGCACATATCCTAACTGGCACCAAGTCCTGTTCAGCCATCACCCCTGAGCTCACTGACCTACATTGGGTCCCAGTCCCCGAATGCCTCCATTAAAAAATGTTCATTCTCGTGTTCAAAACCCTCATTCATGCTACCTCTCGATTTGACTATTCCAACGCACTCCTGGCTGGCCTCCCACATTCTACCCGATGTAAACTTAGGGTCATCCAAAACTCAGCTGCCCGTGTCCTAACTCGCACCAAATTCCGTTCACTCATCATCCTTGTGCTTGCTGACCTACATTAGCTCCCGATTAAGCAACACCTTGATTTCAAAATTCTCACCCTTGTTTTCAAATCCTTCCATGGCCTCACCCCTCCCTATCTCCATAATCTCCAGCAGCCCCACAACCCCTCGGGATATCTATGCTCCTCTAATTCTGCCCTCTTGAGCATCCCTGATTATAATCCCTGATCAAGAAATAATGGAGGCTTGTAATAAAGGAATGCCAATAATCACGGGCGATTTTAACCTTCATATTGATTGGACAAAGCAAATTGTCCAGGGCAGCCTTGAGGAAGAGTTCATAGAGAGTATCCAGGATAGCATCCTGAGACAGTACATTGCGGAACCAACCAGGGAGCAGGCTATCTTAGATCTGGTACCGTGTAATGAGACAGGATTAATAAATGATTTTGTTGTAAAGGATCCTCTAGGAATGAGTGACCATAATATGGTTGAATTTCAAATTCAGTTGGAGGGTGAGAAAGTTGGTTCCCAAACCAGGTCCTAAGCTTAAATAAAGGAGACTACAAAGGTATGAGGGCAGAATTGGCTAAAGTGAACTGGGAAAATAGATTAAAGTATGAGACGGTTGATGAGCAGTGGCAGACATTTAAGGAGATATTCCATAACTCGCAACATAAATATATCCCAATGAGAAGGAAAGACTGTAAGAGAAGGAATAACCATTCGTGGCTAACTAAGGAAATAAGGGAAGGTATCAAATTGAAAACAAGGGCATACAATGTGGCCAAGACGAGTGGGAGGCCAGCGAATTGGGAAACTTTTAAAAGCCAGCAAAGAACGACTAAAAAAATGATAGAGAGGGAAGATAGATTATGAGAGTAAACTAGCATGAAATATAAAAACAGATAGTAAGAGTTTCTACAGTTACATAAAAAGGAAAAGAGTGGCTAAAGTAAATGTTGGTACCCTAGAGGATGAAACTGGGGAATTAATAATGGAGAACAGGGAAATGGCAGAAACATTGAACAAATATTTTGCATCGGGCTTCACGGTAGAAGACACTAAAACATCCCAATAGCGGATAATCAAGGGGCTATAGGAAGGGAGGAACTTAATACAATCACTATCACTAATGATGTAGTACTCGGTAAAATAATGGGACTAAAGGCGGACAAGTCCCCTAGACCTGATGGCTTACATCCTAGGGTCTTAAAAGAAGTGGTTGTAGAGATAGTGGATGCATTGGTTGTAATTTACCAAAATTCCCTGGATTCTGGGGCAGTCCCAGCGGATTGGAAAACCACAAATGTAACGCCCCTTTTTAAAAAAGGAGGCAGACAGAAAGCAGGAAACTATAGATCAGTTAGCCTAACATCTGTCATTGGGAAAATGCTAGAGTCCATTATTAAGGAAGCAGTAGCGGGACATTTGGAAAAGCATAATTCAATCAAGCAGAGCCAGCACGGTTTTATGAAAGAGAAATCATGTTTGACAAATTTGGTGGAGTTCTTTGAGGATGTAACGAGTAGAGTGTATAAGGGGGAACCAGTGGATGTGGTGTATTTAGATTTCCAGAAGGCATTCGATAAGGTGCCACATAAAAGGTTACTGCACAAGATTGGGGGTAATATATTAGCATGGATAGAGGATTGGCTAACTAATAGAAAACAGAGTGGTGATAAATGGGTAATTTTCCGGTTGGCAAACAGTGACTAGGCAACGGTGCTGGGTCCTCAACTATTTACAATCTATATTAATGACTTGGATGAAGGGACCGAGTGTAATGTAGCCAAGTTTGCTGATGATACAAAGATGGGTGGGAAAGCAAGTTGTGAGGAGGACACAAAAAATCTGCATGGGATTTTGACAGGCTAAGTGAGTGGGCAAAAATCTGGCAGATGGAGTATAATGTGGGAAAATGTGAGGTTATCCACTTTGGCAGAAATAATGGAAAAGTAAATTATAATTTAATTGGAGAAAAATTGCAAAGTGTTGCATAATAGGGGGACCTGGGGGCTCCTTGTGCATGAAGCACAAAAATTTAGTATGCAGGTACAGCAAGTAATGAGGAAGACAAATGGAATGTTGGCCTTATTGCAAGGGGGATAGAGTATAAAAGCAGAGAAGTCCTGCTACAACTGTACAGGGTATTAGTGAGGCCACACCTGGAGTACTGCATACAGTTTTGGTCTCCGTATTTAAGGAAGGATATACTTGCATTGGAGGCTGTTCAGGGAAGGTTCACTAGGGTTGATTCTGGAGATGGGGTTGATTTATTAAGATAGGTTGAGTAGGTTGGGCCTATACACATTGGAGTTCAGAAGAATGAGAGGTGATCTTCTTGAAACATATAAGATAATAAGGGGGCTCGACAAGGTGGATGCAGAGAGGATATTTCTACTCATAAGAGAAACTAAAACTAGGGGATATAGTCTCAGAATAAGCAACCGCCCATTTAAAACTGAGATGAGGAGGAATTTCTTCTCTCAGAGGGTTGTAAATCTATGGAATTCTCTGCCCCAGAGAGCTGTGGAGGCTGGGTCTTTGAATATATTTAAGGCAGAGATAGACAGAATTTTGAGCGATAAGGGAGTAAAGGGTTATGGGGAGCGGGCAGGGAAGTGGAGCTGAGTCCATGATCAGATCAGCTGTGATCTTATTGAATGGTGGAGCAGGCTCGATGGGCCAAATGGCCTAATCCTGCTCCTGTTTTGTATGTTCTTATAACCGCTCAACCATCGGTGGCAGTGGCTTCAGCTGCCTATGCCCCAAGCTCTGGAACTCCTTGCCTAAACCTCTCCGCCTCTCTTTCCTCCTTCAAGACGCTCCTTAAAACCTATCTCTTTGACCAAGCTTTTGGTAACCTGCGCCAATCTCTCCTTATGCAACTCGGTGTCAAATTCTTTGTCTGATTATACTCCTGAGAAGCGCCTTGGGACATTGCACTATGTTAAAGGCGCTAGATAAATGCAAGTTGTTGTTAACAGAATTTCTTCTATCCTAATGCCTCCTTCTTTGGCTTAGTGATAACTTGTGTCAGATTACGCTCGTGCGAAGCATTTTGGGCCATTTTACGACGTTAAAGGCACTATATAAATGCAAGTTCTTGTTGAAAGCTCCCCCATAACCAGCGCACTGTAAACCTCATTACTGCAGAGCATATTTGTGAAGGCAAATATTTGTCTGGAGAAGAATGGTTTAAATACCCCAGCAACGGGTTAAGATACAAAATGCTGCACTAAATAAAAATCACGGTTTGTGAAACAAAATTAGTTTTAAAGAAAAGCACTGGAATATGATGCTTCTAAAGCTATGGGGTCACTTTGTAGGCTGCAGCCCAGTGAACATACTTCAGTTCTATATATAACAGATCAATGCAATGTTGAAATAATAAGGGATTATATAGTAAGGAATGTTCCTGTGAGTGTGAGTGAGTAAAATATCGTGGCATTGAGCTACTTTTCGTGTGCTGCTTTCCCAGCCCCAGACCCCCTCACTGCCTGCAGTAACCAGAAGTGAATAGCAGGCGACCCGGAAGATGAGATCTGCCTGAAACAAGCCCGAAGATCATCGCAACCCTTTTATTTTTTTTTTTAAAAAAGACCCTTTGCAAGCAAGGTCTGTATGCAATGCTCTGATTTCAAAACTTCATTTGCTGCACTCGGTGCAGACGATGCTGGTGGTGCAAATGGCGAGATTAAAGGCGAGAAGAAGCTTTGCTCTGTGCAAAGTGTTACAGTATTTTCAGATCTTTGGCTTTTGCATTCAAACGCAATGCAAGGCATGCGTGTTCTAGGAAGTGTTCAGGCGTCTGGATTTTTTTTGTGTAGTGTGTGTGTGGTGTGTGTGTGTGCCGGGCGATTCAAACCCTTGGCAATTCTTAAATCGCACGTAAACAATGAATCATCAGACATGCAAATGTTTCCGTTGATCTGGGCAGATCGCTTTTTTTTGTGTTTCATTACTTTGGGACCTGCAAAATATGGCGACTCTATGTCCTTTTTTTAAACACTGGCTGCCATTTTTGTTTTTTTTTTCTTTTGTCGCTTTTTTTATTAAAAAAACTCCAGACAGTCTGAGAATGTGGGAGAGGCAGAGCAGCAGGGCAACCGCAGCAATCGGGGCAATAGAATAATCCCAGTCTTTCTAATTTTTTTTGCAAAAAGTTTCTGACCAATTCAAAAAAGACATTTTACATTTTTTTTAAATCAATTTTGTGAATTGCAGAATTTTTTTTGGAGCGTGAAACAGACATCCTGCGCCTTTACACAATTAAAACATAAACCTTTGAAATGGTGTTTAAGAAATGTTACTAATAGGTTTTGCATTAAGTTATATATTTTTTTAAGTTGTGAATTTTAAATCGAAGCTTTGGCTTGATAGATTAAAAGTTTTTTTTTCTGTTTATAATGTTCAAAAGTTTTGCATTAATTGAATTTAAAAAAAAATTGATTCAACTCAATGTTTTACAAAGAGAAATTGTCACTTTTTAAATCGACTGTGTTCATCTTAATTGAATAATTAATATGTTAAAGCGAAAAGCGAGGATTAAATTGCATGAAATAACAAATCATTGAGGCTGATAAGGAAATATGCAAAATGCACCACCAGAAGGGAATATTCTCTGAGGGGGGGGGGGGGGGTGGAAACAGTATGTCAGAAATGTAAGGAAAAGAAAAATGCGTTTTTATTTGCTGATTCTGAAACGCCGCTGGACAGAGTGATGGTAGTTGCTGTGTTGCTGTTGAGTGCTGCGGTGGTTGATTGATGGATGGAAGGGCTCTGTCTGTTCAGGACCAGGTGCTCCCAGGTTGTCCTCCTGCTGTGTCCCCACTCACTGCTGGGGAAATGTGGGCAGCAGCGCACCAGTCCCAACGCAGGTGGCTGAAAAGACCACACAATCTGTCTGGGTGAGGAGGTTGTCTTGTGTCCTTGTACAGGTTCTCACTCCTGAGTTTGGCTAGGCGGTCATTCTGGATAGATGATTCTGCAAGAGGGGTTAGGTGATCTCTGGACAGGTATTCAGTGTCTAGTCAGGACTGGTCATTTTGGATATGATGGCTGGGCAGGTCACTGGACAAGTGATGAATGGGCAGCGAGCCAATTTCTCAGCTGAACAGGTCACTGGCCAGGTGATGGCTGGACAGATGGTCAGTGTCTCGTCTGATGTGATCTGGTTGGACAGATGAGGTGACCTATCGGAGCACCCAGTGGCGTTGGCCCTGATCCCTTTTTTCTGGAGACTTCCGATGGCGTGTGGTGTAGCTGGGCCAATAATGTAAAACTTTTGAAAACAAGTGCTGTAGATTTTCAGCATTGTCGGGTTATCTGCTCCACTGAGAGAGGGAGACATACTCTTCCATTTCTTGTTTGCAGTCATTATCGAACTGTTGAAATTAATTGCTGGCTTTTGATCAGGCTAAATTGGAGATTTCAGAAATTATTTTAATATTTTCCATAATAATGAGTACAATAGATGGAATTAAAAATGTTCTCATTTCCTGCAGTTTTATTTTTTGTTTCATCCATCCCTCCTCCAAAGTTCTCATCTCTTAACCTGCAGGTTCAGCTCACACTGGTTTACAATTTCATGGATGTTAACTCTGGTAATTAACCCAATTGGTCATTTGCTGGGTGTGAAACTTCGCACTCTGTTAAGGGCACAGACAAATCTGTTATTTTAACATAAGAATATAAGAAATAGGAGCAGGAGTAAGCCATTTGGCCCCTCAAGCCTATTCTGCCATTCAATGAGATCATGGCTGATCTTTGACCTCAACACTTTCCTGCACTGTCCCCATATCCCCCAATTCCCTTAATTTCCAAAAATCCATCTTGTCTCAACGACTGAGGTGGAGACGCCCTCTGGGGTGGAGAATTCTAAAGATTCACAACCCTCTGAGTGAAGAAATTTCTCC
Source organism: Pristiophorus japonicus (assembly GCF_044704955.1). Lineage (NCBI taxonomy): Eukaryota > Metazoa > Chordata > Chondrichthyes > Pristiophoridae > Pristiophorus > Pristiophorus japonicus. The sequence continues at coordinate 82,944,098 of NC_091994.1, forward strand.
TCGTCTCAGTCCTAAATGGCTGACCCCTTATTCTGAGACGGTGACCCCTGGTTCTAGACTCCCCAGCCAGGGGAAACATCCTCCCTGCATCTACCCTGTCAAGCCCTGTAAGAATTTTGTATGTTTCAATAAGATCACCTCTTAATCTTCTAAACTCTAACGAATATAGGCCTAGTCTACTCAATCTCTCCTCAGGACAATTCCCCCATCACAGGAATCAGTTGGCGAACCTTCGTTGCACAGTTAATTAGTACACTAAAATAATGTCCGATGGAATTTTACAAAAAAAATTAACTACCAGAAGAAATTTAATCTCTGTGTGTCAGCAAGATATTCCAACATAGGGGCATTACTGCAGAGCCTGACCCTCTTCTCACCCAACATCCCCCATGCACAATTTACCAGCAGGAGTCACTGGATAACAACCAGCAGACAGGAATTCTCAAAGGCTCAACCTTACAGGCTTCATTTTGGTGAAATCTTGTTTATGTGGAGTGTGAAAAAGAAAGACTTGCATGACCACCGGTTGTCCCAAAGCACTTTATAACCAATGAAGTACTTTTTGAAGTGTAGTCACTTTTGTAATGTCGGAAACGCAGCAGCCAGTTTGCGCACAGCAAGTTCCCACAAATAGCAATGTGATAATGATCACATAATCTGTTTTTTTTTTAAGTGATGTTAAATGAGGGATATATATTGGCCCTGCTCTTCAAAATAGTGTCATGGGATGTTTTACGTCCACCTGAGAGAGCAGACGGGACCTCGGTTTAACATCTCATCCGAAAGACACACCTCCGACAGTGCTGCATTATCAGGAGTGTCAGTTTAGATTTTTGTGCTCAAGTCCCTGGAGTGGGACTTGAACCCACAACCTTCTGATGCCGAGGTGAGGGCGATACCCACTGATCCACTGGGGGCGGAAGAAGAGAATGAAAGTTTTACATTGGATAGTCCAAAATGCACCAACCTTGTCTCTAAGCTCATCCACCCTCTATGCGAAAATCTCTGATGTATTACTTTAAATGAAGCAACTAGGGGAAGGGCTGTTTCCAAGGCTGAATGCTGAAACATCAGACCTGAATGATCAAACACCAGGAAAATGGCCTTGATTGGGAAGCTAACCCTAGTGAGGCATAAGTTTTTAATTATTTATCAAACATTGAGAAACAATGGGGGATATATTTCTTCAACACATCGCCAAGTCTTGTCCTGAAATGTTTCTTTAATGTTTCAACCGCAACAGTAGGAGAGTAGACACGGATTAAAACAGGGAAACGACGTCAGTTCTTCTTCAAACAAAGAGTGATAAACACACAAAATAGACTTCCCGGTTAGGTTGTGGTAGCAAAGACAATGCAATTCTTTCATCATCATCATAGGCAGTCCCTTGGAATCGAGGAAGACTTGCTTCCATTCCAAAAGTGAGTTCTCAGCTGACTGAACACTCCAATACGGGAATTACAGTCTCTGTCACAGGTGGGATAGACAGTCATTGAAGGAAAGGGTGGGTGGGGAGTCTAGTTTGTCGCACGCTCCTTCCGCTGCCTGCGCTTGTTTTCTGCATGCTCTCGGCGATGAGACTCGAGGTGCTCAGCACCCTCCCGAATGCTCTTCCTCCATTTTAGGGCGGTCTTTGGCCAGGGACTCCCAGGTGTCAGTGGGGATGTTGCACTTTGTCAAGGAGGCTTTGAGGATGTCCTTGAAATGTTTCCTCTGCCCACCTGGGGCTTGCTTGCCGTGTAGGAGTTCCGAGTAGAGCGTTTGCTTTGGGAGTCTTGTGTCCGGCATGTGGGCAATATGGCCCACCCAATGGAGCTGGTCGAGTGTGGTCAGTGCTTCGATGCTGGGGATTTTGGCCTGATCGAGAACACGGACGTTGGTGCGTCTGTCCTCCCAGGGGATTTGCAGGATCTTGCAGAGGCAGCGTTGGTGGTATTTCTCCAGCGATTTGAGGTGTCTACTGTATATGGTCCACGTCTTTGAGCCATACAGAAGGGCGGGTATCACTACAGCCCTGTAGACCATAAGCTTGGTGCCAGATTTGAGGTCCTGATCTTCGAACACTCTCTTCCTCAGGCGGCCGAAGGCTGCGCTGTCGCACTTGCGGCGGTGTTGAACCTCGTCACCGATGTCTGCCCTTGCTGATAATGGGCTCCCGAGGTATGGAAAGTGGTCCACATTGTCCAGGGCTGCGCCGTGGATCTTGATGACTGGGGGGCAGTGCTGTGTGGCGGGGTCAGGTTGGTGGAGGACCTTTGTCTTATGGATGTTTAGTGTAAGACCCATGCTTTCATATGCCTCGGTGAAGATGTTGATGATGGCTTGGAGTTCAGCCTCTGAATGTGCGCAGACGCACGCGTCGTCCGCGTACTGTAATTCGACGACAGAGGATGGGACAGTCTTGGATCTGGCTGGAGGCGACGAAGGTTGAACAGGTTCCCACTGGTTCTTTTGTTTAGTTCCACTCCAGCGGGGAGCTTGTTGAGTTGTGAGGTGGAGCATTGCAGCGAGGAAGATCGAGAAGAGGGTTGGCGCGATGACGCAGCGCTGCTTGACCCTGGTTCGGACGTGGATTGGGTCTGTGGTGGATCCATTGGTCAGGATCACGGCTTGCATGCCATCGTGGAGTAGGCAGAGGATGGCAACAAACTTTTGGAGGCAGCCGAAGCGGAGGAGGACGCTCCATATTTCTTCGCAGTTAACAGTATCAAAGGCCTTTGTAAGGTCAAAGAAGGCCATGTACAAGTGTTGGTGCTGTTCCCTGCATTTCTCTTGCAGTTGTCGTGCCGTAAAGATCATGTCCGTTGTACCCTGTAGTTGACGGAATCCGCACTGTGACTCCGGGAGGAACTCCTCAGCCACAGGGAGAAGACGGTTGAGGAGAATTCTAGCGATGACTTTCCCAGTGGCTGACAACAGGGAGATTCCTTTGTAGTTGCCGCAGTCGGACTTGTACTCTTTTTCAAAGATGGTCACAATTACTACATCTCTGAGATCTCCCGGCATGCTCTTCTCCTTCCAGATGAAAGAGATGAGGTCATGCATTCGAGCCAATAGTGCCTCTCTGTCATACTTTAGTGCCTCAGCAGGGATTCCATCTGCTCCTGATGCCTTGTTGTTCTTGAGCTAACGGATGGCCTTTTATACCTCGTGCAGTGCTGGGGTTTTGCTGAGATGGTGGCGAGTAGCATGCTGTGGGATGGAGTCGAGGACACTCGCGTCAAAGGCAGAGTCTCGATTAAGGTGATCTTCAAAGTGCTCCTTCCAGCAGGTCCTGACTGCTCGGTGTCCTTAATGAATGTCTCCCTGTTCTTGGCCAGCAGTGGGGTGGGGCCTTGGGTGCTTGGGCCGTGGGTGGATTTGACTGTGATGAAGAATCCTCGCAAGGCATGGCTGTCGGCCAGCTGCTGTATCTCCTGTGCTTTCTCCACCCACCGTCTATTCTTTAGGTTGCGGGTTTTTTGTTGGACCTCGGCCTTAAGCCGCCTGTAGAGCTGCTTTGCTGCTCCCGAGTTGGGTTGTTGCTTTAGGTTCAGAAATGCCCTGCGCTTGCGATTTATTAGCTCTTGGATCTCCTGGTCATTCTCATCAAACCAGTCCTGGTGTTTCCTGGCTGAGTGACCGAGCGTCTCTTCGCAGGCACTGGTTAGAAACATAGAAACATAGAAAATAGGTGCAGGAGTAGGCCATTCGGCCCTTCAAGCCTGCATCACCATTCAATACGATCATGGCTGATCATTCCCTCAGTACCCCTTTCCTGCTTTCTCTCCATACCCCTTGATCCCCTTAGCCGTAAGGGCCATATCTAACTCTCTCTTGAATATATTCAATGAACTGGCATCAACAACTCTCTGCGGCAAGGAATTCCACAGGTTAACAACTCTCTGAGTGAAGAAGTTTCTCCTCATCTCAGTCTTAAATGGCCTACCCCTTATCCTAAGACTGTTTCCCCTGGTTCTGGACTTCCCCAACTTCGGGAACATTCTACCTGCATCTAACCTGTCCAGTCCCGTCACAATTTTATATGTTTCAATGAGATCCCCCCTCATCCTTCTAAACTCCAATGCATAAAGGCCCAGTTGATCCAGTCGCTCCTCATATGTCAGTCCTGCCATCCCGGGAATCAGTCTGGTGAACCTTCGCTGCACTCCCTCAATAGCAAGAACGTCCTTCCTCCGATTAGGAGACCAAAACTGAACACAATATTCCAGGTGAAGCAATACTGGAAGCAATACGGTGGAGGAGGATTTCCTGGAGTGCATAAGAGATGGTTTTCTAGACCAATATGCCGAGGAACCAACTAGGGGGGAGGCCATCTTAGACTGGCTGTTCTGTAATGAGATAGGATTAATTAGCAATCTCGTTGTGCGAGGCCCCTTGGGGAAGAGTGACCATAATATGGTGGAATTTTACATTAGGATGGAGAATGAAACAGTTAATTCAGAGACCATGGTCCAGAACTTAAAGAAGGGTAACTTTGAAGGTATGAGGCGTGAATTGGCCCGGATAGATTGGCGAAGGATACTTAAGGGGTTGACAGTGGATGGGCAATGGCAGACATTTAGAGACCGCATGGATGAGCTACAACAATTGTACATCCCTGTCTGGCGTAAAAATAAAAAAGGGAAGGTGGCTCAACCGTGGCTATCAAGGGAAATCAGGGATCGTATTAAAGCCAAGGAAGTGGCATACAAATTGGCCAGAAATAGCAGTGAACCTGGGGACTGGGAGAAATTTAGAACTCAGCAGAGGAGGACAAAGGGTTTGATTAGGGCAGGGAAAATAGAGTACGAGAGGAAGCTTGCAGGGAACATTAAGACGGACTGCAAAAGTTTCTATAGATATGTAAAGAGAAAAAGGTTAGTAAAGACAAACGTAGGTCCCCTGCAGTCAGAATCAGGGGAAGTCATAATGGGGAACAAAGAAATGGCAGACCAATTGAACAAGTACTTTGGTTCAGTATTCACTAAGGAGGACACAAACAACCTTCCGGATATAAAAGGGGTCAGAGGGTCCAGTAAGAAGGAGGAACTGAGGGAAATCCTTATTAGTCGGGAAATTGTGTTGGGGAAATTGATGGGATTGAAGGCCGATAAATCTCCAGGGCCTGATGGTCTGCATCCCAGAGTACTTAAGGAGGTGGCCTTGGAAATAGCGGATGCATTGACAGTCATTTTCCAACATTCCATAGACTCTGGATCAGTTCCTATCGAGTGGAGGGTAGCCAATGTAACCCCACTTTTTTAAAAAAGGAGGGAGAGAAAAAACAGGGAATTATAGACCGGTCAGCCTGACATCAGTAGTGGGTAAAATGATGGAATCAATTATTAAGGATGTCATAGCAGCGCATTTGGAAAGAGGTGACATGATAGGTCCAAGTCAGCATGGATTTGTGAAAGGGAAATCATGCTTGACAAATCTTCTGGAATTTTTTGAGGATGTTTCCAGTAGAGTGGACAAGGGAGAACCAGTTGATGTGGTATATTTGGACTTTCAGAAGGCTTTCGACAAGGTCCCACACAAGAGATTAATGTGCAAAGTTAAAGCACATGGGATTGGGGGTAGTGTGCTGACGTGGACTGAGAACTGGTTGTCAGACAGGAAGCAAAGAGTAGGAGTAAATGGGTACTTTTCAGAATGGCAGGCAGTGACTTGTGGGGTACCGCAAGGTTCTGTGCTGGGGCCCCAGCTGTTTACATTGTACATTAATGATTTAGACGAGGGGATTAAATGTAGTATCTCCAAATTTGCGAATGACACTAAGTTGGGTGGCAGTGTGAGCTGCGAGGAGGATGCTATGAGGCTGCAGAGTGACTTGGATAGGTTAGGTGAGTGGGCAAATGCATGGCAGATGAAGTATAATGTGGATAAATGTGAGGTTATCCACTTTGGTGGTAAAAACAGAGAGACAGACTATTATCTGAATGGTGACAGATTAGGAAAAGGGGAGATGCAATGAGACCTGGGTGTCATGGTACATCAGGTGGTTAAGAAAGCAAATGGCATGTTGGCCTTCATAGCGAGGGGATTTGAGTACAGGGGCAGGGAGGTGTTGCTACAGTTGTACAGGGCCTTGGTGAGGCCACACCTGGAGTATTGTGTACAGTTTTGATCTCCTAACTTGAGGAAGGACATTCTTGCTATAGAGGGAGTGCAGCGAAGGTTCACCAGACTGATTCCCGGGATGGCGGGACTGACATATCAAGAAAGACTGGATCAACTGGGCTTGTATTCACTGGAGTTCAGAAGAATGAGAGGGGATCTCATAGAAACGTTTAAAATTCTGACGAGTTTCGACAGGTTAGACGCAGGAAGAATGTTCCCAATGTTGGGGAAGTCCAGATCCAGGGGTCACAGTCTAAGGATAAGGGGTAAGCCATTTAGGACCGAGATGAGGAGAAACTTCTTCGCCCAGAGAGTGGTGAACCTGTGGAATTCTCTACCACAGAAAGTTGTTGAGGTCACTTCACTAAATATATTCAAAAAGGAGTTAGATGTAGTCCTTACTACTAGGGGGATCAAGGGGTATGGCGAGAAAGCAGGAATGGGGTACTGAGGTTGCATGTTCAGCCACGAACTCATTGAATGGCGGTGCAGGCTCGAAGGGCCGAATGGCCTACTCCTGCACCTATTTTCTATGTTTTTATGTTTCTATGTGAGGCCTCACCAAGGCCCTGTACAACTGCAGTAAGACTTCCCTGCTCCTATACTCAAATCCCCCAGCTATGAAGGCCAACATACCATTTGCCTTCTTCACCGCCTGCTGTACCTGTATGCCAACTTAGGTCTCGTTGTAGCTCCCCTTTTCCTAATCTGCTGCCATTCAGATAATATTCTGCCTTCGTGTTTTTGCCCCAAAGTGGATAACCTCACATTTATCCACATTATACTGCATCTGCCATGCATTTGCCCACTCACCTAACCTGTCCAAGTCACCCTGCAGCCTCCTAGCATCCCCCTCACAGCTCACACCACCACCCAGTTTAATGTCATCTGCAAACTTGGAGATATTACACTCAATTCCTTCATCCAAATCATTGATGTATATTGCAAAGAGCTGGGGCCCCCGCACTGAGCCCTGTGGCACTCCACTAGTCACTGCCTGCCATTCTGAAAAGGACCTGTTTATCCAGACTCTCTGCTTCCTGTCTGCCAACCAGTTCTCTATCCACATCAGTATATTACCCTCAATACCATGTGCTTTGATTTTGCACACCAATCTCTTGTGTGGGACCTTGTCAAAAGCCTTTTGAAAATCCAAATACACCACATCCACTGGTTCTCCCTTGTCCACTCTACTAGTTACATCCTCAAAAAATTCCAGGAGATTTGTCAAGTATGATTTCCCTTTCATAAATCCATCCATCTTGGACCGATCCTGCCACTACTTTCCAAATGCGCTGTTATTTCATCCTTAATAACTGATTGTGGTGGCCAAGAGAGCAGACCAAGTGCTGTGGGCACTCTGCATCTTGGGGTCATCAAGGGTTGACAGGTTGGCAATGAGGCGCTGGCTGCATAGGGCTCTCTTAGCTGGGTCTTTGAGTGCCCCGGCGTTGATTTTTCTGCGGCTCAGCTTCTGCCGTCGTCGCTTTGGGGCTATATTGATGTTGATGACGGAACGGATTAGGCAGTGATCCGTCCAGCAATCATCAGCTCCTGTCATGGCGCGGGTGATGCGCACGTCCTTGTGATCCCTTGCTCGAGCAGGTGCCAATGCTTGGAGCGGGGGTGTTGCCACGAAGCCTTGTACTTGTCCCTCTGGCGGAACAAGTTGTTGGTGATGACAAGGTCGTGTTCTGGGCATTTTGTCAGGAGCAGGGTACCACTCGAGTTGGTTTTCCCTACCCGCTCTCTGCCGATCACGCCTCCCCAGAGGTGCAATCCTTTAAGAAAGAGTTGGCTGCTGTGATGGGGACTGTAAGTTCTGCCTGGATGGGTGGGCTGAATGACCTTCCTCATTTGCATAAATCTTGCGATACTGGATTAAAATTTATGGACAGGCACTAAGGTTGATTGGTCGAACATCGTTCCTACTGCCAGCTATGAGGGAAATACTCCTCATTTTAAATGAAGATAATCTTCCTTTTGATTTTCCTCTCCAATTGATTCCTTGACTTTGAGGCCGGCAATACATAGAAATTATAGAATGATACAGCACAGAAGGAGTCCATTCGGCCCATCGTGCCTTTGCCGACTCTTTGGTAGAGCTATCCAACTAGACCCACTCCCCTGCTCTTTCCCCATAGCTCGATAAATGTTTTCCCATCAAGTATTTATCCAATTCACTTTTGAAAGTTACTATTGAATCTGCTTCCAGACAGTGCGTTCCAGATCATAGCAACTCACTGTGCAACTGGTCGGTTCCTTTGCCAAACTGTGTCCTCTGGTTACTTTCTGCCATTGGAAATAGTTTTGCCTTTTTTACCCTTATCAAAACTGTTTTATGATTTTGAACACCTCTATTAGATCTCCTAACCTCTGCTCTAATGAGAACAGCCCAAGCTTCTCCAGTCTTTCATCCCTGGTACCATTCTAGTAAATCTCTTCTGCAACCTCTCTTAGGCCTTGACATCCTTCGTAAAGGGTGATGCCCAGAATTGAATGCAGTACTCAATTTGAGGCCTCACCATTGTTTTATAAAGGTTTAGCATAACTTCCTTGTTTTTGTATTCTATGTTTATAAAGCCAAGGATTCCATATGCCTTTTTTAACAGCCTTCTCAACTTGTCCTGCTACCTTCAAAGATTTGTGTACATACAGCCACAGGTCTCTCTATTCCTGAAGCCTTTTTAAAATTGTACCATTTACTTTATGATGACTTCCTGTTTTATCTGCCTTTGAGACAGCTAAGTGAAAATGCACACGACCAACCTGGGTGGCATGGCTGCGGAATTATCTCTACCTTGTTTCTCAACATTTTCCCTAGACTGTACAGTTCAAGATCAGGAGCTTGCCAACCAGGGAATTAACCTCGTGTTCATCCATTTCTGTGACCTGTTGCATTGGCGCCTGAGCCTTTCTGTTATGCCACTGTTGAAATGCTTTTATTGCAAATGCTTGGCCTTTATTGCAAGGGGGATGGAGTATAAAAGTAGGGAAGTCCTGCTACAACTATACAGGGTATTGGTGAGACCATTGGTGTGTACAGTTTTGATCTCCTTATTTAAGGAAGGATATACTTGCATTGGAGGCAATTCAGAGAAGGTTCACTTGGTTGATTCCTGAGATATGAAGGGCTTGTCTTATGAAGAAAGGTTGAGCAGGTTGGGCTTATATTCATTGGAGTTGAGAAGAATGAGGGTGATCTTACTGAAATATAAGATTCTGAGGGGGCTTGACAGGGTGGATACAGAGAGAATGTTTCCCCTCGTGGGGGAATTTAGAACTAGGGACCATAGTTTCAGAATAAAGGGTCGTCCATTTAAAATGGAGATGAGGAGGAATTTCTTCTCTCGGAGGATCGTGAATCTTTGGAATTCTCTGCCCCAGAGAGCTGTGGAGGCTGGGTCATTGAATATATTTACGTTGGAGATAGACAGATTTTTGAATGATGAGGGTGTCAAGGGTTATGGGGAGCGGGCGGGGAGTTGCGGCCAGGATCAGGTCAGCCATGATCTTATTGAATAGCGGATCAGGCTCCAGGGGCCAAATGGCCTACTCCTGCTCCTATTTCTTATGTTCTTTGGCACATCACTTTCAGTTTTCTCATTGAATGTGCTAACCAGACAGTTTTTCTGTTTGGTCAGGGGGCAGGACTTAACCTGGTTGTTTTGTCTCAATGTAATTCAGATAAGATCATATCTGTCTAATGTAAAGACCACACATAAATATTTTATTTTTAAATGGCCTTCGGGTTTCTCCCTTCCGTTCAGTTATGCTGGTTTTTGGTTTCACAGGATGTTGGCTACCATTCTGTATTTCACCCAAGGGCATCATTCCTCATGTGTAAACCTGGGTGTTGGGTGCTGACTGGGTACTCAACAATGAAGTAGTGAGGAAATCACAACCTCACCCAGTTGTGACATCCACACATGCTCACTCTACACCCCCTCTTCCCCCATCTCCATTATTCCTTTATTTCTGTTATTTTGATTAGTTATTGAAATCTTACAGATACTGAACAGGGCCTGAAATAAATTAAACCCATCCTGCAGTCTACCTCTAAACCGAGTGAGCCAACCGACGTCAGTATTCTGGAGCAGCCTCCTTTTGGGGCAAATTGGGTAGCCCCTCTCCCGAACATCAGCCAGAACATCTTCTTTACCTCTCTACAATCCAACTAGCCACCACAGCAAAGATTCAATGTGCCCAAATTGGATAACTCATCAAGCCTTTGTTTCCCCTCGTGGGGGAATCTAGAACTAGGGGGCACAGTCTCAGAATAAGTTGCCCATTTAAAATGGAGATGAGGAGGAATTTATTTTCTCAGAGGGTTGTGACTCTTTGGAATTCTCTACCCCAGCGAACTGTGGAGGCTAGGTCATTGAATATATTTAGGGTGGAGATAGACAGATTCTTGAATGATCAGGGAGTGAAGGATTATGGGGCACGGGCAGGGAAGTGGAGTTGAGGTCAAGATCAGATCAGCCATGATCTTATTCGATGGCGGGGCAGGCTCGAGGGGCCAAATGACCTCCTACTGCTCCTATTTCTCAGGGTCTTCTATCAATCACACACCCACCCCACAGCAAACCAATTTTTGTAAAGAGTAAGTTAGCCATCGACCAAGAGCCTGAAAGTTACAAGCAACTTATTGACTTCTAATTGAGCTGATCAGTTTACAAACCACAAGTATTTGAGTAGTAACCTTTACAGGGACCGGTCAGGTCAGCTGCAGAACCTCAGGCAATGCGCAATTGATACAAAGACTGGTTTGTGTGGTATTGCCTCCTGCCACTAGCTGTCAGTGGTACAATTAGTAAGTGCTATCATATTTTCAAAGTGTTTAAAAACTCCTAGGGACGAATTCACCACCTAGTTCTCCATTTTGACTCATTAACTCTGAACTTGAACTTCGAATTTGAGTCTGAATGGACTTCTGGTTAACCTTAAATGCAACAGACGGCTCAAGTCATTTGTGGAAATATTTTTGATTTCAGGTAGATTTTTCAATTTTACTACATGTGAACTGTTAAGAAAATTTGGAGTGGGAAGATATCGAGAGTCATGACTAGGTAGAAGTTGGACTGTTAGAAATTCAAGTCTTTCTTTACTACTTTGCTGCTGTATTTTTCTGGGAAAATTCAGGTGAGAAAGTCAGGTGCTTGGACGAGCAGAATAAATAAACGGCTCGAGCCCTCAATTGTTGGGTTTATTAGGCTCTTCAAGGTGAAGGATTTTTGAGCTCAGGAATTGGACCACTTTACCTTTTCAGTCATTTTCCAAGGTTCTGCTGCCAATGTGTAGCCTTGCTCGCCGGGAGAGCGCGTTGTAGATCTGGCCTGATGGAGTCAGTGCTCTTTCTCCAATAGCTGCTCTTGTCTGTCGATGCTTCACGCTGGAAGCAGAGTATTGCATAATGCACCCACCAAGCATTCCTCGGTCTGGTATCACACAGACGCAGAGTGAAGTTTCTTCTGTTTTACTGCATTGGTGCGTCTTAGCCCCAACTTCAAGAGAAACTGGCTGCATCGTCGTGACACTTTCGCACACCAGCCATTCATCCGGCCTGGGAGTAAGGTTTTACAAGATGGTACATTTGAGTTGTGGGGTCACTAGGAACTGGGTTGAGGTTGCTCAAACTCATTTAGCGTAGGACCTTTACAGCCAGCTGTGGGGTGGGGGTGCTTATTGCGGAGACTCATATCCCATCGATCTGTGTTGGGTTTGATCCCCAATCCCATTGGTTGAAGGTCAGTATCTACAACTGTGCCACCGATTCCTCCCTCCACCTTCCAATCAAAATACTTTCTGTTTGTGGACCATTTTAATTGGGGCTCGTAGCTGAGACAGCAATCGTACTCCTGCCTTAAACCAACCGAGAGCTTTCAGGTATCAGCTCATCTGCTGCTGAAGCCCTCATCCAAGCCTTTGTTACCTCCAGACTTGACTATTCCAGTGCACTCCTGGCTGGCCTCCCACATTTTACCCTATGTAAATTTGAGGTCATCCAAAACTCGGCTGCCCATGTCCTAACTCGCACTAAGTCCCGGTCACCCATCACCCCTGTGCTCGCCGACCTACATTGGCTCCCGATTAAGCAACACCTCGATTTCAACATTCTCATCCTTGTTTACCAATTGCTCCATGGCCTTGCCCCTCCCTATCTCTGTAATCTCCTTCAGCCTTACAACTCCCCGAGATGTCTGCGCTCCTCAAATTCTGCCCTCTTGAGCATCGCTGATTATAATTGTTCAACCATCGGTGGCCATGCCTTCAGCTGCCAGGGCCCCAAGCTCTGAAACTCCCTGTCTAAACCTCTCTACCTCTCTTTCCACCTTTAAGACGCTCCTTAAAACCTACCTCTTTGATTAAGCTTTTGATCATCTGCTGTAATTTCTTCTTATGTGGCTCAGTGTCAAATGTTTGTCTTATAACACTCCTGTGAAGCACCTTAGTACGTTTTACTATGTTAAAGGTGCTATATAAATACATGTTGTTATCGTCACGCAGTGGCAGGGAGACGTGGAACTTGCATGTGTTTCCTGAATTTGTGCCAGGTCAGCTGATTGTGAGTTGCTGGTGGAAATGGACATTTCAAGAATGTCTGAACAAGCCCACTGTAGCGTGTACGAGGCTTGAGCTCTCATGAAGATGATGACAGTTCTGTTGCTTAAAATAACTACTGTATTCATTCAAGTGCGAAAAAAGGAGTTTACTCGTCCAGTTATAATGTAACCCTTCCAATACTGGTGGCCATTAAAATTCGCACAAGTTCCCCAATGGCTCAGTGAGTAAATTTGATCTGCTACTGAGCCTTTCAGACCTGGAAGGTCCAAAGTGGAAACCCTGCTCTGTACTGGAGGAGCCGATCTCAGCTAGTGTAGCAGTAAGGTGTCTGCAACTGGTGCCTGTCTAGCCCCTGGCGTCGGGAAGGGCAACATCCCTATTCAGTGGCTCCTGCCTTAATGTGCATGTGTGTAGATGCCAAATGGGGATAGGGTCAAATTCAGTGATGAAGTCCTCACAATCCTTTAGCCTACAACACTTGCTGTTTAAATTCTCACATAACACCAATAATACTTGTATTTATATTAAAAAATAAAGACTTGGATTTATGTAGTGCCTTTCACGACTGCCGGACATCTCAAAGCCCTTTACAGCCAATGAAGTACGTTTGGAGTGTAGTCACTGTTGTAATGTAGGAAACGCGGCAGCCAATTTGAGCACAAGCAAGCTCCCACAAACAACAATGTGATAATGACCAGATAATCTGTTTTTTTGTGTGATGTTGATTGAAGGATAAATATTGGCCAGGACACCGGGGAGAACTCCCCATCTCTTCTTCGAGATAGTGCCATGGGATCTTTCATACAGCGCCTTTAATGTGGAGAAATGTCTCAAGGTGTGAGGAATAACAGATGCCAAGTCAACGAAGGAGCGATCAGGAGGGGTGACCAAAATCTGGGTCGGTGCTGGGTTTTAAGGAGGTTCTTGAAGAAGAGGGAGGAGGGAGTGTTTAAGGATTAGTGGGCATTTTTGGACACTGCTTTTAAGGAGGCAGCAGTGGGTGCCACGGAGGGCCCATCAGAGAATGCTGAGATGGGCACAGAGGATAGCCATGGGCTTGTTCATGGGAGATTCAAGCTAGGGACAATGGCAAGAAAGAAAGATCAAGTAGTGATGGGTTAGGGTAGGGATGGGTGTGGAGGATATTTGAGAGTGTGGAGCAGTGGGTGTGAATCTCTAGGACCTAGAGCAGTGAAGCAATGTAACACTGTTACATTGGGCTCATGGACTGTTAAGTGAAGATACCAAGTGAAATGACTGGTACCTTCCCTCACCTCCCCCCTCCAACTTTTTTCACCATTTTTTTCACCATTCTACAGTGTCAGCACGCACGCCTCTGAGTCTGAAGGTTGTGGGTTAAAGTCCCACTCCAGGAACTTGAGCACAAAAATCTAGGCTGACACCCCAGTGCAGTGCTGAGGGAGTGCTGCACTGTCGGAGGTGCCGTCTTTCGGATGAGCTGTTTAAACCGAGGCCCTGTCTACCCACTCAGGTGGACGTAAAAGATCCCATGGCACTATTTCGAAGAAGAGCAGGGGAGTTATCCCTGGTGTCCTGGCCAATATTTATTGCTCAATCAACATCACTAATGCAGATTATCTGGTCATTATCACATTGCTGATTGTGGGAGCTTGCTGTGCACAAATTGGCTGCTGTGTTTCCCACATTGCAACAGTGACTACACTTCAAAAGTACTTCATTGGCTGTAAAGCGCTTTGAGATGTCCGGTGGTCGTGACAGGCGCTATATAAATCCAAGTCTTTCTTTCTTTCATTGCTCCTCTGAACTTTAATCTCTTGTCCTTCCTGTGCTCCAAAAGGCATACACTTTTCCTGAACCATGAATCTTTGCTGTGTTGCAATCAAAACTCCGCATACTGTCTCTTGCCCTAACACATCCCTTCCGAGGACCTCAATTCTCCTTACCACCACCAATCTTCTCTTCCTCCTACAAGCTACCGGCTTTTTTTAAAAACTGGAGCTTGGTGTCACTAAATCTATGAACCTTATCTTGCGTTCTGTCCTACTGTCTTCAACCTTGATAGTGTGCTGCATTATGGCCCTGCTCTTCACCCCAGTCTCTCAATAGATAAAAGCTGTACTGTCATCATTCCTACAGGCCTGTGTTCAGATTAGAATGTTTTTGTTCCAGTAGTGCCATCCCTGTGACATCTCGATGATCTTTCCTGGGACTTAAAGCGCTCGTTTCTAACATTTGAGAATTTATCAAAGGTTTACTGACATCTGTTGTACTGACACTTCAGCAGGGGTCACATTATAGTAAAGTGCAAAGTGCTGAGCCTGGGGGATTTCCCTGCAGTCTCTTCCATCATGTTAGATAGATTTTCTTTTTTAAAATATCACTGTGAGTAATTGCAGATGATTCCGACTGAGGCAAAAACTCACCCAAACAGAGCAGGAAAATGCCAAGCACGATTCCCGGCCTATGCTGACATAGATCTTCTCAGACAGAACGTTGTTGATAAAGAATGACTTGGATTCATATAGCGCCTTTCACAACCACCGAACGTCTCAAAGCGCTTTACAGCCAATGAAATACTTTGGGAGCGTAGTCATGTTGTAATGTGGGAAATGCGACAGCCAATTTGTGAACATCAAACTCCCACAAACAGCAATGTGATAATGACCAGATAATCTTTTTTTTTTGTTATGTTGATTGAGGGATAAATATTGGCCAGGGCACCAGGGATAACTCCCCTCCCCCTGCTTTATTTCGAAATACAAATTATTTTGCGTCCACCTGAGAGAGCAGACAGGGCCTCGGTTTCACGTCTCATCCAAAAGACGGCATCTCCGACAGTGCAGCACTTGCTCAGCTCTGCACTGGAGTGTCAGCTTAGATTTTTTTTGTGCTCAAGTCCCTGGAGTGGGACTTGAACCCACAACCTTCTGACTCAGATGGAGAAGAGATGGGGGGGGGGCGGGGGGGAAGGAGGCTGGGGAGGAGGAGAAATCGTCCGGGATCCCTGCTCTTGATCGCTGTGCAGTGACTCTTGGGAAGTGTTTGTGTGTCTGGGGAGGGATCAGTCTCGGGTGTGATGCAAACCTTCCCCCTCTGTCCCCCCACACACACGCAGCCAAATACCCTGCCCACTCTCACTGTCATATACATGACGTATCGTTACTGGTGTCCATGGGATAATGCACAGCAAGAGGAGGCGGGAAAATTGGATGGATTCCAAAAACTTTTCAGCGTTCCATGGCTCCAGTCAGTTTGAAACTGAATTCCTGATGGCTATGGAGTAAAACTGACTTTAACCAAGGACTTTATCCACACTGTTACACCAGAAGCTTTGGTTTGGATATCCAACGTGGATATTGCCGTTTGATTTGCTTTGCTACGAAAGAAGAAGAACATAATGGGAATGGAAGCTGAACGTATCACACTCATTTGGCTCTGATATGTTCCCTCCCCCCACCCCCCCCCCCCCGTTTTCTTCCTCTTTGCTCTGCTGAAGGGCAAGCAACTGATTCTCAGGCCTCTGCTAATGTCACTCTGAGCTAGGCATCAAGAGAATTTCTCCTGATGATCCTCCCCTCTGATGTTTCCTCCATGGTTCTGTTCTCCTTTCAGTGACTCCCCAGAGCAGCACAGCTGAGATTGGGAACTCAGAAGAGCTGTGGGGAGGCACTGAGTAACTGAGGTGTACAAACAAGGAAAGGGCACTGATGTGATCCCCATCTTGTGCTGAGTTAGATAATCTCCGCTAGGCGAGCAATCATGGAAAGGGTGCTAAAATTGGGCTCATAGAAACATAGAAAATAGGTGCAGGAGTAGGCCATTCGGCCCTTCTAGCCTGCATCACCATTCAATATGCAACTTCAGTACCCCGTTCCTGCTTTCTCTCCATACCCCGTGATCCCTTTAGCCGTAAGGGCCACAACTAACTCCCTTTTGAATATATCTAACGAACTGGCATCAACAACTTTCTGTGGTAGAGAATTCCACAGGTTCACAATTCTCTGAGTGAAGAAGTTCCTCCTCATCTCTGTCCTAAAAGGCTTACCCCTTATCCTTAGACTGTGACCCCTGGTTCTGGACTGCCCCAACATCGGGAACATTCTTACTGCATCTAACCTGTCCAATCCCGTCAGGATTTTATGTTTCTATGAGATCCCCTCTCATTCTTCGAAATTCCAGTGAATATAAGCCTAGTTGATCCAGTCTTTCTTCATATGTCAGTCGTGCCATCCCGGGAATCAGTTTGGTGAACCTTCGCTGCACTTTCTCAATAGCAAGAATGTCCTTCCTCAGATTAGGGGACTAAAATTGTACACAATCTTCAAGGTGTGGCCTCACCAAGGCCCTGTACAACTGCAGTAAGACCTCTCTGCTCCTATACTCAAATCCTCTCGCTATGAAGGCCAACATGCCATTTGCCTTCTTCACCGCCTGCTGTACCTATATGCCAACTTTCAATGATTGATGTACCATGACACCCAGGTCTCGTTGCACCTCCCTTTTTCCTAATCTGTCACCACTCAGATAATCTTCCTTCCTGGTTTTGCCACCAAAGTGGATAACCTTACATTTATCTACATTATACTGCATCTGCCATGCATTTGCCCACTCACCTAACCTGTCCAAGTCACCCTGCAGCCTCTTAGCATCCTCCTTACAGTTCACACTGCCACGCAGCTTAGTGCCATCTGCGAACTTGGAGATATCACATTCAATTCCTTTGTCCAAATCATTAATGTATTTTGTAAATAGCAGTGGTCTCAGCTATTTACATTATACATTACACTTCGAAAGTACTTCATTGACTGTAAAGCGCTTTGGGACATCCTGAGGTTGTGAAAGGCGCTATATAAATGCAAGTTCCCATTCCTGAATATTGCCCAACAGCATCTAGTGGAAATGCAGTTGCAGGAGACATAGATGTGTAGACTGTGACCTCATGGTCAAACACCCGTTGCCCACACTGACCCATGAAGAATGGCTTCTTGTGCAATGTACCAGAGACCACCAGCGGAACAGTAATCCAGGATAAAATAATACATCTTTGTGAGAAAAAGCGAAGAGGAACAAAGAGAATCGGAGAGGAGGAGGGACAACATCTCCTTTCCCAGGATCAGAGAAAGCAGCACATGTATGCATGTGACTTTGCCAGGATAGTGGGCTTCCCCATGGTGCAGGGTGCCTTTGACTGCACCCATGTCGCTTTGAAGGCACCGCATCACAATCCTGAGATCTTCCGTAACCACAAAGGCTACCACTCACTGAATGTCCAGTTGGTGTGCGACCACACACGCAGAACAATGACCGTGAATGCCCACTATCCTGATAGCAGTTATGATGACTTCATCCTGCGCCAGCTCTATTCCAGTCCCCAAATGAAGCTCATGACTGGCTGCTTGGTGACGAGGGCTATCCGCGATCCACCCGGTTCATGACTCCCCTCCACAACCTCACCACTCCTGCCCAGCACTCGTACAATGAGAGCGATACCGCCACCAGGGACATCATTGAACAGACCATCAGAGTGCTGAAGCAACGGTTCCGCTGCCTTGACTGCTTGGGAGGAGTCCTCCAGTACTCGCCAGAGCGGATGTCCCTATTCGTTGTCGTCTGCTGCATGCTGCACAATCTGGCCATCATGAGGGCACAGCCATTGCCACCAGGCATAGCTGCAGCACCTCAGGAGGAAGAGGAGGAGGAGCAGGAGGAACAGCAGGAGGACAAGGAGAAGCAGGAGCAGCAACACCAGTGATGAAAGAGGCAGCGACTCCATCACGATCCTGTAAGAGAGATCCGTGACCGTCTCATCAGAGCTTGTTTCCACTGATTTGCATCCCATTTCCCGGTTCCTCTGGACGTCCCCATCATCGCATCAATTTGCCCTTCCATACCAAATCCCCAACACTGAAACGAGAGACAACCGCAAACATTAAAAACTCCAATTACCATTTATGAAACAACAATAAAATGTATAACTGTGCATTTATTCATTAACCTTGTGCATTTCCTTATAGCCCCTTTTTCGTTCACCTATTCTACAGCTTTTCCGCAGTGAGTCCCCTGTGGCTACAGCATGGCTGGTGGAAGGCTGCTGTGTGTCGGGGCCAGAGATTACAGATGGCCTTGTAGGACGCCCTCGACCAGATCTGGGCCTGGAAGGCCTGGATGTACACTGCACCACCTCAGGCTGGGCGGCAGCAGTCTGGGCTGGCTGGATGACAGGCAGCGACAAGTGCAATGGTGGAGTGGCAGTGGTGGGATCAGGAATACAGTCGTCCTGAAAGAGGTCAGCAGGTTCGTGCTCCAATGACCCACTGCCACTTCCCCGGGGCAGCACCTCAGCACCCCCACCAAACTGCTGGAGCACAGATTGCTGGGCTGCTGCAACACTGTGAGATCCCTGGTCGACCGTGGTGGACCCAGCGGCGATGGCAGCAGTCAGAGCTTGCGTGGTATCCAGCTGAGACTGCGTGACATCATCGAGACATTGCGTGGCATCAAGCTGAGACTGCTTGAGAGCAGTCTGAGCTTCCATGCGAGCAACTATTGACTCCATTACAGCACCAAGACGTTGCGTTGCTTCCGCCTGTGCTGCAGTGGAAGCTGCCACATCGCCCATGACACGCTTCATGAGGTCTGGATCCACACGGTCTCTCTGGGAGTCCACCATCGTCTGCAGAATGGCAATGATGAGCTCCATGGTGTGCGCAGAGCTGTGTGCAATGCTGGAGGCCGGCTCCTCTACACTCCTTACCACTTGCGACAGGCTCGCGGGCACCCTTGCCATTGTACCTATCATGTTGGAGTGCATGGCCATCACCCTTTGTGTGAGTGCCTCCCCATCGAGGTCCTCATCTGAGTCCTTACAGCAGATCCCGCGTGTGAACTCGCTCTCTGGGGAGATGGCTCCCGAGGTTCCCTTTCCCCTTGACAGTGCTGCAGCCCGCTAAGCCCCAGTGCATCGCCCAGTGCAGACCCCTAACCTAACCTCTAAGGACCGCATAGTGCCAGTATCTGAGCTGGTGCCCGCGGGTGAGAGAAGCAGTGACGCAGTGGTTGGCTCCTCCTCCTCGCCCTGTTCATCCTCGTTCCCCTCCTCATCCTCGTCCCCCTCTTCTCCCTCGTGACTCAGTTGGACAGGGGGGCGGGGGGGGGCCTCAGGCACAGGCTGGTCATCTGCTGCATGGTTATCTGAAAACATAAATGGCACAAGAGTTGCGTTATGGAGAGGGCAGGTGAGCAGGTATGGAGCAAGGAAGGCAGACAGTTTGAGGAGCTGGAAAGTGATAAAGGACTTCTGGTTTAACAAGGAAGAGGGGATAAAGATACCATTGTTGCCCCCAGCGGGCTCGATATCTCTGCTGCCCACCATCTGTGGGCCAATGAGCTGCATCATTTGCTGCTGCTCCATCCTGTTGTGTGCCATCTTGGCCTGCAAAAGAAAGGAAACTGTGAGTAAGAGTCCAGTTATGTGTGTGGAAGATATGCCTGCTGTGAATGTAGGCAAGGCGTGAAATGGGGCTGTGACTGTGAGTAGGTACAGATGGTTGTTGGTTGCCTGTTGGGTTAAGTGCTGGTTTGCAGTGTGTGCACAGACAGAGGCTCAGAGGCTGGTATGTAAGAGTTGTGCAAACATGTGCTCACCGTGACCACCCAACTGAGGTTGTTGAAATTCTTGCGGCACTGTATTGGGCTTCTGTCGATCACGGTGCTGGCCGATTCCAGGCATGTCTGCTCACATGGTCCTTATAACCTATGGATTAGGCCTTCTCCCAGATGGAGGGAACAGTGCCTCCCTCCTTCTCTCCACTGCCTCACCAATGTCAGGTCTTTGAACCGAGTGGCCCTTGCATGAGGTCTTGGTGCAGCCATCACAGATCTTCCTTGCAGCTCTCAGTCAACTCCAGCAATAATGACAATGACCAGGTGCTGCCTGAAACGACATCCCCTTTAAGAACTGGAATGAACAGCAGGCTAATTATCACTGAATGAAAATCACCTGAAATTGGATGTAGCACCGGTAATAGCACCCCAGTGAGGCCATTAGTGCCTCAGATACCGCCTCCCTTTTCTCGCATTTCTGAGGGGAAAGTGCCCAATTTCCCACAATTTTGCAGCCCATCTTGCCGGGCGCTAACTGTTCAAACATAAAACTTAGCGTCCCAAACGCGACACTACTGAATTTAGCCCCCTTTGAGATTAAGCTGCACTCATCATTATGAGGGAGTTGAGGTTTGAATGCCAACACAGAAGGCACAACAACAACTTGCATTTATATAATGCCTAAAACATCCCAAGGAAATTTATAGGTGTGTTGTCAGACAACATTTGACACCGAGCCACATAAGGAGATATTGGGAAAGGTGACCAAAGGCTTGGTCAAAAGGATAAGTTTTAAGGGGCGTCTTAAAGGAGGAGGCGGAGAAGTTTAGGGAGGGAATTCCAGAGCTTGGGGCATAGACAGCTGAAGGCATGGTCGCCAATGGTGGAATGAAGGAAATCGGGGATGCACGAGAGACCAGAATTGGAGCAAGGCCGAGCTCTCGGATGGTTGTCGGTCTGGAGTAGGTTAATGAGATATACTGGAAGGCACCATGTGTGGATGGGATATGAAAAATCACATCGGGGGCTGATAATAGCATGGTCCTCCCCTCTGATCTTCCCTCCTACAGTGCCTGTTTTCCATTTGGTGCCTCCACAGAGCAGTACATCCGAGATTGAGGTTATGTTTGAACTGTATAAAACACTAGTTAGGCCACAGCTAGAGTACTGCGTGCAGTTCTGGTTGCCACATTACAGGAAAGATGTGATTGCACTAGAGAGGGTACAGATGACATTTACGAGGATGTTGCCTGGGCTGGAGAATTTTAGCTATGAGGAAAGGTTGGATAGGCTGGGGTGTTTTTTTTTTGAACTGCAGAGACTGAGGGGAGACCTTATTGAGGTGTATAAAATTTTGATGGGGTCTAGATAGAGTGGATAGGAAGGACCTATTTCCCTTCGCAGAGGGGTCAACAACCGGGGGCCATAGATTTAAAGTAATTGATAGGAGGTTTCGTGGGTATTTGAGGGGAAATATCTTCACCCAGAGGGTGGTAGGGGTCTGGAACTCACTGCCTGAAAGGGTGGTAGAGGCAGAAACCCTCACCGCATTTAAAAAGTACTTGGATGTACACTTGAAGTGCCATAACCTACAGGGCTATGGACCAAGAGCTGGAAAATGAGATTAGGCTAGATAGCTCTTTGTCGGCCGGTGCAGTCATGATGGGCCAAAATGGCCTCCTTCCCTGCTGTAAATTTCTATGATTCTATTTCTACCATTGGGAACTCAGGAGAGGTGTGAGGAGGTTTACCCAATGGTTCAGCTGGTTATAAGACAGTAAGTAGCTCTTGCATTGGTCGCTCGCTCTATTGTTGCCGTGAAGACCTGCCCCTCTGCATGTCCCAGTGTGGGCCTGAATGATCATCAGCATTCAGAGCCGATGTGCAAACTGTTCACAAGGCTCATTTACGCCTGAAGAATGATGCAAATGAGGGTTCCTCTACATAGAGGGCCTGAATAGCAGGGCAGTCCCAAAGTGCCCATTGGGAACAGGGAAGCCTGCCTCAGAAACATTTCATTGTGATCCATGGTGTCCCTCTCCTTCCTGTAGTACTACCGTTGTTAGATGCCACTGTTTTCTTTGGTGTTCAGATGTTTGCGCTCCTCTAATTCTGCCCTCTTGAGCATCCTTGATTATAATCGCTCAACCATTGGTGGCCGTGTCTTCTGTTGCCTCAGCCCCAAGCTCTGGAATTCCCTGCCTAAACCTCTCTGCCTCTCTACCTCTCTTTCCTCCTTTAAGGCTCTCCTTAAAACTTACCACTTTGACCAAGCTTTTGGTCACCTGAGCTAATTTCTGCTTATGCGGCTCGGTGTCAATTTAAAAAAAAATCTCATAATACTACTGTGAAGTCCCTTGGAACGTTTCACTACGTTAAAGGCGCTATATAAATGCAAGTTGTTGTTGTTGAGCGGCTAAGGGGATCAAAGTCGACAAGAAGATGTCAGTGCTTCATAGGCAGCCAGTACCCCATCATTACCCGCATTGTCCGCCTTGCGAATTCCCACTTCCTCCAATCCGCGAATCTATAGGCATTGTCCGTATGCCTGATACAAGACTCCCGAAACAAACGCTCTACTCCGAGCTCCGTCATGGCAGGCGAGTCCCAGGAGGGCAGAGAAAACACTTCAAGAACACCCTCAAAGCCTCCTTGAAATAATGTAACATCCCCACCGACTTTTGTGAATCGCTGGCCCAAGACCGCTCAAAGTGGAGGAGATACATCCGAGAAGGAATGCGAACACCTCGAGTCTCTTCGTTGGGAGCACGCGGGAGACAAGTACAAACAGCGGAAGGAGCGTAGGACAACCCAAGCACCCCACCCACCCGTCCCTTCAACCACCGTCTGCCCCACTTGTGACAGAGTCTATAGATCCCGCATTGGACTCATTCGTCACCTTAGAACTCATATTAGTGTGGAAGCAAGTCATCCTCGACTCTGGGAGACTGCCTAAGAAGAAGATTAGCATGCCAACCCCCAGCCCTTGTGCCCTCCCAGTGCATCGTACTACATGCACCTAGCATCATGGTGTGAACTCAACCCATTTGGGTGCAAGTGTATCCAGTACCTTATCAGTGTCAATCCTCATCAGCCCCCTAGATTAAGGGTAGCCATGTTTCTCAGGCTCCGAGAGTTACTCTGCTCAAAGAGGCAATGATGTGAGCCGAGGGGAGATTCTTATCACCTCCTTATGTTTCTCTCGGCCATGGTCATTACTCCTAAAGCCACATGGCAGTATCGTTAGAGGACTTGGGGGAACTGGGAGAGAGCAACAGAGAGAAAGAGGCTTGCATTTATATAGCGCCTTTCGTGACCTCGTGGTGTCCCAAAGCGCTTTACAGTGAATTAGGTAGTTTTTTTAAACAGTGCAGTCACAGTTGTAATGTAGGAAACATGGCAGCCAATTTGCCCACAAACAGCAATGTAATAATGACCGGATAATGTTTTAGCGATGTTGATTGAAGGCTAAATATTGGCTCATACACTGGGGAGAATTCCCCTGATCTTCAGCCGTCAGCCATGGCTCAGTTTCTGAGTCAGGAAGTTGTGAGTTCAAGACCCACTCCAGAGACTTGAGCACAGCATCTAGGCTGATACTCCAGTGCAGTACTGAGGCAGTGCTGCACTGTCGGAGGTGCCGTCTTTCGGTTGAGGCGATTAAACCGAGGCTAGAAAAAGTGCATCGGAATTTCCCTGGTGTCCTGGGCAATATTTATCCCTCAACCACCATCTCTACCTGCTGTGTGCAATTTGGCTGCTGCATTTCCTACTCTCTCTCTCTCTCTTTTCTCTTAGGCAGTCCCTCGGAGTCGAGGATGACTTTCTTCCACACTAAAAATGAGTTCTCAGGTGACTGATGAGTCTGATGTGGAACCTACAGTCTCTAACACAGGTGGGGCAGATCGTGGTTGAAGGGACGTTGGTTGAAGGGGCGGGTGGGTGGGTGCTTGGGTTGCCGCGCGCTCCTTCCACTGTTAGCGCTCGGCCTCCACTTGCTCCCTGCGAAGAGACTCGGTGTTCGCCGCCTTCCCGGATGCTTCTCCTCCACTTTGGGCGGTCTTGGGCCAGGGATTCCCAGGTGTCAGTGGGGATGTTGCACTTTTTCAAAGAGGCTTTGAGGGTGTCCTTGAAGCGTTTCCTCTGCCCACCTGCATTTCCTACATTACAACAATGACTACACTGCAAAAGTACTTTATTGGCTTTGAAGTGCGTTGAAGAGTTTGGAAAAGGTGCTATATAAATGTCTTTTTTTCTTCTAAATAGTGCCATGGGATCTTATATGCCCAACTGAGAGAAGGTGAGGCCTTGGTTTAACCTCTCATCCGAAAGACGTCACCTGCGACAGTGCAGCACCCCCTCAGCACTGCACTGGTTGTCTGGACAGGATTGAAGCAAGGGATTTAAATAGTTTACCCGATATCTATTCTCTATTTGTAATGTGTTGCAGGATAATTGAGGAACTCTGACCTTACCTGAATAGCTAGAGATTATGCGTGAGTCGAGGTAGATTCTGTCAGCAGGCTGTTTGATGGTGGAGGTTACCACAGCCGAGCCAGGTCCTGGTGTTTATACGTCAGAGGACCCTGATTAGCGACCAGGAGCAGAAACCACTGTCTAGTTTCTCTTCTCCATAGGCCTGAGGATTGTGAGGCCAATTGTCACACCGTAGCTGCAGCTCTGGCAGGGGCCAGGCAGCTCAATGTGTGTCTGATGTTGTGCAAGATCATTGACGTTAATTAGTCCTTGGTCGGTTTGGGGGTAGAGGAGAGTTATCTCCCATGGATTACAGCTGGAAGGGCAGGGCCCCACAAAGAGGAGTGAAGTGTAGCAGAGGCAGTTTGTCCAATTTGGTTTTCTGCAGAGTGACAGCCCATTGTTGTGCGTTGGCTGTGCAGGGTCTGTAAATGTTTTGAGGAAGATTTGGTGCCTCGGGGCAATTGTGCTGATGGAGGTGCTCGGAGCCAAAGGCGGGCAGAGGAAACGTTACAATGACGCCCTCAAAGCCTCCCTGATAAAGTGCGACATCCCCACCGACACTGGGAGTCCCTGGCCAAAGACCGCCCTAAGTGGAGGAAGTGCAATCAGGAGGGCACTGAGCTCCTCGAGTGTCGTCGCCGAGAGCATGCAGAAATCAAGCGCAGGCAGCGGAAGGAGCGTGCGGCAAACCAGGCTCCCTGCCCACTCTTTCCCTCAACGACTGTCCCACCTGTAACAGAGACTGTGGTTCTCGTATTGGACTGTACAGCCACCTAAGAACTCATGGTAAGAGTGGAAGCAAATCTTCCTCGATCCCGAGGGACTGCCTATGATGATGGTTACAGGTGCTCACTCCTGGAATGAATATCCCACGTGTGAGATGTAACCAGTAGGCATTGCTTGTTGCTGTGATCTGTACACGGTAATAACATACTGCCCCTGGGTTATAGTCAGAAACAAAATCAGCCAGGGCATCCATTTCTCCTCACTGTTCAGTGTACCCTTCTGGAAGTGAGCATGTGGACACTAGCTGAGGATAGAATGGCGCTTGACGATGAGGCCCTCCATGGTCCTGCTGACAGCCATTGAACAAAGGCAAGTGTTAGAGGAGAACCAGTGAGTCAATGCGTTCAGAGATGAGGGAAGTAGAGAATAATTAGCATGGCATATATATCTATCTGTCTGCCTGTCTGCCTTCCTATCTATCTGTCTGCCTTTCTATCCATCTGTTTATATATGTATCTGTTTATATATCTGTCTATCTATCTGTCTGTATCTCTCTATCTCTCTATCTCTCTCTCTCTCTTCCACTTGGGAAGACTTTCTGGCAGGGCAACACTGTCACCTGCCATGGAGATGCCCCTGATCTCAATGGACTCTCTGGGCCTCAGTGCCATTGACATGGTGGCGAGGAGCTCCCCACCTGTGCCAACGAATGATGCCAGAGCTGGGGTGGAGCCTTGTTGCGGCAGGTGCACGGGCTGCCACAGTGGGAGGAATAAGGCAGCGTAGAACTCTCCCGTGCCGTGCTCTGAGAGCGCTCGCACAGGCTCGATCCAGCAACCATACCTCGGAGGCCCCATCTGGCAAGCATTGAATGCTGGATACTGGGACCTTGCAGGTGGGCCCTGCCTCCAGTGTTCGAACTGGGCCAATGATGGGAAACATGGCAGAGCCTCACTGATTGACCCACATATTATGCCACCAGTCCTGCTCTCCAGAAAAGGGGGGAGTTGGGGTAGGGGTAGAGAGAGTCCAGGAGTGGACTGTAAGAAAGCTGGGTTTTAGTAGATCAGATTTAATATGAAGCAGTAATCATAAAAATAAAGTCTTGCTTTATTTTATATAGATGTATGTTTAACATTAGTGGACTTTGTATTTGAAGACCCGGGTCGAATGAACTATTCGCTTGTAATCACCTTAGACACATGTCATACTCGCCTTAGGATTGGCCCGCACGGTGCAGAGGGACGAGAGGGACTGGGGTGCCGTTTGCCCCTCTCAGTGTGACCCTGGGGCACTGTGTCCAGGCTGAAGTTCTGTTCCCACCGTACGGTCTTCTCCCCAGATTGTTCTTTGAGCTCCAGCCAGGTGATGCTGGGCGCTCGGGTGGGAAAGACAAAGATCTACAGCGGTGTGTTTAGAACAAAGCTGATTTATCAAAACAAAGCTGACAATAGGTCAGTATATGAGGAATATGAGGAGCGGCGAATGTTTGTGGCGGAGGAGCAGTGAGAGATTGTGGTGGAAGTGCGACGAATGTTTGTGGCAAAGGAGCGGCGAGAGATCGTGGTGGAGGTGCGGTAAATGAGGGTACGGGGCCCAGAAGAGCCAAGGGCCCAGGGGCAGCACGGGCCAGCCCACACTGCGATATGTGCGCGCACTAGGTCCGTGCAGCAGAGCAGGTCTCCAGTCGTCCTGGTTAACCCTTGCCACTGGATAAAGGCCGAGCTCTGTCAAGCCCGTGTGGTGGCTGATGTGCAACGGTCACCACACGTTAAAAAAATCCACGCACAGGCATCTTCCACCCCCTCAATTGGAGTTCAGGACTGGAACATTGGGTCCTTCATTAAAACATCTGTGAACCCATGTGGAAGCAAGTCATCCTGGTACCAGGGACCGCCTACGATGATGATGATGATGGAGAGAGAGTCAGCACATTTCCGACTCCTGTGTGCCCCCTTGCTTCGCTGAAATTTCATGTTCAGAAAACGGTAACAAATCACAATTCAAGAGCTTTGCAAATCGCCAGTCAACAGTTAAAAAGAAAATAGAGAATTAAGACGCACAAGATAATGAACACCAGTCTGCAAAGTCTACCAATGAAATGCAGCGGAAGCACAACCAATCAAATTGCTCAACGTACTGCTTTGAAATAAAAACCTGTCTTCCACGGCTGGGTCTCACTTTTCTGCCCTG
Source organism: Pristiophorus japonicus (assembly GCF_044704955.1). Lineage (NCBI taxonomy): Eukaryota > Metazoa > Chordata > Chondrichthyes > Pristiophoridae > Pristiophorus > Pristiophorus japonicus. Next base: position 82,971,752 of record NC_091994.1, read on the forward strand.
CACGAACTGTAAGCAATGTCACGGAAGGTCAGCTAGTGTATTTTTTTATATATATAGATTTTTTTTTTAAACTCACAGTTACCACAAGTCTGTCGCCCTCCAGATATCACATGCCAAATTGCAGGTGCCAAACAGTTTTGGAAAAAAGGAAAAGGAAATCTGTCATTTCATGATGGGTTCTCCAGACCAGGAGCCAGAAACGTACAAAGAGTTGCCCTGTGGTTGACGTCAATGGTTGAGAAGCAATTACCTAAATTTGTCAGGACATACCATTTCCCCACAGTGAATACTGGGAACAGTGGCCTTTAAGGGACAGGCCAGGTTAGCAACTAAATATCACAACAGCACGGCACCCTAACCCTTGAGCAATGCCACGGGGGATCTGCCAGTACATAGCACTAGCCTGGTCCCTGAAAAGTCGACTGACTGACTTCTGTTTCTCCACAGAGACTGCCTGACCTGCTGATTTTGGATTATTTCCAGCTGTACCTGTCTTTGTTTTCACTCTTCTGGTCCAGATAGATTTAGCATTTCTAATGAGCCTTTTGTACCGCCTATTTCCACCTCTGTGACATCGCCCGACTCTGCCGCTGCCTCAGTTCTTCTGCTGCTGAAACCCTCATCCATGCCTTTGTTACCTCTAGACTTGTCTCCTCCACCGCACTCCTGGCTGGACTCCCACATTCTATCCTACGTACACTTGAGGTCATCCAAAACATGGCAGCCTGTGTCCTAACTCGCACCAAGTCTCGCTCACCCACCACCCCTGTGCTCGCCGACCTACATTGGCTGCCACTTAAGCAACAACTCAATTTTAAAATTCTCATCCTTGTTTTCAAATCCCTCCATGGCCTCACCCCTCCCTATCTCTGTAACCTCCTCCAGCCCCACAACCCCCACCGCCCCCCCCGCCCTCCCGCAAGATATCTTCGCGCCTCTAATTCTCCCCTCCTGAGCATCCCTGATTATAATCACTCAACCATCGGTGGCCGTGCCTTCAACGGCCAAGGCCCTAAGCTCTGGAACTCCCTCCCTAAACCTCTTCTGTCTCTCTACCTCTCTTTCCTCCTTTAAGACGCTCCTTGAAACCTTTTTGACCAACCTTTTTGTCATCTGCCCTAAAAGCCCCTGATATGGCTCGGTGTCAAATTTTGTTTTACAGCGCTCCTGTGAAGCATCTTGGGATGTTTTACTATGTTAAGGGAGCTATGTAAACACAAGTTGTTGTTGTTGCTGCCTGTTGGTGGCACCACTGTTTAAAGAACGTTTCTGCTCTCAGCAGCGACACAGACAGTCTGCTTATGGTACTGCAGGACTCTTGCCCCAACTCTGCAATATACTGTTCATAGTAAATGTTACATAGTCCTCCCTTGCTCAGTCCAAAGACTGTTTTATGTGGAGCTAGTCTGAAATATAAAGTGTTCCACATTGTTGTTGTGTAACTGACAGATAATTGAGGTAACAGGAGCTATGCACGGGCCATGATCTCGACTGTAAACCTGGGAACTAGCTCTCCCAGTGGCTCCGTTTGGTAAGTGCACTTATATGTTGTGCGACCGAGTCGTACACACTAGGAAGGACACAGGTTTGATCCATGGTCTGTGCTGTATTAACTGATTTCAGTCGAGTCTGCGTTAGGGGACACTGTAGTTGGCTTCATTGTTTCCCGAGGGGAAAAAACGGCCGGGATTCCTGTTCCTGACTGTTGACCTGTAGTGGTTGTTAGAGAGTATGGACATGGAGTGGGGCCGAGATTAGGTTTGGTCAGATAGCCTCCTGACGCTGTGTAGACTCACACATGAAGAGTGGTTGTGTGAAAGAGGCAGTGAAAGTGCCGTTGATGTCTGTGAGTTAGGAGAAGTGGTTACTATATTGGTGAGGTGGGGCAGACTGTACTTTATGTGTGGTTTCAATGTGGACAGCACACTGTTGCTGTACTATAACACACATATCATTAATAAAGAAAGAAAGACGGATTTATATAGCACCTTTCACGACCACCAGATGTCTCAAAACGCTTTACAGCCAACAAAGTACTTTTGGAGTGTAGTCACTGTTGTAATGTGGGAAAAGCGGCAGCCAATTTGCGCACAGCAAGCTCCCACAAACAGCAATGTGATAATGACCAGATAATCTGTTTTTGTTACGTTGATTGCGGGATAAATATTTTCCAGATTATAGGCAGTCCTTCGAATCGAGGATGACTTGCTTCCACGTCAAAAAGTTCACAGGTGTGTTTCAATGAAGGACCTAAAATTCCAGATCCCGAACTAAATCTCGAAGGGTGGAAGATGCCTGTGCTTGGATTTTTTTAACGTGTGGTGACCGTTGCACACCAGCCACCACACGGGCTTGACAGAGCTAGGTCTTGGTACAGTGGCAAGGGTTAAGCAAGACGACTGGAGACCAGCTCTGCTGCACGGGCCTAGTGCACACACATATCGCAGTGTGGGCTGGTCCGTGCTGCCCCTGGGCCCTCGCCTCTTCTGGGCCCCGAACTCTCGCCTCTCCTGGGCCCCGATCACGTCCCTCTACAATCTCTCGCCGCTCCTTCGCCCCGACCTCGCCGCTCCTGCTGTACCTGCCCACGCTCCAATCACCGACCTGGATCTTGGTGACATCCAGTCCAGTCGCCCTCTTCGCTGCTGTTGCTCTCCTGCTGCAGCACGTGCTGCTCCCTGGAGTGGTGCACCGCCACACTGCTCCTTCCACTCCCCGGCCTGCCCCGATGGTGCTCGGGAGCCGCACAGACTGCTGGACCAGGCCACCAGTATCCGGAAGGATTTTCCAGAAAACCGGGGATAACTCCCCTGCTCAGCCATGGGGTCTTTTACGTCCACTTGAGAAGGCAGATGGGGCCTCGGTTTAACATCTCATCCGAAAGACGGCACCTCCAACAATGCAGCGCTCCCTCAGCACTGCACTGGAGTATCAGCCTAGATTTATGTGCTCAAGTCCCTGGAGTGGACCATAACCTTCTGACTCAGAGGCGAGAGTGCTACTCACTGAGCCACGACTGACACTGTGAATGGCTAATAGCGGACATAAAAACGAGATGCAGTAAATCTGTAACACCATGCTCAGTTCCGCATAACCTGCTGAAAACCTTACATCCATTTGATCTCACAGTAGAAGTCCATCAGTCACAGGAACATCAGGAGCAGGAGGAGGCCATTCAGCCCCTCCGGCCTGCTCCGCCATTCAATCAGATCATGGCTGATTTGCACCACGACTCAATTTTCCTGCCTTTGCTCCATAATCCCTCGATATCCTTACCCAAAAACAAATCATCGACCTCAGTCATGAAAGCTCCAGTTGACTCAGCATCCACAGCCTTTTGCGGGAGAGAATACCAGATTTCTACTTCCCTTTGTGTGAAATTGTGCTTCCCGATTTCGCTGCTATATGGCCTGGCTCTAATTTTAAGATTATGTCCCCTTGATCTTGATTCCTCCACCAGAGGAAATAGTTTCACCGTATCTACCCTTTTAGTATTCTAAATACCTCGATTAGATCAGCTCTCAACCTTCCATACTCAAGGGAATACAGACCCAAGTCGCAGGCTGTGATCTACAGACACAGTGCCTTGCTTGGTCAGCTTGTCTGTCAGTCAGTGGCTCAGTGGGTAGTACACTGACCTCTGAGTCGGAGGGTTGTGGGTTCAAGTCCCACCGGGCGTCTCAAAGTGCTTTACAGCCAATGAATTACTTTTGGAGTGCAGTCACTGTTGTAATGTGGGAAACGCGGCAGGTTTGCACACAACAAGCTTCCACAAACAGCAATGTGATAATGACCAGATAATCTGTTATTGTTAGGTTGATTGAGGGAGAAATATTGGCCAGGACACCATGGATAATTCCCCTTCTCTTCTTCGAAATAGTGCCATGGGATCTTTTATGGCCACCTGAGAGAGCAGGTGGGACCTCTGTTTAACATCTCATCTGAGAGACAGCACCTCCGACAGTGCAGCGCTCCCTCAGCACTGCACTGGAGTGTCAGCCTAGATTTTTGTGCTCAAGTCCCTGGAGTGGGGCTTGAACCCACAAACCTTCTGACCCAGAGGCCAGAGTGCTGCCCACTGAGCCACAGCCGACACGTAGCGTCAAAGGGGCGCTGCTAAACGATCGGAAGAGAGATGAGGAAGATGTTGAAGTCTGGTAATTCGTTGATGTTAAGCTTGAGTTTTAAAAACCGCTGGATTGTAGGGGGAAGGGAAGACTGAAGGGGATGAGTAGCGCCACAGTATTGAGGTCCTGCTAAACAATGAGTGGGAGGAGGGTCTGGCGCAATGAGCAATATTTCCTCTAAGCTGTGCGGCTGTGCAGCACTCTAGAGGTCCCGTGCAGCCAGTGAGCCGTCCTTTAATGCAAATTTTGAAAGGCCCACGCAGCCCCTTAAGGGAAAAATTGACAACTTGATTTTATTGCTGTGAAAATGCAGAGACAGGAAAGAATGATTAGGACAGGGTCTGTGTAATTTGGGAGGAATAAGAGAAAAGTCCAGAGGAGAAATTACCATGGAAGTATTGATAAACTAAAGACAGTAAATGATTGCAGCGGTGGGAGTGAGGAAGGGTTGGACTTGAGAGGTGAGAGGGAGGAGTTTCATATCAGACAACAAGTCCCGTGCAGGAACAGGCTGAATGGCTCTCTCCTGTTCTGATGAGTGGGTTTAGAAGAGTCTGCCCCGATATGGGAGCGGCATTGCAGGTTTGGACGGAGTGCTTTTTTTTAGGGAGCTAAGGAGAAAAGGATTGCTTGCTGCAAAACGACTGCAACTTAAGGTTTTTGTTTTTCTTCCACAGTTGCCATGGCTGAGCCGCGGTTCAACAATCCGTATTTCTGGCCTCCACCAACCACAATGTCAAGCCAGGTACGAGTGAGTAGACACCACGTTAAAGAACGTAACGCTGTCAGACATTCAGGCACAGGGTGACATTTTGAGCTCAGGGTAGTTTTATATTTGAGGAATGCGTCGCCCTAGAAAATGTTGCTTGCATTTTGATGTCGGTGGTTCTTTACAGTGTTTGCAACGGCCCACCCCCTATTTTGAAATTAAATTGGGGAGGGGGTTGGGGGGGCGGGGGAGACATGTGTGCCCCAATGGGTTAGACACTAGGGGGGAGAATTTTGGTCGCGCCTCAGTTGGGGCGGTGTCCCGGGATGGAGCGGTAAATTTTATGCCAGCAAATGGTTTGCGTCTGCCGCGGCAAAATTCATCAGCTGGGCCCTGAGTTTGGAGCGGGCGCTGAGAGAGACATTGCACACCTCTTTTAGGGCGCTAGGCCGGCTGAACATGGGAAAATCCCAAACTAAACAGTTGGCCTTGGAGCGCCAGAACAGAGGCCTGGGGGAGGAAAGAAAACCTGAATAAAACCCATCAGAAACATTCCCAATACATAACTCAACATAACATAAATCGCAAAAAAAAACTTTAACAAAACAATCACACTTACCTGAGGTCGGCATTACTAACCTCACTGCAGCCGCGACAGCTTGGGATGCCTGCTTCCGCGGGCCGTCCCACCAGGGGGCGCGACGGAGCGCAAAGGGTCAGGCAGTAGCCAACAATCGAGCTGGTGTAGCGACCAGGGACGTTGCACACTGGCTCGCCACTTCCAGGCGGTAATGCTCTGCGTCCCGTCGATACCTGCACCAAATGTCCCAGCGGGGCGCTGGAAGCTGGCGGCGCGGACGCAAGTGCCTCCGGGGCACTAAGAGGAGCGGCAGAAGACTAAATGTCCACCCCTGGCTTTTCACCCATGGGAACTGGGTGTAAATCTAGCCCAGGCTGATGGGATCAAAGTCTCCCCTGTGTGGGCTGAAAGGGGTCCTCTGTTACATGGGCAGTGTCAACCCAGATCCCAGTAACCTCAGCAAAATGCTGCGCTCCCTCGGCACTAATGGGCACTAAATTGCCAATTGCTCTCAGAGAGAGCACAGGCCAGCTGGTGTGGGAAATCACAATTGGTGAACTGGTTTGGTGGGAGCCACTCTATCGAGGGTGGGGTGAATGTACACTTGTTTGTTCGGAATAGAGGGAACCCAACTCTGCATCTACCTAATCTGGGAACTGCATGATCTGGCACTGGGTGCCTGAAATGGAAATGGATCCCTTCCCCAGTACTGACATGTTCATGTTACCTCATGGGAGTATGTCCATTCACTTGTGAAGAAGGCCCTCACCATCCAAGAACTAATTGTGGATGATTGCATTGACATCATGGCCTCGATAGAAACTTGGTTGAGGGGCGATGACACCTTCCCCCGAAATGAAGCCTCCCCACCTGGCTATACCTTCCACCACTTGCCCTGCTCAGATCGTCATCGTGACAGTGTGGCTCTCATCACCAAATCATGCCTTGGCCTGTCCCCTATTCCTCTAACACTTTTTCTCCTCCTTTTGAGCATCTCACCTTGTTCCACCCCTCTCACCTCTCCTTTAAAATCCTCGTTCTCTACCGCCTACCCACGTACCATGAAAATGTTCTCACCGAGATATCTTCACCGCTTTCCTCCCTCAGCCTCTGGACCGAGCAACTTCTCATCCTCGGTGATTTCAACCTTCATCTCAATTCATCATGCTCGCTCTCCTCTGACTTCACTGCTCTCCTATTCTCCCATAATCTCTCCCTCCATGTAAACTCCCCATCCAATATTCACGGCCACCCTCTCGATCTTGCCATCTCTCATGGCCTCGCTACTCCCATTGCGTCAATCACAGATCAGGCCATTTCTGATCACTGCCTTGTATCGCTCTCTACCCACAGCCCCCTCCCCCACTCCCAACCGCACTTCCTTCTGTGTCCGTCCCTGGAAAAAGCTCTCTCCCAATTCACTTCCAACTGTACTTTTAAAATCCCAAGTGTCTATCCTTTGGCCCTCCATTCACCACCACATTTCTGCAGCCACCGATCACAGCCTAAACCCCATCTTTGATGCTCTGATCCCCATTAAAACCATTATTTTATCTCCCCCTGGCCAATCCCCCTGGTACAGCCCTCATTTCCGCTCCCTTCCATGGATATGGCGGACAACAGGTTGAGCCATTCACCGCCAGATCTGGCTGGACCACATAAAGAACATAAGAAATAGGAGTAGGAGTAGGCCACCTGGCCCCTCGAGCCTGCTCCGCCATTTAATAAGATCGCGGCTGATCTGATCATGGACTCAGCTCCACTTCCCTGCCCGCTCCACATAACCCTTTATTCCCTTTATCGCTCAAAAATCTGTCTATCTCCGCCTTAAATATATTCATTGACCCAGCCTCCACAGCTCTCTGGGGCAGAGAATTCCATAGATTTACAATCCACTGAGAGAAGAAATTCCTCCTCATCTCAGTTTTAAATGGGCGGCCCCTTATTTTGAGACTATGTCCCCTAGTTTTAGTTTCCCCTATGAGTGGAAATATCCTCTCTGCATCCACCTTGTCGAGCCCCCTCATTATCTTATATGTTTCGATAAGATCAACTCTCATTTTTCTGAACTCCAATGAGTATAGGCCCAACCTATTCAACCTATCTTCATAAGTCAACCCCCTCATCTCCGGAATCAACCTAGTGAACCTTCTCTCAACAGCCTCCAATGCAAGTATATCCTTCCTTAAATACGGAGACCAAAACTGTATGCAGTACTATAGGTGTGGCCTCACCAATACCCTGTACAGTTACTTTATACTCTACCCCCTTGCAATAAAGGCCAACATTCCATTTGCCTTCCGGGCATTATCAGGTCCTACTCTCGTCTGCCAAAACTGCTCACTATTCCAGGATCATCCTGGAATGCAAAGATAACCCCCGGCTTCTTTTCTCCACTGCTAACCGTCTTCTTAAACCCCTCACCCCCGACAACGTGTGAGGAGCTCATGGCCTTCTTAGTCACTAAGATTGAGACCATCCATGCAGCCGCCTCTGCCACTTCTCTTCTTTCCCCGAGCCCACCAGACCAAACCTCCTCTAAGATTCCCCCTACCCTAGCCCCGAACTCGCACCTTTCTGCAGTTTCTCTCCTATCTCCCCTCATGCCCTCTCCGAGCTCATCATGTGCAAGAGAACCACTTCCTGCTCCCTTGACCCTATTCCTCGAAACTGCTGACCACCCAACTTCCCTTCCTGGCTCCTAATGTTAGCTGATATTGTTAGCAGTTCTCCCTCCTCAGGTACTGTCCCACCCTCCTTCAAATCTGCTGTTATCACTCCTCTCCTCAAAAAAACATTCCTTGGCCTCCTCCGTCCTTGCAAGCTACCGCCCCATCTCCAAACTCCCGTTCCTCTCCAAAGTCCTTGAATGTGTTATGGCCTCCCATATCCGTGCCCATCTTTCCCGGAACCCCATGTTTGAATCCCGCCAATCCGGTTTCCGCCCCTGACACAGTACAAAATGGCTCTTATCAAAGTCACAAATGACATCCTATGCGACTGTGACAAAGGTAACCTATCCCTCCTCATCCTTCTGCAGCCTTTGACACGGTTGACCACTCTATTCTTCTCCAATGCTGATCCACCATCGTCCAGCTGGGTGGGACTGCACTTGCCTGGTTCCATTCTTATCTATCTAATCATAGCCAGAAAATCACCTCCAGTGGATTCTCTTCCCACTCCCGCATCGTTCCCTCTGGTGTCCCCCAAGGATCTATCCTTGGCCCGCTCCTATTTCTCTCTTGGTAACATCATCCAAAAACACAGTGTCAGTTTCTACATGGACGCTGACGACACCCAGCTCTACCTCACCACCACTTCCCTCGACCCCTCCACTCTCTAAATTGTCAGGCTGCTTGTCCGACATCCACTACTGGATGAGCAGAAATTTCCTCCAACTAACTATTAGGAAAACCGAAGCCACAAATCCATTAACCAAACCACTGACTCCATCCCTCTCTATGGCAACTGTCTGAGGCGGAACCAGGTTCTCAACCTTGGTGTCATATTTGACCTCAAAATGAGCTTTCGACCACATATCCAGGCCATAACTAAGTCCCCTATTTGCACTTCTGTAACATCGTCCAACTCCGCCCCTGCCTCAGCTCATCTGCTGCTGAAACCCTCATCCAAGCCTTTGTTACCTCTAGACTTGCCGATTCCAACGCACTCCTGGCTGGCCTCCCACATTCTACCCTACGTAAACTTAAGGTCATGCAAAACTCGGCTGCCCGTGTCCTAACTTGCATCAAGTCCCGTTCACCCATCACCCCTGTGCTCGCTGACCTACATTGGCTCCCAGTTAAGCAACACCTCGATTTTAAAATTCTCATCCTTGTTTACAAATCCCTCCATGGCCTCGCCCCTCCCCATCTCTGTATCTTCCTCCAGCCCCACAACCCTACGAGATATCTATGCTCTAATTCTGCCTTCTTGAGCATCCCCGATTATAATCGTTCCACCATAGGTATCCGTGTCTTCAGCTGCCAAGGCCTTAAACTCTAGAACTCCCTCCTGAAACCTGCCCGCCTCTTTATCCCTCTTTCCTCCTTTAAGACGCTCCTTAAAACCTCCCTCTCATCTACCCTAATATCTCCTTATGTGGCTCGGTGTCAAATTTTTCTTACCCTCCTGTAAAGCGTCTTGGGATGTTTTACTACGTTAAAGGCGCTATATAAATACAAGTTGTTGTTGTTATTGATGAGCATAAAATCATACAAACAAAACAATTAATTCTGCTCGCCGTTCTTTTAGGTTCCAGTGTACCATTTGTTGGGCAAGTATATGCTCTGCCAACGTTCCCTGTAAAGGTACATTGTGAGGTTCAGACTAGCCTCTTGGGGATCTCTGTCCATGTGGGGAAGGCCATGGAGAGCACAGCATGTGCCACCCAGCCAATGTGCAGTACCCAACAGGTGTCACCACACCATGCCAAAGCATGGTTGTTCGCAAAGAGGCAGAAAGATCACACCAGTCATTTACGGGTCACTCTAGTGCCCCCTAATGGCCAGCTTCATTGGCAGAAGCCGCGAGGTAATCACCTTCCCATCTGTGTGGCTGCAGAGGATGCGCCAAGCAGGGACACACACCCAAGAGGGGGGAAAAATAGCACAAAAATAACTTGTTTTATTTCCTTGAAACTGCCCAGAGACAGGAAGTTCTTGCATTCCGTGGAACGTTCCCTCCCAGCTGTGGAATGTTCTGACAAACCCGAATCTGAAAGACTTTTACTGCCATTCTAACTCTTGTCACTAAACTGCAAGATGATAAGTGCGGTGTTCAGATTGAGAAAAGTAAAAGGAAGAAAGATCTTGCATTTATATAGCGCCTTTCTCGGCCTCAGGATGTCCCAACGTGCTTCACAGTCAATAAAATACAATTAAAGATGCAGCTCCCCCTGTGGCTCATTCGGTAAATGCACCAAATTGGAACTTGGAACTTGGAGCCAACGACTGCTGGACGGACCACCGCCTAATCCGCTCTGTAATCAATGTTAATGTAGCCCCAAAGCGGTGATGGCAGCAGAAGCAATGCCGCAGAAAAATCAATGCCGGGGCACTCAAAGACCCAGCTAAGAGAGCCCTATACAGCCAGTGCCTCACTGCCAGCCTGGCGACCCTCGCTTACCCCGAGACGCAGAGTGCCCACAGCGCCTGGTCTGCCCTCCAGAGCACCATAACCAGTGCCTGCGAAGAGACGCTCGGTCCCGCAACCAGGAAACACCAGGACTGGTTTGATGAGAATGACCAGGAGATCCAGGAGCCAATAAACCGCAAGCGCAGGGCATTTCTGAACCTAAAGCAACAACCCAACTTAGGAGTGGCAAAGCAGCTCTACAGACGGCTAAAGGCCGAGGTCCAACAAAAAACCCGCTACCTAAAGAATAGACGGTGGGTGGAGAAAGCACAGGAGATTCAGCAGCTGGCCGACAGCCATGACGTGCGAGGATTCTTCACCACAGTTAAGTCCACCTACGGCCCAAGCACCGAAGGCCCAACTCCACTGCTGGCCAAGGACGGGGAGACACTCATTAAGGACACCGAAGCAGTCAGGGCCCGCAGAAAGGAGCACTTCAAAGATCTTCTTAATCGAGACTCTGCCTTTGACATGAGTGTTCTCGACTCCATCCCGCAGCACCACCATCTCAGCAAAATCCCAGCCCTGCACGTGGTAGAAAAGGCCATCCATCAGCTCAACAACAACAAGGCATCAGAGCAGATGGAATCCCCGCTTGGGGCACTAAAGTATGGCGGAGAGGCACTATTGGCTCGAATGCATGACCTCCTCTCTCATCTGGAAGGAGGAGTGCATGCCTGGAGATCTCAGATGCCGTAATCGTGACCATCTTTAAAAAAGGGGACAAGTCTGACTTCAGCAATTACAGAGGAATCTCCCTGTTGTCGGCCACTGGGAAAGTCATCACTGGATTCCTCCTCAACCGTCTTCTCCCTGTGGCTGAAGAGCTCCTCTCAGAGTCACAATGCGGTTTCCGTCCACTATGGGGTACAACGGACATGATCTTCACGGCGTGACAACTGCAAGAGAAATGCAGGGAACAGCATCAACCCTTGTACATGGCCGCCTTTGACCTCGCAAAGGCCTTTGACACTGTTAACCACGAGGGACTATGGAGCATCCTCCTCCGTTTCGCATTCCCAAAAGTTTGTCGCCATTCTCCACCTGCTCCACGACGACATCCAAGCCATGATCCTGACCAATGGATCCACCATAGCCCCAATCCACGTCTGGACCGGAGTCACGCAGGGCTGCATCATCGCGCCAACCCTCTTCTCAATCTTCCTCGCTGCAATGCTCCAGCTCACGCTCAACAAACTCCCCGCTGGAGAAAAACTAAACAGTAGAACCAGTGGGAACCTGTTCAACCTTCGTCGCCTCCAGGCCAGATCCAAGACCGTCCCATCCTCTGTCATCGAACTACAGTATACGGATGACACTTGTGTCTGTGCACAGTCAGAGGCTGAACTCTAAGCCATCATCAACATCTTCACCGAGGCATACAAAAGCATGGGCCTTACACTAAACATTCGTAAGGCAAAGGTCCTCCACCAACCTGACCCCGCCACACAGCACTGCCCCCCCCCCCCCCCCCCGGTCACCAAAATCCACGGGCGCAGCCTTGGACAACGTGGACCACTTTCCAAACCTCGAGAGCCCATTATCAGCAAGGGCAGACATCGACGACAAGGTCCAACACCGCCTCAAGTGCGCCAGTGCAGCCTTCGGTCGCCTGTGGAAGAGAGTGTTTGAAGACCAGGACCTCAAATCTGGCACCAAGCTTATGGTCTACAGGGCAGTAGTGATACCCGCCCTCCTATACGGCTCAGAGACATGGACCATATATAGTAGACACCGCAAAATGCTGGAGAAATACCACCAACTCTGTCTCCGCTCGATCCTGCAAATCCCCTGGAAGGATGGATGCACCAACGTCAGTGTTCTCGATCAGGCCAACATTCCCAACATCGAAGCATTGATCACACTCGACCAGCTCCGTTGGGCGGGCCACATTGTCCATATGCCCGACACAAGACTCCCAAAGCAAGCGCTCTACTTGGAATTCCTACACGGCAAGAGATCCCCAGGTGGGCAGAGGAAACGTTTCAGGAACACCCTCAAAGCCTCCCTGATAAAGTGTAACATCCTCACCAACACTGGGAATCCCTGGCCAAAGACCGCCCTAAGGAGGAAGAGCATCCGGGAGGGCGCTGAGCAGCTCGAGTCTCGTCGCCAAGAGCATGCAGAAAGCAAACGCAGACAGCGGAAGGAGTGTGCAGCAAACCAGACTCCCCACCCACCCTTTCCTTCAATGACTACCTGTCCCACCTGTGACAGAGACTTTAGTTCCTGTATTGGACTGTACAGTCACCTGAGAACTCACTTTTAGAGTGGAAGCAAGTCTTCCTCGATTTCGAGGGACTGCCTATGATGATGATGATGAAATGCATCAGCCATGTGGTACTGAGTCGTAGCGACTCCCTGCTGCTGTCTGTGGTGAGTTAGCTGATTCTGGTTGGGACAGTTATTGAGGTGCTACAATTGGCTGCAGTATCCCTGGGGGGAGGGCCATCGGGAATCACCTCGGGTACTCGCTCCTGATCGCTGTCCAGTAACCTCAGCTGCAAAGTGTGGGTTCGGCCTAGCACTGGGCTTAGGGTTAAGGTGGATGTCAGGCGGGGGGGGTCACGTGCCCGCTTGAGCAAGGACCCGCAGTGTGGTGGGCGCCCAAGGACCTGTATCTCAGCACGACCTTCTGGATAGGAAGCGGGGGGAGGGGGGAAGAGAGAGAAAACGGGGAGTTTGAACTTTGACCTTAGGACAATGCGGTCAACTCCACTGACCGATACCGTTCTGGCATCAATTCCGCAGCATACTCTGTGCTCTCGGGCACCAGAGCGTGCAGGTTTATGCTCCCGGTAAACCTGTTCGGTTGTTAACATTACGCTGTCTTATTTCTTCGGTGTCTTGTCCTCCCCCCTCCTCCTCCTCCCAGCTCGATAACCTGATGCTGATCAACAAGATCAAGGAGCAGCTAATGGCGGAAAAGATCCGGCCGCCACACATGCCCCATTCGTCCATGCAGTCCCAGCAGCCTTTGCTGCTGCCGTCGACCTCGCAGAGCGGCCAATCGCCCTTGTCCATCCTGAAGCCGCAGCAACTGTCCGAGGTCCACGCGCAGGTCCCTCAGCCGGACGTGGCCCTCCATGCCAGACCTGCTACCAGTTCTGTAACAGGTATTTTGAACTGTAAGGACATTTTTTTTTCTCGCACGCTAATTTGACTCTTGTTGAACGTTAATATCTATCTGACCTGTTTCCTCAGGAGGTGAAGCGCTGCTTTGGGACACTTACTAACTGTGGGGATCCGCCTGGTTTCAGTCGTGGTCACCGTAGGCATTTGGCAAAATGGTGGCCAGGAATTTGGCAAATGGTGGCCAGGCATTTGGCAAAATGGTGGCCAGGAATTTGCAAAATGCTGGCCAGGCGCTTTCTTACGGTAATGTAGGAGCAATATTTCTATTTAAACGGGGCCTTTTTCTGTACGTGTATGTGGAAGCTGCGATAACTGGCTCTGCTGACGACATGTTCCTGGTCTACCGGAGATTGACAAAGGGGCGGGAACAGAATGTATCCCAGCTCAGGCAACATCCCACAGCCCTGAAAGCGGCCTTGCAGCACACGATGCAGGAAGGGGTGCCGACTGAAGATGGGGAGGAGGCTGCAATTGGCCCACAGGCCCCGTGACAAGTACCACCGAGATAAGACACAGAGAAATAACTGCAGGTGGAAACACCCAGCAGGTCAGTCAGCATCTGTGGAGAGGGAGAAGCAGATAAGTCAATGTTTCAGGCGAAGGCTATTCACTTGAACAGCTAACTTTTTCTCCTTTCTCCACAGACCTTGACTGACCCGCTGCCGTGGCTTGATTTCTTTCTCGGTACCACTGAGAGAAGCTTTGCTTGCCACGGAACGGTTCCACTCGCAGTTGCCGGCCAAACGGCCATTCTTCACATGTGGACCCTGACCGCGAGTGTCAGCAAAGCTGTTTGATCCCCGGTACCCGTCATCTGAGATCCAGATCTGCACATTTGCAGCAGGAGTTACTGGAAAGAGATCAGGAATGTGAACACTGGCAGATTTTACTCCCTCACCTGCCCAGGGATGCAAAGAACTTGCATTTCTATAGCGCCTTTCATGACCGCAGGACACCCTTTACAGCCAATGAAGTACTTTTCGAGTGCAGTCACTGTTGTAATGTGGGAAATGCGGCAGCCAATTGGCGCACAGCAAGCTCCCACACACAGCAATGTGACAAAGACCAGATAATCTGTTTTAGTGAATGTTGGTTGAGGGATAAATATTGGCCAGGACACTGGGGGACAACTCTTCTTCGAAATAAAGCCAGGGGATCTTTTACGTTCACCTGAGAGAGCAGACACTGCCTCGGTTTAACGTCTCCTCTGAAAGATGGCATGTTTGACAATGCAGCGCTCCCTCAGCACTGCACTGGAGTGTCAGCCTAGATTATGTGCACTAGTCCGTAGGGTGTGACTCGAATCCACCACCTTCTGACTCTTGAGGCGAGAGTGCTACCCACTGAGCCACAACTAGACCAACTATAGCACCTTGATCACCATGCCAAATGAGATCAGACCTGGGACATTGCTGGGCGAATGTGCGCTGCACCAGACACTCCATCCACTAGAGGAGCCACTGCTCCTGTTCCACAGACAGGACCTGCCAACTCTCCCATACCTGGCAGGAGACCCGTAGATTAAATCATGAGCTGCCCCCCCCACCTGAGGCCCATGATTTCAGTGGACTCTGTCACTCTCTGGAGGCAGGCCCATCCCAGCGTTCAGTGACGAAAGCCTTTATTAAAACTATTGGCCTCATCGTTTGAATAGAGGACTTTCATTCTTGCTGTGGAAGCTGGGGTAGCTCGACCTCCACGGCTCTGCCTTGCTTTCTCTGACATTTCACTTCGAGAAATCAAGAAAAGAAAGCAAGGCTTGCATTTATATAGCGCCTTTCATGACCATCGGACATCTCAAAACGCTTTACAGCCAATGAAGTACTTTTGGAGTGTAGTCACTGTTGTAATGTGGGAAAGTCAAATGGAACACAGAGTTTCAATATAAGAACAAAGAACATAAGAAATAGGAGCAGGAGTAGGCCATTTGGCCTCTCAAATCTGCTCCGCCATTCAATAAGATCATGGCTGATCTGATCATGGACTCAGCTCCACTTCCCTGCCTGCTCCCCATAACCCTTTCTGTCTATCTCCGCCTTAAATATATTCAACGACCCAGCCTCCACAGCTCTGGGGCAGAGAATTCCACAGATTTACAACCCTGAGAGAAGAAATTTCTCCTCATCTCAGTTTTAACTGGGCGGCCGCTTATTCTGAGACGATGTCCCCAGTTTTAGTTTCCCCTATGAGTGGAAATATCCTCTCTGCATCCACCTTGTCGAGCCCCCTCATTATCATAACTTTCAATAAGATCACTTCTCATTCTTCTGAACTCCAATGTGTACAGGCCCAACCTACTCAACGTACCTTCATGTCAATCCCCTCATCTCCGGAATCAACCTAGTGAACTTTCTCTGAACAGCCTCCAATGCAAGTATATCCTTCCATAAATACGGATTCCAAAACTGCATGCAGTACACCAGGTGTGGCCTCACCAATACCCTGTACAGTTGTAGCAGGACTTCTCTGCTTTTATACTCTATCCCCCTTGCTTTTATACTCTATCCCCCTTGCAATAAAGGCCAACATTCCACTTGCCTTCCTGATTACTTGCTGTACCTGTATACTAACTTTTTGTGTTTCATGCACAAGGACCCCCAGGTCCCTCTGTACTGCAGCACTTTGCAATTTTTCTCCATGAAAATTATAATTTGCTTTTCTATTATTTCTGCCAAAGTGGATAACCTCACATTTTCCCACATTATATTCCATCTGCCAAATTTTTACCCACTCACTTTGCCTATCTATATCCCTTTGCAGATTTTTTGTGTCCTCCTCACAATTTGCTTTCC
Organism: Pristiophorus japonicus; assembly: GCF_044704955.1. Classification (NCBI taxonomy): domain Eukaryota; kingdom Metazoa; phylum Chordata; class Chondrichthyes; family Pristiophoridae; genus Pristiophorus; species Pristiophorus japonicus. The sequence continues at coordinate 82,988,231 of NC_091994.1, forward strand.
CATCCATCTTTGTATCATCAGCAAATTTGGCTACATTACACTTGGTCCCTTCATCCAAGTCATTGATATATATTGTAAATAGTTGAGGACCCAGCACCGATCCCTGCAGCACACCACTAGTCACTGTTTGCCAACTGGAAAATTATCCATTTATACCGACTCTCTGTTTTCTGTTAGTTAGCCAATCCTCTATCTATGCTAATATATTACCCCCAACCCCGTGAGCTTTTATCTTGTGCAGTAACCTCTTATGTGGCACCTTATCTAATGCTTTCTGGAAATCCAAATACACCACATCCACTTATCCATCCTGCTTGTTACATTCTCAAAGAACTCCACCAAATTTGTCAAACATGATTTCCCTTTCATAAAACCATGCTGACTCTGCTTGATTGAATTATGCTTTTCCAAATGTCCTGCTACTGCTTCCTTAATAATGGACTCCAGCATTTTCCCAATGACAGATGTTCGGCTAACTGGTCTGTAGTTTCCTGCTTTTTGTCTGCCTCCTTTTTTAAATAGGGGCGTTACAATTGCGGTTTTCCAGTCTGCTGGGACCTCCCCAGAATCCAGGGAATTTTTGTAGATTAAAACCAATGCATCCACTATCTCTGCAGCCACTTCTCTTAAGACCCTAGGATGTAAGGCATCAGGTGCAGGGGACTTGTCCGCCTTTAGTCCCATTATTTTACTTAGTACAACTTCATTCGTGATTGTATTAAGTTCCTCCCTACCTATAGCCCCTTGATTATCCACTATTGGGATGTTTTGAATGTCTTCTACCATGAAGACAGAGACAAAATATTTGTCCAACGTCTCTGCTATTTCCTTGTTCTCCATTATTAATTCCCCAGTCTCATCTTCCAGGGGACCAACATTTATTTTAGCCACTCTTTTCCTTTTTATGTACCTGTAAAAACTCTTACCATCTTTTTTTATATTTCGTGCTAGTTTACATGTTCCTGCAGTACCTTATCCTCTACACCAGGTGGCTCTGTTAGTCAAAAGACAAAGTGGAAAATGCTGGTAATACTCAGCAGGTCCGTCATCAGCTGTAAAGAGAACAGATATGTTAACGTTTCGGATTTGGCCCCTGCATCAGACATATCAGACAATTAGACATATCGGACACTGTTGTAGTGCTGGACATCAGCCACCATGTGGCGCTCTGGGACACCCTGCCCAGTGTCTGAATCGGAGATTGTGCAAACATGACACATTCTTTTCTTAATTTTTATACTAACTGGTGGCCATTCTTCATGCACTGTGTTACTAGGCCATACAGATCAGAAGATACCCAGCCTGGCCCCTAGTGTGTGTGCTGAATTAGCCAGTCTCAGCTGGGGCAGTAGTAAGCGGCTCTACAATTGGCCCAGGCACCCCAGGCTCGAGAGGGCAAAGGTCAGCTGCTGTCCAGTGCCCCTGATCACTATTCAGTGGCCCTGCGATTAAGGTGCCTGCATGTGGGCTTTGGGCTCAGCTATGATTTCCTCCACCTGGTCGAATAGCCTGCAGTTCACTGGACTCCCACGTGAATAATAGTCACTTCAGTGAGGGGGCCTGTGGAACTGTACCTCAGCCTATCAACACAGGGCCAGGAATAGACGCACTGGTTTGTCCGACACAAGAGCGATGCCCTGTGCATCACAATGTATATACACGCCCCACCCCACCCAAAATGTTAATGAAAATAAATTCACATAGACTCTAGTAAAATAAGAAACAACTTTATTGCTAACAGAGCTCTGGGAGAAGAGTTGAGATCCCGCGATCTGCGAGCACCTTCTCCCCGAGTGCCTTGTGCCGCGGGGTTATAAGCAGTTTACAGGGGGCGGAATACAATCATTTAAATTCATTTACATACAACCAATCAATCCATATGGCAACGCAATTTATTTACATACAACTTTTTAGTCCTAGTGAAACCTGATAGCATGGCGCGAGTTTGGGGGCCCTTCCTCTGTATCTTCTTTTGTGGTTAGTTATTCTGTTGCAAAGCTTTCTATGAAACAGTGGCCTGCACCTGGCCAGGAGTCACTTGTTGCTGCAGAGTTCATATCAGGGACAGCAGATAGGCTTCTTGGTACAAAGTTCATTTAGTGGAAAGGCAGATAGTTGGCCTACCCCATCATGCTTTGCTATGTCCGAAAATCCACTCCAACAGTTCCTCCTGTTGGTCCTGGAGGATGTTCACGAAATCCAGATGACCACAATGAAGGTGGCTCAGTGCCTACCTTCGAGGCAAGTTACTTCCCTGCCTTGCCTGTAGCTCTAGCCTACTCTTCATAGGTAGTGGTCTGTGCCTGCGTCATCCGCTCCGTCTTCCTCGGCATCTCCGGGTGTTCCCATCAGATGTTCTTTTCCGGTGATCACGCTGGCAAACGGCACTATTCGGGCCATCATGACTTTACAGCAGATATTAAAACATCGGATAATCAAGCAACAAGTAATTATTATTACAACAAGAATAACTACTCCATGCATTAAATAGGACCCCCAGGATCCCCCTAATAGCCAGTCAAGCCAGCGATTTATTCCCCCTTTTTGGGCCTTGTCTGAACTCGTCAAGCTGCTTTCTTATGGCATCAATGGCTTGGGTGATATTGTATGATTCATCTGTAACACGCGTTATACATTTGTCTCCTATTATTGTGCATACTCCCCCCTGTTGGGCTAACTGATAATCTACGGCATAACGGGTCTGCTGCGTATACAATCTTAATTCAGACAGCTCCCGGTTGATGGCATCCAATCCCTTAGATGTGTTGTTCCCCAGAATGGTTAATCCACAAATAAGATAGTTCCTATTTTTGGCACTAATTACCCCGCTGATCCCCCCCCCCCCACAGACAGGGCCCCGAGGAACCCGTGACCGAGTGATGATCCCAGCGTGATAGGCTCCTCCCAATCGGCACAGAACTCCTTGCTGATGGCCCGTGTTACTATCCTTCTCCGAGTATGCCCCCTTTGGGGGCATGGAACAGTGAGTGGTCCTACAGTTCCTACTGTAAAGAGGACCGGGAAGGTCGGTGATGCGGTCTTGAAGGTGCCGTTGAGGAGGAACACGAATCCCTCCTGAGCTCTATAACACTTTACGTCGGTGTTGCTAACACTCGTGAACTGCTTATACCACCAATTGCTCGGTTCCCTTGAATTTGAGCCCGATCCTACCAATTGGTAAGCATCAAACGGGTATGCCCATGTTTCTGAGCTGACATGAGTTCCGTTGCACTGACCGCAGATAACTTGCCTCCCTGCGGTCACGTTCAGGCATCTTTGCTCGTTACAGGTGCAAGTAAACTGGCCTCTATGCACTTGACAGTGCTGACAGGCACACTGCATCTGCACACAGGTGGCGTTCTCGGGGACCAGGGATTATACACACCCCCATCCTTGCCCCGAGAAGCAAAGCGGGTAGCTTGCATTGTCTGAGCATACCGTTTCATCCTTTCCCCGGGACCCCCTGCACACAGGATCTGTGGGATTTATTTATTCCACGCATCTTCCCTGTATACCCCTTCTATATTCGCCTGTTTGTCCCTCACAGGGTGCGTCCGAGGTATCCGCCGTATATAAGTCACAGGGGGTCCATCCAGGGGTGGCCACGAACAGGGCCTCTACTGATTGGGCTGGTGGGTAACACACGGTTCGATTGCCGTGTAAACGTATATGGGTCTTGAAAAACAAGTTATCTTCTAAGCCTATTAGCTTTACAACCGTGACAACATAGAGTAACGCGATTATATACGCTATCTTAGACATGTTTGTTACGCTCAAACAATACAATATTTACATATTAGCAGTAGCCATAATTTGGACTTGCTTGCAGTCGTCACCTGTTCGGGGTGCATAAACAAATATCCTGGTTACATTATCTTGAATCACATGTCTTATGTTTACTCATTAATTTCTTTGTACAATTTCAACTGGGTCCAACGTTTCCATACACTCTTCCCTCTTATGTCCAGACAGGCACAGGTGTCTCCACTGATTATGATCTCATATGGGCCATTCCATTTTGGTGCAAACACTGGTTTTTCAGGTAATGTTTTTACCATGACGCAACGTCCCGCCCTCGGGACGTCAGGGAGCCTTTCAAGCTCTTTCTGAGCGTCTCTCTCTTCCTGATTGTCTCTTACTAATTTATGCATCCCTTTGAGTTGAGTGCTTAGTTCCAAAACATACCGTTTAATTTTGTCTTTTAATGGGCCTACGTCGGCCCCACCTGTTATGATGCTTTCTGGTAATTGCATCGCCCTTCCTGTCATTAGTTCATAAGGGGTTAATCTGGTTTACCGTGGCTCTCAACTTCATTAATATAATAGGTAATACTTCTGTCCATGTTCTTCCTGATGTTTGCATGGCCTTGGCCAGGGCGTTCTTAAGGGTACGGTTCACGCGTTCTACCATTCCAGAACTCTGCGGGTGGTAGGGGATGTGGAATTTTTGTTTGATGCCCATCAGCTGGCCTACTGTTTTTACAATCTTCCCGGTGAAGTGGGTGCCTTGGTCGGAATCTACCTGAAGAGGCACTCCCCATCGGGGAATCACCTGCTCGGTCAATATCCTTGCCACTGTTGAGGCACTCCCCATCGGGGAATCACCGGCTCGGTCAATATCCTTGCCACTGTTGAGGCAGTGCAATCACGTGTGGGGAAAGCTTCCACCCACCGGGTAAATTGATCTATAATCACTAGGCAATATCTTTTTCCATGGGATGGGGCAAAGGACCTGTGAAATCAATTTGTACGTGTTCCCATGACCCCCGTGGACGGGGCTGGTGTCCCATTTTAATTTTAATGGGCCTGCCTGGATTATATTGTGCGCACGTAACGCATCGATGGCAATGTTTGGCAATATCTCTCCCCATCCCCTTTCACCACCAATCTCTGCCAAGACTCCCGGTCATGGCCTCTCGTCCTGAATGGGACAGGCCATGGTGCAACTCCAATAAGGTATTCTGTATGCATTCAGGCGCCATTACCTTGTCGTTTCGTCTCCAAACGTTATCCTTCCCTTGCGTTGCGCCCTGCTTTGTCCACATACCCCTTTCTTCCTCAGAAGTGTCCTGGTGTAGTTTCTCGATACTTATCTGTTCGTCTCGGACCCCAGCGGCACTGACTGAGGCTTCCTCACACTCCTCTTGTTCTAATGCCTCTTGTGCAGATAAGTCCGCAGCTTGATTTCCCTGGTGACTCAGCCAATCTGGACTGGTTCGGTCCGGCTCCCTTTGGTGGGCTTTAATTTTAATGACCGCTACCTGTTTTGGTTTATTACTGGCTGCTAAGAGAGCTTCTATTCTCAGCTGGTGTTTTATGGGATGTCCGCTAGTTGTGATAAAACCCCTCCTCCCCATGATGTCATATAATCGTGTCCTACCCCGAATGCATATCTACTGTCCGTATAGATATTAACGATCTTACCCTCTGATAGTTCCAGTGCCCGGGTGAGGGCTACCAATTCTGCCACCTGAGCTGACGACCCCCCATTAATTCGCCCTGATTCGACTGTCTCTAGATCCTGGTTAACTACAGCCCATCTGGTTCGAGGTAGTCCCTCTACGTATTTTCGCAAGCCGTCCACAAACAAGGTTTGTTCTGCGGTTTGAAGGGGCGTGTCTTTTATGCTATCCTCTTCCACGTCCATATCCACGTCCCCGCAATCGTGGGGCTCTCCCTCTTGCACTATGCCCTCCGCGGGGCTTTCCCCTACTTCTCTAATTATAGTTACTGCTTTGTTGGGTGGCAAGAGGACTGCTTCCCACTTTGCCCGTCTCATATTAGAAACGGTTCTCAGTTTTCCTGTGTTTAACATTTCTGTTTGGTGTGGAGAATGATGTTTCCGGTCATTACCACGGGCTCGCTTATTTTTACTGCCCAAGCTGCGCAGTCTAGTGCAGCTATACATCTGGATAATCCGGTCACCACCGGACCTTCGGCGGTGGAGTAATAGGCTATCAGTCTCCTTTTATCCCCGTGATCTTGGCCGTATAGAACCCATCTTCATTGTTACAGTGGATGTGGAAATCTTTAACCATGTCAGGCAGTCCCAATCCAGGTGCGGAGACTAGTTCTGACTTGAGTTTACTATACGCCTGTTCTTGTTCAGGGCCCCACTCTATAAGGTCTAGGGCCGGTTTTCCTCCCTTTACTAGTCTTTGTATGGGCTCGGCAATCTTTGCAAACTCAGGGATAAAGTTCCGGCTGTAATTAAAGAGACCCAGTACCTTCCTCACCCCCCCTTACCGTTACTGGTCTAGGCATGTCCTTGACAGCCTTTTTCCTATCCGAGGGCATTTCTTTCAACCCCTTTGAAAGGCACTATCCTAGGTCCAGGACTTGGGTTTTCCCTACCTGGGCTTTCTTGGGGTTGACCTTAAGGCCTGCCATCTCCAAAGCTCGTAACACCAGGTTTAGGGTTGCCTAATGTCCCTCCTTGGTTTCTGAAGCTATTAATATGTCTAATAATGTAAAATATTATTTCCTGCCGGTACTTCTATTTGTTTTAGTACATCGCTCATGACTCGGTGGAATATGGCAGGACTATTATGGAACCCTTGTGGTAATCGGGTCCAAGTATATTGTTTATCCTCCACCGTGAAGGCGAATTTCTCTTGTGATTCTGGGTCGAGGGGAAGTGCCCAGAAGCCATTGGCTATGTCCAGGACTGTAAAGATTTTATGTTCAGGGGATAATCCATTAAGGATTGTGGAGGGACTGGCCACTGTCGGGTATAGTTTGGGGGTGACCTTATTAAGGGCAGTGTAGTCAATGGTTAGTCTATAACTCCCATCTGGCTTCCCTACTGGCCATGTTGGGGAGTTAGTGGTGCTAACAGTTTCTCTTAAGATACCTTTTTCCACTAGTCCCTTTACTATTTCTACAACTGCTGTTCTGGCTTCGGGTCTTATAGGGTATTGCCGGTGTGGTTTATGAGATGGTCCAGGGACCTTAATAGGGTCCATGTCCGCCTTTCCGGTATCCAATTTTGTCTGTGCCCAAACCCCGGGCACAGAGGCACAAATGCCGCCATATCCTCCAGTCTCGGTATGCCAGTTGTTTTTTGTGGCTGTTGCTACACCTAAACTTTCCATATGGTGAGCCATCTGTCCCAAATCTCCCTTACTGCCATCTGCCTTTGGCCATGTTAATTTCCCCTTGCCACAATCAATCAGAGCCTGGAATTCCTTCATTACGTCATTCCCCAATATTGTTCCCTCACGATTCTTGCATACATAAAATCTCATGGGTATACATTAAATTATCAATTTCCACCACTTGGGTGGTGCTCAGGTAGACCAGTGTTGGCCGTCCATCTATTCCGTTTATTAAAACCTTTTTGTTGGTTACGGGAAGGGGTAGATTGGTAATGGATATTGAGGCTCCAGTGTCCACTAGCATCTCCCACTGTCGGCCCCCTACTAGTGCAGACACATATGTCCTTCCCTCCTTTTTACTTTGTACAGGGGCCGCCGGGCATCACAGGGTGGCTTTGTACTCCTGCCACTGCTGGTATTCCTGTTCTGACAGGGTCCTTGCCTTATTAGGATAGCCATTTTTACTATAGCAGGTCGCGTCTAACTGTCCCTTTTTGCCGCAATATGTGCATTGTTTTTCCATGCGTTTCCCCTTACATTCTTTGGCAAAGTGACCCACCTTCCCGCAGTTATGGCATGTCCCCTTTTTCTGTCCTCCCCCCGTCCCTGCTGCAAAATCCCTTTCTTGTTTTATCCTTGTTTGGGATTTTTCATCGCCCCCTCCCTGGACGCCACGAGCCCACTCGACCAGTTCATCATAATCCTGGGGTACAATTACTCCCATTTTTATAATGGTCTGGTGTGCAGCGGATAGTCCGTCCTTAAATGCCTGGATAAATGCTCGGTTGCCGCAGCCCGGGTTTCCCTGTCCAGAGCATTCTTGATATACCTGGAATAATCATTCCCCATACTCTGAGGCTCCTTCCCCCTTTTGTTGTTTGGTTGTACTAATTTTACTCCAATTAGTAGGGGCATTACCTAAAGTGTAGTTGGTGGCCCACCCAAACTGTATCCAGCTCTGCCCACAATTTGGTATTCGCACACCGGGGTTGTAATTTGCCCAGGGATGCCATTATCTGCTGTCTCTCGCCGGGGGTAAATGGTTTATAGGTTGCAGTGGGATTCGCTGCAGTTCCTCCCCTGGTGACTGGCGTCGCCGGGAAGGTCTCTAGATCTTCCTGACCCGGGGCTGTTGCCACACCTTGGTAATCTTCGTAAGGGGGCAGTGAGGCTGTTTCTCCCCCCTATTGGGAACGGTTCTGAATCTGTTGTTCTATCGCCAGACATTTCTTTTCCCATTCCCTACATTTTCCTTGTGCCTGACTTAATTGTTTACTTTTCCCTTCCCTTTTCTCTCTAACGTCCTTTACTTGCTCAATTAGTCCTGCTAACTGATGTACTAGTAATACTCCGGCCTTTTTGGTTTTATCTTTCTTTTGTTTTGCCATCCAATTTCGCTGCTGTTCTAATGTCTGGGATACATCCCAGCCGTCCTTCTGCATTTTTTTAATTAAGACTTGTCGATCGGTCATGTAAGAGTTAATTAGGGACCAGGGCGGTCCACATTTTACGTCCGTTTCCTTACCTGCCATTGAAGATGTTTGTTCTATGTTCCTGTATTCCCCTCTAGTTTATGGAATTTCTGAACTTAAATACTCACGGCCACGATTCACCTCGCAGAGACCTCTTGTCTTGCTCACGAAGATTAACATGTTTCCTTACCACCGGAGTCCGGCTCTTGGTTGGAGTGATCAGCTCCCTTCCGCACCGATTTCCATATCACCTTCTATGAACATTGGACTAAAATAATCAACCCCCGCATCACTAATTACTTTCAGTCTGCGTTATACGCCACTACAGTCTGAATTTCTTAACTCTTATCACATACTATCACATACTATCAAGTCATGTCTCTTTCCTCACTTAATCTATTTTATTCGTTTGATACCACTTCACCAGCCAGCTGCTTCCCCCAATATAATTTCTGGGTGGTCAGAAATTGACTACTGTCCCGTTCTACTGGGTCATACGACTATCCAGCTCCGCGGTATCCTGCCGACTACGTCAATTTGTTAATGAAAATACATTCACATAGACTCTAGTAAAGTAAGAGAGACAACTTTATTGCTAACAGAGCTCTGGGAAAAGAGTTGAGATCCCGCGATCTGCGAACACCTTCTCCCCGAGTGCCTTGTGCCGCAGGGTTATAAGCAGTTTACAGGGGGCGGAATACAATCATTTAAATTCATTTACATACAACCAATCAATCCATATGGCAACGCAATTCATTTACATACAACCAATCAATCCATATGGCAACGCAATTTATTTACATACAACTTTTTAGTCCTAGTGAAACCGGATAGCATGGCGCGAGTTTGGGGGCCCTTCCTCTGTATCTTCTTTTGTGGTTAGTTATTCTGTTGCAAAGCTTTCTATGAAACAGTGGCCTGCACCTGGCCAGGAGTCACTTGTTGCTGCAGAGTTCATATCAGGGACAGCAGATAGGCTTCTTGGTACAAAGTTCATTTAGTGGAAAGGCAGATAGTTGGCCTACCCCATCATGCTTTGCTATGTCCGAAAATCCACTCCCACATGAATAATAGTCACTTCAGTGAGGGGGCCTGTGGAACTGTACCTCAGCCTATCAACACAGGGCCAGGAATAGACGCACTGGTTTGTCCGACACAAGAGCGATGCCCTGTGCCCCACCCCATCCAAAAACCAAGTGGTGATCTGGGAGAAACGAAAAACAGATAAAAACCCAGGCCAATGGGGTGGGGGGGGGCGGGGGCGGAATCTGGAAAATTCCTCTCCAACCTTCTTGGCCCTGATTAATGTTATACAGCACTAACCCTTGTACGAGTTTATCTCTGCCTCAGCCAGAAACAGGTCCAGCTCTCGCTTGACGGGATTCAGCGAATCAGAGGCCCTCTATTCTCTGGAATGTGGGTGTCGCTGGTAAGGCCAGCATTTATTGCCCATCCCTAATTGCCCGCAACTAACCCAGTTCTGGTCTTATACACCTTAAAATTGTGACCCTGGTCCTCCCTAACATATTTAGTTGAAACAAACTGTCTACATCAACACAATCTATTCCCTTGCTCACCTTATAAACCTGTCAGCTCACCCCTAAGTCGATGCTTCTCTAAAGTGTAGAGTCTGAACTCTCTTAATAACTAAGATAACTTAAACTGGGAATTAATCTTGTGTCGCTCCTCTGCACCCATTCTAGAGCCTCAATATCATGGGGCTGGAGAGTTGGGTTGAAACAGGGAAAATAAAAATCACAGTTGTTGTAGTGCTTGATGTTTGCCATAGTGTGGCGCTCTACTCATCATCATCATCATAGGCGGTCCCTCGAAACGAGGATGACTTGCTTCCACGCCAAAAAGGGATGAGTTCACAGGTGTTTCAAAGAAGGACCTAATATTCTGGATCCTGAACTACATCCTGAAGGGTGGAAAATGCCTGTGCGCGGATTTTTTTAACGTGTGGTGGCCGTTGCACACCAGCCACCACACGGGCTTGACAGAGCTAGGCCTTGGTCCAGTGGCAAGACGACTGGAGACCTGCTCTGCTGCACGGACCGCGTGCGCACACATATCGCAGTGTGGGCTGGCCCGTGCTGCCCCTGGGCCCTCGCCTCTTCTGGGCCCCGATCACATCCCTCTACGAACTCTTGCCGCTCCTTCACCCCGACCTCGCCGCTCCTGCTGTACCTGCCCGCACTGCAGTCAGCCGTCGCCCTCCTGCAGCAGCACACGCTGCTCCCTGCAGTGGTATGCCACCACAAGCTGCTCCCTCTAATGGCCCCGGCCTGCTGATGGTCTTGCAAGCCGGGACCCTGCCGATTTCGGCGCTCTGCTACACTGCTGCTCAATCACGTCTGCACAAATACAACAGAAGTATTCCAGATTTTAATACAAGGGCAGGGTTCGAAAGGCTGATGATCAGCAGCTATTTACTGTCCCCACAGCTTTCTCCCCTCCTTTCCTATAGCTGGTGAATCCTGCTGGGGTGCTGGGTGCTCTCTGACACCTCACCCACGATTCATGTGCCAACCAACCCTGATTGTGTTTCCACCCGGAATCCACACACATGCACTTTGAGAAGGGAATGGTGTCCTGCTGTCCAGGCTGAGATCAACGAACGCACATGGCGGGGGGGAGGGGGGTGGTGAGATGGGATGGGACCTTCCTGATCTGGAACAGGTCCGGTTAATGTATTTACCAACTGAGCTATGGGGGCTCTCCTGATCGTGTATTCTTATTCCGTGTGAGGGCATCAGGCCCTTCCTGCACCTGGGCTCAGTGACTCCTCCAAGTGTCAGCTCAGTCGGTAAGTGAGAAGGTTGTGGGTTCAAGTCCCACTCCAAAGATTTGAGCACAAAAATCTAGGCTGGCACTCCACTGCAGTGCCGAGGGAGCACTCCACTGTCGGAGATGCCGTCTTTTGGATGAGACGTTAAACCGACGCCCCATCTGCCCTCTCAAGTGGATGTAAAAGATTCCAGGACACTATTTCGAAGAAGAGCAGGGGAGTTATCCCAGGGTATCCTGGCCAATATTTATCCCTCAATCAGCATAACAAAAGACAGATTATCTGGTCATTATCACAGTGTTGTTTATGGGAGCTTGCTGTGTGCATTTGGCTGTCGTGTTTCACACATTACAACAGTGACTACAATCCAAAGGTACTTCATTGGCTGTAAAGCACTTTTGGATGTCCTGAGGTCATGGAAGGCGCTATATAAATGCAGGTCTTTTCTTATTCTCCCTGTTTCCCGCTCCTTGTAACTCAATTGCTCCTCTCTTTCCCTGCTCCCTCTTTTCTCTCTCCTTCCTCCGTCTCTGTCTCTCTTCTTTCGCTTGTAGCTTCTTTTTCTCTATGTTCCATCCTCTCTCCCCCTTCTCTCTCTCTCTGTGCACCTCTTTCTCCCTCGCGCCCCCCCCCCCTCCCCCGGCTCCTGCTCCCTGCTCTCTGTCGCCCGACATGACTAGTTCTGCAATGGCCTTTCCCGTTGAGCTGCTTTTGCACTGGTGCCTGTCCCAGTTCCGGTTCTGGGAGCCCAGGGTCCATGTGCCAGGTAACATTGTTCACAACAACAACTTGCGTTTACATAGCGCCTTGAACGTAGAAAAACCTCGCGAGGTGCTTCACGGGAGCATAATCGGACAAAAATTGACACCGAGCCAAAGAAGGAGATATTAGGACAAGCTTGGTCAAAGAGGCAGGTATTAAGGAGCGTGTTAATGGAAGAGAGAGAAGTAGAGAGGCGGAGAGGTTTGGGAAAGAATTCTAGAGCTTGGGGCCTAGGCAGCTGAAGGCACGGCCGCCGATGGTGGGACGAAGGAAGTGGGGGATGTGCAAGAGGCCCGAGCTGGGGAACGCAGAGAAAGCCAGTTCCTTTAACCTGATGGCAGACTTGTAGACTTGGTTTTGATGGATTTACAATTCTGCTAAGATAGGGGAGCCAGATTTGGCTGGGTGAATGCTGGGATTTGGCTCACAGATACACATAGCCCGAAATCCAAACAGGTGAGCAGACAGAGAGACGGGGTGGAAATGGGACTGAACCCCATAAGACAGCAAGAGATGATGATCCATGTGTTTGATAAACACCGCCTCCCGTTGCATTCTCAGAGCACGTCAGCCACAATTACAGCTTCCAGTTCTACCAAATGGATTAAAAATAAATAAATACTGTTTGTCGAATCTCAGTGAGGCCCTGACATTTCATGAAGTGATCGAGGTTTGTCCTTGCGGTTCATCGTGCTGGTTGAACTGCGTACCTTGCACCTGTTATCTGTCCCATGGGGCTTTTGTCCTTTCGCATCAATGGATTGCAAGGCAGGACTATACACCTGTAACGGAGAAAAAGTAACAAGGCAATCACGGGCATCCAAACTGGCGGACTGTGCTCCCAGTCCCATTGGATAATATTCTTGGGGGCGGAGACGACTCATAAACATGTATTTCTAAGAGTACATTTTCAACTCCTCTTATCCAATAAATGAAATAGGTGGAAAACTACAGGCAGGAAATGTCCAGTTTCCTGATGCGTGCTCCCAGTCTGCACTAGGAGAGCAGTAAAGAAAAAAGACTTGCATTTATATAGCGCCTTTCACGACCACCGAATATCTCAAAGCGCTTTACAGTCAGTGAAGTGCTTTTGGAGTGTAGTCACTGTTGTATTCTGGGAAACGCATCAGCCAACTTGTGCACAGCAAGCACCCACAAACAGTAATGTGATAATGACCAGATAATCTGTTTTTTTGGTGATGTTGATTGAGGGATAAATATTGGCCAGGTCACCGAAGATAACTCCTCCGCTCTTCTTTGACATAGTGCTATGGGATCGTTTACGCCCACCTGAGAGAGCAGACGGGGCCTCGGTTTGTTTCATCCGAAATACGGCACCTCCGACAGTGCAACACTGCACCGGAGTGTCAGCCTAGATTTATATGCTCCAGTCCCTGGAGTGGGACTGTTCACTCTATGTCTAGTAGTAGACTCTGGATGTGCCGACTTAATACTGCTTTTTCACAGGGAACAGCTGAACAGGCCAGGCCAAGCACAGCTCGTAACTATAGCAGCTGAACATTAGAACTGTGCTCCAGATTCTCCACACTCACAGGTGAAACTAAAACTAGGGGCGTAGGCTCAGAATAAGGGGCCGCCCATTTAAACCTGAGATGAGGAGGAATTTCTTCTCCAAGAGGGTTGTAAATCTGTGGAATTCTCTGCCCCAGGGAGCTGTGGAGGCTGGGTCATTGAATATATTTAAGGTGGATATAGACAGATTTTTGAGCGATAAGGGAATAAAGGGTTATGGGGAGCGGGCAGGGAAGTGGAGCTGAGTCCATGATCAGATCAGTCATGGTGGAGCAGGCTCGAGGGGCCGAATGGCCTACTCCTGCTTCTATTTCTTATGCTCTTATGTAACACCTGGGAGATGAGCTCGCTTATCTGTGCGTGCGCATGAATTTCTCATTGACAAGGCAGAGAGTTGCAGAGGCAGTGTCTCTTTAACAGAAGTAGATTTGGGAATCAAACCGAGCTGCTCTGGCAGGCGAGATTCCAGTGTTGGCAAGGTTCTAAGTGCGGGTTTTCTAAAATACCATAGTGTTTGTTTCTTCCCCAGGGCTCAGCTTATCCTCGCCCACTGCCACTTGCGACTCCATCAGTGTGACCACCCCCAGCTTAGCGAGCCAGGGGCGTGCCGAGGTGACCTCTCCCACCCTGATCTCCGGCCTGATCACCCATCACAGCATGGACCCCGCGCACTCCAGCAAGAACGGCCTCGCCAACGTCCTGAAGACCGAGCGAGGGAGGAAGAAGATAAAAGGAGAGAACTGCCTGGGGCCGCCGGTTCTGGTGGTGCCCTATCCCATCCTGGCGTCGGGCAACGAACCCTCCAAGGAAGGGAAAACCTACAGGTTGGAAAATAAGCGGTAGAGTACCAGTTAAAAAAATAAATAAATGGGAGTCCCACCCGAACCCCCCCCCCGCAGAGACTACGGAGCTCACGACCGGGAGCAGTGAGGCTGGGGTGCGGAGCTCACTCAGAGCGGCCACACCAGCAGATCATTGCCCAGGATGTAGGTCCTGGGACCAAGGGCAGAGAGCGGGAGTAAGGTCAGAGGTCATCAAACTTCGTCTGTGACCGCCAAAGGTGCAAAAACTATGTGTCGGCCGGTAATGGGTTTAGAGCCAAGGCCTGCTCAAAGGTTTGCAAGTTTTAAAACCATTTTAATGTGTCTCTTTCAACATGGTTGTCCAGAAACTGGCTGCTTTCCCAGATGGGTTGCTCAGATGCAACTCTTTCCCATGGAAGCAATGGGGCTGCAACAGCATGAGAGACCAGCTTGTCCGACACACAGCGAGATGCGTTTTTTTCCCGCTATCTGGCATTTCAATTGACAACTAATAGGATTCATAGAATCAGACGACACAGAAGGAGGCCATTGGCCCACCACGACTGTGCCGGCTCCATGAAAGAGCTACCAATAGAGTCGCACTGCCCCGCTCTTTCCCCATTGCCCTGCACATTTTTCCTTTTCAAATATATATCCAATTCTCTTTTGAAAGTTGCTATTGAATCTGCTTCCCCCGCCCTTCCAGGCAGCGCATTCCAGATCCTGACAACTCGCTGTGTTTAAAAAAAATCTTCTCCCCCTGGTTCTTTTGACAATTATATCTGTGCCCTCTGGTTACTGAGCCTCCTACCTGTGGAAACAGCCTCTCCTCATTTACCCTCCATCAGAGTTGCAGAGGTGTGTTAGAATGCTACAGTGGTGGACAGGCAGCCAGTCACAGCACGAAATAAACACGTGGCTACCTGTAGAATCAGCTCGTCCTCCGACAACCAAACTCCCTGCTCCAGGGGGGACATTCCAGAACAGAGCCCCGCCACTGGCCTCAGCATTGCAGAATGGAGGCCACCATTCTGGAGTGGGGCTTTCCATTCACGAACAGAGTTTCCTATTCTGGCACGGAGCTCATTTTAGAACAAGGTCCCCCCCCCCCACCATTCAAGAGTGAAGCTTGCCATTCTAGAACAGCTCACCATTGTAGAGCATCGCTCCCCATTCCAAAAGTGAGCCCACTTTTCTAGAACAAAAAGTTCTTCCTTCTGGAGTAAAACCTTTCATTCCAGAACAGGACTTACTATTCCGATACAGCTCGCCACTCCAGAACTGAGCTGCCCTGTTCTAGAGCTCTCACCACTCTAGAAGAGAACTTCTATTGTTGGTACCGTGCAATGTTTCCCAGTTAGCCAAGAGACGACCTTTGACCTATGGCTTCTACTTGCCCTACTACGGAAAGAGCATAGTAGGGCCTTGGGCATCTGTTGCTCTGTGGTGCCTCACTCATGGTCTTTCTTTGTACCAGCCCAGAGACTGAACCTCAGCATCCTGTTCCACTGCGGAAGGTATCGGAGCTCGGCCTGATCCTGGTACAGTGTACACAGATGCCTACTTTTCAGAAGCGGTCACTTAGTTAAGAGTCAGGAGCTGGAAGCTTGGCTGATTTTGTTCTCAATAGCCTATGGGCACTGAGGCCAATTGTAGCTTCTTCAGGCAGACCAGGGGTCAAACCTGAGCCTTTTCTTGTTTATATGTGTCAATCCATATATATGTCTCCAGTTGTCCAGGACCCAGAGCACCACTTGTATTGTCTGCACCGACGGTGAAGTCAGTGCCTAGTTTGGCAGCTCGATGAGACTTTGCTGCCATTCTCTCCCTCTGCAATAACAATAGAGTTGGCCTCAGCACCCCTGGGCTAGGGAGGTTCGAAATCAGCCAGGATTTGTGCCCCTGATCATTATGCAGTGACTGCTGCTGGAAAGGGTACACGGGTAGATGTGAGGACAGGATCAAGCATTATTGTGATGGTCCATCTGGTTGAGCAGCCCGCTACTACGCACTGTCTAGATGCAAGTGCGAAGGAAGGCTGTTTGGGTGAGGCACCGGAGGGCGACTGGCATTTGTGGAACCCGTCGCCGAAACTCGAGTCAGCGCCCGCAAGAGAGTAGAGTCTAGGAAGCTCGTTGGGATATTTTGGCTTGCAAGAACGTTTTCCGACTGAATCCTGTTTCTGCCTCTTCCCCCCCACCCAGGTGTAAGATCTGCCCTCTGACCTTCTTCTCCAAGTCCGAAATGCAAATTCATTCGAAGTCCCACACGGAAGCGAAACCTCACAAGTGCCCGCACTGCTCCAAATCCTTTGCCAATGCTTCGTACCTGGCTCAGCATCTACGCATCCACTTAGGAGTCAAACCCTATCACTGCTCCTACTGCGAGAAATCCTTTCGCCAGCTCTCTCACTTGCAGCAGCACACAAGGTGGGGATTGTGAGTCTGTCTTGAGGAATTTGTCAGCATGGCTACATGTGGATTTCTTGTATGTTCCCCGACCTCCTTTAATCCGTTGCCCGTGCCTACCTCTGAACTGCCGGCTGTGATCATTCCCCCTTGTTCGGAATGGGGGAGCTGGGGCGGGCGAGGCGGCAATAGTCTCAACTCCAGATTTCACGTCTATTATTAATAGATGGTCCAAGTTAGTCTGCAGGCTAAACGGCTCTGTGCGAAGGGTGGGAGATGTGGGGGTTGGTTATTTGGAAGTCAGTTTATCCCAGCTTCCTTGGGACCCAATTAATGCCGAACTATGGATCCTATCGTTTTTTTCTCTCTTCCTGTGTGGAAATCCCTGGTCTCCACCTGGCAGCTATCTACAGCAGGATGGTTGAAATCAGGAGCTCAGTGTGTGGGGAATCGCAGAAGCAGACTTGCACTCGCATAGTTGAGCACTGTTGAAAGCAAGACATGGATTGAGTGTGGGCCCCTCCGCAGACAGTGCACGGCACTGGTCTCTTATCAATGGCATAATACGCAGCACAGATATTCCTACAAAAACACCTGAATTGTACTTTTTCTAATGCAGGATCCACACCGGGGACAGACCGTACAAATGTGCACATCCAGGTTGTGAGAAAGCTTTTACACAGTTATCGAACCTGCAGGTCAGTGAACAAGTGCATGCCCATTTTAGAGGCTGCTGGCGGACCGCCATCTCACTTGAAGTTTAATTGTTATATGGTACGGAATGTCAGAACTCTACTCCACTTGTCTGCTGGAGCAATTGATAAATGGATCATCTGTCAAAACAGAGCGGGTTTGGGGTGAGTTCACTGAACTCAGTTCAAGGGGCAATGGGAATACGACAGTTGGTTTCATCGCCCCTTCTGGGTTGGAGAGAAAAGTAACCCAGGGTAGGAGAAGGTGTGATGAGTCAACGCAGGGAGGAGGGAGAGTCTGCAAGGGTTTCCATTTGAAGTTTAGGAAGAATAAGAAGGGACTGTTGAGCAGATTGGGCCTATACTCGTTGGAGTTTAGAAGAATGAGAGGTGATCTTATTGAAACATATAAGATATTGAGGGGGCTCGACAAGGTAGATGTTTCCAGTCGTGGGGGAATCTAGAACTAGGGGGCACAGTTTAAGAATAAGGGGTCGCCGATTTAGAACTGAGATGAGGAGGAATTTCTTCTCTTAGAGGGTTGAAAATCTGTGGAATTTTCTGTCCCAGAGAGCTAAGGAGGCCGAGTCATTTAATATATTTAAGGTGGAGATAGACAGATTTTTGAATGATATGGGAGTGAAGGGTTATGGAGAGAGGGCAGGGAAGTGGAGTTGAGGCTAGGATCAGATCAGCCATGATCTTATTTAATGGCGGAGCAGGCCCGAGGGGCCAAATGGCCTACTTCTGCTCCTATTTCTTATGTAAGAGCAATAATCATAATATCAATAGAATAGAGAGAGAAGAGAACTGTGGTAATGTAAAGCAGGGGTTAGAGATGAGAGAACGATCACTTATCAGAAAAGCTTCTTCCATCTGTTTCCAGGACCTGAAAACTGTAGAACTCCTCTGTCTTCCATTCCTGCTGCAGTCTGCAGGCATTGAAAACCCAAGCTGGCCCAATCCCGACCTCAACTCCTTGCTTTTCCTCAACTTCTCTCCTACTCGCTGAATCTCGCTGGTGTCCTGGCTGGAGAGTCTAGAACCAGGAGGGCATAGTCTCAGGGTAAGGGGTCGCCCATTTAAGGCTGAGATGAGGAGAAGTTTCTTCACTCAGAGGGTTGTGAATCTTTGGAATTCTCTACCCCAAAGGGCTGTGGATGCTGAGTCGTTGAGTATATTCAAGGCTGAGATCGCTAGATTTTTGGACTCTAGGGGAATCAAGGGATTATGGGGATCGGGCGGGCAAATAGAGTTGAGGTTGAAGATCAGCCATGATCTTATTGAATGGCGGAGCAGGCTGGAGGAGCCCTAGGGCCTACTCATGCTCCTAATTCTTATCTTCTTCGGTTCCTATGGGCCTTACCCCCGGCTTCATAATAATAAACTCGACTCTGGTTAAATAGAAATCCCAGGAACGAGGCTTCATGCTGAGGCCAGGTGCTTCTCCACACGGGGGGGGGGGGAGGTGAAATATAGGCAGTAAGTCACCATAGACCGATTATACCATATACCATGACATTAGCAGATGTCCTCCTGCCCTCTGACCTGATGAACTATGAGTAGCGCAGAGGGTGAAAGACCACAAAAGAAGGATGAAGGGGAAGGAAAGGTGTGCACCAAAGGAAGGGCCTAAATGTACCCAGAGGAAGCAAGGTCATATACCCTGGTACTGGCCTCACTAAGATCTGAGGTCCATCTGTTTCATTTGTGTGAAGTGTTAAGCAGGTAGGCACAGCAACAGAGTGACTCATTCTCTGGCCTAGCCAAAGGAATGAAATTCTTCCAGGAAGATTAACAAGTATTGGTGAGACCACACCTGGAATACTGCGTGCAGTTTTGGTTTCCATATTTAAGAAAGAATATACTTGCTTTGGAGGCAGTTCAGAGAAGGTTCACTAGGTTGATTCCAGAGATGAGAGGGTTGACTTATGAGGAAAGGTTGAGGAGGTTGGGCCTCTACTCATTGGGATTCAGAAGAATGAGAGGTGATCTTATCGAAACGTATAAGATTATGAGGGGGCTTGACAAGGTGGATGCAGAGAGGATGTTTCCGATGATAGGGGAAACTGAAACTAGAGGGCATGATCTTAGAATAAGGGGCCGCCCATTTAAAGAGGAGGAATTTCTTCTCTCAGAGAGTTGTAAATCTGTGGAATTCGCTGCCTCAGGGAGTCATGGAAGCTGGGACATTGAATAAATTTAAGACAGAAATAGACAGTTTCTTAACCAATAAGGGATTAAGAGGTTATGGGGAGTGGGCAGGGAAGTGGACCTGAGTCCATGATCGGATCAGCCATGATCGTATTAAATGGCGGAGCAGGCTCGAGGGACCAAATGGCCTACCCCTGCTCCTATTTCTAATGTTCTTATGTTAAGTGAGACTTCGGATCGGAAGAAATATTTTCCTCCACAGCAGAACAGATGTGGGATGTACTCTGAGCCAAAGCACTTCGGGCAGAGTCTGTTAATTCTGACGTAAAGAAGCTTGATGAATATCTAGTTGGGTATGGCGATTGTGGGGTTTGGTAAGGACAGAGACAGTTACAGTGGTTCCAGTACTGATGGGGAGAGGAGAGAGACTGCTGTCTGTGGCACTGCCAGGCCAGATGTGAGAATATTCTGAAGTTATTCCTTATCAACCTTGAGGATTGTGGAGTATTTATATACAGAAGTAAAAACAAAAATATTGGAGACACATAAAAAGGTCAGTCAGCATCTGAAAGAGAAAAGACTGATTAATGTTTCAGGCAGGACTCAATCATCAGAACTTTCCCTTAGGAAATGAGACAGGTTGAGTAGAAACTATGATCTGTGGGTGGAGAATCGGTCTTTTCTCAGTTGTCAGCTTGGCTCAGTTGGTAGAACTCTCACCTCCTGAGTCAACTGAATTCAAGGCACACACCAGAACATCAGTGCATAGTGTAGGAGGACATTTCAGTGCACTGCTGTGGAAGTGCTGCGTGAGACGTTGAGGGAGATTTTCCCGCGTCTGAACCTTGGATCGCCTGGGCGCAGTGAATAGCGGAGAGTCGGGCGGATCAGAGCGCACGTCCCTGAAGAAACCTGCCAGTAAACTTGAGGTCATCCAAAACTTGGCTGCCTGTGTCCTAACTCACACCAAGTCCCGTTCTCCCATCACCTTTGTGCTCGCTGACCTACATTGGCTCCCGGTTAAGCAACGCCTTGATTTCAAAATACTCATCTTTGTTTGCAAATCCCTCCATGGCCTCGCCCCTCCCTATCTCTGTAATCTCCTCCAGCTCCACAACCCCCCCGTGAAGTCTGTGTTCCTCAAATTCTGCCCTCTTGAGCATCCCTGATTATAATCGCTCAACCATTGGTGGACGTGCCTTCAGCTGCCTGGGCCCCAAGCTCTGGAACTCCCTCTCTAAACCTCTCTGCCTCTCTACCTCTCTTTCCTCCTTTAAGACGCTCCTTAAAACCCAGCTCTTTGACCAAGCATCTGCCATAATTTCTTTTTATGTGGCTCGGTGTCAAATTTATTTGTTTTGTCTTATAACATTGCTGTGAAGAGCCTTGGGATGTTTTACTACGTTATAGGCGCTATATAAATACACGTTGTTGTTGATTTTACAATATTTGTTGAGCCCAGAAAATCCAGTGCACCTGGACGCAGACCCAGAAAAATCTTCCCCCATTGAACCAAAGCCCAGTCTGCCCATCCGGTCAGGTCGACTTAGGAGGTCCCAAGGATCTTTTTTGAAGACGAGAAGGGCGTTCTCCCAGTGTCCAGATCAACACACCTCCCTCAACCAACACCACCAAGACATGCTCATTCACTTCATTTGCTTTTTTGTGGCACCTTGGTGTTCTCAAATTGGCTGCAATGTTTGGCCAACAAAGGTAACGACACTTCAAAATTAACTCGTTGGCAGTGAAGCAGTTTGGTTCGCCCTGAGGACGTGAAATGTAAGTTCTTTCTTTTATTGTTCCTATTGTTTTTTTCAGTCACATCAACGACAGCACAACAAAGACAAGCCGTACAAATGTCCGAACTGCTACAGAGCGTACTCAGACTCTGCCTCGTTGCAGATCCATCTCTCCACACACACGGTTAAACACACTAAAGCCTACTGCTGCAGCATGTGTGGACGAGCCTACACCTCAGTACGTATCAGCAACTCTCTTCCCAATGAAATCAGCCCCAAAAGTTAGAGGAGTTCTCTTTTGAAAATATATAAATATTTTCTAATTTTTCTCCTAAAAGCGCTGACTCATGCTGGGTATGGGGCATTGAATCATGGGTAATGGGCATTGACTCATGGCTATGGGTAATTGACTCATGGGTATGGGGTATTGATTCATGGGTATGAGTAATTGACTCGTGGGTATGGGGCATTGGCTCATGGTCATTGACATGGCTATGGGACATTGGCTCATGGGTATGGGCATTGACTAGTGCTGGGTATGGGGCATTGACATGGGTATGGGGCATTGACTAATGCTGGGTATGGGACATTGGCCATTGGGAATGGGGCAATGACTCATGGGTATGGGGCGTTGACCGGTGCTGGGTATGGGGCATTAACTCATGGGTATGGGGCAATGACGCATGGGTATGGTACAATGACGCTTGGGTATGGGGCAATGATGCATGAGTATGGGGCAATGACGCATGGGTATGGGGCATTGACTCGGGTATGGGACAATGACACATGGGTATGGGGCAATGTCGCATAGGTATGGGGCATTAACTTATGGATATGGGGCATTGACATGGATATGGGGCATTGACTCATGGGTATGGGGCATTGACTAGTGCTGAGTATGAGGCATTGACTATTGCTGGATATGGGGCATTGACTCATAGATATGGGACATTGACTAGTGCTGGGTATGGGGCATTGACTAGTGCTGTGTACGGGGCATTGACATATAGGTATGGGGCATTGACTCATGGGTATGGGGCATTGACTAGTGTTAGGTATGGGGCAATGACTCAAGGGTATGCGGTAATGACTCATGGGTATGGGGCATTGGCCTTTGATTATGGGGCATTGGCTCATGGGTATGGGGCATTGGCTCATGGGTATGGGGCAATGACTCATGGGTATGGGGCATTGACTAGTGCTGGATATGAGGCAATGACTCATGGGTATGGGGTAATGACTCATGGGTATGGGGTATTGGCTCATGGGTATGGGGCATTGACTAGTGCTGGGAATGGGGCAATGACTCATGGGTAGGGGGTAATGACTCATGGGTATGGGGCATTGGCTCATAGGTATGGGGCAATGACTCATGGGTATGGGGCATTGACTAGTGCTGGATATGGGGCAATGACTCATGGGTATGGGGCAATGACTCATGGGTATGGGGCATTGACTAGTGCTGGGTATGGGGCATTGACTCATGGGTATGGGGCATTGACTAGTGCTGGGTATGGGGCATTGACATGGGTATGGGGCATTGGCTCATGCTGGAGTACGGTTCCATGGGTGATAGACACACTGTAGTACCTTGCCCAAGGGAACATTATTCACACATGAGCCTAGACAGTGGCTGTTACTGGGTTATCCTAGTTTGGGGGCATTCAAGCCAAGCTCAATCCTCTCATTACCCAAAGTCCACGCACGTGCGCTTTATAGAAGGAGCCACTGGATCTTGGAGTGGAAACTTGGAATTGTGTTTTTTCCCCACTCTCTAGTCCAGCTGCTGCTGTGAAACGTTGCTGTGGTACTGTTAATCCAGCACAGAGCAGATCACAACCTGTGGTCTTGTGCTGACTACTTCTCAGACTGCTCCATGTTTTGTATTGACATCTCCATGCTCTGGCTGCTTGATTGCAATCACACAATGATGGGAGAGTTGGGGAAACAGAGAGACCACCTCCAGATTTCCCCTCCTTCAGAGAGATTCCCCAACTTCTGCTTGTGGCAACCGAGATTGAGAATTTAACGTTTTTTGGCATCGCTTGGCATGGTTGGCATTTACTTGATCCGTCGATATGGCATATGGAGGGTAGGGGGTCATCATCATCATAGGCAGTCCCTCGAAATCGAGGAAGACTTGCTTACACTCCAAAAATGAGTCCTTAGGTGACTGAACAGTCCAATATGAGAATTACAGTCTCTGTCACAGGTGGGACAGTGGTTGAAGGAAAGGGTGGGTGGGACTGGTTTGCCGCACGCTCTTTCCGCTGCCTGCGCTTGGTTTCTGCATGCTCTCGGTGATGAGACTCAAGGTGCTCAGTGCCCTCCCGGATACTCTTCCTCCACTTTGTGCGTTCTTGGGCCAGGGACTCCCAGGTGTCGGTGGGGCTGTTGTATTTTATCAAGGAGGCTTTGAGGGTGTCATTGAAACATTTCCTCTGCCCACATGGGGCTCGCTTGCCGTGTAGGAGTTCCGAGTAGAGCTTTGGGAGTCTTGTGTCGGGCATGCGAACAATGTGGCCCGCCCAACGGAGCTGGTCGATTGTGGTCAGTGCTTCAATGCTGGGGATGTTGGGGGGTGGGGGTGGTTACCTGAGTAACTAGCATGCGTTTCAAGAAGGCTGGTTATAATTGAACCTCGCAACTGCGTTCGCTGATTGCGTTGCGCGAGGAAGACCGTGCTGAAATTGTTGACCTTTCTACCCGTTACAGGAGACATACCTCATCAAGCACATGGCAAAGCACACGGCAGTAGAGCATGCAATCGACACCCACTCCCCTCAGAGGACGGAATCCCCGAGTTGTCCTGTTCGGATTTCCCTCATTTAATCAGGCCCGCTCCCCACCGCCGGCCGTGTCGGAAACTGCAGCAAGTGGGCGCCCTGGGGGCAAAGGTCAGACGCATTCTGCGAATGAATAAGGAGCTTTTCCTTTCTCGGTATTTATTCAGTCTCTGAGAAGAGACCCCAAACACATCGGTAACATTAGCACCCAAGTTGTTAATGAGTGCAGAGACTCCCCAAAGACTACGACAATGCACTTTGAGCCCGAGTGTCGTCCGTTGCTGAGGAGGCGCGCGCTTCCCTCCCTCGGACAAACAGCTTCCGTTGCTGGGCAACGGCACTGGAAGCAACGACCGAACCTACAGACTGCTAACTCCCTCAAGTAAGGGCCTGGATCCGTACTATCTGAGACTTCATAAGCTGTGTCTGAAAGCACCACTTTTATTAACATTTAATATGTCTTACTATTACACAGGAAGACTAAGGAGGAAAAAGGATACAAGAATCGACTAGATATAGAATTATTAAACAGTATTTCATTTTGTTGTTCTGTGATAGTGCGACAATTCTAGTTTTCAGTTATCAATTATTAGCTAATATGAATTATTATACTAAATGTATGGTCAATTTTCATGTGTTCAATTGACGTCTTTGCCCTACCTTTTACAGGCTCTATATGCAGGCCCAGTCACAAATCATTTTTAATATGTATCCTTACCAGTTCAATACAAAATGGCCATGCCCACCCTCAGAACATGTCTAAGGTGATATAGACTGCTTTAATGGCAACTAAACTGCCTCTGCGCGCTTGAGACAAGTTGCCATGAATAGCAGGAAAAGAATTTGAGCGCGACTTTCGCTGCGGCATAAAAGTTTCGCTGCGGCATAAAAGTGCCCCTGCGGCAAACCTACTCTGCCAAGATAAAGGACCTAGACCAATTTTTTGCTCCAGTCAATGGCGTTACTCTGCTCAAAGGCTGCAGGAAATCCCGGGGAAATGAATCTGAGGCGCGGTGAAATCAAACGGACTCTGATTTCAGGCAGACGCGCCTGCAGTGCTCAAAAGTTGTCAGCGTCCCGCGGGCGGTGATCAAATCTGGCCTCACGGGACTGACTACCTTTTTTTAAAAACAGACATTTATTTATACGTCCTGTCATCTTGCGGCCATGCCACTTGTGCGTCCGATTTGCGAGTCTTTCTCTGTTGGAGTTAAGTCAATTCATCAGCTGCGTCTAACGTGGGTTGAGTCTTGAAGGGGTCATTCCAAAAATGTCTAGCAAACCTTTTTGTTTCCAAACGTACGATGTAAATGATACTGAAATGTCCGTCAAGTTTTTGTGACAAAGGTGCTTCACACGCCTGGAAACAAAGAGGTTTGTCAAATACTCTGTCATGAAGTTAGTCCCTTTTAATTTGGCTGGGAGATATACATTGAGATGAGTTACAGACTGGCATTAAGTTAAGGGGTTCAGATGGTTTATATACAGAATGGATATATAATAGTGAGTTATAGGCCGGAATTTAATCAAGGGGCTAAAGCAGTTAATAATAGACTAATGAAAACACAGGAGTGAGTTAAGACTGGAATCCAATCAAGGTTTCCAGATGACTTATTTCAGCCTATATTGTAGATGTGTTTACTGATGAATCATATATAAACTAATGGAAACCTGGGAGTGAGTTAAAGAATGGAATCTAATCGAGGTTATATCGTAGGTCAGAAAACTGGAGCATCATCTGAACCCTGAGCTTAAACACTATTCTTTCACCTCTGGAGCCCAGACTGATGGGGTGAAAGTGTCCAATGTCTCTGAGCTGGAAGGGCCGGCTACACGAATTGAGTTTGGGCCGTCCCAATCCATTTTCTAGTTAGCAATTCAGCACGGAACTGGCAGTCTTACTCAAGAGAGGCCACAAAGGTGTTTGGTGCGGAACGAGGGAAAATGCCACAGTGGTGCAATAGGAGGTGCTCTTCTAGGGTTGGGGCTGGGACATGTTGGGCCGGAGTCAGTGGCCCTTTATTCGGCATCTAGCTGTGCTGTCCTTAATCTGGGAGCATTTGATGGTGACGATGGATGATAGATGGAGATGGAAAGAAGTACTGGTGGTTGTGGACTCCAGCAGACAGAGGCTCAGCAGCATGCGGATGCATAATAGTTGGTCTATAATGAATGATATAGCGCAGCACAGGACCCTGCATTCTTTGGGTTAGCTGAACAACTCTTAAACATTCAACGTTCAATTCTGCTGCTCCTGGTATTTCATATCTCTTGTTTTTTTAATTATGATTCATATGCTACGTACACTTTTCATACTGTTATTTCAAAGCGATTTATACGATAAGAGTCAATGATAGTAATCTTTTCTTTAATTTTTTTATATATTATATATATTATATATATATAAATATGTATAATTCAGTTATGCCCAAGGGAGTGTCCCTCTCAGCCTGCAGATATAGAGTAGACATGGCCTTCACTGTCACTAATCTGATGTTCTTGTGGAACAGTATCTATGTTAAAATGTTTGTGGATTTGTAAAATAAATTGTTTAAGGTTAGTTTCACGTAAGGGTCCCTACCTGGGCAGATTAGTACACTGGCCTTTCACCTCTGGGACCTGGGTTTGAAAGCAGGCCAGACTGTTGGGTGGAAATTCTCCTCTGGATTGGTTGGATGTGAGGTTGCTGTGCGACAAGAACTTCTCACAGTCGCAGTGTGGTTCCATTAACCCACAACGCCAGACGGACCATAATTCAGCACTAAATTAGCAATCTCATTCAGGGCGAAGCAGAAAAATGTCATAGTGGCCCCTCACCTGAGGCCAAGGCTTCAGGAATTACTTCCTCTGGCCATGATGTGTCAGCAACCGAGCAGGAAGGTTCCCGCTAATTGCTATCCCTAACAAAATCACAGCAACGTTTGAAAAGGAAGTGTTTACGATTGTTCTGGAAATAATGATCAGAGAGAATCTTTCCGCCATGTTTACGACGTCACTAATACTGTACACGACGACCAGAGGAAATCGTTTTGCCGCCTTTGCAGTGTCATTAACACATAGGAACCACAGATGTCCTCTGCCCGCTATACATTAGCAACAGGGTAAATGCAACGGGAATGCTTCTTCCAGTTGCATTTGTGATGTTGCTAACATATAGTGACCAGAGGGCATTGCTCCCCATTGCAGGGGACAGAGTCAAAAGGAGATTTGCTCTGCAGCTGGCTCTGCTGTGCATGGCCTGAGAGCGCTTGATGCCAACAATGATTTGGAAAAAGTTTAAAAAATGTAGCCAGGAAAAATGTTTTGAATTATTTCCACATTTCAGGGACAAGGAGGCACATTGCTGAATAGGGGTGTTTGCATCATGTCTAGAGACCAGATACAATTCTGGTTTAGGGAGGATTGAGGGAGGGAAGGGTTGAAGCTTTACCATTGGTGCTTAAGCTGCTCCCCAATAGGACCAGTGTAGGAAATATTAAAATGACTCCTAGGGGCCCAGTTTTGTACTCACACTATCCCATAGACTATATGTATCATCTAGTGACAAAAGTGCCGTGTTTGATGGTTACTGTAGATTCCAGTACCGTAGAGAAAGTGCTGGAGGAATATTTTATCTGCACGGGACCAGGGCAGGGTTCTCCTTCTCCACCTTTACACTTTTTGTAACTTCTTCCAACCTCCCCCCCCCCCCACCTCTCCATCTCTCCCTGTTCTGAAGTTGCTGACTCTTGCTAGGATACATCTTCAGTACCTCACCCAGATGACCACTCTTTACGTGTCAGCCCAGGCAGACAGTCTGCCAGTCTGCTATATGAGCATGGGTGGGAGGAGTGGGGCATCGGAGCCCAGCCCAGTTCTCAGCTGGCTTCCACACGCACACTTTCCAGCAAGGGTCTTTGGGTAGTAATCAGCAGTGGGAACTCGCAATGGTTTCCTTCCCTCTCCTCAGCCCAGGGGCACTGAGGCCAGGTCTAGCAAACACTTCTGTTATACTGAAAACTGCTCATACGAAATGAAAACCAGGGACCATTTTCTAATGCTCAGTGCATAAGAGGCAGTGGGTTCAATTACCTGGATGCCGCCAGCCATGAAAATGAATCTATCTGTATACTGACTGAATTACTATACCTTTAAAAGCATGTGTTTCAGTTCAGATACAGGAAACTGCCTTTGGATTGTTATTCATCAGTTTCAAGTCAGATCCTGTGGAGAAATATTCAAAACTGAGACGGATAGGTTTTTGTTGGACAAGGGTATTAAGGGTTACGGAACCAAGGCAAGTAGATGGTTTTAAGATACAGATCTGCCATGATCTCATTGAATAGCGGGAACGGGCTCGAGGGGCTGAATAGCCTACTCCCGCTCCTATGTTCCTGAGACAATAGAGCACTTTTGACAGATTGGGGAGTCATTGCTTCAGTGAGTCTGTCTTTGCATCAGAGTCGAGGTGTTTGAAGCTGGGCTGAACCTTCTGTGACCTCCAGCATCAGTTATCTCACGGCAGATGAGATTTCCGTTTGATGGGGCTTTGCTAACATTCGTAACCATGATGAAGCTTGCGAGGTTTATGCGAAACCCAGAGATAGGATTCCTGCATCAGACTCAATGGCAGGTAGTTGTCACTGCGTATAGTACAACCATCTGCTTTACCATTCATATGCATGCCATTCTACAGCCTGAAAATGACAGATAGTCTAGGACTTAACCATGTGCTGATTTTATGATTATAGGATCTGGAACAGTATTAGATTTGTGTATATGACTTTATAGGTGCCAGGTAGAGAAGGGGATTAATAGAGGTATGGAGGTGTGTAAGCAGGGTGAAGTCTGTCCTCTTAGTTTAATAATAATGGGTTTTGGAGAAGCGGTGTTGAAGAACCCAAACACTACATTCCTGTCCCTGCCCAGCCTCCATACATTCGAACTTTCCAGCAGCAGTTGTCAGCTAGTGATCAGGAGCCCAGGCTGATTCGAGTCCCTCTATCTCAGGGGCATCAGCAATGTTACAGGGCAGAAAGGTCCCACATTGAGTCTGTGCTGAGTTAGCTGATCACAATGCTGGGGGGGTCACCACAATTGCCTTCCATATTCTGAGGCTAGAGAAGGACAAAAGCAACCAGAGTTCCAGCTCCTAACGTGAGGCCAGGATCAGGCTGGTCTATGTTGGCCAGCACGGTCATACAACCTGAACCTTCATAGTTGTGGTTCACACATGAAGAATCATCATCATAGGCAGTCCCTCAAAATCAACTTGCTTCCACTCCAAAAGTGAGTTCTCAGGTGACTGAACAGTCCAATATGGGAACTACAGTCTGTCACAGGTGGGACAGACAGTGGTTGAAGGAAAGGGTGAGTGGGGAGTCTGGTTTGCCGCACGCTCCTTCCGCTGCCTGCGCTTGTTTTATGCATGCTCACGGCAACAAGACTCGAGGTGCTCAGCGCCCTCCCGGATGCTCTTCCTCCACTTAGGGCGCTCTTTGGACAGGGACTCCCAAATGTCGGTGGGGATGTTGCACTTAATCAAGGAGGCTTTGAGGGAGAAGGAGGCATGACAAATGGTGATGTGGGCACAATAGCAGAGCTCTGTAACCAGCATTATTTTGTACCATTAGGAGAGGAGTGAAGAAATTTGGTGGTGGGGGGGGGGGAGTGGGGGGAAGGTGGGGCGGTAAAGCTAATATTTTTGGTTGGGTAATATGCAGATAACAAGGGAGAGGCCATATTGTCTGTCATGTGACCGTTGACTCATGCAGGGCATGTGCCTGGAAACAGCACACTGGATTATCATGGATTTTTCTTGGGATGCTGTTCCTTGTGAGTCAAATAAATAGCATTGTGGAAGTTAGATGACAGGAGCCTAAAGAAAAGATAACAGGCACATTATGCGGGATGTGGAAATGCCCACTCAACGATTTGCAAGCCACAACTAACATTCTGGAATTACAATTAAATTTTGCTCTTTTCTCATTTTAAAATGATTCATTCCCTCTTTTTATAAGATAAGGTAATACAAGCAGGAGTAGGCCATATGGCTCCTCGAGCCTGCTCCGCCATTCAATAAGATCATGGCTGAACTTTCCCATCCGATCCACATATCCCTTGATTCCCTTAAGAATCTAAAAATCTATCGATCTCTGTCTTGAATATGCTCAACGATTGAGCCTCCACAGCCCTCTGGGGTAGAGAATTCTAAAGATTCACCACCTTCTGAGTGAAGAAATGTCTCCTCATCTCAGACTTAAATGGCCAACCCCTTATCCTGAGACGGGCCGGGCCTTCCACTTTTTCAGCCTTCCACACTGTGTGCCAATATTTGGCTGGGCTGCAGGGCAGGCGAATAATTTTCATGCCTCGGCCAAACCGTTGCAAACTTAGCCACTGAAACATTCCTGAGGATAGGCTGCATTAGAGCTTGCTTCCTCCTTATGGAGCTGGGTTTAGGCTTCATCTGGCTGGATGAAATTGGAAACCCAGCCAGCGAGGGACTGTAGGTATGAACCCAAGATCTAGTGACTTGTTTGAGACACCGGCTCATGGTGCAACCTGAACACACGGAGAATTATTAGAAAGTGAACGTCAGTATGGTTAATTAGTTATTGTGGTCAATGGCTAAACAGTAGTGAATTTTTGTGGTTTCAAAAACTGGTAACTGCCTATAGCGTAGTTAATCAAAAAAGTGTCATAATTGACAGATCTAAAACCTTAGGATACCCATGTCCAATGTTTAGGGGAATCCAATATTGGAATCAAAATGGAATCCGTATTGGCGCAGTAACCGTGTTCCTCCTCTAGGTGTCTTTAGCAAATTTTGTAAATATGATAGGATACAGCAAATACCACATATTGCTAGCGACACCTTGCGGTAAGGCAGCAGTATTGCACTATTGTTTATAATTGTTGATAGGCGTTCAATTTGGACACCTTGCACCTGTTCCATAATGTCTTATTGAGAGTTCGGCCATCTGCTTGAGATACGGCTGGATTGAACACTCTGTACACATTGAACACTCTGTACACTATTTGTACATTTCTCTGGACTAACATAGCAACACTATTTAAAGCCAATCCACTCCTCATTGCCATGAAATACATAGACCATGCCAAATTAAATTGACCCTGCAAGAGTTTCATGGAATCACAATCTTAGGAATGTGCCATTGCAACAGCACCTGTCTCATTGTATTACAGAAACACACCAGGCAACATTTCAGACTCAACTGCATGTAGATTTGTGTCCTGTGATTGAAAGGTCAGATCAACAAGATGTACTCTTCCCTGCACTACAACCAACATTAACCAAGCAAACTGACAGCTGATCCCAGCTTCTGATGTTCTATATACGACCCTGTTGCTGTATTCTTGGCTAGCTCTGTATTCTAAATGTGTCATTTATCTGAGAAGTTCCAAAGAGGACTTTTTTTTAATCCTCTCTTGATTTTCACCCTCTAACCTCCTGAAGATGCTCTCTCGTGCGGTACCTCACCCAAGAGAGATATTCTTTATGTGGGAGTGTAATCAGTGACTATTCAACTGTAGAGGGCATCGCAGCTTAAGTACCATCCTCTCTTCGGCTGACATGCATGAACTTTCCTGCAGGTGTCGCAGTACAGCGATTAGAAGCGGGGACCCTGGTTGATCAATTAAGGGCCAGTTTATTTCAGGCCTGTCAGGTTATCAACTTGTGAAGCATGTTGTCTGAACACTCTTTTCGTCTCTTCACATTACAATCCTCATTGGTACAGTTTTATCAATATAGAAACGTCACGGGCACAAGCCTGCATCCTGCCCCTCTGCGACACAGTCAGCAGAAGCATCACCACCCTGTGGCTACCAAAGTGCGAGGTTCCACCTACTGCCTGTGAATGCGCTGATTTGCTTTTTCATTAGTGAGAGCAGTTTTGAGAATAAAACATAAACGGTTTGGGTACCTTGTTGGCTGCAACACTGAAGTGCCAGTCAGGAGGGAGTGGTCACAACACCGAGACTTTATTATGCACCACCTCTTCTAAGCTAGGGTGTTGGGGTGTTGCAATACCCGCGGGCTAGAGAGAGGAAATACCAGCTGGAGTTACTGCTCCTTTTTGTATTCCATGTATCCCTGCTGGAAAATGTATTTATGTGTGCGCGTGTTAAGCTGATCAGTCACAGTTGTGATGCCCCTCATGGTCAAATGACCTGCCAACTCTCTAGTGTCTAGGCTTACACATGAAGAGTGGGTACTTGGGAGACACACTAGATGGCTTTGTTACCTGTACTCCAACATGCGTGAGGTCTTTAAAACGTGTGTGCGCGGAGAGGCAGGTTGTTTTCTCAACGAATAATGATGGGTTACTGATTAACATTGTGCGCCACTACAGCTCTCATTTACAAAACCAGATACCGTACTGACTGGCATATTAGCTGCAATTTTTTTTAAAGCGAAATAAAAATCCGTTTGAGTTTGGGTTGCAGCCTATATATGAGTTGATGTTTTTCTCCTGCGGAGAGATGAAGTTCAGGTTGCAGCCTATATGTGCGTCAGTGTAGTATTTCAGGGCCAGGGTTTGAATTGGATATCAAGGCCCACAAACAAATACTGCATGTGGAAACATTCGTATAAGAGTGGGACTGGGCCAGTAGGGGTGTTTAATGTAAGGCAATTGGACACACCAGTCTGATAGCTATTACTGAATTCTTATTTTGTTACATGGACTAATACTGTAATTTCAATCTCTAAGAAATGCTATTAGTTTTACAATGCTGTCTGTGACGTTGGGTACCCCTGTGTCATCAGGAATTCCTGGCTTGCAAGCAACCGATTCCCATGAAGCAACATTCACAGTGGTAGATCCCACTATGAGCCAACACCATCATGAGGAAATTGTGGGGTGAGGGACGTACAATCTTTCTAACATAGTATTTACACCAGGCTCTTCCATAATCAACCATACACTGCCAGCATAAATTAATTGTTTGCAAGCAATGAATTGCTAATGACGCACTGGGCAACTGAAGTCGTTTTTTTTTTAAAGGTACTGTCCTGACATGTGAGCGTTTTGGCAAAACAGCTGGAAATATCTTTTGTGTTATCTTTTTATAATAGTTTTAAAACTGTACAATTATTGCAGGAGAGATTTTTAAGACAACCTCATGCCTTCTGCTGTGAATCCAGTTCAGTGTACTGTAAAGGGTAGATTTTTGGGTTGCCCGCTCCTGGTGAGGGGCCTCGCCCACTGGGAGCGAATATTTGAAACTCGCGCCTTACGACCCACAGTGTCCATCCTGCGCGCACGGCATTTCCCAAAATGTGCTCTCAGTGGGTGAGCTGTGGGCCCCGAGCGGGCAATTGGAGAATTGACCCGTCAATGTCAGAAGACCGAAGGCAAGTCATGGGAAGGCGCGGCATTTACTGGCTGTTGAACGTGGCCTGTTAAAACTCCGAGAGAGAGAGGTGTAACAGAAGTAGGCTGCTACCCTTTGTCAAGGAGCAGCAGGTGACGGGAGGGCTGCGATCATCTTTCGATACTTTCCGTCGATGAAAATTCATCAAAACCAAACGCCCTCGCATCGCAACTCTTAAACTCCAATCAAGTTCTATTTTAAAAGCCAATCTTCTAGAAATTCTGATTGTCAAAGTTCACGCCTGAATGCTAAACACACTCGGACTCACATTCCCATGCGCACTTTTTAAAAAAAAAATGCAGGTGTGCAGACCTTTGTTGGCCAAAATTTCTACCCTTTGAATTCCGCATTACATTTCTAAAAATTTCCATTCCAAAGTCAGGGTTTCTGCTCCTGATCATTCTGCAGAGTCCCCTCCCTCTTGTCCCTGCTGGAAAGTGTGTTTATGTAGTTACCTGACAGGAAGGCTTGCTCTCTGCACGAGCTGCAGCAACATTGTAAATCTGTTTATTATGTTTTATAACCATGATACAATAGCCTGTGGACACTGACTGCCTCGGCTCCAAAACCACTTGCAATCACAGAACCCACATCCTTCGAACTGACACAATCTGACCCAACAATCAGTTGACTATAGGATAACACTGTAACCAAAGCACTGATACACTGAAACCGGTTGATATTTGCTGTTTAACCAAAGATTTAACTGTGGCAGTGAGCAACTCTGCATTCATTGTTCTGAATTGGCTGAGCCAAAAGCAAAACCTTAATAAACAGATCAAATATGATAACTGTCACGTTTGGGTATCACGATATTGCAGATACCTTTTTGAGCCTAGTGCCTGCGGAGAGTGACTAATGACTGGCATGGTGTAAGTTATACCGTCAGCTCCGCAACGTTCGCAGGTCAGGGAAAACAGAGGCCTGTGTGTGTATTCATCCAACGTCCAGTTCAATTTTATTTTAATGTTAGCCAACTGGTCTATTCTTTCTCGGCTAACATTACACAGATTCAGAATTAAGTTTAAATAGCTGTCAGCAGGGCTGATGCAAGCCAATTTGATGCGAGACTGCAAGGTGACCTTGCTTAAATTGGAGGTGGGCAACCTTATGCCTGAATTACACTACAGTTTGTAAAAATGAAGTCATTTGACATCAATTTGACTTGTGTCATACAACTGGTCTTATAATGTCTATAATTTATTTTTTTAATTTATTCTTTTGGTCAGTGATCAATCTGTATTGGGGATCGAGGTGCTTCGGAATTGGGTTGACCCCTAGTCAAAGGACCTCAAAACAGCTGCCTGAGAGAGGCAATCATCTTCGCCCCCACCCCAGCTACTAGTCAAGTGGCCCCCTCTTGTAAAAACTGAGTGGGGGAAGTGGGAGGATGACTTGAGTTCTGATGTTGCTTTGCAGCTGACAAAAATGTACTTGAAACCCTTAATAACAAACACCCTTACAATTCTAAGATGGAGAAAGGCGAAAAAAAATTGGACTTCTGGCTTAACAAAAAAATGCAGACTGTTTACATTTTAGAAATTGCTGAAAAAGCTCACTCAGAAACTGGACTGTGCAGTCCTAACCGACATTCATATTCTCAGTTGCTTATCTGCTTAATGAGTTTTAAAAGATATCGCCCGTACGCCAGTAAATCGAGCCGCCGCCTTTCAGACTAAGGGGTAAATATTCCGACTGCACGCTCACTTGCACCTTGCCCGTCAGGAGTGCGGATTGTGGGATCGTAGGCTGCACGCGCAGAATTTTCCGACACGTGCTCTGAAGGATGGAGAATCGTGGGCTGGGGTCACGTGATTTCCCAGTATGCTCTTGGGGTGGGCAAGGCTCTTCACTGGGAATGTGCAATCGGAAAAAAACACCTTGAAACACGATCACATTGAATGCAGTTCAGCAGCTATGGAGACGGAACTTAATATTAGTGTTACTCCTTACCCCTATGTACATATGAATAAATGTTTTAAAATTTTTCTATGTCAATGACTACATCTACCACGTACTAATTTCATTTGAAACTTTTGAGATAAAATGTCTGTTATTTTTATACACATTTAAAAGCCTTAAAATATATAAAATTCTCTTTTTTTTCTCCAGTTTATTTTTTAAATATGTATTGTACTCATTACTTTCTATGGGTTTTGAAACTACCATTTTTTTAAAGTGAGTGTTGTATTTAATACTTTCCCCTCTTTGTTAGCATGAGGTTAATGTGGATGAAATAATACGGAATGAAAAATATGTTTCGTTCTGTGCAACGTTGAGTACGAACCAATCGTAACCCGGTATATTGTAGTTTAAAAATTGAAAAAAAAACTTTTTTTTTTTGTTTTTTTTTGCATCTGTCTTGGAGTGTGGTGTCTAAACATTACCTGGAATGGTTGTGTTCTTCATGGGCCAATACAGTTTAAAAGAAAAGTTTGCTTTGTATTATAATAATAAAAAATTTGTATCTTTCCGTTATTGAATAAAATATAAACATGCAGGATCGTGTGCTGATTTGTGAATAACAAGAACTTGCATTTATATAACGCCTTTTAACATCCCAACGCACTTTACAGGAGCGTAATCAGACAAAAATTGACACCCGGCCGAAGAAGAAGACATATGGGCAGGTGAGCAGAAGCCTGGTCAAAGCGGTAGGTTTTAAGCAGCGTCTTAAAGGAGGAGAGTAAGATAGAGAGGCAAAGAGATTTGAGAAGAGAATGCCAGAGCTCCGGGCCCAGACGGCTGAAGGCACAGCCACCAATGGTAGAGCGAAGGAAGTCACCGATGCGCAAGAGGTCAAGGGTGGGAGAAATGTGGAGTTCCTGGAGGGTTGTAGGGCCGGAGCAGGTTACAGAGATAAGGAAGGGCGAGACCGTGGATGGATTTGAACGCAAGGAAGAACATTTTAAACTTGAGGCGTTGGTGGGCCGGGAGCCTTTGCCGTGTGTGATGTAACAGTTTGTATTCTGTAATAATTGTGATAAAGCTTCCCAGATAGTTGGTAAATGCACTGCACCATGTATAACAATAATTTGCTCTTCTAGAATGAACAAAAATAGATAAGGGAATGAACATTGAGATATGAAGGGAGAGATTAGGAGTGGTGACCAGAAAGGTTAAGTAGGTTTTTAGAAAGCGGAGAGATAAGTAGAGGAAATAAGGAAAGGAGTTCCAGAGAGATAGGACCAAAAGAATTAGGAGTAGGCCATAGGGCCCCTCAGTCCTGCTCCGCCATTCAATCAGATCATGGCTGATCTTGGACCTCATCTCCACTTTCCTGCACTATCCCCATATCTCTTGATTCCTCAGCCTTGAATATACTCACCAACTGAGCATCCTCAACAGTTTGGGGCAAAGAATTCCAAAGATTCACAACCCTCTGAGTGAAGAAATTCCTCCTCATCTCAGTCTTAAAAAGCCGACCCCTTACCCTGAGACGATTCCCCCTGGTTCTAGGCTCTAGCCAGGGGAAACAATCTCTCAGCATCGACCCTGTCAATCCCCCTCAGAATCTTATATGTTTCAATGAGATCTCCTCTCATTCTTCTAAACTCCAGAGAGTATAGGTCCATTCTACTCAATCTCCTCATAGGACAGCCCTCTCATCCCAGGAATCAATCTCGTGAAACTTTGTTGCACTGTCTCTAAGGCAAGTAAGGAGACCAAAACTGTGCACAGTACTCCAGGTGTGGTCTCACCAGAGCCCTGTACAATTGTAGCTAGACTTCCTTACTCTTGTATTCCAATAAAGGCCAACATGCCATTTGCCTTCCTGCATGCTAACTGTCTGTTTCTTGTACTAGGACCCCTTAATCTTTCTGAACATCAACATTTAATTGTTTCTCACCATTTAAAAAATATTCTGGTTTTCTATTCTTCCTACCAAAGTGAATAACCTCATTTCCCCATATTATACTCCATCTGCCACCTTATTGCCGACTCACTTAACCTGTCTTTATCCCTTTGCAAGCTCTTTGCGTCCTCCTCACATCTCAGTTTTCCACCTAGCTTTGTATCATCAGCAAACTTTGATACATTGCACTTGGTCCCTTCATCTAAGTCATTAATATAGATTGTAAATAGCTGAAGACCAAGCACTAATTCTTGCGGCACCCCACTAGTTACAGCCTGCCAATCTGAAAATGATCTGTTTATACCTGCTCTCTGTTTTCTGTCTGTTAACCAATCTTTTATTCATCTAATACATTACCCCCAACTCCATGTAACCTTATCTTGTGTAACAACCTTTTATGTGGCACCTTACTGCATGGCTTTTGGAAATCCAAATATACTGCATCCACTGGTTCCCCTTTATCTACCCTGCTAGTTACATCCTCAATAAACTCAAAAAAAATTGTCAAACATGCTTTACGTTTTGTAAAACCATGTTGACTCTGCCTAATCATATTCTGATTTTCTAACTACCCTGTTAATACTTAATGGATTCCAGTATTTTCCCGATGACTGATGTCTGGCTAAATGACCTGTAGTTCCCTATTTTCTCTCTCCTTTCTTAAATAGCGGGGTTACATTTGCTACCTTCCAATGCACTGGGACCATTCCTGAACCTCTTTTAGAACCCTAGGATGTAGGCCATCAGGTCCAGGAGATTTGTTGGCTTTCAGTCCCATTAGTTTCTCAAGTACTTTTTTTCTCTACTGATATTAATTGCTTTAAGTTCCTCATTCTCATTAGCCCCTTGGTTCCCCACTATTTTTGGTATACTTTTTGTGTCTTCTACTGTGAAGAGAGATACAAATTATTTATTTAAAGTCTCTGCCATTTCCTTGTTTCCTAATATACTTTCTCCTGTCTCAGCCTCGAAGGGACCAAAGCTTACTTTTGATACTCTCTTCCTTTTTACATATGCATAAAAGCTCCTACAATCTGTTTTTATATTTCTTGCTGATTTACTCTCATATTTGGTTTTCTCCCTATTTATTAATTTTTGGTCATCCTTTGCTGGTTTCTAAAGCTCTCCCAATCCTCAGGCTTACTACTATTCTTTGCAGCATTATAGGTCTCTTCTTTTAATCTAATACTGTCCTTAACTTCTTTAGTTAGCCACGGATTGATCACTTTTCCCATGGAGTTTTTATTTCTCAATGGAATGTATATATGTTGACAATTTTTGAATATTTCTTTAAATGATTGCCATTGCTTACCTATTGTCATACCTTTAAATCTAATTTTCCAATTTACCTTAGCCAACTCACCCCTCATACCAACGTAATGATTGTGTTTAAATTTAAGACTCTAGTGTTGGACTTAAGAATGTCACTTTCAAACTTAATGTGAAATTCTATCATATTATGATCACTCTTCCCTGGAGGAAACTGTCTCGAATACATTGCATGAACTCGTTCTTCAGACCACCTGTGCCAATTTGATTTCCCCAATCTATATGCAGATTAAAGTCCCCGATAATTGCTGTATTACCTTTGTTACAAGCTCCTATTATTTCTTGATTAATGCTCTGTCCAATGGTATAACTACTGTTAGGAGCCTATAAACTACTCCCACCACTGTTTCCTGCCCTTTGTTATTTCTTATCTCCACCTATACTGATTCAACTTCCTGATCTTCTGAGGCAAGATCCTTTCTCACTACTATTCTTTATCTCACTCATGGTGAGCTAAAGAAAGAGTAACCTTGCTGAGTTGCTCCAGTATATACTGCAGCCACAGTGCACACTGCGCTGATGGAGAGAGTAGATATTGAGTCTAGTGACAGGGGCATTGATCAAGTATTCTGCTTTGTCCTCGATAGTGTTGAGCTTCCTGAGTGTTGTTACATGTTCATTGTGGATAAAAATTCAGTGTAACTATTAATACAGCACTTTTTTTGGCAGACATGTGTCTGTTAAGCCCTGCCCCCCCCATGTCATGTCTGTCCAGCCCTATCTCTTGTCAAGCTCCCCCCCCCCGCCCCCCCCCCCGAATCATTCCCTCCACATGGTGCCGAAAAGCATGGCCTGAGGCCCAAGACTCTGCTCGGGCCCCTATCCTGACTCTCTTCACCCCCCCCCTCCCCCCGACTCTCTCCCCTGCTCCGACTCCTCTAGGGGGGCGCCGAGAAGGCTGGCGTGCGGTGGCCGCGGGGCCGAGAGTGGCGGGCGGGGGGGCCGAGAGTGGCAGCTGTGGGGCTTATCCTCTGAGGGGACCAATCATAGACAAAGGGTGGAGCATGGTGGCCATTTTTGCAGTACAAATAAACGCATCCATAAAACATGGCCCTCAACTGCTCCCTTCCCACCCCCATTGCTCCTGCTTTATTCAAACAACTTCCCATTTCCCTTGCTACAAATGCCTTACACCCATACAACCACTACCTCTTCTCCTTTGAACTATTTGCTCAACTCTTGTACCCTCTCACCTGACTTTTAACCCTCCATTCACACTCCCACAAGTGTTCGAACCCTCCATTCACACTCGCCACCTTTTCTCTTCTCTGTCCTCTTCTGGATTTTTCTCTGTTTTTCTTCTTTTCTTCTTTCCTTTTGGGCAGAGGTGGTGGGTGAGTTGGTACAGTGGGCAGGGAAAGGAGCCATCGACAGCTGCAGGCTACAGGTGGGAACAATAATGTATCACCAAGGTTTGTGACAAGGATTTTGAGGTGATGGTGTTCGCATGGCATTGCTTCTTTTGTCCCTCAACATGTTTCCTTCCTCGCCTTTGCTTCATATCCTCCCTTGTTATCAATTTCCCACAAAATGGCTTTATAAAGAAAGAAAGACTTGCATTTATATAGCGCCTTTCATGACTTCAGGACGTCTCAAAGGGCTTAAAAGCCAATGAAGTGCTTTTGAAATGCAGTCCCTGTTATAATGTAAGAAATTTGTTTTTAAAATTTAATTGTATTTTTTTTTTAAAATGTCGAATTAGAATGAGGAAAGAAACTGCCTATCTGCCTTTACCTCTATTTGCATGTCTCTTTCTGTCTCATTGGTGTTAAAAACTGGAATTTCTATCTTACAGGTGTAAGTGATTAGCATTGACCTTTTTAAACTGTCAACAAAACACAGGTAAGATAGCTGGCTTCAAAATGTAATTGCTGTTTTTTTGATAATTGAAGTAACAATAAATGAAGAAAGACAAATTGGCCTTTAATTTCCTTAGTTTGAAGAGGGCTTAAGGATGCCAGATTTCTGCCTGAACACATGCTCACATAACTGGATTGAGAGTTCCCAAACTCATTGATTTCACATCCATAGGCGATCCCTCGAATGAGGATGACTTGCTTCCACACCAAAAGGGATGAGTGCACAGATGTTTCAATGAAAGACCGATATTCCAGTCCTGAACTCCAATTGAAGGGTTGGTAGATGCCTGTGTGGGATTTTTTTAACGTGTGATGACCGTTGCACACCAGCCACCACACGGGCTTGACAGAGCAGGGCCTTTATCCAGTGGCAAGGGTTAACCAGGACGACTAGAGACCTGCTGTGCTGTACAGACCTAATGCGCACACACATCACAGTGTGAGCTGGCCCATGCTACCCCTGGGCCCTCGGGTCTTCTGAGCCCCGTACCCTAATTTGCCGCACCTCCGCCACGATCACTCACCGCTCCTCCACCACAAACATTCACCACATCTCTGCCACGATCCCTCGGCGCTCCTCCACCACAAAACATTCGCCTCACCTCCACCACGATATCTCACCGCACCTCCAAACCAAACATTCGCTGAACCTCCGCCACGATCACTCGCCGAATCCCAGCCACGATCTCTCATCGCTCCTCCACCTCAATCACTCACCACACCTCCGCCACGATCTCTCGCCTCTCATCCGCCCCGACCTTCCTGCTCCTCCACTGTACCTGGGCCCCGCCGATGTTCGTGCCCACGCTCCAAACGACAACCTGGGTTTTGACAAAGTCACCTAGTCGCCTACCTTGAACGATTTCACATGGAACCCAGCCAGCAGATAGAGCACTGTTCTAGGCTGGATCTGACGGGTCTGTTTTTAATCCCTTGCACTACCTAATCACAGGACTCTCCAGAAATACATGCATTTATATTGCACCTAATCATGTTAAAACATCGCAAGGAATGACTTGCAGAGTACTGTTACTGTTATGTGTCAATGAGTCTGGCTTGAGAGCAAACCTGTTCTACAGCACGGTATCAATTAGAAGCAAGATACTGGGCTATTTTTAAATGCTGTACTGTCCATTAATTCCTTCTATAAGGCCATAATGGAATAAAATCCATTTATAAGTGCGTGAGATTTGGGTGATGTACAAGATAAAATGAGTAATCCCTTTGAACTGGGAAAACAGAGAAATCATTTATAATCCTTTCATCAGCAAAACGTAACAGGCAAAGTGCCATTCTGTATGATTTTTTGATTTTGTGAAAATGAAGTCACCGTATTCACAAAAGTGGTTTCAATTTCTTTTGATGCAATGGTCCTGGAGAATCGTTGCAATCACCTAAAATGAGGCATTTGATCATGATTTCCAGCTTTGCATTGTGTGTCTGTCAGTAAGCCCAAAAGGTCTTGCCTGATACCTTTCGATGAAGTTGGCTCCCTCTCCTCCAGTTTTACCTCTTGCCTCTTCAGAAGTGTAATGTATGCACCTGTGAATTTGCTCACAGGTTTGTACAGCTATTGTCCCCGTCCAGATGGAATTTCTCAGATGGGGCCAAGCCCCGAAACCTCTCTTGGGAGCCGGCACCTCACAACTTATGCCTCCTCCAGGAAATCCCCTCCGTGCCTTTCAGTTCTGCGCGGAGGGGATTCCTGTATGGCTGCTCCTGCACACTCTCTACTTTGCCAACCTCGTCTGCCGTCCAGACACGCCATGGCGCACCATCTTGTCGTCCAGAAGAGGCGGGGTCCCCGATAGAGTCCTCCCTTTATTTATTGGGGACTTGGCCTGGAGGGTGTTGCATGGAGCAGTCCTGTGCAACATATTTTTAAATCAGTTCATGGACTCCCAAGCCGCCTGCAATTTCTATGGTCTGGAGGAGTCTGTGTTCCAAGTCTATATATAGTGCATGAGGTTGCAGCCCCTCTTCCATTATTTGAAGGGGTTGACCCTCAATTTTTGGCTGCACTTCAGTCCCACGCTCCTAATCTATGAGCATCCGGTGTGGAGGGGAGCGAGTAGCGAGTAGGTCGGAAGGCCTCCTTGTGGAACTGCTCCCGGGCCTGGCCAAGGTGGCCATTAAGCGGTCCAGCCAGAGGGTGGTCGAGGGGGTCGTTCAGCCTGACTGCCTGCCTCTTCCGTGGCTACGTTCGTGTCAGGGTGTCCCTGAGATGAGCATGCAGTGTCCACCGGTATGCTCGTGGCCTTCCGCAAGAGGTGGGCACCGGAGGGAAAAGTGCATCATCACCCCCGGCAACCAAATTTTAATTTGACCATTTATTGTTTAAAAAATGTTATTTGTTAATTTGTCAGTTCTAGTGCCCCTTTAATAAGGGGGCACTTGTTTTAAAGTTCTACTCGAAATAGTTGTAGAGCTATTGCATTGTGAATGGCATAGCCAGTCACGTGTTGTTCACAAGACTCAATAAAACCCCAGTCAGTTGGGTCTCGGTCATCCACGATGAGGTATGCAGTTGTGAGCCTAGTGGATGAACTGGTAACGTGAAG
This sequence comes from Pristiophorus japonicus, assembly GCF_044704955.1. Classification (NCBI taxonomy): domain Eukaryota; kingdom Metazoa; phylum Chordata; class Chondrichthyes; family Pristiophoridae; genus Pristiophorus; species Pristiophorus japonicus. The sequence continues at coordinate 83,031,453 of NC_091994.1, forward strand.
TGTGATTGTTAAACCTTTGTTAATAAACCAGCTAGTTCTTAATAGCAATGTGTTGCTATGAATTCTTAAGCAAGAACCCATGATGCAAATACATTACAAGAAGATGCTGATTCTGGCTAAAGCACATTCTCATCCAAATACCCTTTCTTCAACCCGGGCCGTAAGTGTTACTCGCGATATTTGACTCTGGGTAGCAATCACAGCTGAGCCCAACCTTATTCTCCCGCTGTTGTAGCATCTTAATTGCTGCCCTGCTGAGATTAACTGACTCGGCAGAGATCAGGAATTGAACCTGGGACCTTTCTGATCTGCAGGGTTTAGTTCCTCGAGCCCTACGTTAAATTGATTTGTTAAACACTAAGCAGGACAGGTTTGTGCAAAACTAAATAAAGGAATACTTCTGTTTCAGAAGAGCTACACCCGATACTAGAAACTTAAAAAAATTATTTCTTCTCGTAATGTGGCCGATGCTGGCAAGGCCACATTTATTGCCCATCTGTAATGCCCTGAGACGATGGTGGTGGACCTTCTCCTTATACCATTTCAGTCCCTGTGGTGATAGTGTTCTCATAAAGGTAATAGGTCAAAATCCTGGAATTCCCTACCTAACGGAGGTGAAGGAATGGCAATGTATATCCACAGTGTGTAATGGATGGGAATTTGGAGATGATGGTGTTCCCAGGACATTGCTGCTTTTGTCCTTCTCTTTGGGAGTTACTGCACCAAGTAGTGGCGGAGAGCATGGATATTAAGTCTAGTGGCAGGGGCATCAATAAAGCAAGCTACTTTGTCCTGAATGGTGTTGAGTTTCTTGAGTATTGCATCAATCCAGGAAAGTGGTGAGTATTACATCACACTCCTGACCTGATCCTTGTAGATGGTGGATAAGCTTTAAGAGATCAGGAGGTGGGCCACTCATTGCAGAGTACACGGCTTCTGCTTTGCTCTTGTAGCCACGATGAAAATACTGCTGGTACAGTTAAGCTTTTTCTCAAAGGTTATCCCCAAGATACTGATACTGGGGGACTTGGCAATGGTGGTGCCATTGACTGTCAAGGGAGATGGCTGGGCTTTCTCTTAGTCGAGGTGATCATTATCGGGCACTTATCTGGCATAAATATTACCTGCCACTTGTTATCGCAAGCCTGAACATTCTCCAGGTCCTTCTATTGATGCTGTGAGGTGCTTCATTATCAAAGGAGTTGTGAATGGAGATGAACACTGTGGAATCATCAGCAAACAGCCTCTTCTGATTTTATAACAGAAGGAATTTCATTGGTGAAGCAGTTGAAGATGATTGGCCCAAGTAGGTTCCCTGAGGACCTCCTGCTGAGACGTCCTGGTGCAGCGAGGATTGGCCTCTGACAACAATCTTCCTTTGTGTCAGCTATGACTTCAACCACTGCAAGATTTTCCCTTTGACCCCTATTGACTTCAATTTTGCTACACTCGGTCAAATGCTGTCTTTGATGTTGAGGGCAGCTAGACTCATTTCCTGTCTGGCAGTCAGCTCTTGCATCTATGTAAGGCAGTGATGGGGTCTGGAGCTGAGTGAAACCTGAATGTCACTTTTAATGGCATTATTAATGACTCCTTTCATCACTTTGCTGATTGAGAGGTTGATCGGGCAGTAATTAGTCAGGTTAGATTTATCTTGTGTTTTTTTTTGGATAGGGCACATCTGAGCAAACTTCTGTATTGTTGGGTAGATGCCCGAATCATAGCTGTACTGGAACAGTTTGACTAGGTGAGTGGCTTGCTCTGATGCACAGGTATTCAGCATAATAACTAGAATATTTTAGGGCCGAGAGCATTTTCTGTGTTCACTGCACTCAGGCACTTCTTGATGGCAGTGAACCAAATTGGTTGGACATTGGTATTGGTATTGATGATAGTGGGGATCTTGGGAGGAGGCCAAATTTTTGTTTGGAGGCATGGGTGGGAAAAGGATTGATATGTATTTTAATAGAACAGCAGAGAACTTCATACATTTGCTTTCTCTACTAGAATGCTAAAACTGGGCCCCTAAGACAAGTTAAGACCCTATATAATGTACTGCATAGTGGGTCTGGTAACCTCGATTGAGGAGGATAAGATGTATGGGAAAGTGAATGGAAATAGCTTTATGATATGGGTCTTCTTGCCCATACCAATCAATAGTATAACTTTACCCATTGGTTATATATATATATATCTTGTAGTTTAGAAAGGTAGTTGTATGCTTTATAAGGATATTTAGATTAATGATTTGTAGCTCAAAATGCTATAAAAAGGAGGTGGGACTTTTGGATTTTGACCCAGGAAGTTTGAACTCAAAATCACTGTATGCCCCATAGACCTAATTTCTCAGAATCAGGTTTGCTTGATTTTGTAAGTACTTTACCTTATTTAGAGGATTAAAGTTTGAATTAGTGGAATTTTGTTTGTGGGTGTGGTGTCTTACTGTCATTGAATGAGCTCACCTAACGTTAGTGAGCTAACACTTTTGACTGAAGATACTTGAAAACATTTCAGCCTTGTCTCTTGCACTTAATGTACTTGGGGCTTCACTATGGTTGAGGATGCAGATGGTCATGCAGTCTCTTCCTCCTATTAGTTGCCTGGTTGTCCATCACCATTCTCGACTGGCTGTGGTAGGGCCATAGAACTTTGCTCTGACCTGTTTGTTGTGGGACTGCTTGGACTGGATTTTGGGCTTTTTTGTTTTCGGGGCGATAATGGCGGTGGGGCAGGAAAGTTAGCGGCCGGGAATAGTTTGCGCTTTAGTATTTAAGTTTGGGCATCCAGGCCCTGCGTCAGGGGGCGCAGCGCTAAGGGAGGCGTTGTACACCTCTCTTGGCGCAAGGAAGGGAAACTCCCGAGCTGAACAGCCAGCCAGGGAGCGCACCGAGAGAGGCCTGGGGAGGTGCAGGGCGACCTAAAAAACCCCACAAAAACATTCCTAAAACATTGCCCACTCCGCCGCAACACAAATCGCACAAAAAATTAAAACAAGATAGACCGGCACTTATTTTTGGAGTCCATTACCTTCCTCTCCGCCAACAGGATGGCTGGACCGTTCTGATTTCCCGGACGGTCTTTGCAGGCGCACTTCCGGGCCGACAGGTCGGGCAAGATTCAAAACTCATGCCGGTGTCACAACCAGGGGCGTTGCATACCGGTGCTGCTCAGCGCAGCCGCAAAACCCAACCAAAGGATCGCGGCAGGGCACTAGAGAACTCGCCACCACCGCCTTTCACACCGCTCCGGGGCAAAACCCCGAGCGCAAAGGACCAGAACATCCAGCCCCTTAACTATGCCCATAACCTGCTTCTGGTAGTCTTTAGCTTGCAGGTTGCCCTCTGCAGCCACTTCACTCGGCTGGTACCTCATTCTAAGGCATATATGGCGCTGCTCCTGGCATGTCCTCTACAGTCCTCATTGCATTTATGTAGCACCTTACAATGTTATTGAAACGCCCCCAAATGCCTCACACAATGAATTACCAGCGGAGCGCAGTGACTGTTGTTGTGTAGGGAAATCTGACAGCAGTTATGTTCCAGCAATGGTCCACAAACAGAGATGAGATAGCCGAATCGCCGATTCATCTCCATTTTTGGTGATGTTGATTGAGGGAGGAATGCTGGCAAGTGCCCTGGGATCTTTGACACCACTTGAGCTGGTAGACAGGGCATCTGTTTAATGTCTCATCTGATAGTACTTGACAAGCAGATCAATCTGAAGCTGGACGGACTGCGCTCATCGTAAGAGTGCATTAGGAGAACGCCCGAGTATTGGTTTTCTGTTTCAAACCGTAATATAATAAACAGGTCCATTTTGTGCAGTAAAGAAGCAAGCCATCAATTAGGGAGCTCAGCCATGTGACTTCTAGCAAGCTATTTTTAATTATTGATGACAGACAATGGACGGAAAGAAGTATATAGAACATCTGCACTGCTTTACCTCCAAGGACCATAGGGATTAGTAATGTAGCAGTAGGGCCAATAATATGATGGTAGGTGCCCAGTGCACTGAAGTGTAGCAGACACTTGCTTCCTGCAAAATGCAGGCGGTGAGCTTGGTGATGTGGGCTGACCAGGGGCCAGTGTATAAGCTCATTAAGTCCCCGACTTTCACGTACATTAAGCACTCTCCTATAATCTGCTGCAACGCCCGAGTGTTTGTATCAGCTGCTGAAATCAGGCACTTCTATCCTTTGAGCCCTCTCTGCCCTGGCGCTGCTGCCTCCCACGTGGGCTGCTTCCTATTTTCTCCTGGGCCTAGTGTCTTTCCCCCTATGCCAGGAAAATGTCCAGCCAACACATAAAGGGCAGCTGGCTGCTGGCATCTGATGTTCCCAGCTCGTCGCGAGAGCTCGCTGACCTTTATTGGCTCCTGGTCCGGCCACGCTTCGATTAAAAAAAAATTCCCATCCTTGTTTTCGAATCCCTCCATGGCCTCGTCCCTCCCTATCTCTGTAACCTCCTCCAACTCTATAACCTTCCGAGATACCTGCGCTCCTCCAATTCTAGCCTTGTGTGCATCCCCAATTTCCTTCTCTCCAACATTGACAGCCCTGCCTTCAGCTGCCTCGGCTCTAAGCTCTGGAATTCCCTTCCTCAACCTCACTGCCTTGCTACCTTGCTCTCCTCCTTTAAATTCAGGATTCCTGGGATTTGCACTCATCATTCCGAGAATTTACTTTCCAGGAAATTGTGCGCTATTCTCACTGCCTGGTGACTGGAATCCCATTCTCCTTTCCTCCTACACACACAATGTCACGAGGAATCAGACATGCAATCACCTCTATGCAGTAATGATTTTATAGACCCTTAAAAGAGAGGAGGAGATTTACGAGGATGTTGCCTGGACTGCAGAATTTTAGCTATGAGGAAACCGGGCATTGGAACCGGTTCTGGGGGAGGTGGGACCAGTACAATCCGGACGGTCTGCACCTGGGCAGAATCGGAACCAATGTCCTCGGGGGAGTGTTTGCTAGTGCTGTTGGGGAGGAGTTAAACTAATATGGCAGGGGGATGGGAACCAATGCAGGGAGATAGAGGGAAACAAAAAGGAGGCAAAAACAAAAGACAGAAAGGAGATGAGGAAAAGTGGAGGGCAGAGAAACCCAAGGCAAAGAACAAAAAGGGCCATTGTACAGCAAAATTCTAAAAGGACAGAGGGTGTTAAAAAAACAAGCCTAAAGGCTTTGTGTCTTAATGCAAGGAGTATCCGCAATAAGGTGGATGAATTAACTGTGCAAATAGATGTTAACAAATATGATGTGATTGGGATTACGGAGACGTGGCTCCAGGATGAGCAGGGCTGGGAACTCAACATCCAGGGGTATTCAACATTCAGGAAGGATAGAATAAAAGGAAAAGGAGGTGGGGTAGCATTGCTGGTTAAGGAGGAGATTAAGGCAATAGTTAGGAAGGACATTAGCTTGGATGATGTGGAATCTATATGGGTAGAGCTGCAGAACACCAAAGGGCAAAAAACGTTAGTGGGAGTTGTGTACAGACCTCCAAACAGTAGTAGTGATGTTGGGGAGGGCATCAAACAGGAAATTAGGGGTGCGTGCAATAAAGGTGCAGCAGTTATAATGGGTGACTTTAATATGCACATAGATTGGGCTAACCAAACTGGAAGCAATACGGTGGAGGAGGATTTTCTGGAGTGCATAAGGGATGGTTTTTTAGACCAATATGTCGAGGAACCAACTAGGGGGGAGGCCATCTTAGACTGGGTGTTATGTAATGAGAAAGGATTAATTAGCAATCTCGTTGTGCGAGGCCCCTTGGGGAAGAGTGACCATAATATGGTGGAATTCTGCATTAGGATGGAGAATGAAACAGTTAATTCAGAGACCATGGTCCAGAACTTAAAGAAGGCTAACTTTGAAGGTATGAGGCGTGAATTGGCTGAGATGGATTGGCGAATGATACTTAAGGGGTTGACTGTGGATGGGCAATGGCAGACATTTAGAGACCGCATGGATGAACTACAACAATTGTACATTCCTGTCTGGCATAGAAATAAAAAAGGGAAGGTGGCTCAACCGTGGCTATCAAGGGAAATCAGGGATAGTATTAAAGCCAAGGAAGTGGCATACAAATTGGCCAGAAATAGCAGCGAACCTGGGGACTGGGAGAAATTTAGAACTCAGCAGAGGAGGACAAAGGGTTTGATTAGGGCAGGGAAAATGGAGTATGAGAAGAAGCTTGCAGGGAACATTAAGACGGATTGCAAAAGTTTCTATAGATATGTAAAGAGAAAAAGGTTAGTAAAGACAAATGTAGGTCCCCTGCAGTCAGAATCAGGGGAAGTCATAACGGGGAACAAAGAAATGGCGGACCAATTGAACAAGTACTTTGGTTCGGTATTCACGAAGGAGGACACGAACAACCTTCCGGTTATAAAAGGGGTCGGGGGGTCTAGTAAGGAGGAGGAACTGAGGGAAATCCTTATTAGCCGGGAAATTGTGTTGGGGAAATTGATGGGATTGAAGGCCGATAAATCCCCAGGGCCTGATGGACTGCATCCCAGAGTACTTAAGGAGGTGGCCTTGGAAATAGTGGATGCGTTGACAGTCATTTTCCAACATTCCATTGACTCTGGATCAGTTCCTATGGAGTGGAGGGTAGCCAATGTAACCCCACTTTTTAAAAAAGGAGGGAGAGAGAAAACAGGGAATTATAGACCGGTCAGCCTGACATCGGTAGTGGGTAAAATGATGGAATCAATTATTAAGGATGTCATAGCAGTGCATTTGGAAAGAGGTGACATGATAGGTCCAAGTCAGCATGGATTTGTGAAAGGGAAATCATGCTTGACAAATCTTCTGGAATTTTTTGAGGATGTTTCCAGTAGAGTGGATAAGGGAGAACCAGTTGATGTGGTATATTTGGACTTTCAGAAGGCGTTCGACAAGGTCCCACACAAGAGATTGATGTGCAAAGTTAGAGCACATGGGATTGGGGGTAGTGTACTGACATGGATTGAGAACTGGTTGTCAGACAGGAAGCAAAGAGTAGGAGTAAATGGGTACTTTTCAGAATGGCAGGCAGTGACTAGTGGGGTACCGCAAGGTTCTGTGCTGGGGCCCCAGCTGTTTACACTGTACATTAATGATTTAGATGAGGGGATTAAATGTAGTATCTCCAAATTTGCGGATGACACTAAGTTGGGTGGCAGTGTGAGCTGCGAGGAGGATGCTGTGAGGCTGCAGAGCGACTTGGATAGGTTAGGTGAGTGGGCAAATGCATGGCAGATGAAGTATAATGTGGATAAATGTGAGGTTATCCACTTTGGTGGTAAAAACAGAGAGACAGACTATTATCTGAATGGTGACAGATTAGGAAAAGGGGAGGTGCAAAGAGACCTGGGTGTCATGGTACATCAGTCATTGAAGGTTGGCATGCAGGTGCAGCAGGCGGTTAAGAAAGCAAATGGCATGTTGGCCTTCATAGCAAGGGGATTTGAGTACAGGGGCAGGGAGGTGTTGCTACAGTTGTACAGGGCATTGGTGAGGCCACACCTGGAGTATTGTGTACAGTTTTGGTCTCCTAACCTGAGGAAGGACATTCTTGCTATTGAGGGAGTGCAGCGAAGGTTCACCAGACTGATTCCCGGGATGGCGGGACTGACCTATCAAGAAAGACTGGATCAACTGGGCTTGTATTCACTGGAGTTCAGAAGAATGAGAGGGGACCTCATAGAAACATATAAAATTCTGACGGGGTTAGACAGGTTAGATGCAGGAAGAATGTTCCCAATGTTGGGGAAGTCCAGAACCAGGGGTCACAGTCTAAGGATAAGGGGTAAGCCATTTAGGACCGAGATGCGGAGGAACTTCTTCACCCAGAGAGTGGTGAACCTGTGGAATTCTCTACCACAGAAAGTTGTTGAGGCCAATTCACTAAATATATTCAAAAAGGAGTTAGATGAGGTCCTTACTGCTAGGGGGATCAAGGGGTATGGCGAGAAAGCAGGAATGGGGTACTGAAGTTGAATGTTCAGCCATGAACTCATTGAATGGCGGTGCAGGCTGGAAGGGCCGAATGGCCTACTCCTGCACTTATTTTCTATGTTTCTATGTTTCTATGAAAGATTGGACAGGCTGGGTTAGTTTTCTTTGAAACAGAGGAAGCTGAGGTGAGACCTTATTGAGGTGTATAAAATTATGAGGGGCCTAGATAGAGTGGATAGAAAGGACCTATTTCTCTTAGCAGAGGGGTCAACAACCAGGGGGCATAGATTTAAAGTAATTGGGGGAGGTTTAGAGGGTATTTGAGGGGAAATGTTTTCACCCAAAGGGTGGTGGGGGGTCTGGAACTCACTGCCTGAAAGGGTGGTAGAGGCAGAAACTCTCACCACATTTAAAAATTACTTGGATGTGCACTTAAAGTGCCGTAACCTACAGGGCTATGGACCAAGACCTGGAAAGTGGGATTAGGCTGGATAGCTCTTTGTCGGTCAGAGCGGACGCAATGGGCCGAATGGCCTGCTTTCGTGCTGTAAATTTCTATGATTCTATGAAATCCTACCTCTTTGAGCAAGCTTTTGATCATCTGTTCTAGTATTGCCTTATGTGGCTCAATATCAAATTGTGTTTGACAGCACGCCTGTGAAGCGCCTTGGGAGATTTTAGTATGTTAAAGGTGCTATATAAACGCAATTTGTTGAGGAATCCACGCGAGATGCCAGTACATTAGGCAAATGGCCTGGCTGCTGCTGCTTTTGGTGAGGGCAGTGTAGTATAGGTTCCACTGCTGCTCCACCAAGTGGACCACTGTGGTAATGCAGCCTCTGCTGTTTACAACAAAAATAAAAGGAATGGAGCCAGCTTGTCCTGTGTGCGTTGCGTGGTCGTAAGGAATATATCACAGGCAGCTCATTGGTGCACAGAGTGCCCAGGCAATGTTGGCAACACGACACCTGGGCTACATTATCAGCCCCGGTAAATTCAGGATTCCTGGGATTTGCACTCATCATTCCCAGAATTTACTTTCCAGGAAATTGTGCACTATTCTCACTGCCTGGTGACTGGAATCCCATTCTCCTCTCCTCCTACACACACAATGTCCCGAGGAATCAGACATGCAATCACCTCTATGCAGTGATGATTTTGTAGACCCTCTGTCTCCCTTACCTGTTGCCCCATAAGCCACGTATGTAGCCGGACTCCTCAGGAATGCATGAGCCCACTCCCACACCAGTAGGAGAAAGAGCTGCACACATGGTCCCTGGAGACTGCCCTCCCAAATTGATTCACTAACAAATATATCTAGAATCATGGGAGTGATTATAAACCTCCGCTCAAAATGGGCATAAAGTTGGCGGAGGGGCTGTGACTCCCGCCCGAAGCCAGTGCCAGGAGACCCGAACAGCACGCCGCAGTATTTTAGTGGGCTCGGAGGAGTACTATAATTCCCTCCTCCTACCCGCACAAGTATTTCTGGGCCTTATCTAGAGCAGCAGCCAATGTTTCTCCTCCAGGACTGCCTGATACAAATGGATGGCGTAGACATTTTAAAAATAAAAATTATTCGTTCACAGGATGTGGGCATCGCCAGCAAGGCCGGCATTTATTGCCCATCCTTAATTATCCTCGAGAAGATGATGGTGAAGGTGCTCCCACAGTGCTGTCAGGGAGGGAGTTCCAGGATTTTGATCCAGCGATGATGAAGGAACAGTGATATATTTCCACTTCCTGTGATGGGTGGTAACCCCACAATTTTGCTTCTGGGATGGGATTTCCACGCCGGGCGCAGAATGTCCAGCCTCAGAAAGGATACCGCCCCAAAAGGGCGCTCCAGAAATTCACAGCCAGATTATCTAGTCATTAAAACATTATTGGTTGTGGGAGCTTGCTGTGCGCTTATTGGCTGCCACGTATCCTACATTACAAGAGTGACTACACTTCAAACGTTCATCATCACTGGTTGTAAACCAGTTTGAGTTGTACTGAGATTGTGAACGGCATTATAAAGAAAAAAAGCCTTGCATTTATATAGTGCCTTTCACAACCACCAGACGTGTATGTGTATATAAATGCAAGTCTTTCTTGCTTTCTCTGTGAAAAGTGAAAACTAACAGCCTTACTTACAACCTTTGAACCTAACCGGATAGTTAATTGTTTTGCTTGGAGCCTGTATGTCTGAGTGGAAACAATATCCTTCTTGTTACTTTCAGTTTGATTTGACCTTTAATTGGATTCACCAGCTAGATACAGATACTGATTATTCAACAAACAACTTAAAAGAAAGAAACCCCATTTACACTGGAGAGAGAGAGCGCGCTGGAGAGAGAGAGAGAGAGAGCGCTGGAGAGAGAGAGAGAGAGTGCGCTGGAGAGAGAGAGAGAGAGAGTGCTGGAGAGAGAGAGAGAGCGCGCTGGAGAGAGAGAGAGCGCGCTGGAGAGAGAGAGAGAGAGAGAGAGAGCGCGCTGGAGAGAGAGAGAGAGAGCGCTGGAGAGAGAGAGAGCGTGCTGGAGAGAGAGAGAACGAGAGCGCTGGAGAGGGAGAGAGAGAGAGAGAGCGCGCTGGAGAGAGAGAGAGAGAGCACTGGAGCGAGAGCGAGAGCGCTGGAGAGGGAGGGAGAGAGAGAGAGCGAGAGAGCGCTGGAGAGAGAGAGAGAGAGAGCGCTGGAGAGAGAGAGAGAGCGCGCTAGAGAGAGAGAGAGCGCTAGAGAGTGAGAGAGCGCTGGTGAGAGAGAGAGAGAGCAAGCGCTGCAGAGAGAGAGAGAGAGAGAGCGCTGGAGAGAGAGAGAGAGAGCGCGCTGGAGAGAGAGAGAGAGAGAGCGCTGGAGAGAGAGAGAGAGCGCTGGAGAGAGAGAGAGCGCTGGAGAGAGAGAGAGAGAGAGAGCGCTGGAGAGAGAGAGAGAGCGCGCTGGAGAGAGAGAGCGCGCTGGAGAGAGAGAGAGAGCGCGCTGGAGAGAGAGAGAACGAGAGCGCTGGAGAGGGAGAGAGAGCGCACTGGAGAGAGAGAGAGAGAGCGCGCTGGAGAGAGAGAGAGCGCGAGAGGGAGCGCGCTGGAGAGAGAGAGAGAGAGCGCGCTGGAGAGAGAGAGAACGAGAGCGCTGGAGAGGGAGAGAGAGAGAGAGAGAGCACTGGAGAGAGAGCGAGAGCGCTGGAGAGAGAGAGCGAGAGAGCGCTGGAGAGAGAGAGCGAGAGAGCGCTGGAGAGAGAGAGAGCGCTGGAGAGAGAGAGAGCGCGCTAGAGAGTGAGAGAGCGCTGGAGAGAGAGAGCGAGAGCGTGCTGGAGAGAGAGAGAGCAAGCGCTGCAGAGAGAGAGAGAGAGAGCGCTGGAGATAGAGAGAGAGCGCTGGAGAGAGAGAGAGAGAGCGCTGGAGAGAGAGAGAGAGAGAGAGAGAGAGAGCGCTGGAGAGAGAGAGAGAGAGCGCTGGAGAGAGAGAGAGAGAGTGCGCTGGAGAGAGAGAGAACGAGAGCGCTGGAGAGAGAGAGAGAGAGAGAGAGCACTGGAGAGAGAGCGAGAGCGCTGCAGAGAGAGAGAGAGCGAGAGCGCTGCAGAGAGAGAGAGCGAGAGCGCTGGAGAGAGAGAGAGAGAGCGCTGGAGAGAGAGAGAGAGCGCTGGAGAGAGAGAGAGAGAGAGAGCGCTGGAGAGAGAGAGAGCGCTGGAGAGAGAGCGCGCTGGAGAGAGAGAGAGAGAGAGAGAGTGCTGGAGAGAGAGAGAGAGAAAGAGCGCTGGAGAGAGAGACAGCGCTGGAGAGAGAGTGAGAGAGCGCTGGAGAGAGAGTGAGAGAGCGCTGGAGAGAGAGAGCGAGAGCGCGCTAGAGAGAGAGAGAGAGCACTAGAGAGAGAGAGAGCGAGAGAGAGAGAGAGAGCGAGAGCGCGCTGGAGAGAGAGAGCGAGAGCACTCTGGAGAGAGAGCGAGCGCGCGCTGGAGAGAGAGAGCGAGAGCGCGCAGGAGAGAGAGAGAGAGAGCGCGCGCTGGAGAGAGAGAGAGCGCGTGCTGGAGAGAGAGAGAGCGCGTGCTGGAGAGAGAGAGAGAGAGAGAGCATGCACTGGAGAGAGAGAGAGAGCGCTGCAGAGAGAGAGAGTGAGAGCATGCACTGGAGAGAGAGAGAGAGCGCTAGAGAGAGAGAGAGAGCGCTGGAGAGAGAGAGAGAGAGAGAGAGAGAGAGAGAGAGCGCGCGCTGGAGAGAGAGAGCGGTGGAGAGAGAGAGAGCGGTGGAGAGAGAGAGAGAGCGGTGGAGAGAGAGAGAGAGCGGTGGAGAGAGAGAGAGAGAGCGGTGGATAGAGAGATAGAGGGAGCGCTGGGGAGAGAGAGAGCGCGCGCCGGAGAGAGAGAGCATGCGCCAGAGAGAGAGAGAGCGTAGGAGAGAGAGAGAGAGCGTAGGAGAGAGAGAGAGAGCGTAGGAGAGCGAGAGAGCGAGCGTAGGAGAGAGAGCGGCGGAGAGAGAGAGAGGGAGCGCTGGGGAGAGAGAGGGAGCGCTGGAGAGAGAGAGCGCGCACCGAAGAGAGAGAGAGAGAGAGCGTAGGAGAGAGAGAGAGAGCGTAGGAGAGAGAGAGAGCGAGCGTAGGAGAGAGAGCGCCGGAGAGAGCGAGAGGGAGTGCTGGGGAGAGAGAGGGAGCGCTGGAGAGAGAGAGAGCGCGCACCGAAGAGAGAGAGAGAGAGAGAGCGCCGGAGAGAGAGAGCTCTCTGGAGAGTATTGGAGAAAGGTACTGATCTTTCATCAGAACTTTTACACAATAGCAGATTTCATCTGGGTTGCTCTTGGAATGTTTTACTACCTTAAAGGTGCTATATAAATACAAGCTGTTAGTGTTGTTGTTCTTAGTATGTCTCATGGTACACTGGTTCATAACAACAGGAACATTATACAACAAAAACTTGCATTTATGTAACATCATTATTTTAGAAAAATGTTCCAAGGTTAATTCCCTCCACCCCACTTTAGCCCTTGGGCAATAATGCCTATTGTAACATCATAGGAAGTCCCTTTGAAACGAGGATGACTTGCTTCCACGCCAAAAAGGGATGAGTTCCCGGGTGTTTCAATGAAGGGCCTAATATTCCAGATCCCGAACGACATCTTGAAGGGTGGAAGATGCCTGTGCGTGGATTTTTTTTAACATGGGGTGGCCGTTGCACACCAGCCACCACACGGGCTTCACAGAGCTAGGTCTTGGTCCAGTGGCAAGGGTTAACCAAGATGACTGGAGACCTGCTCTGCTGCACGGACCCGCTCTGCTGCACGGACCCAGTGTGCACACATATCGCAGTGTGGGCTGGTCCGTGCTGCCCCTGGGCCCTCGCCTCTTCTGGGCCCCGAACTCACACCTCTCCCGGCGTACCACACCTCTATTGTACCACACCTACTCTGAGGGATAGAGCCACGCGTTCAGCACAGAGCAGGAATTATACATTGGTAGTCTCAAGCCTGAAGGCAGTAACTGAGAGTTCTAGAGGCCTTGCGCTATCAATGTTAATGTTGTTCCTGGCTCTCCATCCCTGCACTTCAACTCTCCACATCTTTCTCCATCTTTAAAAACCTTCCCAAAAGGTTTGACCAAGCTTTAGTCACCTGTTTCCGATTGCTCCCTTCTTGGAGAAAAGTAAGAAAGACTTGCATTTATATAGTGCCTTTCACCACCTCGGAATGTTCTAAAGCTCTTTACAGCCCATGAAGTACTTTTGGAATGTAGTCACAGTTGTAATGTAGGAAATGCGGCAGCCAATTGCACGCAGCAAGCTCCCGCAAACAGTAAAGTGATCATGACCAGATAAATTGTTTTTGTTACGTTGATTTGAGGGATAAATATTGGCCACGACACCGGGGATAATTTCCCTGCTCTTCTTTGAAATCGTGCCACGGCATCTTTTACGACCACCTGAGAGAGCAGACAGGGCCTCGGTTTAACGTTTCATCCGAAAGACAAAGGGGCCGAAATTTAGCCTCCCGAAAATGCCTCTTACCGCTGGAAAGCGGCGCTAGCTAAATTCTCCTCGGTACTTTTTCCGGTGGTCCCCCCTTCCGCCCCTCTGCTGCCGACCCTTCCTAAGTGCGTCATCAAAGCGCGCACTGCCGATCTCCCGCACCGCAACCTAAATTCAAGGGGAAAAAATCTTCAGGCCGCCGAGTGGTGCCTCCGCCAGTTTTTTCTGTCGGTGCACTGGGTTTGCAGTGTGTGTGAAATGGCGGTGCAGCGGCTGCCAGTCACGGTGAGGGCGCACTGCTGCAGCCGCCATTTTTGTTTTGTCGGCCGACTGCTGGGTCAGCCCGACAACTATGCCCGCGGGTTCGATGGGCCGCTATCGGGCAGCCGAGCACCCCCTCTTGGGTGCCAGGCTGCTGGCCCGGCTGAACCCCTCTCAGGTGGCTCAGTGGACCTAACTAAAAGAATCGCAGAGTTCGCAGCGGCCTTCCCCTGTAGCTGAAGGGGAGAGACGTGGTGACGCACAAGTGTCATGATGTCATCAGCGCTACACGCTGATGACTGACAGCGGCAGAAACTCCGTTCCGCCTTCACTTCGGCCCCTCTAGTGTGCTCCCCCGCCCCATCATGACTGACTTCCGGTCTGCTCGAACAAAAGGAAAAAGGGCTGAATTTCACGCAAGAGGCCACCTCATCCACCGCGGCGGTGAAAACACATCAAAAGCGGTAGGTGCGACTCGTCTCGGGCGGACCTGAATTCCTACCCCGGGCACCTCCGGCAGTGCAGCGCTCCCTCAGTACTGCACTGGAGTGTCAGCCTAGATTTTTGTGCTCGGGTCTCTGAAGTGGGACTTGATCCCACAAACCTTCTGGGGTCTGTTTCATTTTGCCTATTTGTGAAGTGCCCTGAAATGTTTCTTTTACATTAAAGGCGCTATATAAGATGCAAGTTGTTGTTGTTGTTGTCTGCCTCCAAAGAAATTAAGCTTCACTTAATGGGCCATCAAGGAATATCTGAGCATAATGCACAAGAGATGTGCAATGCATTTGACAAAAATTGAATCACTATTTGTGCAAAAAATTGTAATTGCAGGAACAGTATCCAATTAACTCATTCAAATATTGACGAACGAGCGAGCCTTCCCGGATGTGCCAAATACAAGCTTTGCAGAAAGCTGGTTAAAACCTTCTGTGAAATGACCTTTCGACTAACATGGATCTATTTGTGATCCAATAAATTAGCTATGAAATAACAGACCCTTCACCGTTTTTCAAACCAGCCAGTTATGCTGCACATTTTGGAGTTGAATTTATGAATTAGGCTCCTGGGGAAGTGCTTCACGCAATGGAACCGCACGTCAGGATTTCAGGCGGGAGATCAGCGCACGTCACACAATTGTACATGGTTTCTGTCCATCAAAGCTCTCAGAACATTAAGCATTGGCTTCCGTGCTCGATAAAGCACAATGCTCTGTGCGAGAGGGTTAAATCAACTGGTTTCATTCGATGCTCATCAGTTTTATTTACAAACAATAAATAGAACCATTCTGGAAGCAACTGTGCTCTTCAGGAGTTCTTCATACACTGCTTTGGCTTCGCAACAGCTGCAGTATCGATGTAAAGCAAAGTTTCAAGTCATCCAATGCCTGATCTCTAATGTTGAAGTTTAACTGGCATCATAAGTACATAAGAAATAGGAGCTGGAATCGGCCATTTGGACCTTCAAGCCTGCTCCGCCATTCAAGGTCATGGCTGAACTTCTACCACTTATCCACTTCACCGCACTATCCCAATATCTCTTAATTCCTTTTGTTCCCCGAAATTTATCGACCTTTGTCTTGCATATACTCAACAACTGAGCATCCACAGCTCTCTGGGGTAGAGAATTCCAAAGATTTACAACCCTCTGACTGAAGAAATTTCTCCTCATCTCAGTCCGAAATGGCCGACCCTTTATTTTGAGACTGTGATCCTGTGTTCTGGATTCCCTAGCCAGGGGAAAAATCTTCTCAACATTAACCCTGTCAAGCCCCTTAAGATTTTTGTATGTTTCAATTAGATCACCTCTCATTCTTCTAAGCTCCAGGGAATATAGGCCTGGTCTACTCAATCTCTCCTCACAGGGCAATCCCCCCATCCCAGGGACTAGTCTAGTGAACCTTTGTTGCACTTTGTTGCAAGTATGTCTTTCCTTAGGTAAGGAGACCAGGGGGCAGAAATTGCCCCTTCCAGTAAGACCACCTGAAAGCGCTGGCAATGGAGCGGCGCGGAATGGCCGCCGAATCTCTGTGGAAGTGTCGCCATTTTTTAAGTTGCCCTTCCTTGGGTTTGGAGTGGTGTCCGCCTGTTTTCCCGCCACAGCGTGCACGCACCAACCCCTTACCAACTGGCGGGACCACCTCGCAAAATTGCCCCCTTACCCGGAATTGCCTCGCGGGAGCAGCACCGCCGCCAATCGGTGCCCCCCTGTCGGTACACTTCTTGTTGCTCGGCGACGCAGCAGCCCTTAAAGGGGAGGTGTCGCTGCCGGCGATGCCATCCTTTTTTGTCGGCCAATTGCCAGGTCGGGCCGACAATTATGCCCACGGGTTCAGCCAGGCTGGCAACCTGGCACCCCCTCTTGGGTGCCACGCCGCTGGCCTGGCCGAAACCCTCCCTAGTGGCCCAGTGAACCCAAGTAAACATTTTGCAGAGCTCGCAGCGGCTCTCCCCTTTAACTGAAGGGGAGGGACGCTGTGATGCATCAGTGCGGCGCGGGTGACTGGTTGGGGCGGCAGACCTGCTGCAAGGGCACTTCTGCCCCGCAGCCGACAAAAAAACTTCCAAGTGCCGAATTTCGACGGCATCGCCGACACATGGATTGTGGCAGAGAAAAACTTTAAAATCGGAGGGTGCGCCCCGATTCAGGCAATTTCAGCCCCCAGAACTATACACAGTACTCCAGGTGCGGCCTCACCAATGCCTTGTATAATTACATAGAAACATAGAAAATAGGTGCAGGAGTAGGCCATTCGGCCCTTCTAGCCTGCACCGCCATTCAATGAGTTCATGGCTGAACATGCAACTTCAGTACCCCATTCCTGCTTTCTCGCCATACCCCTTGATCCCCCTAGTAGTAAGGACTTCATATAACTCCTTTTTGAATATATTTAGTGAATTGGCCTCAACTACTTTCTGTGGTGGAGAATTCCACAGGTTCACCACTCTCTGGGTGAAGAAGTTTCTCCTCATCTCGGTCCTAAATGGCTTACCCCTTATCCTTAGACTGTGAACCCTGGTTCTGGACTTCCCCAACATTGGGAACATTCTTCCTGCCTCTAACCTATCTAAACCCGTCAGAATTTTAAACGTTTCTATGAGATCCCCTCTCATTCTTCTGAACTCCAGTGAATACAAGCTCAGTTGATCCAGTCTTTCTTGATATGTCAGTCCCGCCATCCCGGGAATCAGTCTGGTAAAGTAGAAAGAAAGGAAGACTTGCATTTATATAGCGCCTTTCACGACCACCAGATGTCTCAAAGCGCTTTACAGCCAATTACTTTTTGAAGTATAGTCACTGTTATACAATTATAGTAAGACTTCTTTACTCTTACACTCGACTCCCTTTGTAACAAAAGCTAACATACTATTTGCTTTCCTAATTGCTTGCTGTATCAGAATGCTAGGGAGTGCAGCTCTGTGCATTTGTGCTTGAATCCGTGCTCTGCTTTCACTGACTCGACAGCAAGAAGGAGCGAGCAATATAATTCAATTCTGACAGCGTTGCACAGTTCAAAGCAAACGGCAGTTTCAAGCCTGTAGTGTAATGACCATAATATAGAATCATAGAATAGTACAGCACAGAAGGAGGCCATTCGGCCCATCAAGTCTGCACCAGCTCTTTCGAAAAGCAATCTAGTTTGATCCCCCCCGCTCCCCACTCTTTCCTCATATCACTGCAATTTTTTTTCTCCTTCAAGTATTTAGCCATTCCCTTTTGAAGACTTCTACAATGTATTATAATGTAACAAATTAGTAAGACTGGGCTCTGGCATAGTGAGGTTGTGGCTTGTCCCACCTCGGAGAAAGGGAGAAGTCGGGTGTATAATGCAGAATATTCTGCGCCGAGAAAGAGATAAAAAGAGAGGGAAGGAAGGTGAAATGCTCTTCTAGTTATAGACATGCATCATTGTTGCTAGTTATTATTAGGTACACTCTTTTCAGTACACATAACCATGTGTGGAACTGGTAGCACCCTTGCCACTGACTCAGAAGATTGTGGGTTTAAGTCCCACTAAAGAGAGTGGAGCACATTAATCTAGGCTGACACTCCAGTGCATTACTCAGGGAGTGCTGTACTGTTGGACTCATCAGTCCTGTACCACCGAAGGGAAAAATCAGGCAGGGTTCCCACTCCTGATCATCGTCCAATGCTCCCTAATGGAAAGTGTGTGTGCGAGAGAGAGTGTGGATGTCAGATGAGCGCAGGATTAGGCTCTGATAGGATTCCCTCTATTGTCGAATAGCTTCCTGGCATAAACTACATAGGATTACATAGGCTATAAAGCACAGAAACAGGCCATTCGGCCCAACTAGTCCATGCCGCCAATTCTGCTCCACACGAGCATCCTCCCGTTTTTCCTCATCTAAATCTATCAGCATACCCTCTATTCCCTTCTCTCTCATATGCTTGTCTAGCCTCCCCTTAAATGCATCGATACTATTTGCTTCAACCACACCCTGTGGTAGCATGTTCCACATTCTCACCACTCTTTTGGTAAAGACGTTTCTTCTGAATTCCCTATTGGATTTCTTGGTGACTAACTTATATTGATGGCCTCTAGTTATGCTCTTCCCCACAAGTAGAAACATTCTCTCTGTATCCACGCTCTCTATATCTTTCATAATTTTAATGTCCTCTATTAGGTCACCCCTCAGCCTTATTTTTTTAAGAGAAAAGAGACCCAGCTTGTTCATCCTTTCCTGATATGTATATCCTCGCATTTCTGGTATCATCCTTGTAAATCTTATTTGCGCTCTCTCCAGTGCCTCTATATTCTTTCTATAATACAACGCAGTACTCTTAAGTGTGGTCGAACCAAGGTTCGATACAGGTTTAGCATAACTTCCCTATTTTTCAATTCCATACCTCTAGCAATAAACCCTCGGGCTTGGTTTGCTTTTTTTTTAGCCTTGCTAACCTGTGTGGCAACTTTTAATGATTTGTGTATTTGTACTCCGAGATCCCTTTGTTCCTCCACCCACCTGGACTCGCACCCTCCAAGTAATAAGTGGCATACAAACATAAGAATTAGGAGCAGGAGTAGGCCATTCGGCCCCTCGAGCCTGCTCCGCCATTCAACACGATCATGGCTGAACTACTACCTCAACTCTACTTTCCTGCACTGTCTCCATATCTCTTGATTCCCTTAATATTCAAAAATCTATCGATCTCTGTCTTGAATATAGCCAAAGACTGAGCATCCACAGCCCTCTGGGGTAGAGAATTCCAAAGATTCACCATCCTCTGAATGAAGAAGTTTCTCCTCATCTCATTCCTAAATGGCCGAACCCTTAATCTGAGATTGTGACCCCCTGGTTCCAGACTCCCCAGCCAGAGGAAACATCCTCCCTGCATCTATAAGAACATAAGAATTAGGAACAGGAGTAGGCCATCTAGCCCCTCGAGCCTGCTCCGCCATTCAACAAGATCATGGCTGATCTGGCCGTGGACTCAGCTCCCCGTAACCCTTAATTCCCTTATTGGTTAAAAACCTATCTACTCTGTCAAACTCTAAGAATTTTTATGTTTCAATGAGGTCATCTCTCATTCTTCTAAACTCTAGAGAGCATAGGCCTAGTCTACTCAATCTCGCCTCATAGGACAATCCCCCCCATCCCAGGAATCAGTCTGGTGAACCTTTGTTGCACTCCCTCTATGGCAGGTATATCCTTCCTTATGCAAGGAAACCAAAACTGTACACAGTACTCCAGGTGTGGTCTCACCAGGGCCCTATGCAATTGCAATAAAATGTCCTTACTCTTATACTCAAATCCTCTTGCAATAAAGGCCAACACACCATTTGCTTTCTTAATTGCTTGCTGTACCTGCATGTTAACTTTCAGTGAATCGTGTACAAGGACACCCAGGTCTCTCTGAACACCAACATTTCCCAATCTCTCACCATTTAAAAATATACTCTGCTTTTCTATTTTTCCTACCAAAGTGGATAACTTCACATTTCTCCACATTATATATACCATTTGCCAAGTTCTTGCCCATTCACTTAGTCTGTCTATATTCCCTTGAAGCCTCTTTGCATCCTTCTCACAACTTACATTCCCACCTAGCTTTGTATCATCAGCAAACTTGGATATATTACATTTGGTCCCCTCATCCAAATTATCATACTTGTGTCCTTCTCAATTATCATCTTAAAGCGAATTATATTATGGTCACTATTTCCTCGATGTTCCCCTATTTTTACTTCTCTTATCTGCTCTGGTTCATTCCCCATTACTAGATCCAATAGCGAATCCTCCCTTGTTGGGCTTTTTACATATTGGTTTAGAAAAGAGTCCTGTATACATTGTAGGAACTCCATTCCTTGATCCCCTTCACCCACCTCTTCTGTCCAATTAATATCCGGGTAGTTGAAATCCCCCATGATTATTATTCTATGGGGCTGATTTTCATCAAAGCTTCCGCCCACCGAAGTGTTGCCCAAAGTGCCGCCGATGGTCGCTGAGGTATCGGACGGCACTTTGGACGGGATATTCATGGCCGAGGTCCCTCGAAGGTCGGCGGGCAGCAAATGGACAACGTACGCCGCCAATCTGGGTGGCAGCGGGCGGGAGGTCTAATTTTTAGCGGCAGGGACGCTTGCTGCCCAAGTGCCGCCGAGCATGGAGTCGGGCCCATTGAGGGTCGAAGACCTGAAAAAAAAACACAGTAAAAAAATTTTAAAAGATCTTCCGGGACCCCATCAAGGTCAGCCGCTGTGTAAAAAAAAAAATGTTCACTGACCCGTTTTTCAGGTTCTTTAGACTTACCATCAGGGACAGACCAGCCTCCACGCAGTAGACCACCCCCGTTGTGTCGCCAACTCCCGCCTGCAGGGATCTGGAAGCTTGGCGGACGGGAGGTCAGTTGCACCAATCGGCTGTCTGCTGATGTCAGCGGGCGGTTCCCGGTGGCTCGCCCCTACCGCCCGCTCCAGGCCACCTCCAAAGTGGCACTGGGCGGATCTTCAGGAGGAATGTTGAAGGGAGTGGGTGGCAGCGGGTGGTGAGTGATGAATTTCGGCCCCTATGTTTTTTACTCATTTCCCTAATTTGTTTGCTATTTCTTCCTCCACCTCCCTTCCACTATTAGGTGGTCTGTAGACTACGCCTATTAGTGTGATTGATCCTTTATTATCTTTTATCGCTATCCATATGGATTCTAGTTTTGTCTTGCTGATAGCTGCGTCACTTTTTTCTGCTGCCATTATATTATTCCGAATAAGTACAGCTGCTGTGTATCTGTAAAGCATGCACTGCTATGTTCGACACCAGGGAGCGCATCCCTTGAAGTCCGAAGGGATCCCAGCATCCCTTGGGAGCACTGTATATAAGCCGGCCCCTAAGGCCTGTTCCTCACTCTGGAGTGTCTTAATAAAGACTGGCGTAAACTGTTACTTTAACCTCCCTGTGTGCAGTCTCATCTGTGTTAGGAACTCAATAACTGGACTTCAGGGGATGCGCTCCCTGGTGGCGGAACAGGGGAGTGCATGCTTTACAGATACACAACATCACTCCCCCCAAAGTCATTGAGACTGCACACAGGGAGGTTAAAGTAACAGTGACCTCAGTCTTTATTAAGACACTCCAGAGTGAAGAACAGGCCTTAGGGGCCGGCTTATATACAGTGCTCCCAAGGGATGCTGGGATCCCTTGGGACTTCAGGGGATGCGCTCCCTGGTGGCGGAACATGGGAGTGCATGCTTTACAGATACACAACATCACTCCCCTCCAAATTCAAAGTGAAAACTATTTACAAGGTGAGGCGGTCGGGAGCATTTCTTTCCCTGGTGGACCGCCTCGGTTCAAATATCTGTTCTGGTGTGTTGGCTGTGACCTCGCTGGGCTGGCGTGTTGTTGGCCCTGCAGGGCTGCTGGGTGAGCCTGGCCTTGCTGGGCTGTTGGGCGTGATGGGTTCGATTTCCTGGTGTCGTTGATCCTTTGGGTGTGTGTTGTGGGCTCGAAAAATGTGGTGTCTGCTGTGGGTTGTTCAGGGCAGTCTGTGAACCGCAGCCTCGTTTGGTCCAGGTGCTTTCTGCAAATTTGTCCATTGTCTGGTTTGACTACAAACACCCTACTCCCTTCTTTAGCTATCACCGTGCCCACGATCCACTTGGGACCATGTCCATAGTTTAGCACATACACAGGATCATTCAGATCAATTTCCCGTGACACAGTGGCGCGACCATCGTTTACATTTTGTTGCTGCCGCCTGCTCTCTACCTGATCATGCAGGTTGGGCTGGATCAGCAAGAGTCTGGTTTTCAGTGTCCTTTTCATGAGTAGCTCAGCCGGGGGCACCCCTGTGAGCGAGTGGGGTCTCGTGCGGTAGCTGAGCAGTACTCGGGACAGGCGAGTTTCGAGTGAGCCTTCTGTGACTCGTTTAAGGCTCTGTTTGATTGTTTGTACTGCCTGCTCTGCCTGCCCATTGGAGACTGGTTTAAACGGGGCCGAGATGACATGTTTGATCCCATTGCGGGTCATGAATTCTTTAAATTCGGCACTGGTGAAACATGGCCCGTTGTCACTGACCAGTATGTCAGGCAGGCCGTGGGTGGCAAACATGGCCCTCAGGCTTTCAATGGTGGTGGTGGCGGTGCTTCCCGACATTATTTCACATTCAATCCATTTTGAAAAAGCATCCACCACCACCAGGAACATTTTACCGAGAAACGGACCCACATAGTCGACATGGATCCTCGACCATGGTCTGGAGGGCCAGGACCACAAACTTAGTAGTGCCTCTCTGGGCGCGTTGCTCAACTGAGCACACACGCTGCATTGCCGTACACAGGACTCTAAGTCAGAGTCGATACCGGGCCACCACACGTAGGATCTGGCTATCGCTTTCATCATTACTAGACCTGGGTGTATGCTGTGGAGATCGGAGATGAACGTCTCCCTGCCCTTTTTGGGTAGCACTACGCGGTTACCCCACAACAGGCAGTCTGCCTGAATGGACAGCTCATCCTTTTGCCGCTGGAACGGCTTGATTAGCTCTTGCATTTCAACGGGGTTGCTGGCCCAGCTCCCATGCAGTATACAGTTTTTTACTAGGGACAATTGGCTGGTCCAAGTCCCAATCTGGCGGGCCGTGACAGGTGATTTATCATTTTCAAACGCTTCCATGACCATCAACAAGTCTGCGGGCTGCACCACCATCAACAAGTTTGCAGGCTGCGCCATTTCCACCGCCATGGTGGGCAATGGTAGCCGACTGAGAGCATCCGCACAGTTCTCGATGCCTGGCCTGTGGCGGATGGTATAGTTATACGCTGATAGCGCTGTATGTGGGCTGAGACATTAGTATTTTCCCCTTGTTTTCAGCGAACAGGGATATGAGGGCTTGTGATCGGTTTCCAGCTCAAATTTGAGGCCAAACAGGTACTGATGCATTTTCTTTACCCCGAACACACACGCTAATGCCTCTTTCTCAATCATGCTATCGGCCATCTCGGCCTTAGACAAGCTCCTGGAGGCATAGGCAACAGGTTGCAACTTTCCCGCAACGTTAGCTTGTTGTAATACACACCCGGCTCCATACGACGATGCATCACATGCTAGCATGAGTCTTTTACACGGATTATACAATACAAGCAGCTTGTTGGAGCATAAAATGTTTCTGGCTTTCTCAAAAGCAATTACTTGTTTTTTTTTCCATACCCAATTCTCACCTTTACGCAATAACACATGTAGGGGCTCTAAGAGGGTGCTTAACCCCGGTAGGGAGTTACCAAAATAGTTGAGGAGTCCCAGGCACGACCGCAGCTCCATGACATTCTGTGGCCTGGGCGCATTCCTGATAGCCTCTGTCTTGGCGTCTGTGGGCCGAATGCCGTCCGCCGTGACCTTTCTCCCCAAAAACTCCACTTCTGTTGCCATGAAGACGCATTTCGACCTCGTCAGCCGCAGCCCTACGCGATCCCGTCGCTGGAGGACCTCCTCCCGGTTTTGTAAGTGCTCGATGGTGTCCCAACCCGTGACCAATATGTTGCCCTGAAAAACCACCGTGCGTGGTACTGACTTGAGTAGGCTCTCCATGTTTCTCTGGAAGATCGCAGCAGCTGACTGAATTCCAAACAGGCATCTGTTGTAGATGAACAGTCCCTTGTGCGTGTTGATGCAGGTGAGGCCCTTCGAAGACTCCTCCAGCTCCTGCGTCATGTAGGCCAAAGTCAGGTCGAGCTTGGTGAACGTCTTGCTTCCTGCCAGTGTCGCAAATAGGGTCGTCTGCCTTAGGTAGCGGGTATTGGTCCTGTAGCGAGAAACGATTAATAGTTACTTTATAATCACCGCAAATCCTGACCGTGCCATCACTTTTGAGTACTGGAACAATCGGGCTGGTCCACTCACTGAATCCCACTGGGGAGATGATGCCCTCGCGTTGCAGCCTGTCCAGCTCGATATCCACTCTCTCCCTCATCATGTGAGGTACCGCTCGTGCCTTGTGGTGAATGGGTCGTGCCTCTGGGACCAAATGGATCCACACCTTCACCCGGAAAAGTTTCCAATGCCTGGCTCAAAAAGGAAAGGAAATTTGTTAAGAACCTGGGTACATGAGGCTTCATCGACATGTGATAGCGCTCGGATGCCATCCCAGTTCCAGCGGATTTTGCCCAGCCAGCTCCTTCCAAGCAGTGTGGGGCCATCGCCCGGGACAATCCAGAGTGACAGTTCGTGCACCGTGCCCTCGTAGGTGACCTTGACCATGGCGCTGCCCAGGACAATGATGAGCTCTTTGGTGTACGTTCTCCGTTTCGTGTGGATGGGTCTGAGTGCCTTGTTGCACCACAGTCTCTCAAACATCTTTTTACTCATGATGGTTTGGCTAGTGCCAGTGTCCAGTTCCATGGCTATGGGTAAGCCATTCAATTTTACATTTAGCATTATAGGTGGACATTTCGTCGAAAATGTGTTCTTCAGCATCTGCCTCCTCTCTCTGAGGCTCAAAATTGTTTTGATCCACCATGGATCGATCTTCCTCTGCTACGTGGTGGTAAGCAGGTTTTGCAGAGCTTGCAGCTCGACTGCAGGTTCGTTGGAGGTGCCCCATTGTTCCACAGCTCTTGCAAACATGCCCTTTGAAGCGGCATGAATAGGCTGAATGGAAGCCTCCACAATGCCAACAAGGTGTGAATTGCCTTGCATTCATCCTTTGTTGTGGACTCTGAGTCATCTGGGTCACCTGAGGCCTGCTGGCAGTTGCAGACTCGTGGTTTCTGCCCTGTACATTTCTGCTTGCAAACACAGTTCCAGTTAATTTATGAACATTGCTAGCACTTGTGTGCTGAGAGATTTGTTTGGTGTTATCACTGGTGGACATAAACACCTGTGCTATCGCAATGGCTTTACTGAGAGTCGGTGTCTCTAGAGTCAAAAGTTTTCGTACGATGGTCTCATGGCCAATGCCCAATACAAAAAAATCTCTGAGCATCTGCTCCAGGTAGCCATCAAACTCACATTGTCCTGCGAGCCGCCTTAGCTCGGCGATGTAGCTCGCCACTTCCTGACCTTCAAATCGCTGGCACATGTAGAACCGATATCTCGCTATCAGCACTATCTCTCCCTCGGGTTAAGATGCTCCCGAACCAGTGTACACAGCTCCTCATATGACTTATCTGTGGGTTTCACCGGAGCCAGAAGATTCTTCATGAGGCTGTGGGTCGGTGCCCCGTAGACTGTGAGGAGGACCGCTCTCCTTTTTGCTGCGCTTCCTTCTCCGTCCAGCTTGTTGGCTACAAAGTACTGGTCTAGCCATTCGACATAGGCTTCCCAGTCCTCACCCTCCGAGAACTTCTCCAGGACGCCCACAGTTTGCTGCATCTTTGCATTGGATTCGTATACTCGTCGCCAGTCATTGTGTTCCTAACACAGATGAGACTGCACACAGGGAGGTTAAAGTAACAGTGACCTCAGTCTTTATTAAGATACTCCAGAGTGAGGAGCAGGCCTTAGGTGCCGGCTTATATACAGTGCTCCCAAGGAATGCTGGGATCCCTTGGGACTTCAGGGAATGTGCTCCCTGGTGGTGGAACATGGGAGTGCATGCTTTACAGATACACAACAACAGCTATGTCGAACAGTTGCTTGAGTAAGGTGCTATAAGGCTGCCATGCCCTGGCATGGGACTGTTGAGTCAACATCGTCAGCACCTTCAAGAAGAGGAATAAAAGAATTCCCAGGGCAACAGAAAAAACTTCTAACACAATTAATGTGCAGGCGTCTAATGATCGAAGGATTATCATTTATGTTGCACGCGACAATTCTCCAGCACCAGGCATGACTTTTGCAAATTATTGACTCGGATGATGATGTACAGAATAAGATCTCATTGGTGGTTGGTTTCTAGACACGGATGTACCCTGGGAACGTCGATATGATTGTGCCTTATGTGTAGTTAACCGCATTATCTACATTATGGGTTAAGAGTGGATGCAGGCTGAAGCTACGGCTCAATATTTCACAGCAGAGGTTATGCAACCCAAGCACAGGGCGGCTGCTTTTGAGAACACCCAAACAGACAGATGAGTTTTTGTTACTTAAATCTCGCAGGGAGTTTGGTGAATCCTGTGTTACTTGTTCCATTTTATGTAACACAGCAGCACTACAGGGCATTGCCACGACATGTGAAAACACATCCCTGGTGGAGGCCAAGTACATTTGCAGCCATGCTCCAAGGGCATCAGCTGTGCCATTGCAACAAAGGTCATCCTCTGAGATTCATTAACGAATCACTCGGGTGAAAACCTGGCACTTTGGATATTCTTGGGAACAAATAGTGAAGGACTCTTTCTGCTTGTGTTTCAGTAACTTAGAAACTTAACGATGACATCAAATAGAAATATTGGAATATAGATTTTTATCAAAAAAGAAAGACTTGCATTTATATAGCGCCTTTCACGACCACGGGTCATCCCAAAGTGTTTTACAGCCAATGAAGTACTCTTGAAGTGTAATCACCGTTGTGATGTATGAAACGCGGCAGCCAATCGCGCACAGCAAGCTCCCACAAACAGCAGTGATAATGACCAGATAATCCGTTTTTGTTACGTTGATCGAGGGATAAATATTTTCCAGGACACCGGGGAATAACTCCCCTGCTCGTCTTCAAGATAGTGCCATGGGATCTTTTTACGTACACCTAAGAGTGAAGATGGGACCTCGGTTTAACATCTCATCCAAAGGCAGCACCTCCGACAGTGCAGTGCTCCCTCAGCACTGCACTGAAGAGTCAGCCTACTTTTTTGTGCTCAAGTCTCTGGAGTGGGACTTGAACCCACAACCTTTAGACTCAGGCGAAAGTGCTACCCACTGAGCCACAACTGACTGTAAAAATCCTGAGTGGATTCAAACTTACAAAATTGCCAACAGCAAATCATGAGTATAGTAGTTATCTGTTGGCATAACATTCGAGGTAGATTTATTTCTGAGGTAGCCAGGGGGACCGTGACTTTAGGTTTGAGATAATTTTGAAAAAGGTGGGGTTTTTCTCTCCTCTTCTAACTTGACCTCCCCATCCCACAGACAGTCCACGCCAGAGAGGGCAGGCAGTTGTTCCCTTGCCAGTCCTCTGCTGATCTTACTAGTACTTGGCCACTGGAAACTGCGTAAGACTGGGCTGAAGGTTATTGACTCTCTAACATTGCCTCTTTCTCTGTGGGAAGAGTCCAGCCTCCGCTCAGCATTAGTTAAGATCAGGAATTTGGGCACATTAAGAATGGAAACCTTTGACCTGCAACTCTCTGACGAACCCAATTATTGACCTTATGACTGTGTGATCATGGCATTACCCAACTATCATAATAATTATCCTAGAGCCCCCTCCCACACCCACCCCATGACGTTCCTACAGCCATCCCACCATTCCTGCAATCTGCCACGCTAATGTCAGACCCCAGGCCAGGCCTACTTAATCTGCTTCTTTAACCATCTTCTGTCCCAGTCATCCTGAAACTGCTGTTCAAAGCCCATTCATCTCAATCTGCCATTGTGACCACCGTGCCCCTAGCGCCCTTCCACAAATTACATTCTCACAAACCATCCCCTCTAAGCGATCTTCAAACTTTCAACTACGAGGAGTGGAGGGCAGGGTGGGGGACTTAGTTACCACACGAGTGATAAAAACCAACCGAAACATCTCAAGCATTAGGCATTCGCCTAAAGCCATCATGAAAAAAAAGACAAATGATGTGTTAACCTACCCAATCTGGTCACACTGGTGTGAGGGGAGCAGCAGCTGGTGCGCTTCTGATGCAGTGCGTAGTTGTGATTGGACGAGGGGCATGTGGAGTGGGGGAGGGGAGTACGTGGCGGTGGAGGGGGGACTAAGGGCTGGATTTTTGGGGCGGTAATGACGGCGGGGCGGTAAAGTTTGCATCCGGGAACAGTTTGCGCCTCAGTCAGCAAAATTCGTCAGCTGGGCCCTGAGTGTGGGGCAGAGTGCTAAGGGAGGTATTCTCTTGGGGCGCTAGGCTGACTGAGCAAGCGAAAATCCCGAGTTAAAGAACCGGCCTTGGAGCACTCTAAGAGAGACGTGGGGGGGGGAAAGAAAACCTGGAAATAAATCCCAAAACATTCCCAATAAATAACTCATGCCACCACAACATAAATTGCAAAAAAACAACAAAAAAAATCACATTTACCTAATGTGGACATTACTTACCTCACTGCCGCCGCTATAGCTCGGACCGCCCGCTGTCACAGGCGGTCCCAGCACGATGCTCAACGGAGCACTAAGTGTCGGGCGCAGCCAGAAATCAAGCCGGTGTTGCAACCAGGGGCGTTGCACACCGGCTCGCCTCTTCTGGGCGGTAATGCTCCGCGCCCCCTCGAAACCGGCACCAAAAGTCCTGACGGGGTGCTGGAAGTTGGCCGGCCGCCTGGAAGTGTTACCGCCACCATTGCCGCCCCTCCAGGGCACCAACAGGGGCAGCAGAAGCCCAAAAATCTAACCTAAAGCGCCCTGGCAAGGTCTGATGCAGAGAATGAGACAGAGCAAGAACTGATTGCCCACTCGACTGACCAGGTTAGGTCATTGAACTTCTTTCGACAATGCACCCACTGCAGCATTCACGTCTTCTGCCACCTCCATCTGGGCCTGCTTCAGCGTCAGTCTCGGCATGATCCTGCCACAAGTTGTGCCTCAGAACAATGACCTGCTCCTGCAGGACCCCCACTCATCCGTGCGAAAACTTGGGTACCCTTGTCATGTGCCATCGCTCACTGAATGTTCATCAGCAACCACCCCAGAAACTCGCCAAAGGAAAAAGACACCTCATTTTAAATAGGCACCAAGCCAGCCAGAATTACCCCCCCCTCCTAATTGGCTGGACACCGTGTAGGCAGCTCGCCAAGAAGATTCAAGTTCAGCCCGACCATCAAAATCGTTCAGGCATCTTGCTGAATCCATCGGGTAGGTGACTTGCTCAATATAATTCTAATTCTATTTTCCTTTTCAGAATGTGCCGTACACAGAAACATTTGTAATGTCGCTGTGTTTGAACAAACCCACTAGGACTGTCGGCCACTCCCTCCAGTAGGAAGCCTTTCTGTGTAAAGAGAATCCGAAATCACTTTCAGATGTACCAATACGCCCCAAGTTTTTATTGCTTCAAATATTTTAATTTTGTTATTGACAGCCCACTTCCACCTCTGTAATATCACCCATCTCCGCCTCGCCTCAGCTCACCTGCTGCTGAAGCCCTAATCCATGCCTTTGTTACCTCCAAACTCGACTATTCCAATGCTCTCCTGGCCGGCCACTCACCTTGCACCTGCCGTAAACTTGAGCTCA
This sequence comes from Pristiophorus japonicus, assembly GCF_044704955.1. Classification (NCBI taxonomy): domain Eukaryota; kingdom Metazoa; phylum Chordata; class Chondrichthyes; family Pristiophoridae; genus Pristiophorus; species Pristiophorus japonicus. The sequence goes on from NC_091994.1 coordinate 83,061,387, forward strand.
TCCAAAACTCTGCTGCCCTTATGAAAGAAAAAAAGACTTGCATTTATATAGCCCCATTCACGACCATCAGACATCTCAAAGTGCTTTACAGCCAATTAAGTACTTTTGAAGGGTAGTCACTGTTGTAATGAGGGTAAAGCGGCAGTCAATTTGCGCACAGCAAGCTCTCACAAACAGCAATATGATAATGACCAGATAATCTGTTTTTATGTTAATTGAGGGATAAATATTAGCCAGGATAGCTGACATAGATCTCCTTAGACAGAGCGTTGTTGAAGAAATTAGTTGGCCTTAGTACTGATGAAGAAAAAAAGGCTTGGATTTATGTAGCGCCTATCATGACCACCGTACGTCTCAAAACGCTTTAAAGTCAATGAAGTACTTTTGGAGTGTAGTCACTGTTGCAACCAGTTTGCACACAGCAAGCCCCCACAAACAGCAATGTGCTAATGACCAGATAATCTGTTTTTTTGTTACATTGATTGAGAGATAAACATTCGCCAGGATACCAGGGATAACTCCCCTGCTCTTCTTCGAAATAGTGCCATGGGATCTTTTACGCCCACCTGAGAGAGCAGACGGGGCCTCGGTTTAACGTCTCATCCGAAAGATAACACCTCTGACAGTGCAGCACTCACTTAGCACTGCACCGGACGGAGTGTCAGCCTAGATTTATGTGCTTATCCTAAATCACACTAAGTCCCCTTCATCCATCAGCCCTAAATCTCTGACCTACATTGGCTCTCAGTCCGGCAACTCTCAGTTTTAAAATTCGCATCCTTGTTTTCAAATCCCTCCCTGGCTTCACCCCTCCCTACCTCTGTAACTTCCTCCAGCCCGACAACTCTCCGACATATCTGCATTCCTCCAATTCTGGCCTCTTGCGCATCCCCGATTTCCATCGCTCCACTATTGGCGGCTGTGCCTTCGGATTCCTTCGGCTCAAAGCTCTGGAATTCCCTCCCTAAACTACTCTGCCTCTGCACCACTCTCTCCTCCTGCAAGCCCACCTCTTTGACCAAGCTTTGGACCACCTGTCCTAATATCTCCTTATGTGGCTCGGTGTCAAAATTTGTTTGATAACGCTCCTGTGAAACAACTTGGGACAGTTTGTTAGGTTAAATGTGATATATAAATGCAAGATGTAGTTGTTGTACAGAAATGTACTCACATTCTGTGGTAATGGCAGAACACCAAGATCAGAGCTTTGTATGTTACAAGGTACTTGCAAATAGGGAGTTCAAACTAAGTCTTTTCATTTAACTTTAACTCAGCACAATGAAACCTTGCCTTTTGCATTCACTTTGCACTCCTATTAAGCACAAAGAGCACCACGCAGACAAAAAGTGAGGATTTATTAAGCAACGAGAACAAAATCATGTGCTACTCAACTCTCTTGCCAGGCTGAACTAATAAATTGTTACTTTGGTTCAACAAACAAAAGCTCCCTTGAACAGGGATGACAGAGCTTGAAAATCTGTAAATGAATCAAATGGAAAATTCTCCACCCCGAGCATTCAATTTGGGTTACTTTTGGATATATTTCGAAAAGAATTATCGCTTTGTTGACTATTTGGCGGTACTCCCTGCTAGTTATCTCTGCAATTGCAACTGCTGAAATCAGGTTTTGTTGGATATCCCAGCATACATTCAGTTTGTTTAAAAACAAGATCTAAGAATAGCTCTGGTTGTTTTTGTGTAGCACAGTTGCAACTTGTGTCTATGAGAAGCTCCTCAGGTTGGTACTTCTACAAGAGTGGCCATCAACAGCACGATCGCAATCCTAAAGGGGCACTTTCATTGCCTCGGAGGTTAGGAGAGGTTATACAGTATGTTTCAACTATACACATAGTTGTAATGTATAAGGGTTGGCGCTGCTCCCTGCATTTTTCCTGTAGCTGTCGCGCTGCAAAAATCATGTCCGTTGTGCCCCGTAGGGGACAAAATCCGCACTGTGACTCTGGGAGGAACTCCTCGGTCACGGGAAGAAGACGGTTGAGGAGGACTCTAGCGACGACTTTCCCAGTGGCTGATAGCAGGGAGATTCCACTGTAGTTGCCGCAGTCAGACTTTTCCCCTTTTTTAAAGATGGTCACGATTACTGCATCTCTGAGATCCCCCAGTATGCTCTCCTCCCTCCAGATGAGGGAGATGAGATCGTGTATTCGCGCCAGCAGTGCTTCTCCGCCATACTTCAATGCCTCAGCAGGGATTCCGTTCGTACCCGTAGCCTTGTTGTTTTTGAGCTGTCTTATGGCTTTTCCTACCTCGTGCAGTGTTGGGGTCTCACTGAGGTGGTGGCGGGTAGCATGCTGCAGGATGGAGTCGAGAACACCCAGCATTGAAGCACTGACCACACTCGATCAGCTCCGCTGGGCAGGCCATATAGTCCGCATGCCAGACACGAGACCCCCAAAGCAAGTGCTCTATTCGGAGCTCCTTCATGGCAAACGAGCCAAAGGTGGGCAGTGGAAACGCTACAAGGACATCCTCAAAGCCTCTCTGATAAAGTGCAACATCCCCACTGACACCTGGGAGTTCCTGGCCCAAGACCGCCCTAAGTGGAGTGAGTGCATCCAGGAGGGCGCTGAGCACCTCGAGTCTCAACGCCGAGAGCATGCAGAAATCAAGAGCAGATAGCGGAAAGAAAGTGCAGCAAACCAGTCCCACCCACCCTTTCCCTCAATGACTATCTGTCGCACCTGTGACAGAGTCTGTGGCTCTCGTATTGGACTGTTCAACCACCATAGAACTCGCTTCAGGATTGGAAGCAAGTCTTCCTCGATTCTGAGGGACTGCCTATGATGCTGATGATAGTTGTCATGCACTTTGTGGCTTGCAGAACTTTACCAGACAAAAAGGCCTGCAGATAGATTACATCGAATTACATTGAATTTTACAGCACAGAAACAGACTGTTAGGCCCAACAGGTCTATGCTCCACACAAGCCTCCTCCCACCTTCATTCATCTGACCCTAGCAACATATCCTTCTATTCATACACAGGATTACATAGGGATCTACGACACAGAAATAGGCCATTTGGCCCAACCAGTCCATGCCGGTGCCTACGCTCCATTCGAGCCTCCTTCCGCCTTTCTGCTTGCATTGGCGGTGAAGCATGCTCCTTCATCACAAAGTACATAACTTGGCTGACACATTAGTGCAGTACTGAGGGAGTGATGCATTGTCGGAGGGACAGTACTGAGGGAGTGCTGCACTGTCGTAGGGGCAGTACCAAGGGAGCGCTGCACTGTCAGAGGGGCAGTACTGGGAGAGTGCAGCACTGTCGGAGGGGCAGTACTGTGGGAGCTCTGCACTGTCAGAGGGGCAGTACTGAGGGAGCGCCGCACCGTCGGAGGGGCAATACTGAGGAGTGCCGCACTGTCGGAGGGGCAGTACTGAGGGAGCACTGCACTGTCGAAAGGGCAGTACTGAGGGAGCACTGCACTGTCGGAGGGGCAGTACCAAGGGAGCGCTGCACTGTCGGAGGGACAATACTGGGAGAGCGCTGCACTGTCGGAGGGGCAGTACTGAGGGAGCGCCGCACCGTCGGAGGGGCAATACTGAGGGAGTGCCGCACTGTCGGAGGGGCAGTACTGAGGGAGCACTGCACTGTCGAAAGGGCAGTACTGAGGGAGCACTGCACTGTCGGAGGGGCAGTACCAAGGGAGCGCTGCACTGTCGGAGGGACAATACTGGGAGAGCGCTGCACTGTCAGAGGGGCAGTACTGAGGGAGCGCCGCACCGTCGGAGGGGCAATACTGAGGGAGTGCCGCACTGTCGGAGGGGCAGTACTGAGGGAGCACTGCACTGTCGAAAGGGCAGTACTGAGGGAGGACTGCACTGTCGGAGGGGCAGTACTGAGGGAGCGCTGCACTGTCGCAGGGGCAGTACTGAGGGAGCGCTGCATGTTGGGGGGCAGTACTGAAGGAACGCTGCACTGTCGGAGGGGCAGTACTGAAGGAACGCTGCACTGTCGGAGGGGCAGTACTGACGGAATGCTGCACTGTTGGAGGGGCAGTACTGAGGGAGCTGAATCTCTTTTTCCCTCATGTACTTGTCTAGCTTCTCCTTAATTGCCACCTCTTTTCTAGAGAAAAGAGCCCTAACCTGTTCAACCTTTCATGATAGTTATACCTTCCTAGATCTGGTATCATCCTTATGAATCTTTTGTGCACTTTTTCCAGTGTTTCTCTATCCTTTTTGGAATATGGAGACCAGAACTGTGCACGGTACTCCAAGTGTGGTCTCACCAAGGATTGATACAAGTTTGATATAATTTCTCTGCTTTTGCATTCTATTTCTCTAGAAATGATGCACTGTCTGCACTTTTTATGGCTTTATTAACCTGCTGTTGCTACTTTCAATGATTTGTGAATCTGTGCCCCAGAACAATCCTTGAGGGCTCACAACCAATGAAACATCTTGAGTTACATTTTGGCGGGTTGCCGGGGAAACCGGTTTCTTAATCAAAATGAACAGAACTAAGATTAGTGAAACAGGCTAATCAGTCCTGTCAGGTTTAGTTAAGTCTCCAGAGCGTGGGGAGTGGAGGTCACAGCCTGTCTAATATATCCTAGTGGGACTGTATGTTTATACAAAATAGCAGTTGTTTACAGTGATTGCAGAGCGATATATCTTTCTGATGTGGCCTATGATAATCATTTCTAAATCTGTGGAGGGGAAAGTTCACATCAATCTGTTACAAAACAAAGAAAATCTGGGTTTCTTTCTCCTTGTAATTCTGATCATCCAGAGCTGCAATGTGATGTTACTAAGCCCAGGTGCACACACAAATCACCTGCCAGCACTTACCCCAAATTTGCTGTTGCACAGCATACCGTTGTAAATAATTAGCGACGCCTTCTTAAGGTTTCAAAGGAAGGCCACCCTTGTGGTTCGGATCTCTGTATGAGAGAACAGCTGGAACATGTCTCGAATAACCATGTCATCTGGCCAACATCAGTGCAAGGAATTGCGTTCAGATTTGAGAGTTAGATTTCAGTCCCTGCCCTACATGATTTCCCCCCTTTACCATTCCCTGACGGAGAGGGAGGACAAAGGAGCTGGTGCCGGAGGTCTATCCGTGTTGGGATCCTTTCACCTCCGGCCGCAAACCTAGCACAGGTGATGCGAGTTAAAGCTGTTTATATATCGCATGGGACCCATGCCAGAGCCGGCAAAACCATGCCAGACAAAAACACTTCCTGTTTGCAACAGCCATCAGCACAGCCAGTTGGGATCAGAGGGTGACACTTTCCTTTTCCCACCGCAGACCCTCTAGAGTTATTCCTTATCCACCATTTTTGAAAGGATAACATGAACAACTAAAGCACCCTGAAAATTGGAAGGTGGCAGCTCAGTCGGCCTCAGTCGAGACCGAGGCCTAGAAGTCAAAGTACCGGGCCTCCACTGGGGGAATCTCAGGGCCATTCACATCAGCAGGAAATGGTATTTGTGACGGAGACTGGGAGAGGGTAATGCAGGTCAGGTGTTGAAGTGGCAGTAGACCCTGAGTAGATGGTGTCAGCTGTGGCTCAGTGGGTAGCACACTTGCCTCTGAATCCGAAGGTTCTGGGTTCAAGTCCCACTCCAGAGACCTGAGCACCAGGTCCATGCTGATACTCCAGTGCAGTATTGAAGAAGTGCTGAACTATTGGAGGTGCCATCTTTCAGATGAGACGTTAAGCGGGTGTCTGTCCTTGGTTTAGAAGAGCAAAAATTTCTCTGCTGTTTTTGGAATATATTTATTCCTCAACCAACATCATTAAAAATAGATAATCCTGCCCGATTTCAGCCGAGATCGTCACTATTACCTGTCCAAGCTGGGTTGCGAGACAACAACAACTTGCATTTATATAGCACCTTTAATGTAGAAAAATATCCCAGTACACTTCATAGAGGAGTAAATAATTGAACACTGAGCTAAAGGTGAAGAGAATAGCAGGGGTGAACAATATTTGGTCAGAGATGGGTTTTGACAGGGGTCTCGAAAGGTAGAGAGGAAGAGGAGTTAAGGGAGGGAGTTCCAGACAATGAGACCTAGACAGCTGAAGGCAGGACTGGCAGTCATGGGGTAAAAGGAGAGGACGACGTACAAGAGGCTGTATTTAGAGGAATTGAGAGTGCAGGACTGGGGCAGGGTTGCAGTACTGAATGAGGTAATAGAGATAGGGAGGGGCAAGGCCATGGATGATAATTTTACATTTTTGACACTGGGAGATCGGGAACCAACATCGGTCAGCAAGGATGGGTACGATGGGTGAACAGAACTTGGTGCAGGATAGGACATGGCTGGCAGAGTTTTGGATGAGCTATGGAGAGTGGAGGATGGGAGAGGCCGGCTCGGAGAGTATTAGAGTAAACATGTCGGGAGGTGACAAAGGCATGGACGAGGGTTACCGAGGTGCTCGGGTAGAGCTAACAGGAGAGGCAGCCAAGGTAGGCAGTCATTATGATGGGAAGGATGAGGTTGGAAGCTCAGTGTAGGGTTGACCAGGATGCTGAGGTTGCAAACTGTCTGGTTCAGCCTGAGATGGAGGTCAGGGAGTGAATGAAGTCAGTGGCGAGGAGATCAAGTTTGTGGTGGGGAAAAGGCAATAATGGCTCATTTAAGACTGGATGTCAAGTGAGCAGTTTGCCAGCACAGAGTCAGTGGAGATGTCAAACGAGCTGGTGGAAAAATAGAGCTGGGTGTTAACAGCCCAACGTCGGTGGTGTGTAAACTTTTAGAGACAATAATCTGAGACAAAATTAATTGTCACTTGGAAAAATATGGGTTGACAGATGACATCCAGAATGGATTTGCTAAAGGCTAATTGTGTTTGACTAACCTGATTGAGTTTTTTGATGACATAATGAAGAGGGTTGATAAAGGTAGTGTTGTTGATGTGTATATGGACTTTCAAAAGGCGTTTGATAAAGTACCACATAATGAGCTCAATTTTGACCAAGTCCGTTTTTTTGGCGTATTGCCAGAGTTACGGCTATTTTTCTAGGCCAGAAATATGCCAAAAATATTTGTCCAAAGTTTCCTCATTGTATTTTTCAAATTTGGCGTCGGACAGCCTGACCAGTCGCCTCAGGGGGTGGGGCCTGCTGTCTGCGCCGAAAAAACAATGCTGCACCATCTGCGCGTACGCAAAAAAAAAGGATGTTTTTGGCGCGATCCCAATGGGCGCGCGTGCACAGTGCAGCTCCCGGTCTGCAATCGGCCATTTTTAAAGAGCCAGTTGTGTGTGTGAGAACATTGAGTGCTGTGTGAGAGCATTTTAAAAATCAGAGCTGCAATACAAGATGCAACATGGTGCAAGGACCAAAAATTTATTACAGGATGAAGTGGAGGCATTAGTTACTGTGATTGAGGTCAGATGGCAGGAGCTGGACAACAGCAGAGGTCACATAAAAGTTCCACTCAAAGAAATGAAGAAACGCTGGAACCAAGTTGCAGAAGATTACTGTGCAATGGTGACCACCACGAGATCTGGAAGCCCGTGTAAAAAGAAGTGGCAGGACCTTGGTCAAGTAGTCAGTGTAAGTAATATTTTCATTTATTCAATGGAATTGCAATTGTAAATGTGACCAGCTGCATATGTCCCACCCAGCAGAAAGACACCCTCTCTAAAAAGTTGCATTTTCATCTTTGCAGAGGAAGGTGGCACATAACAAAAGGAAAAGAACTCGAACATGCAGAGGCCCGGCAAATCTGCACCCACTGACACCCTTGGAAGAGAGGTTTGCTGCTTTGATGGGTCCTGCCTGGTGAAATGCAACCACCACTGCACAAGCTGGGCCCACACTCGAGAGCGAGGGTAAGTCCTGCAAATTCCACAGTCCGGCTTTGCTAAATGTTAAGTACTGTGTGGGCTAGCCATGCTTCGGTTCATGGGGATGTCTCCATCAGCTAACGCTTCGGTTGATGCAATGTGCTATCATTCATCATGGTCCCTCAAATCAGCCTGCTGCCTGCGCTGTGTGAGCCTACTCATGGCACACACCCTGCCCCCTCCTCTGCAGTTAACCATTTATCTGTGTTCTGTTATATTTTGCAGAGTTTGAGCCAACCCTGATGCAGAAGATTCAGACACAGACGAGCCTGAAGAGAACATCTTCCAATCCCGCCCTCCAGACCAAGAGCATGGGGGGGGGAGGGGGAGGGGGAGGGGATGGAGACGGATGAAGCCCCCACTGTTTTACTCACTTTGGAGGAGATGCAGATGCCACCCATTGAGGTGCCAGCCCGTTCCGTGACGAGTGGTTTGAGTGTTGGGTGGGACATTCCATGGTTTCCTAATGTCCGAGGCTGCGGGTCCCAGTGTTGGGGTGCAGCGAGGCACACCCAGGACCCCATCTTCCGAGGCTGCCGGTCCCAGTGGTGGGGTGCGAGCCACACCCGTGGGGAGGAGGGGAAGGCGAGCTCGACCGCGCTCTCTTGAGGTGCAGGATCTAACAGATGAGGTTCACATGATGGCAATGAGTGCAGCGAGCATTGACCTTACGCGATCACTCCTGGACACCATCAGTGGGGTGGGCGATGAGGTAGTGGGACTGTCGGGAGAAGTAACAGCAATCTCACGAGAAATGGGAACGATGTCTGGGACCATGAGTGAGGGAATATCTCAGTCAGCTGAAACCATGACAGTGACCATGAGGGAGGGGATGTCACAGGTAGCTGATGCGCTGTCAGTGAACATCAGGGGGGGAATGTCAGAGATGGTGCAAACACTATCACTGAACATGAGGGAGGGAATGTTGCAGGTCGTTGAGACACTGTCAGGGTGCAAGAGGGACGGCATATTGGAGTTAGCTGCTGCAATAAGGGAACACGCACAGACCCCGTGCCCATTGACAGAATCATCTGCCACTCCCACTCCAATCCCCAGACCAGCCTCTGAAGAGCCCCATGCCGTGCCCTCCACATTGTCGCATGCCGCACCAACACCGCCTCCCCCCCCCCCACCCCCACCAACAGGTGCACACTACCCAAGATGTTAGAAAGATAAGCTTGGTACCAACCCCAGAAACACTGTGCCGCCGCCTGCGGGCAGGGGTGGTGGAGTCACCAAGAACAAGCGCGGCGGGCGGTCTTAGAATAAGGTGGAGGAGAGATGGGTGCAGCCTTTCTTTGCTGCTGCTGCTGCTGCTGTTGTTATTATTATTGTTACTGTTGTTCTCAAATTAAAAGTTTGTTGTAAGTTATGTAAATTTACAAGTTTAAAAGTTAGTAAGTGATCTTAGAGTTTGAAAGTGATTGTAACTGAAAACTTTAAAGTTTGATACAAGAATAATTTTATTCAAGTTAAGTACAAAGAACTGTTTGTTACATTTTTTAATAGAATATATTTTACATTAAATTTGAATCATTTTCATTATTTGTTTGATTAGTAACACAACTTTTGGAACTCAAGAAGAATCATTTTCATTATTTGTTCAATTGTTAACAACTTTTGAAATAAACAAGAATCATTTCCATCATTTGTGCCATTAACACAACACAACATTATGGAACAGGTCTAAACAGTAAACATGGTCCATGTGGAATAGTTGCCGCTGAGCCTTCAGGCAGCAAAGCGTTAACGGATGAACTGCTGGCACAAGGCTCGAGCAATCGTTAAAGGGGCACGATGGCCCGCTCTCCTCCGCCGTCGTGCTCCGGGTTCAGGTAGCTGCATGGCTTCCTCGTCCTCATCCTCCTGCTCATCATCTGCATCTTCCTCATCATTATCATCAGCCACTCTCACCGCAGGTGGGCCTTCTCCTATCAGCTGCTGCTGCCTCATGATGGCTAAGTTATACAGCATACAGCACACAACAGTGAACTGACCGACAATCTCAGGGGAGTATTGCAAGTAGGCTCCAGAATGGTTCAGGCATCGGAAAACGCTGTTTCAAGATGCCAATGGTCTTCTCTATGATGCTGCACGTCGCAAAGTGCGACATCTTGTATTCCTGGTCAGCTTCCTTCTGGGTTACACGTAGGGGCGCCATGAGCCAGGTGGCGAGCCCGTACCCTTTGTCTCCGAGTAGCCAGCCCTGCCCTTCTGGCTGCTGTTGAAACATGACTGGTATAACGCTCTCGCGTAGGATGAACGCATCATGGGTGCTCCCAGGGTATCTTGCATCGACTGACATGATGCGATGCATATCATCAAATACGAGCTGCACATTAATGGAGTGGAAGCCTTTTCTGTTTCTGTACATCTCGGAATCCTCCAAAGGTGCTCGCAAGGCAATCAATGCAGCCTTGTACCTTTGGGAAGCCAGCAATCCTGGAGAAGCCCACAGCCCTGTCACGCATTGCCAGGGGGGGTCATGGGGAACTTTATGTAGTCATTCCTCAGGGCATATAGTGCAGCTGTCACCTGCCGAATGCAGACATGTGTTGCATATTGGGAGATGGCGCACATATCCCCAGTTGTAGCTTGAAACGATCCAGATGCATAGAATGAAAGTGTAGCTGTAACCTTCACTTCAACTGACAAAGCAGTCCTCCTGATGCTTCTAAGTTGCAGGTCTGCTTTCACCAACTCATAGATCTCAGTTACAACTTATTTGCAGAAACGCAGCCTTCTGATAGTCTACATCACTCAGGTGCAGGTATGAATGCCTGTCTCGATATACCTGATGTGGGTAAGGCCTCCCGCCCAGCGCCCCACGGGCTCTGCGGTTCCTTATGCGATAACGTCAAATCATTTGTCTCCTCCATAGCACCTGATGCAGAAGGCTCGCACAAGGCATGGCATTGTCAGTATTGCCCTCATGGTTAAACTTAACCTTTGAAAGAAGCTGAAAAGGCTCAGAAGGCAGGCAGGACAGGTTCTTTGTTGTCTCTCCCCAAGGGCTGTATGGACCACACCCAGATCTCAGCGGTCTTGTGACTTCTCCCACCCCCGGGATCATTGCAGTCTTGTGATTTCTGCTCCCTGGGCTCATTTCCTGCCTAGTGCAGTCTTCCGATTGCCACCTCCTCCCCCACCCCACCCCGGGCTTGTTTTCCAGCCGAGCCTCGAGCCCCTGTCCAGGCACGGGGTCGGTTCTGCCGGCCGACGCTGCGACCCTCCAGCCCCGTTTGAAGACATTCGGTGACGGCGTGTGAGTAAAAAAACAATGAAAACTTCAGAATTCCATCAAACTTCCATGTACTCTGTGTTCAAAGGTAAAAAAAAGTCATCTTTATTATGGATATTTAAAGTGTTCTTGACACCCTCCAAAAACTTTGATGAAAAACAATGGTGTCTTTCAGTGCTGATTTCTCAATGTGTGCTGCTTTCTGTTTACTCACTGTTGGGGTAAGAAATTAATGGGCGAAGAGAATGATGGGAAAAGATGTCAAGTAAGCTAAATGTAAGACACAAGGCACATTAAAGGAATGCCTTAGGCAAAAGGGAAGGATCCACAGGTACAGCCAGAGAAAAGCTTGTGGAGTGATCTTCATTGATTGTGTAGAGAAACTAGCTGCTAAACACATTCCAATTAAATAAACAAGGCAGCTAGGAAAAGCTTGGCAGCAGAGACGTGCGCAAACAGGGAGATCAGATAACACAACTTGTGATAAGAATGGGAGGGAGACTTTCATTGTGCAGGGAAACCACCTAATAGACCCCTGATTACGGGGTCCATGAACAATCAAAACCATTGTGCGATTAACTTAAAGACATTATCTGTATGCACACAAAACCTCCCAAAACAAACACAATGTAGTCCCTATGGGCCCAAGTTTCCACATGATTTGCGCCTGATTTTTAGGAGCAACTGGTGGAGAACGGACTATCTTAGAAATTGCAATTCTCCACATTTTTTTTTCTGCAGTTCTAGTCAGGTAGAACAGTTCTACTTTGGAACAGAATTTTTTCTTCAAAAGGGGGCGTGTCCGGCTACTGACGCCTGATTTGAAAGTTTCCACAGTGAAAACGTACTCCAAACTAAAGTAGAATGGAGCAAGTGAAGATTTTTGTAGAACTGAAAAAACCTGTTCTACACATTAAAAAATCAGGCGCAGGTTACAAATTAGGCGTCCAGAACGAGGTGGGGGGGGGAGGGGGGGGAAGGGAAGTCATTAAATTCTATAATAAATCCTTATTTATACTTATACAAATATTATACAAATAAATCCAACCTGAATAAACATTTATAAGCAAAGAAAAGATTAAATAAACCATCTTCCTACCTGTGTGAAAGTGCTTCAGGCAGGCCTTTCGGGACCGAAGGCTGAAATGGCCGGCCCGAGACTTCGGGCAGGGCCCGTCCCCAGCACCAGATTTACAGGTAGGTGGCGTTGGTTCGGTTCGGTTCGGGTCGGGCGGGGGGGAGGGAGAGAGAGGGGGGGGGGAGGAGAGAGAGAGAGGGAGGGGGGGAGGAGAGAGAGAGGGAGGGGGGAGGAGAGAGAGAGGGAGGGGGGAGGGAGAGAGAGGGAGGGGGGGAGGTAGAGAGAGGGAGGGGGGGAGAGAGGGAGAGAGAGAGGGGGGGCGGGAGGAAGGGGGAGAGAGAGGGAGGGGGTAGGGGGAGAGAGAGGGAGGGGGTAGGGGGGGAGAGAGGGAGGGGGGGAGGTCAGGTCGGATTCAGTCCGGGAGCGGGAGTCGGGTCGGGTCGGGTCCAGTGGGGGGGGGGGGGGGTCGGGTCGGGGGGCGGGAGCGCGGGTCGGGTCGGGTCCAGTCGGGGGGGCGGGGAGCGGGAACAGAAGCGCAGGTCGGGTCGGGTCCAGTCGGGGAGGCGGGGAGCGGGAACAGGAGCGCGGGTCGGGTCAGTCGAGGTGGGGGGGGGAGTGGGTGTCGGGTCTGGTCCGGAGGCAGGGGGGTGGGGAGCGGGTGTCGGGTCTGGTCCGGAGGCGGCGGGGAGCGGGTGTCGGGTCTGGTCGTGGGGGGGAAGCAGGAGCTGGCCATGGGAGGAGCCTTATTCACGCAGCCCCAGTGAGGCCATTGGGCCAGGGCTAGGAGCTGCGTGCTCCGGGCCCCTCCCACACAGTTCGGCGCCTGGAGCTACTGCACTTGCGTGCCCACTGTAGCGCGCATGTGCAGAGGTCCCGGCACTGTTTTCAGCGCAGGGACCTGGCTCTGCCCCCCCACAGCTCGTGCTGGCTGCGCCGAGGGCCAGAGGACCTGCAGGTAGGTGGAGAATACGGAGGATTTTTTTAGGCGCACTTTGTGGTGCGAAAAACGGGCATCCAGGTCGGGACTGCGCTGTTCTAGGCGCGTGTGGAAACTTGGGCCCTATATAACTGGTAGCAGAATTGTATTTGATTGAGAAGATGGGAAGAAACATCTAGCGCTCTCCCGGGCATGTGCTCGGTCTTCCCGAAACTTGCTGGTCTTCCAGAACAAGGAGATGTCCACGGCCGAGTGTTGCAGTCTGGTGCAATCCAAGGTCCAGGTGTACGTGCTGAGGGACGCACTAAAGGTTGGTGCAGTCGCCGCAAAGGCACGGTGGGGAAGGGCCACATTTTATGGCCCTTCTGCCACGGTAAACCCAGAGGGTGGAATCAGACCCCCCTCGGGCTGTACTTGTTAATCTGTTTGTATACATAGAGCACCATGTACTGAAAAGCACCTGTGTTCTGCCATGTATAATGACATTTCTGCACTGTTTAGTAACTTGTAAAGAAATGTAAATGTATTTCCACCCGTTCCGTGTACTGCTTTCATCTGCATAGTGCTACATGTACCGTGATTCGTGATCGGTTTTCAAATATATCCTAAAATGTAATGTAAACCTGTTCTTATCTGCTCCATGTAACACCCTTATTTGCACAGTGCTACATGTAATGTGATTAGCGGATTGTACTAAACTGTACCTTGAAATGAAATGTACGGAAGTATATTATCTGGAACTGCTGTCAGCATCCAAATGAATTGTATGGAATTGCTGACCGCAATGTACTGAACTATTTTCCAATGTATTGCGAAAATTTTATATGAATAAAATATATTTTTGAAAAAAAACATGTGCTCGAGAAATAAAGATCTGATTTGAATTAAGACCTATCCGACTTGACTCATTAGAAGAACCAGAAGTGGTCTCGGTTGAAAAGCAACAGAGACAGCATGGGCACATTTCACCCAGACGAGGTCCGGTCTCTGAAATGTTACCTCAACAGATGGTGTAGTCGGCAGGATTTCCAAGCTGATGACCTAAGCAAACAGATCATTGGGGGTAAAATAGTCATTTTTGAATACTTACTAGAGCCTAAATGAGTGTTCGTTGGTTTCGGACGCATTACGGAAATAGGATAAGAGTGCTCGGGGAAGGCAGTGACTCAGGCAGTAAGTGGATGCACTTACTTGGGTGCAAAAAGGCACTGGGCATGGTAGGGTTAAACCGGCATAGCAAAATGGCAGAAAAGGGTAAAGGTAAGGGGGACGAAAGTCTAACCAAGACCCTAAGAAAAGAGTATGAGAAGACCGAGACTAAAATGAAGATGTTGTGGTGGGATCCGGACTGGACACCATCCCAACATAGAGCATTTTGGGATCAGCTAAAGGTAGCATCAAGGGCGATGCCATCAAAATAATCTTGTGCCAGTGTTACGAATACACCGCCAAGTGTCTGGGAGAAGCCACTAAACAAACCACTGAGGCCAGTAAGGCACGGACACTGTCAGAAACACAGATCCAGGATTTAAGGACAGAATCAAAAGAAAATGAGGCACGAATAAATCAATTGGAACAGGAAGCAGAGTAGTTGAAAGATCAGAGCGATCAGATGATACGGAAAAATAAAGGTGGTAAGTTTGAATGGCAAATAAGGGAGGAAGAGCCTCCCGGATACAATGAGGAGGAATATAGGGTTAAGCCTAGTGCTCCCCAGGAAGAACGAGAATGACGCGCCCCCATTAAGAGCAGCCCTGGTAGCGATGAGGCGAGTTCCGCAAAAGGGCAAAGCAGCTCCATGCGTAGTAGAAGAATACCGTTCTCCCTGTCTGAAAAAATATTGGTAATGAAGGGACTGGGAAAGTTGGCAAGGGATTCGCCAAATAGGGACTTGGAATAACTTGGAGTTCACAGTACAACTGCAGAATATGGCGGAGTTGGATGTGCATGGAATAATTAATCTGTGCCCGAAAACAACTTGGGAGGCGTTACCAGCAGGCCTGAGAGATCGGGCTTGGATGACTGCTCAGGGATGCACCCGAAGTCAATAGATTAAAGCTTTTTATGAGATCGTGCAACAAAACCTTGGGGGAGGAAGAGTAATGTGGGGATTGATTGTTGCGGTGAAACAAGGTGAGCAGAGGGACCCTAAGGAATCCAAAAGGAAGTTCAAATCATTTGTATTTACTGTTGTAAGACGATTGTTTAAAAGACGGAAAAAGTGGAGAAGCATTTCCATGATTCTAAGGTGAACCCGACACTTAAGCTTCTAACTTTAGTGCCGAGAAAAATAAAACATAGAATTTGCTGCTATGAATGTTTGAATAGTCATGGAATGTATTGTGTGTGATGTTTGAGTGTGAATGGTAAAATTAAAAACATGGGGATGTTTATTTGTTTTGGTGTGTCCGTAGATTGAGAAGAGGGTCGGTGCGATGACGCAGCCTTGCTTGATCCCAGTCCGGATGTGGATTGGGTCTGTGATGGATCCATTGACCTCTTCTCGATCTTTCTCGCTGCAATGCTTCACCTCACATTCAACAAGCTACCTGCTGGAGTGGAACTAAACTATAGAAACAATGGGAATCTGTTCAACCTTTGTCGTCTCCAGGCCAGATCCAAGATCATCCCAAACTCTGTCGTCGAGCTACAGTAGGCAGACAACGCTTGCGTCTGCGCGCAGAGAGACTGAACTCCAAGTCATAGTCAACATCTTCACTGAGGTGTACGAAAGCATAGGCATTACACTAAACATCCGTAAGACAAAGGTCCTCCACCACCCTGACCCAGCCACACACCACGGCCCCCCAGTCATCAAGATCCACGGTGCGGCCTTGTGTGGCACCTCCCTTATCTATTCTGCTAGTTACAACCTCAAAAAACTCGACAGATTTGTGCAACATGATTTCCCTTTCATAAATCCGTGTTGACTCTGCCCAATCCTATTATTATTTTCTGTTACCATGTCCTTAATAATAGATTCTAGCATTTTCCCTGTTCCTGATGTCAGGCTAATTGGTCTGTAGTTCCCTGTTTTCTCTCTCCCTCCTTTCTTAAATACTGGGGTTACATTTGCTACCTTCCAATCCATGGGAACCGTTCTAGAATCTATGGAGTTTTGGAAGATAACAACCAATGCATTCACTATTTCTAAGCCACCTCTTCAAAACCCTAGGATGTAGGCCATCATTCTTGCTAGACTTTTCACTCTCCACTATTTCTGCATATTTTGCACATTCTTCCGTGAAGACAGACACAAAGTATTTGTTTAATTTCTCTGCTATTTCCTTATTCCCCATTATAATTTCTACTGTCTCAGCCTGTAAGGGACCCACATTTATTTTCATTAATCTTTGCCTTTTTACATACTTACAGAAGCTTTTACAGTCTGTTTTTATGTCTCTCACTAGTTTACTCTCATTCTATTTTCCCTTTTATTATCAATTTCTTGGTCCTCCTTTGCTGAATTCTAAATTCCTCCCAATCCTCAGGCTTACTACTCTTTTTGGCAACATTATAAGCCTTTTCCTTTAATCTAATACTATCTTTAATTTCTCTTGTTAGCCACAGTTAGACCATTTTCCTGTGGTCTTTTTATTTCTTAAGGGAATGTATATTCATTGCAAATTATGAATTATTTCTTTAAATGTTTGCCATTCCTTTTCTACAGTCATATCTTTTAATCTGGTTTCCCAACCTACCTTAGGCATCTCGTCTCTCATACCTATGTAGTTTGCTTTGTTCAGGTTTAGAACCCCAGTTTCGGACTCCTTATAAGGAGTCAGGGGTTGGTTTTGAGTTACCTCCGTCCTGTCTGCATGTGCAGGCACTGGTTGTATGTGGTCTTTTCCTGAAAGCAGGTAGAAAGGGGACACATGTTGGAATATGGAAGATGTTAACATTCAATTGTGCAGCCACCTTGAGTGAATCTATTCACATGCAGCATTCAGGTATCTTGTGTTGGCAATATACTTGGTGTGCATATGCTTGCCAAGAGATGGGCATACCTGTGCATTAGAAAAGTATATCAACTGCTCGCAGAGTGCAGATCATTCCCCTCTGTGCTAAAGCACCAAACTCACAGTGCTGCTAAGTTGCACCATACGGCAACATAGTAAAGTGAAGCAAGGTATGAGCAGTACTTTAGCAACCTTCCTGAGGCCAGCAACTTTCTTCAGCACCTGCTCCCCAGTGCAGTACATGAGACAGCAGTGACTCTTTCTGTCATTCTCCATCCAGGTGGCTTTGGCATTGCTCTTGACAGCAGTGTGACCTTTAGCTTACATTACCGTACTCTTCTTTCCAGGATCTCTTGCAGCAGCACCCCGAACGCTGTGTCATTGAAAGGACCAATTTGACTTTGGTGACTTGCTCAGCCATTTCTCCCCTGGAACAGCTTTAATGGCAAGAAGCAGTCCTTTAAAGCCTGCTCCGTGAACACGGTGCGTGCCCAGCACATCCTGCACAGTGTACCTGCGGCATTGTTACCCTGTCCCAGTACAATGTAAAGCTCCTTGGAAAAGAGGTAAGAGAAGAGAAGGCAATTGGGGTGAAATCACCCCAAAAACGTGCCATTTGAGTGTGTTAATCATTGGTGCCGAGCTGAAGTACCGACAACTGGTTCTGGCACTCCTGAATATAAATGGCCTGATCTCTGTCAAGCTGATGGCAGCAGAGAACCATTTCTGGCATCATTCTCCCGGGACCTGAGCTGTGACCTAAAGCCGAACACTTGCATCTCTTGGTCAGGTACAATCTTTGTTTTTCCCAGATCGTGTAAGGTATGCCAGCCCAGGTGTAGTATGACAGTGCTCACAATGGTGTTCCCCAGGGTTCAGTACTAGGATCACTGCTGTTTTTGATTTACATTAACGACTTGGACTTGAGGGTACAGGACACAATTTTGAAATTTGCAGATGCCACATAACTTGGAAGTGTAGTAAACAGCGAGGAAGATAGAAATAGAATTCAAGAGGACATAGACAGGCTGGTGGAATGGGTGGACACCTGGCAGATGATATTCAATGCAGAAAAGTGTGAGGTGATACATTTTGGTAGGAAGAATGAGGAGAGACAATACAAGCTAAATGGCATAATTTTAAAGGGGGTGCAAAAACAGAGAGACCTGGGGTTGTTTCTCCACAAATCTGTGAAGGTGGCAGAACAGGTTAGCATAGCACTTAATAAAGCATATGGCATCCGGGGCTTCATAAATAGAGGCACAGAGTACAAAAGCCAGGAAGTTATGCTAAACTTATGTAAAACACTGGTTCGGCCCCAACTGGAGTATTGTGTCCAATTCTGGGCATCTCACTTTAGGAAGGACGTGAAGGCTTTGGAGAGGGTCCAGGAACGAGAGATTACTGTTACATGGATAGACTGGAGAGGCTGGGGCTGTTCTCCTTGGAGCAGTGAAGGCTAAGAGGAGATTTGATAGAAGTGTTTAAAATCATGAAGGGTTTAGATAGAGTAAATCAAAGGAAATTGTTTCCAATGGTTGAATTCACTGCCTGATTTGGTGGTGGAAATAGATTCAATAGTAGCCTTCAAAAGGGAATTAGATAAATACTTGAAGGAGAAAATATTGCTGGGATATGGAGAAAGAGCGGGGGAATGGGACTAACTGGATTGCTCTTCGAAAGAGCCGGTGCAGACTCGATGAGCTGAATGGCCTCCTTTCATGCTGTACTAATCTATGATTCTATAACAATTATAAAACAAATATAATTTTGGACTAGATTTCCGACTTATTGACGGAAATCCAATCCAATTCATTTGAAACTCCTACTTATACAAAAGCTGTGTCTTAAAACTCAATGGCATCATTTGCATGATCTCCATCCTAAATGTGCCACACAGAAATTCTTGCACACGCCCTGGTTCATTTTCCACGAAACAGACAACTACTGTATAGGGGTGTTTATATTATGTGCCCAGATCCTGTGGGGGGAGGGGAGTAATTAACTTTGTGCGATGGTGTATTACGGGTGTTTGACTTCAAACAAAAGCCTTTCCACCATCTACAAGGCACAAGTCAGGAGTGTGAAGGAATACTCTCCACTTGCCTGGATGAGTGCAGCTCCAACAACACTCAAGAAGCTCGACACCATCCAGGACAAAGCAGCTTGCTTGAATGGCACTCCATCCACCACTTTAAACATTCACTCCCTCCATCACTGACATACCGTGGCTGCAGTGTGCACCATCTACAAGATGTACTGCAGTAGCTCACCAAGGCTTCTTCGATAGCACCTTCCAAACCTGTGAACTCTATCACCTAGAAGGACAAGGGCAGCAGGCGCATGGGATCACCATCACCTCCAAGTTCCCCTACTCCACTTGGACTTTCCTTCATTGTTGCTGGGTCAAAAGCCTGCAACTCTCTACCTAACAGTACCTTGGGAGTACTTTCACCACACGGACTGCAGCAGTTCATCATCATCATCATAGGCGGTCCCTCGAAGCGAGGATGACTTGTTTCCACGCCAAAAAGGGATGAGTTCACAGGTGTTTCAATGAAGGACCTTATATTCCAGATCCTGAACTACATGTTGAAGGGTGGAAGATGCCTGTGCGTGGATTTTTTTAACGTGTGGTGGCCATTGCACACCAGCCTCCACACAGGCTTGACAGAGCTTGGTCTTGGTCCAGTGGCAAGGGTTAACGAAGACGACTGGAGACAATAAGGCGGCTCACCACCACCTTCTCAAGGGCAACTAGGGATGAGTAATTGTAATGAGCGTTGCCATCCCAGGAATGAGTAAAAACATTTAAAAACCACACCTTCTGACTCAGAGGCAAGAGTGCTACTCTGGTGCCAAGGCTGGCGGCAGAGAGAGTGATGTAGCCCAGATCTAGTGAAAACAAAGTTATTCCCACAGAAATAGGAAAGAGCTGTGTGAAATTATAACTATGCTGTGTGCAAAGTTCTGTTAATTTTTTTATGTAACAAGTTATGAAAAAGATCTTATACTGGGGATTCATCTTCATGAATTAATTTATTATTTTACAGCTCAGCTGCAACCCTGCTGACCTGACTCAAGAATGCAGCAAAAATGTTGGGGAAACTGAGGCCGTGATTTGGCCAACCATGGTGGGCTTTGTGCAGCCGGGGTAGGTGGTGGGTTACGACCCCGCTGTCAGCTCCATCCCGCTCTGTGAAAAGAATTTTCCATTGATGGAAAGCCCGCCCCGCAAGGGTCCCGGCCAATTAAAAGAAAGCGGGTCTGATGATGTCATTTGATGAGGCGTCACCAGCCAGTTTCCTTAAAGGGATCCTGTCCACAATGATTTTGACAGTTGTGCTAACAGTGTTCTGCTACATTGAGTTGTTGCAAACACTGACAAGCACTGCACAGAGGTGCACGGGCTGCACCCAGGCTCTCCCATGTCCCCCTTCCAGATGCTTATGGAGGGAGTCACAGCACACAGGGAGGTTCTCTTCCCTTCCAATGGGTGGAAGAGACCTCCCCAGGACACCAACGCAGCCTGTTTGCACATTACAGAGGAGGATACAAGCAGGGATGTCGTCAGGAGGACCAGTCTGCAGTGGCACAAACCTTTCAATGATCTCAGTGGATCACAAAACGTTACTGCAAAGCCACACTTAACCTCACCCTGCTGTGCCATTCATCACATCCCCATCACTCTGCCTTCCCTACCCTACTCCTGCACATCCTTACTCACATCAATTTACCTTGCACCTCCACCCATCCCCCTTTATCTACATTATCACATCCCCATCTCACTAGCCACCCCTCACACTCACCCTCATCCTTGTCCAATTATACCAACTAACAACACAGAAGGGTAGGCACTTGGATCTTTTAGTCAATGTTCATGTAAAATGTTGGTTAATGTATTGTCAAACATTGAAATCTTTACTTTCAACACTTTCCGTTCCTGGACAGATTTGTGTGCACATTTAAAATGGCTTAGTGAGTTGCAGCGAATGGTGAGACATAACGGTACCCCCGCAATGGTGATGAGTGTGAAAGGAATGGCTTGGGCATTGCAGGGATGCTTTATGGAGCTGGTATGGGGTGGTGCCAACCTGGCGCATCCCCTGTGTCTTGTGCAGCATCAGGTGATTGCGGAGAAGGTTGGTGTTGTTGGTGATGCTGGTTACCAACAATTAACCCAGAGATAGCTAACCATCATCCTGAATGCATAGTAACAATGGCCCATCCAGCCTGCATGAAAAAAACCTAAGCACAGACAGACATTGCAAATACCAAGCTAATATTTCCATTAAGAAACAGATTTAGAAGATCGATCCACCCGAGACAGGTTAACATTTAATGAGCTCGCCAAAATATGACAAAGAAATATCAAGCCCGCCAAAATTAAACAAAGAATCCGGGCTGATTTGGCGCGAAGATTAGAACAGCTCCATACGTATAACTGGGCCCTGCTTTAACAAATGGTATGCCATGCTTAACAGAAGGTATGCACCCAGCAGCATAGCATCATAGAGGATCAAGAAGGGCGAGAGACCACCGCAGCAATTGTAACTAACTTCTCCAGCCTCGACATCCTGAAATCAAAAAGGAAGGAAGAGCATTACCATCGCGGCAGCAACCGACCACAGCCAATGTGGTACCACCAAAAAAAACCACCGTGGTCAACCAACTTCGAAACAAAACTCCACAAGGAAGAAACCGAAGAATCGAAAGTTTCCACTCTGCAACCTGGGCCTGACTACCAACAGGTGAAAACATTATCTAAAAAGACTTTTGAAACCTATTTCTAACGAAAGAAAACAGGTACTTACCCCATAAGTCCAAAACACGCTCTACCATATCAGCGGACACCACCCAACTGAAAATTGCGCAGTAAGAAATCTTCTCTGACGTTCGGGGTACGGCAAGCAGAACCTATAGAATCCAGCGAACCCCGAAATCGCGAACCACCGCTAACTACCAGTAAAGGATTGGTAAGCATAGCCCCTGTTTGCCCTGGAGTCTAATCTAGTCAGTGTTAGGTGTTGGGAGGTGGGAGGTGTATTGTTCACTGTAACCCCTTTGAATGTGTGATGTACTGTTCTTTATTTGAGTAATTCTAAGTTTGACATTGTATTTTCTTGTCTTTAATAAAACCAAAATTCTTTTGCACCAAACCAGTTGTCTCTTGCATTTTATCACATCCCCCAAATAAATCCAGAGTCAAGTACCCAGGGAGTGGGAGCGATTCGAACCGCTCAGAAGGTCAGAGGTGAACCTGACCCCCACACCATCCCCTTACAGGTGGTGGTAGAAATAAAACAGAAAGAGACGTGTGTCTACCTCGCCATGACATCCGAGTGACACTCGGGTGCAGTTTCATACAATTTATGTGAAACGCTTTTTCATAAAGATCACTGCCCTTTTTAATAAAAGGCATTTTTAACTGCTGCAATTCTTGCCAGCTTTCCAGCAGGAATTTTACTGTGGCTGTCATTTCCTGCAATATTGGAAAGTAAATGGTTGTAATTATTGTGCAAACAGTGACTAATGATGAAGGCATCACAGCTGGGTTTATTTTCTTAATCTCTTCAATTTATTCTACTCGCTTTAAACTCATTGGGCCCAAGTTTCGGGTGGAGTTGCTCCTAGTTTTTTGGAGCAACTAGTTTAGTTTGGAGGATGTTAGAAATTGCAATTCTCGGATATTAGTTTGCTCCAGTTCTAGTGAGTTAGTTTAGGTTGGCTTTAGGTAAGGTACTTTTTTTTCAAAAGGGGTGTGTCCAGCCACTCAGGCCTGTTTTGCAAGTTTCGGCAGTGAAAACTTGCTACAAACTAACTTAGGATGGAGTAAGTGTCCACTTTTGTAAGTTCTGAAAAACCTTACCTAGAGTTAAGTTTAGTGCAGGCACAGCCAGCGACGGCAGGTGGGAAGCATTAAACACAAAGGACACATCAACATCACAACAGGGGGGGGTAAGGGAAGTTAGAGGATTTTCCATAAACACCTTCACAACAACATTAAAGAAGCAAAGTACATTTAAAGCACTAAGCACTAAACAAAGCAGTACATTTAAAGCACTAAGCACTAAACAAAGCACAAAAAGTAATAAGCAATTAATTAATAAAAAATAGAAGGAACCCTGCACCTAAAGCACCAAGACCAAAGTAATAAGTAATCAATCAATACAAAATAGAAGTCCTACCTTTATGTGAAGGAAGGTGTCTCTGTCAGTGTCTCTCACTATAGTGTCTCTCTCTCTCTGTATCTGACAGTGAGGGGTGCGGGGGTGGGGGCGGTGTGTTTGTGGTGTGTGTCTGTGTGTCTGTGTGTGGGAGTGGGGGAGGGGTTATGTGTGTGTGGGGGGGGTGTTTGTGTGGTGGGGGTGTGTGTGTGTGGGGGGATGGGAGGGGTGTGTGTGTGTGTGTGGGGGTGGGAGGGAGGGTGTGTGTGTGTGGATGGGTGGGAGGGGGTGTGTGTGTGGGTGGGTGGTAGGGGGTGTGTGTGTGGGTGGGTGTGTCTGTGGAGGGGGTAGGGGAGAGGCTGGAAGGAGGCACCCCTGCTCTCTCCTCCGGCCCTTTGATCATTGAGTGCCCTCCAACTCACGCTCCTCCATCCCTTGCCACGCTCCCCCCTCCATCCCTTGCCACGCTCCCCCCCTCCCGCCCCCGGTTGCCATGCTCCCCCCCCTCCCCACCCCGGTTGCCACGCGCCCCCCACCCCTTCCCGGTACCCACGCTTTCCCCCCCCGTTACCCACGTTTCCCCCCCCCCTCCCGGTATCCACGCCCCCCCCTCCCGGTATCCACGCCCCCCCCTCCCGGTATCCATGCCCCTCTCCCCCCCTCCTGGTATCCACGTTCTCCCGAGCCATTGCGCAGACGCGCATGCTCCAATGCGCCTGTGCAACGCTGCCGGCTCTGAGAAGAAGGCATGATCCCTAGCCCCGCCTCCCTGCAGGCAGGCTCCTCCCCAGGGAGACTACGCTGCGCCACGCCACTCCACGCCATGGTCCAGGAGGACCGGAGAATTGCTGCAGAATATTCCGGCGCACCTTCGAGCCCAGGCAGGTCACGTAAGTCTCGGAGGTGTGCTGTTTTCACCAGATGCCGAAACTTGGGCCCATTTGAAGGAGGGTGGTGGAGGCTTTCAAAAGGGAATTGGATAAATACCTGAAGGAAAAACATTTGCAAGGCTACGGGGGGGGGGGGGTGTGGGGGTGGGACTAGCTGAAGTGCTCTTGCACAGCGCCGGCACGGGCTCGATGGGCTGAATGGCCTCCTTCTGTGTTGCAACCATTCTAGGATTCTAGGTGACCCTACAGTGGGCAACTCCCTGGCACCTCGTTCAAATGGCTGCTCTACACGTGTGAATGGAGGCAGCTATCACACTGGCAGTGCTCCGAAACCTTGTATGACGTGGCCTTACTTCTTGTGTGAGCCTAGCCCCCAATCACATGACAGCTACGGTACAGTTCAGTGGCTCTCAATTAGTTTGGGTGCAGGGCTACATTAAAAATAATAGCGAGCCTGGGATCCAGATTCCAAGCCTTAATTATTCATCCTTGGCCAGCGAACAAAGACACAATATGAGCCTGCAATAATTTGTTTTAAGTGATGTTCGAAGGTCACGTTTGCTAGATTTTGAATGGGATATCATTGTAAAAATGGTAACCATCAGCATTAATACCATGGTAGCGATTTCAAAAATGATTTTACAAATTTATTATGTACTGTATTTTTACATCGGATTACATAGGATATACAGCACAGAAACAGGCCATTCGGCCCAAACAGTCCATGCCGGTGGTTATGCTCCATTCTTTCTCCCGCCTTTCCTCATGTAACCCTATCAGCATAACCCTCTATTCCCTTCTCCTTCATATGCTTATCCAGCCTTCCCTTAAATGCATCTATACTACTTGCTTTAACTACTCCCTGTGGCAGCAAGTTCCACATTCGCACCACTCTCTGAGTAAAGAAGTTTCTTCTGAATTCCCTATTTGATTTCTTGGTGACTACCCTATATTGATGGCCTCTAGTTTTGCTCTTCCTCACAAGTGGAAACATTCTCTCTGTATCCACTCTATCAAAACCTTTCATAATTTGAAAAACATCCATTAGGTCATCCCTCAACCTTCTCTACTGAATTACATCTTCATTTCAATGAAGTGCTTCTTTTGCAATATTTAAACATGCAAGTTTATATCAGAAAGCATTTCTTGTATGAGATCACCCATGTGCACCTCACAAAATGATGACATTCCCCCTTTAAATGAGATATATTGGTGCAATAGTGAGGAGACAGAATGCGGTTGTTCTCATTGGATCCGATTTTCTTCCTCCGGAGTCCTGCCACTGGAGCCTGGAAGGGGCGTTCGGGTCGTCTCAGCTGGATCATCTCCACGCAGTCGTGCTGAGTGGTCTGTGCCTCGGGTGCTGTGCTGGTCTGCTCTCTGGTGCCGGATCCACCCTCAGGTGAGGACTTGCTTTGCCTCTGAGCACTGAGGATGTCGATAGCTGGAGGGATGAAATCTTCCCAGCTCCAATGGATCGTCTTCATCCACCTTCTTCCGAGTAGCGTTGGTCCATCACCTGCAACAATCCACAGGGGTAACTTGTGCACCGCACCATCATGGAGTACCTTTACATCCGCATTACCAACGACTGGGATAAGTTCATCGGTGTAGGTGCGCAGCTTTGCCTGAACCGGGACCAACTTGGGTCGTTCAGCTTGATTGTCCCATAGCCTCTCAAAGGCTTCTTGATTCATTACTGACTGGCTCGCCCCCGTGTCCACATCCGTGAAGACTGGAACGCCATCTATCTCGACTTCCATCCTCAACGGGGAACATTCTGTGGTGCAGGTAAACGTGCCGTACACCTCATCGTGGGGCTGAGCTGCCTCTCTGACTATCGCTTCATAATCCGCGCTGGATTCATGGCTATCTGCAGACTCTTCCTCACCACAATGAGTCCTATTTCTTTTACACATTTGCTGGAGGTGGCTCTTTGTGCTGCAGCCTTTACACACATAGTCTTAAAACGGCACTGGTGAGCCCTCTGATTCCCTCCGCAATGCCAGCATGGTGCTACTCGATTAGCCCCCCTCGGTGGACTCTGAGTTAAAGGACTCGGGGGCCTGTTCTCTCTCCCCTGAGGAGATTCATGTTCTATAGTCCTGCCTCTAAAGGCCGCCAGTCTGTGTACTTGCCGGGTTTGAGTCCTGAGGATGAGTCATCTGCCTAGAGCTGCAGGTTGAGGTCATGAATGCCTGGCTCATGGTGATGGCCTTCTGCAGTGTGCCTGTGGTATCCGCAGATAGTAGTCTGTGAAGAAGGCCCTCGTGGCCAATTCCGATGACAAAGATATCCCGCAATGCTTTGGTGAGGTGGTCGCCGAAATCACACGGTGTCGCCAGTCTCCTGAGGTCTGCAGCATATCTCGCGATTTCCTGGCCTTCAGGCCGTCGGTGGGTACAAAATCGGTGTCTGGCTGTGAGGATGCTCTCTTTGGGCTTGAGTTGTTCTTGGATCAGTGTTACAAGCTCCTTGTACATCTTGGTCGTTGTCTTCGCTGGTGCCAACAAATCCCTGATGAGGCCATAGACGATGGGCCCACAACTGGTTAGCAGGATAGCTCTGCGCTTAACAGCCACTGTGGCCGGGTTGTCGCCTGCCAAGTTGTTTGATGTGAAGAAATGGTCAAGCCTCTCCACAAAGGCATCCCAATCATCACTATTGGCGAACTGCTGCAACGTGCCAAGGTTAGCCATTTTCGCGTGAAAGTCCATAATCTTGTCGCCAATTGTTATGTCTTTAGATGCTCTGATAATGACTCCACGAGGCAATATATTGTACTTGAACTGTAGTGACCTTAGTCCATTTAATGTAACTACAGAGTGAGGATCACACATGGTGGCCTGCCTTTTATACCAGGCCTGGCACACCTGTACAGGTAATCTACAAGTCTCCCACTGCAGTGCCCTCTGGTGGCACATCATATGTAATAGTATAGGCAGTAACATGTCTAAATACATGACATGATTGAAGCTCCCACCCGATTCTGGTGAGGGCTTCCTTCACTCACCCTTCAGCCCACTGGAAATGCCATCAAGTCCAAAACGGAGTCGAGACCTGATTGCGAGGCATCGCTGCCCCTTTTCAGCTCCGTTCTAACCCCTTGTACCGGCACACATGAGTTATCAAGGAGAACAAAATTTTCAACCCCCTCCTCTCCCCCCGCCACAAGGTGACTGGAAGTCTTGGAGACAACATGGAAAGGTTTAAACAGCAATTTGAAATGTTTGTAGCAGCTGAACAAAGCGAAGAGATGAAAGCGTCCATTTACCTAATCGCTATGGGGATAAGGCACTAGAGATTTATAAAAGCTTCAGCTTTGAAGAAGACCTACTACTGGATGTGACAATGAATAAGTTTGCAGCCTTAAATGGACGATTCATCAAGGGAGAAACTATTGATAAATCTATAGCTGATTTACAACAACAACAACTAGTAAAACGCCCCAAGTCATTTCACAGGAATGTTATCAAACAAAATTTGACACTGAGTGACATAAGGAGATATTCGAACAGATGACCAAAAGCTTGTTCAAAGAGGTAAATTTTAAAGAGGGTCTTAAAGGAGGAGAGAGAGGTGGAGAGATTTAGGGAGGGAATTCCAGAGCTTCGTGCCTTGGCAGCTGAAGGCACAGCCACCAATGGCGGAGTGATTAAAATTGGAAATGCACAAGAGGCCAGAATTGAAAGAGCGCAGAGATCTTGGAGGGTTGTAGGGTTGGAGGAGGTTGCAGAGATAGGGAGGGGTGAGGATTTGAAAACTTGGATGAGAATTTTTAAATCCAAAACTTATTAACAATGTTGTATCACAGGAAGCTTATTAACCCTATGTTTGCTCCAAACTGCATTCTAATGACTCCTTTCGATGAGCCATTAACCAACCTCCTTACAGAGATCTTGGTTAATGGTTCTTCGAAAGTAGGCAACTCCAACAACGCAGCACTTCCTTAATACTGCACTGAAGTGTCAGCCTGGATTATCTGCTTCAGTCTCTGAAGTGGGGCTGAAACCCACAGCCTTCTATCTCAGAGGTGAGAGTGTTACCTCTGAGCCAAGGCTTATACCTAAAAGGTAATATGCATGCTGTGATCACCCATCGGAAAATTGTGGCCTTCGATATTCCAATGCAGGTTTGTGGTATGCGTAGAGTCACACCACAACAAGGACAAACAAAATCTACCCAGTGAGATAGAGATAGAGATTTAAGGCTAAAGTTTCCCAATACAACTATGTAGATATCATTACATGAGAGAACAGATGTGAATGACAAAGGAAAGCATTAAAGAGGAATAAATAAAATGTAAAATTCTGAAATGTACAGCAAAGGAACATAAGAATAAGAAATAGGAGCAGGAGTAGGTCATTGGCCCCTCAAGCCTGCTTCGCCATTCAATAAGATCGTGGCTGATCTAATCTTGGGCTCAGCTCCACTTCCCTGCCCGTTCCCCATAACCCTTCACTCCCTTATCATTCAAGAATTTGTCTATCTCCACCTTAAATATATTCAATGACCCAGCCTCCACAGCTCTCTGGGGCAGAGAATTCCACAGATTTACGGCCCTCTGAGAGAAGAAATTCCTCCTCATCTCCGTTCTAAATGGGCGACCACTTATTCTTAAACTATGCCCCCTAGTTCTAGATTCCCCTTTGAGGGGAAACATCCTCTCTGCAGCTACCTTGTTGAGCCCCCTCAGTATCTTATATGTCTCATTCTTCTAAACTCCAATGTGTATAGGCCCAACCTGCTCAACCTTTTTTCATTAGTCAACCCCTTCATCTCAGGAACAGGTTAGGAAGAATTACAGAATTGATCAAAAGAAGATAACAAAACAGATATGAGGTTCGAAGAGGGAGCATAAGTGAAATATAGCAACAAATATAAGAGAATTACAAAGCACCATTTAAGAGCGAAAGAAGTGTGTGGCAGGTTTTTGGATGTTGGTGGTATCTGAGGACAAGAAAATGGCAAAATTGCTAAGTCATTATTTAGTAACTGTTCCTAACACTGAAAGGGAGCTGAATTGAACAAGCAGTATAAGAAAGAGCAGACGGGAAACCCTTCACATCACCAGGGAAGGTATATCACAACATTAAGCAAAGTTACCGTAAACAAGGCTCCAAGCTCTCTTTAATTTCCAGCCAAGGGTACTGGTGGGGTTAGTGGAGGAGATTGGAAATACATTCACTGCTGGAAGCAAAACTTGATTTGCATAATTTATGTACTAGAACATAGACGATACCAGAGCAGCTCACCCAGGTATCTTGTGGTTACTGCCATAAGACCCTTAACTCAAGCAGAAAGGACAATACCCTGCCCGAAAAAATGTAAAATGAAAAACAAATGGATCTCCATGTGATGTGGTGCATGCTAAGTCAGAAAATATGGTCTCTTTTACCTCTCTCTGTTGTCTTTGTGTTGCTGTCTCTCATTTCATCTGCTTTTGCTTCTTTTTCTACATTTCTCTTCTCTAATTCTTCCTTTGGCTTTTCTCTTTGTCTTCTACTGTTTATTTTTTTTCTTTTTATTTTCTTTTGTGTGATAGGTGGTTCATGGCACAGCATGGTGTGATGTGGTGTGGTGTGGTGAGGAATGGAACTTTCGACGACTGCAGGCTACATTTTCTGATTGGTTATGCAGGGAACTGTCCTCAGCAGTTACTTCCCATCTCCTTCAAATTTGCTTCTTCCACCCATCATGACCTTTACCCACTCCACTTCAATCCGTCCCTCACACCCATCGCTATCCCTACCTCTTCTCCTCTGAATCCCCTGCTCAATCTCTGCCTGCCCCCCCCCTCCTACCTCATTCCATTGTCACTAACCTTATCCGTAACTCTCCATTCACTCTCCCCTCACTCCCACTTCTTCCCATCAAGGAAGGTGACAAGAAACCAAGGGCTCCCTCTCCCTGCTTCTTCCTAGCCTCCCATCCCCTCCTATACATTTCCCTCAAAGAAGTTTTATTGGCTTTCAAAGTTTAAAAAAAAAATAATTCAAATTAGGAGAAGGAAAAACACTCTTTCTGTCTCTTTCTATCTGCCACCCTACATAAGAACATAAGAAATAGGAGCAGGAGTAGGCCACCTGGCCCCTCGAGCTTTCTCTGCCATTTAATAAGATCATTACACCCTCTTCTGAGTGTGTCTTTCTCCGCCTCTCAGGTATCAGTAATTAGATTGTTTATTATTTCTAACTCAACAAAATGCAAGCAGCAGAGGAGCCGAAATTCAGCCTCCCAAAAAGGCCACTTAAAGCCAGAAAGTAGCGGCTAGGCGGCGGAGTCGAGCAGCCACTGACATTCAGTCCAATAGCCGCCATGATCGAAATTCACCTCGGGGATTTTTCTGGTGGCCCTCACTTCCACCCCGTTGCTGCCAACTGTCCTAATCACGTCATCAAAGCGCACACCGCCGATCTCCAGCACCTCCATGGTAACCCTCGCGAAATTTAGCTGAAAAAATCCCTGATCCGCCGTGCGGTGCCCCCGACAGCTTTTTCTGTCAGTGTACCTTGTGTTCCATGTGTGAGCCGTGGCAGCACGGCGGCCCTTCAAGGGGAAGGCGCACTGCCGCGGCTGCCATGTTTTTTTTCTTGCCGGCCAACTTCCTGATCGACGGGACAATTATGGCCCCAGCTTCGGTCACCAACAAGCAGCCTGGAACTCCCTCTTGGGTGCCAGGCAGCTGGCCCGGCTGAAACCCTCCCTGGTGGCCCAGTGGGCCGAACCAAAACAATCGCTGCTTCTCTCCCCTTTAAATGAGAGGAGAGACGTGGTGACGTACACGCGCACTGACTGACAGCAGCGGAGTCTCCGGCCCACCCCCACCCCTCAACATCACTTACCACTGCACTTCCACCCCCATTATGACCAACTTCCGGTCCGCTCCAAATAAATTACCAAAGAGCTGAAAATGGATCAAGAGTCCGCCTCGTCTGATGCGACGGTAAAAACACTTGGAAAACACGAGGTGCGCCAGATTTCCGGCGGGGGTGAACTTCTACCCAAGAGACTTTCTGTTTTCTTCAAAATTCAGCTCACTTTTTAATTAACTCAAATTAGGATGCAGAAAGACACTTTCTCTCTCTATGCTTTCTGAAGTTTATAGAACATAAAACAAAAGCTATGTGTAGTTTCAGTATAGAACATAAAATAAAAGCTACAAACAAATCTTAGCTATCACAAAAGTGGCAGACTACAATATTTTAGAAAGCATTTTGAATGATTTTCTGGGAAAAGATAATACAGCACCATGTGATGGTGCTACAGGGAGTATTTACAGGTATAGCAGGTAAGTGTGAACATTTTTAGATTGGATTTCCCATAGGAAATGTTTTAAAAGTTTTCTAAGGGAATGCATGACCCATATAAGAATTTTAATATTGTATCTTTATACTACAGGCTGAACCTCTGTTATCCGGCACCGTCGGGACTTGGCCTGTGCCGGATAAGGGATTTGCCAGACGAGGGGAGGTCACGTTAAATAGGATGGTATAGGTACTGAGCAAGGGGATATTGGGGCTGGCTGGCTTGGGGCTGGGAGTGCAGCAGAGAGATTGTGAGGGAGTGGGGGGGGGTGGGGGGTGGGCGGTGGATCCTGGGGTCATGCCAGTGATTGCGGGAGTCGGCAGCAAGAAAGGACTTCAATTTGTTTAATTTGTTCATGTCGGAGCGGCCGTGAATGGTGCCGGAGGATGCGTGGTGCCGGATAAAGGAGTCCCAGATAAGGGAGATTCAACTTGTATATTACAATGCTTACAAGGCAGTAAGCTCCAGTGAAGAATGTTAAATAAACATTTTCTACAGGAATTCCAATGTAAAATTGCGCACGCATGTTTTACATTTCCATGTGCAATCTGAGCATGTGCAGCAAGCCAATTTCCCAGGATGCATTGGTACTGTTCAGTCAGCTGACCTGCTGAAATACTTTTCTTTACACTTCTAGCATTTTATGATAAATTGCTTTTCACCATTATTTGAATACAAGCTAAAAGACAACTTCCAAAAATGTTATTGAGGTAATGTTTGCATTGAGTGTTTCTCTGAACAGTGAAGTTGTGCATGTGGGTGGATGAAAAGTGAGAGAGTGTATTTAACATACCGACTGCAGCTTTTACTTTGTATTGCTTAAACTTCAGAAAACACTAGTCAATATCCTGTGGCATTATGAATAGGAAGTCACGACCATGTGTGATCTTCAGAAGAAGTGGAGTTGGAGGGTGAGAGGTAATTGGACCAGGTCACACAGATGTAATCCAATCCCTATATGAAAACAGTACATTCTGTCCTCATTTTATATGTTTCCATTATCATTCATACATCGAGAGGCCCATTAAAAAGGGTGCGGGTGTTGTCTCCCTGGTGCCAGGGTCAAGGATGTCACTGAGCGGCTGCAGGGCATTCTGGGGGGAGAGGGACAAAAAGTTTGAAAAAATCAAAATCGAAGTGTAACGCCACAGCCAAGCAGGTAAGTGATTGGCTGGTGGATTTTGTAATGTCCTTACTCAATGGCACAAAACCCACACGAGGCACATTCTATGGACAAGGTCACTCTATGACCTGAACCTTTATTCACAGGACCAAGAAGTGATGACCCTGTGTGGGACCTCCCTTTATATACCTGGATGACCAGGTAAGGAGTGTCTCCCACAAGTTCACCCCCTGTGGTCAAGGTGTGCATTGCAGTAGTGTTACACAGAGGTTACATACATGACAGATTTGTGTGTATTTTTCTTTTTTCTTTCAGTAGGAAACCTTTGGCATTGTTGTAAGTAGCATCTGCCAGTAAATATATGTGATCTTTATTATCTAAGGAGGGCCAGTTAATTAAATCGGCTGTTTGCTGAGTAGCGGGTGGGTGTGTTGTGCTAAGGTTTAGAGTTTAGTTCTACTTGATAGTTGCGAGTGTAACTAGAGGGATGGCAGGGCAGCTCAGTCCTGTGGAATGCGCATCCTGTGGCATGTGGGAAGTCCAGGATGCTGTGCGCAGCATGTGTGCAGGAAATGTCTCCAGCTGCACCAACTCGAGCTCCGTGTTTTGGAGCTTGAGCGACAGCTGGGGTCACTGCGGTGTATCCGTGAGACTCAGAGCAATGTGGATAGTACGTTTCTAGAGGCGGTATACCCACAGCTTAAGAGTGTGCAGGCAGATTGGGATTGGGTGACCCCTGGACAGAAGAGGAGAACTAGGCAGTTAGTGCAGGAGTCACCTGAGTCCATCTCACTTTCCAACCGGTACTCTGTTCTGAGTACTGGTGGGGGTGATGGTGGCTCTGGGGAGTGCAGCCAGAGCCAAGTCCACGGCACCACGGGTGGCTCAGCTGCACAGGGGGGAGGAAAAAGAATGGAAGAGCTATAGTGGTAGGGAATTCGCTAAGTCAGGGGAGCGGACAGGCATTTCTGCGGCCACAGATGTGACTCCAGGATGGTATGTTGTCTCCCTGGTGCCAGGGTCAAGGATGTCACTGAGCGGCTGCAGGGCATTCTGGGGGGAGAGGGTGAACAGCCAGAGGTCATGGTCCACATCGGTACCAATGACATAGGTAGCAAGAGGGATGAGGTCCTGCAGGCAGAGTTTAGGGAGCTAGGAGAAAGATTAAAAAGCAGGACCTTAAAGGTAGTAATCTCCAGATTACTCCCAGTGCCTCAAGCTAGTGAGTACAGAAATAAGAGGATAGAGCAGATGAATATGTGGCTGGAGAGATGGTGCAGGCAGGAGGGCTTTAGTTTTCTGAGGCATTGAGACCGCTTCTGGGGGAGGTGGGGCCTATACAAGCCAGACAGGTTGCACCTCAACAGAGCCGGGACCAATATCCTCACAGCAGGGTTTGCTGGTGCTGTTGGGGAAGGTTTAAACTAGCTTGGCATGGGGATGGGAACCTGAAAATAGATTCAGTAGGGAGGGGAGTAAAGCTGGAATTGAAAGCAAAAATAAAGAAAGTGAGTTTGAAAGAGAGAAGAAACAAGCAGGAAAAAAGGGTAAAAAAACAAACTTAAAGGCACTTTGTCGAAATGCACGAAGCATTTGTAACAAACAGATGAGTTGACGGCACAAATTGAGACAAATGGGTATGATCTGATAGCCATTACAGAGACATGGTTGCAAGGTGACCAGGACTGGGAATTTAATATTCAGGGGTACTTGACAATCCGGAAGGACAGGCAGAAAGGAAAAGGAAGTGGGGCAGCTCTATTGATAAAGGACAGAATCACTGCAATAGTACGTGTAAGAGTGAAAAATCTTAAGTGGGGGTAAAGTAATTTGGTGTAATTAAAAAGTAAGAAAGGCAGAGTAAGGTTTAAAATGCATTCATGGTAGAATAGCTGAATTAGGCATAAACACTAAGGTCAGAGAAATTCTCTTAGGAGATAAGAACACCCACAAGATTTATGTAGACAGCTCACAGAAATAATGAGAGGAGGCCATGATGTTCCAGCCACAGGAGATAACAGGGACAATGCCTTTTTTAAGCAGAGGGTGGCCATATGTCTGCCAGGGACATTAGTCTGAGAATTAGTCTGGGAAGATGCTCCCAGAAATGTAACACGTAACCTATAGGGGAGTTTTTTTTTCCCCGTAGCAACAGTGATGTACCAATTAGAAATCACTGTAACCAATAGAATCATTAGAAATTACTGTAACCAATGATATTGCCTGTAACCTGTATTAACCAATGTATTAGTAGCAGATGGGCGGGGACTGGTGGCAAATAACCAATGGAACACTTCCCCGTGTAGTTCCACCATTTTGACTGTATTTGAACTAAATAAGAATGTAACTGCGTAGCTTGTCCCATGAGATCGGCGTTGAGAGCACTCAGTAATGGTACTGATGAGGCCGGATCTCCCTTGATTATTCAGGTTTTAATAAACAACTCTTTTCTCTATAACAAACCTTTCGTGTGAGTGTTATATTTTTAATACTCCACAACAGTAAGAAACGATATTGCCTCAAATGATAAGCGTGTTGAAAGAGCTTGGGTGGAGATAAGGAACAATAAAGGGGAAAAGTCACTGGTGGGTGTAGTCTATAGGCCCCCTAAAGGTAACAACTCTGTTGGTCAGAGTATAAACCAGGAAATAGTGGGGGTTTGTAAAAAGGGAACACCAATAATCATGGGTGATTTTAACCTCCATATTGATTGGACAAATCAAAGTGATCAGGATAGCCTTGAGGAGGAGTTCATAGAATGCATAAGGGACGGATTCCTTGAGCAGTATGTAACAGAACCAACCAGGGGGCAGGCTATCTTAGATCTAGTCCTGTGTAATGAGACAGGATTAATAAACAATCTCCCAGTAAAGGATCCCCTTGGAATGAGGGATCATAGCATGATTGAATTTCAAATCCAGATGGAGGGTGAGAAAGTTGGATCTCAAACCAGCGTACTAAGCTTAAATAAAGGGCAGAGTTGGGTAAAGTGGACTGGGAAAATAGATTAAAGTGTAGGACGGTTGATGAACAGTGGCATACATTTAAGGAGATATTTCACAACTCTCAAGAAAAATATATTCCAGTGAAGAGGAAAGGGTATAAGAGAAAAGATAGCCATCCGTGGCTAACTAAGGAAATTAAGGACGGTATCCAATTAAAAGCAAGGGCATACAAAGTGGCCAAAACTAGTGGGAGGGCAGAAGGCTGGGAAGCTTTTGAAAACCAGCAAAGAACGACTAAAAAAATGATTAAGAAAGGAAAGATAGACTATGGAAGTAAACTAGCAGAAAATATAAAAAACAGATAGCAAGAGTTTCTATAGGTATATAAAAAGGAAAAGAGTGGCTAAATTAAATGTTGGTCCCTCAGAGGACGGGACTGGTGAATTAGTGATGGGGAACATGGAGATGGCAGAAACTCTGAACAAATATTTTGTATCAGTCTTTTCGGAAGAGGACACAAACAATGGGACCAAGTTTTTTGGAGCAACTAGTTTAGTTTGGAGTATCTTGGCTGCAGATTGACTTGGATAGGTTAGGTGAGTGGGCAAATGAATGGCAGATGAAGTATAATGTGGATAAATGTGAGGTATCCACTTTGGTGGTAAAAACAGATACAGACTATTATCTGAATGATGACAGATTAGGAAAAGGGAAGGTGCAACGAGACCTGGGTGTCATGGTACATCAGTCATTGAAGGTTGGCATGCAGGTACAGCAGGCAGTTAAGAAAGCAAATGGCATGTTGGCCTTCATAGCGAGGGGATTTGAGTACAGGGGCAGGGAGGTGTTGCTACAGTTGTACAGGGCCTTGGTGAGGCCACGCCTGGAGTATTGTGTACAGTTTTGGTCTCCTAACTTGAGGAAGGACATTCTTGCTATTGAGGGAGTGCAGCGAAGATTCACCAGACTGATCCCCGGGATGGTGGGACTGACCTATCAAGAAAGACTGGATCAACTGGGCTTGTATTCACTGGAGTTCAGAAAAATGAGAGGGGACCTCATAGAAACGTTTAAAATTCTGACGGGTTTAGACAGGTTAGATGCAGGAAGAATGTTCCCAATGTTGGGGAAGTCCAGAACCAGGGGTCACAGTCGAAGGATAAGGGGTAAGCCATTTAGGACCGAGATGAGGAGAAACTTCTTGACCCAGAGAGTGGTGAACCTGTGGAATTCTCTACCACAGAAAGTAGTTGAGGCCAATTCACTAAATATATTCAAAAAGGAGTTATATGAAGTCCTTACTACTAGGGGGATCAAGGGGTATGGCGAGAAAGCAGGAAGGGGGTACTGAAGTTTCATGTTCAGCCATGAACTCATTGAATGGCGGTGCAGGCTAGAAGGGCTGAATGGCCTGCTCCTGCACCTATTTTCTATGTTTCTATGTTTCTATCTTAGAAATCGCAATTCTCGGCATTTAGCTTGCTCCAGTTCTAGTAAGTTAGTTTAGTTTCATTTAGTTCAGTTTTTTTTTCAAAAGGGGATTTGTCCGGCCACTTAGACCTGTTTTGCAAGTTTAGGCAGCGAAAACTTACTCCAAACTAACTTAGAACGGAGTATGTGTCCACATCTGTAAGTTCTGAAAAACCTTGGGCTTGACTTTCCACTTCACATCGCCCATCTATGGCCCA
Source organism: Pristiophorus japonicus (assembly GCF_044704955.1). Lineage (NCBI taxonomy): Eukaryota > Metazoa > Chordata > Chondrichthyes > Pristiophoridae > Pristiophorus > Pristiophorus japonicus. The sequence goes on from NC_091994.1 coordinate 83,098,551, forward strand.
TCTATCACCTAAAATGGACCTCTATCGCCCATTTTGAGCAAAAAGTGGAAACTAGGCCCAAAGCATCGCCGGAAAAACAGATGCCTAAGTTTCCACTTTGATCGCCAAGATGATCACCCAAATGATCGCCCACACAAGGCCCATCCCAAATTTCGGCACCTAGCATGCACTTCGCTGGGCCGATGCAAGGCCCAAAAGAGTGCTGAGAAATAGTTGCTTTTACTGAGCCTAAGAGAAGGAAATGGGCACTACGGACACCATTTTGAACTTCAGAGGAAGGGTGGAAGATTAGTTGTGAGTTATTTAGAGAGTTAGTTTAATGATAATTGTACTCAGAATATTGGGACAGGGAATATAAATAGGTATTATCAATTTATTTTTGGTAAATAGCTTTTATATATTGAAATTATTTTGTAAATAGCTTTTACATAGTGAAGTTATTTACTGATATTGTTGGGGCCTATCAAATTGACTGGTATACAGCGTAGAGAGTACAGAGAGTGCAGAGTACAGTGATTAGAGAGTAAACAGTAGAGAGATTATTAAAATTAGTGAAAGTAATTATCGATAGAGATGGGGCCCATGCTTTTCCTGCCTTTAATTGCAACTGCTCACACACTGGTTACTGAAAGGATCAATCGAAGAGGTAGCAGAGTAATGCGTAAGCAGAGACGAAGACAGAGGAGGAGACCGTACAGCCAACGAAGGTACTTGGAAAAGCAATCCTACCTGAACTTGTCTGAAAATGCTTGTGTTAGGAGGCTGCCATTCCGGAAGGAGGTCATTGATGAGATATGTCAACTCGTCAAGAGTGATCTGCAGCCTTCCAGCACCATCAGAACCGCACTGTCCGTTGAGGTGAAGGTTACTGCTGCCCTAGCCTTCTACGCATCGGGATCTTTTCAGGATTCAGCTGGCGACATCTGCCATATTTCAGCACGCTACACACTGCTGCATTCGACAGGTGACTGAAGCCCTTTACGCTCGCAGGATGGACTTCATAAGCTTCCCAATGACTAGCGAGGCACAGACCGAGAGGGCTTTGGGTTTCTCGAGAATAGCAGACTTCCCCAAGGTGCAGGGAGCAATAGACTGCACGCACCTTGCCCTGAAAGCACCCTTAAAGAACGCGGAGGTGTTTCATAACAGAAAGGGGTTCCACTCACTAAATGTGCAGCTTGTTGTCGACCACAATCAAACAATTTTAATAGTCAATGCTACATTTCCTGGCAGCTCCCATGATGCGCACATCTTACGTGAAAGTGCTATCCCTGACTTGTTTACCAATCAGCCAGAAGGTCACGGTTAGATGCTGGGGGATAAAGGATATGGCCTTGCCAGTTGGCTGATGACCACTCTGCGTAATCCTATCACTGAAGCACAGAGACGGTATAATGAAAGTCACATAGCGACTCGCAACATCGTTGAAAAGACAATCGGAGTCCTAAAGCAGCGCTTCAGATGCCTGGATCATTCTGGAGGCAGCCTGCAGTACCACCCTGATCAGGTAGCAGAGTTTATTGTGGTGTGTTGCATGCTGCATAACCTAGTTATGAAGGGCCCAAGTTTCGGGTGCAGTTGCTCCTAGTTTTTTGGAGCAACTAGTTTAGTTTGGAGTATGTTAGAAATTGCAATTCTCGGATATTAGTTTGCTCCAGTTCTAGTGAGTTAGCTTAGGTTGGCTTTAGGTAAGGTACTTTTTTTTCAAAAGGGGGTGTGTCCAGCCACTCAGGCCTGTTTTGCAAGTTTCGGCAGTGAAAACTTACTACAAGCTAACTTAGGATGGAGTAAGTGTCCACTTTTGTAAGTTCTGAAAAACCTTACCTAGAGTTAAGTTTAGTGCAGGCACAGCCAGAGACGGCAGGTGGGAAGCATTAAACACAAAGGACACATCAACATCACAACAGGGGGGGTTAAGGGAAGTTAGAGGATTTTCCATAAACACCTTCACAACAACATTAAAGAAGCAAAGTACATTTAAAGCACTAAGCACTAAACAAAGCAGTACATTTAAAGCACTAAGCACTAAACGAAGCACAAAAAGTAATAAGCAATTAATTAATAAAAAATAGAAGGAACCCTGCACCTAAAGCACCAAGACCAAAGTAATAAGTAATCAATCAATACAAAATAGAAGTCCTACCTTTATGTGAAGGGAAGGTGTCTCTGTCAGTGTCTCTCACTATAGTGTCTCTCTCTCTCTGTATCTGACAGTGAGGGGTGCGGGGGTGGGGGCGGTGGCGGTGTGTGTGTGGTGTGTGTCTGTGTGTGAGAGTGGGGGGGGTTCTGTGGGAGGGGTGGGGTGTGTGTGTGTGTGGGGGGGGGTGGGAGGGTGTGTGTGTGTGGGGGGTGGTGTAAGAGGGGTGTGTGTGTGGGGGGAGGGTGTATGTGCGGGGAGGTGTGGGGGGGGGGTGTGTTTGGGGGGGGGTGAGGGTGTGTGTGTGGGGGTGGTGTGGGGGGTGTGTGTGTGGGGGGTGTGTGGGGGGTGTGTGTGGGGGGGGGATGTGGGGGGTGGGTGTGTGTGGGGTGGGGGCGAGGCTGAAAGGAGGCACCCCTGCTCTCTCCTCTGGCCCTTCGATCATTGAGTGCCCCCCAACCCATGCTCCTCTATCCCTGTTGCCACGCTCCCCCACCCGTCCCCACCCCGGTACCCACGCTCCCCCCGGTACCCACGCTTCCTCCCCCCCCCCCCAGTACCCAAGTTCCCCATCCTCCCGGTACCCATGCTCCCCCCCGGTACCCACGTCCCCGTACCCCCCCCGGTACCCATGTCTACCCTCCTCCCGGTACTCACGCCACCACCCCTCCTCCCGGTACCCACGTCCCCCCTCCTCCCGGTACCCATGCTCCCCCCCGGTACCAACGTCCCCCCCCGCCCCGGTACCCACATTCCCCCCCCCCCCGGTACCCACATTCCCCCTCCTCCCGGTACCCATGCTCCCCCCCGGTACCCACGTCCCCGTACCCCCCCCGGTACCCATGTCTACCCTCCTCCCGGTACTCACGCCACCACCCCTCCTCCCGGTACTCACGCCCCCCCTCCTCCCGGTACCCACGCTCCCCTGAGCCATTGCGCAGGCGCACATGCTCCAACGCGCCTGCGCAACGTTGCCGGCGCTGAGAAGAAGGCATGATCCCTAGCCCCCCCCCTCTTCTGCAGGCAGGCTCCTCCCCAGGGAGACTACGCTGCACCACGCCACTCCACGCCATGGTCCAGGAGGACCGGAGAATTGCTGTAGAATATTCCGCCGCACCTTCGAGCCCAGGCAGGTCACGTAAGTCTCGAAGAGGTGTGCTGTTTTCACCAGATGCCAAAACTTGGGCCCAAAGAGAGGACAAATAATGCCAGATCATGCTGCAGGTCCACCTCCAGAAGGAGATGAGACAGAAGAGACAGCCGGCGAGGGTGAAGAGAAGGAACAGGCGGGAGAGGACGCGGGCGAGGACATAGGGGAGTTTAATCAGCCTGGCGATCAAGCACCGGTACCACCACACCCTTCCCGAAGACCAGTAGCCAGTGGAAGTTACACAGCCGCTAAGCTTTTGCATCAGCAGCTCATTAATGAACGCTTCGCATGAATTATTAATTGTGGATATTCAAATGTTCAATTACAGTTAGGGTTAATCAAAAGTTTCATTTGCGTGGGGTCTTTCCTGCACTGGCCTATCATCTGAATTAGTTTGAGTAAAGTAAAGGGGGGGAAAGGGGTGAACGGAGGCTGAACGTGGGGGGGGGGGCGCGGGGGGGAGGGGAGGGGTGAACGGAGTTCACGTCAGGGGTTGCCCATTAACTTACACTGATCTCAACTGAACGTCGGAAAAAGCAGACTTCTCGCCACAGTGATTGAAATCTTTGCGGGCAACTTTCTCTGGGGCCAGCAGCGCTGATTCCGGGCCACTATAAGTATTTTTTAAAATCTGATTTTTTTTTTTGCATTGAAATTCAGCTCCAGGGAAATGCATACATCTCCGAGCCTGGTTTTCTGTGGGGGGAATTGGGATTAAAAGCTGGAGGCGAACAGCTGTGTTATGTGTTGGGTTGTTTGTGATAGCACTGGTTCAAACTCGTTGAAATAGCACTGGGCACTGTTAATGGTGCACAGCAGCTTAAAAGTTGCTATGCTTCTGAGGGATTAATCCATTCTACAAGCTGGCTTTATATTTTACATTCTAACATATACTGTAGGTAAAGGAAGGGTTCATTATCCAGTAACTCTCTGTCCTCATTTGTATTGATGCAAATAGACGGATTTCATTCATTCAAATGGGATTCGTGCTATGTTAATTCATACAATGTTGCAGCGGAAAGAGTATAGTGTCCATAGCATGCAATTGTTTAATGTGGTTTGTCTGCCCTAATCTGTCGTTCTTCTGCTATATTGGTCCGGGTACTATTTTATAATTTCTAGAAGTACCCTGTGCAAACCATGTTGCTGTCAGCTTGGCACAGCAAATGGGTAATGGGCATATTGTGTAATAAAGTAAAAGATACCCGAGTGAGTCGGAGTAACTCAGTTTTGGTATTCAAAAGAGTTTTGTAAATCATGCTGTAGTTTAAGACTTTGTGTGGATCATGTCTGGTTCTTTTTAATGTCACTTGATGTGGCTTCTCTGGGAGAGACTGAACGCAGCAGCGGGCTGGCGATGACTGAGCCCATTCGGCCAGGGCTAGGGCCGGCCTGCTTCGGGCCCCTCCCACACAGCCTGCAGAGCGTCGGGCTGCGAGGAGCTACTGCACATGTGCGCAAACTCTAGCGTGCATGTGCAGAGGTCCCGTGCATGTGCAAGGTACCATATAAAATGTTACTGCACAAGATAAAAGTTCACATGATTGGGGGTAATATATTAGCATGGATAGAGGATTGGCTAACTAACAGAAAACAGAGAGTGGGAATAAATGGTTCATTCTCTGGTTGGCAACCAGTAACTAGTGGGGTGCCGCAGGGATCAATGCTGGGACCCCAACTATTTACAATCTATATTAACGACTTGGAAGAAGGAACAGAGTGTAATGTAGCAAAGTTTGCTGACGATACAAAGATGGGAGGAAAAGCAATGTGTGAGGAGGACACAAAAATCTGCAAAAGGACATAGATAGGCTAAGTGAGTGGGCAAAAATTTGGCAGATGGAGTTTAATGTTGGAAAGTGTGAGGTCATGCACTTTAGCAGAAAAAAATCAAAGAGAAAATTATTATTTAAATTGAGAAAGATTGCAAAGTGCCGCAGTACAGCGGGACCTGGGGGTACTTGTGCATGAAACGCAAAAGGATAGTATGCGGGTACAGCAAGTGATTAGGAAGGCCAATGGCACCTTGGCCTTTATTGCAAAGGGGATGGAGTATAAAAGCAGGTAAGTCTTGCTACAGCTATATCGGGTATTGGTGAGGCCGCACTTGGAACACTGCGTGCAGTTTTGGTTTCCATATTTGCGAAAGGATATACTTGCTTTGGAGGCAGTTCAGAGAAGGTTCACAAGGTTGATTCCGGGGATGAGTGGGTTGACTTATGAGGAAAGACTGAGTAGGTTGGGCCTCTACTCATTGGAATTCAGAAGAATGAGAGGTGATCTTATCGAAACTTATAAGATTATGAGGGGGCTTGACAAGGTGGATGCAGAGAGGATGTTTCCACTGATGGGGGAGGTTAGAACTAGAGGGCATGATCTTAGAATAAGGGGCCGCCCATTTAAAACAGAGATGAGGAGAAATTTCTTCTCTCAGAGGGCTGTAAATCTATGGAATTCGCTGCCTCAGAGAGCTGTGGAAGCTGGGACATTGAATAAATTTAAGACAGAAAGAGACAGTTTCTTAAACGAAAAGGGGATAAGGGGTTATGGGGAGCAGGCGGGGAAATGGAGCTGAGTCCATGATCAGATCAGCCACGATCTTATTGAATGGCGGAGCAGGCTCGAGGGGCCGTATGGCCTACTCCTGTTCCTATTTCTTATGTTCTTATTATCCACATTTATAATAGAAACTGCTTATGTAAACTCGTCACACCATAATTACGGCCTCTCATCAGTGCTGGCAGTACAGCGCCTCCACTGACAGGAGGTTGTAATTATAACATGACAATGTGAAGTTATGAATTAATAACTGTAGAGGTTGACAGGAAGTATCATATATTACAGATATTTTGCTGAAAGAGAGAACAGAATGTCTTTCCTCATCCTAATTTGAGATCATTTTTCAAAAAACACTAAGCAAACACAAAACTCTAATGGCCACATCCGTGTTTTGTTGATAGTTAGAAAATGTAAGTATCCTGATTACTGACACTTTTGTCACAGAAAGAGAAAGAGAGACTAACAGATGGAAAGAGGCAGAGTGTCTTTCCTCATCTTAATTTGACTTTAAAAAAATGGATGTTGAATTCTGAAAACAAATAAAGTGTCTTTGAGGGAAATTGGTCAGAGGGAAAGTAAGGGATGGAAAGAAGGAAAACAATTAGAGGGTAAGAGTGTTAGGTCTTTGGAGTGAAAGATTAAGTGAAAGAGATCAGTGGCAGCAGAATGACTGGAGGGAGGATACAGTGGCTGGGCTAGAGTTCAAAGGGGAATGGATAGGGTAGCAATGGGAGTAAGTAGAGCTAGCGATGGGAGTGAGTAGGGTTAACCATGGGTGAGGGATAGAGTGTTGGGGAGTTTAATGAGCAAAAGACATGATGGGAGTAACGGGTAGGGGAGGAGATTGAATGATGGGAAGGGGATAAGAAGAGAGATCGTTGCGGCTACAGTTTCCTCATAGCTTCCACCTCCCCCCCCCCCCCCACACACATCTCCCGCCACTGGAAGGTGTAGCCTGCGGCCATCGGTGCGTCTTTATCCCTACTACACCACACAAGGCTCTGTGAGGATAGACAAAGGCTGCAGTCCTTGATGATGTACCAGGAATCAGAGTTCTAGATTCAGAAGTCAAACACTTAATAAGTTTATTAAGGGTCTCATGAACATACTCACAGCCAGCACCCCGCAACACATGGTGATACTTCGCTGAAGAAGATCATACGTTGCAGTTGTTCAGCTCAGCTCTCTTCCTTCTGTTTCATCTTCTAACTTTGGGTTACAATCTCACCCTCTTTATATCTTTCTAAATAGAATACTTCACATATATTGTATATAAAATGCAATCCTCGTTTACAAAATGGATTCCTCGCTTGCTCTCAATCCTGTTACACCTTCTCTCCTCTCGAAGTAAAGAAGGAGAAAAAAGCAAAGAAAGAAGCAAAAACTGTTTTGGAGAGTGAAGCAGAAGGGATGGAGAAGGTGGAAAGACAGACGCAGAAGACAGGGGACTGTGAGAAATCATTTTCTCTGCCTTACTGTGTGAAGTGGCATGAGAGCTTCACTTGTATGTATAGAAACATCTTACATGGAATTACGTAGAATATACAGCACAGAAACAGGCCATTCGGCTATGCTGCCGTTTATGTTCCACTCGAGCCTTGTCATATCCTTTCTCATCTAACTTTATCAGCATAACCCTCTCGCATCTAGCATGTGTCAATCACAATCCAGGCCTCACACTTTTGTACTGAAGGAAAACAACTTAAAAAAAACAAGCCAGTCTTTGGAGCCTGAAATTCACAAGCAGTTACAACTGCCCTCTGAGTTACCTCAGCAGTCTCTAAGCTGCTACCATCACATTATTTGGTCTTAAAAGCACAAGCAGGTTAGCAGCTAAACAACCTAACCATGCTGCAGTTCTGAGTCTACTCGCGAGCAATGCCTTGGGAAATCCAATTAGTTTTACATTGTCGTTTATTGGTGGAACACTGGCTGTTTTTTCCTCTTCTCAACTCAGAGCCACTGTGGCCAATGATAACGTTTTTCTTGCCATCGCAGCTGAAGTCAGCTAATTCAGTAGATTGGGTTTGAGTTAAGGAACAGAAAAGGAGTTGTTACATTGCTAGTGTTTACTATAGACCCACAAATAGTGAGATGGGGATAGAGGAGCGAATCTGTCGGCAAATTTCAGAGAAATGTAAAAATAATAAAGCAGTAACAGTAGGGGACTTCAATTAACCTTATATAGACTGGAGGGGGGGGTGGCGGGGGGAAAGAGTAAAGAGCAAGGATGGGGAAGAATTCCTAAAATGTGTACAGGAGAACTTTCTTAATCAGTGGGGGTAAAATTGCGGTCGGAGGCTTCCTGCAGGCGGATGAAAATACCTGGTGGTCCCGGAGGAACGTAAACTTGCACTCCGACGTCTAGTTTCACAGTCCAGCATACGGGAACATGTCTTCCAGGATCATAAGCGTATCCTGGGATCACATGGACCTGGACCACCAATCACAATGTAGTATTCTCATTGATAGTAATGGGAACTCCAAGCCCCTAAAGTCAAATAAAACACACACATAAATAAAAAAAACGCTTCATTTAAAAAAAAATTAATAGAAATTGCATTAAATGAAATGTTTTAAATAAAAAATTCTTTTTTTGAAATAAAAGAAAATGCTTTAATAGTGTTAAAAATAAATTTACCTTCATAGACAGGAATTTTAATATAGAAATAAGTAGTCACATTTATTTTTTCTATGTTTTAAAACTCTTCTGCTGGTAAAAGTAAGCTATACGCCTGCTTTTACCAGGCATAAAAGTTTGAAGGACATTCGCTGGGCAAGAGTTGGGCAAATAGTCCAAATCTCCGCCCGCGAATGTCCTTCTCCCGGGGATGCATGCGATTTGTGACAGATCAAAAAAGGCGGTTCTCGGCGCATGCACATCTTACGCACCCGAGAGGCCGCAATTTTTGGGCCACTATGTTTCTAACCAAGCAAGGAAGGAAGCAGTGCTGGATCTAGTTCTGGGGAATGAAGTAGGGTAAGTGGAGTGCGTTTCAGTGGACAAGCATCTTGGTAATAGTAATCATAATATAAAAAGGTTAAAAGTAGTTATGGAAAGGGACAAAGAAAAATCAAAGGTGAAAATACCAAACTGTAAGAGAGCCAATTTCAGTGATTTGAGCATGGGTGAACTCAAAATAAAGACTGGCCAGGAAAACATTAAATGAGTAATGGCTGGCCTTCAAGCTGGAGATAGTTCGGGTACAAACCAAACATATTCCCATAAGGAGGAATGATTGGGCATCCAAAGCTAGATCTCCATGGATGACAAAGGAAATAGAGGTTAAAATAAAATAGGTAACGGAAGTTTATGGCAAACGCCAGGTACAGACTGAAAAACAAGCAGAATACAGAGTGTGCAGTGGGAAATTGAAAAATGATATAAGAAGAGTAAAGAGAGAGTATGAGAAAAGATTAGTGGGTAATACTAAAGGGGACCCAAAAATCTTTTATAAACGTATAAAAAGTAAAAGGATAGTTAAAGGAATAGTATGGCCGATTAGAGACAAAAAGGCAAATCTTCTTGTGGAGGCAGAGGGCTAAACTGAGGTCCTGAATGAATACTTTGCATCTATCTTCATAACAGGAGAGGATGAAGTTAATGTTGCAGTGGAGGAGGGGGAGTAGAGATATTGGATAGGATAGAAATAGATAGAAAGGAGGCACTAAATAGGTTGGCATCACTCAACATTAACAGGATACCCGGTCCAGATGAGATGTAGCGTAGATTGCTGAGGGAAGCTAGTGTGGAGATAGCAGAAGCTCTGACCACAATCTTTCAATCCTCCTTGGATACGGGAGTGGTGCCAAAGGACTGGAGGATTGCAAGTGTTAAACACTTGTTCAAGAAAAAAGGAGAGGGTAACTATAAGCCAATCAGTCTAACGCTGATGGTAGGAAAACTACTAGACACCATTGTCAAGGACAAAATTAAATCTCACTTGGAGTAGCTTGGATTAATAGGGACAGCCAGCATGGATTTGTTAAAGGCAAATCGTGTCTGACTGATCAGATTAAGTGCTTTGATGAAGTACGAGACAGGGCTGGTGAAGGTAGCACAGTCATGTTATATATTGGACTTTCAAAATGAACTTATGAAGTATCACATAACACACTTATTCAGAAAATAGAAGCACATGGGATTAAAGGGATGGTGGTAACTTGGGTACATAATTGGCTAAGGGATTGGAGGCAGAGCAAAGTAGTGGTGAACAGATGTTGTTCTGACTGGAGAGAAGTGTGCAGTGGGGTCCCCCAGGAGTCGGTGTTAGAATCATTACTTTTCTTGTTATATAGAAATGACCTGGACTTGGGTATAGGGAGTACAATTTCAAAGTTTGTGGATGATACAAAAATTGACAATGTAATAAATAGTGAACAGGATAGTAGCAAACTTCAGGAGGACATAGACTGGTGGAATGGGCAGACACATGGCAGATGCAATTTAATACGATAAGTGTGAAGTGATGCATTTTTGGAGGAACAAGATGGAGAGGCAGTATAATCCAAATGGTATTATTTTGAGGAGGGTGGGGGTGCAAGAGCAGAGGGACATGGGAGTGCGTATTCAGAACTGTTTGAAGGTGCCAGGGCAAGTTGATAAGGTGGTTAAGAAGGCGTATGGGATACTTGGCTTTGTAAACAGGGGCTTTGAATACAGAAACAAGGAAGTCATGCTAAATGTTTACAAATCACTGTTTAGCCCTCAGCTGGAATATTGTGTACAATCCTGGGCACCACACTTTAGGAAGGATGTCACAGCTTGGAGAGGGTACAGAGGAGGTTTACCGGGATGATACCAGGGATGAGGGACTTCAGTTATGTGGCGAGATTGGAGAAGCTGGGATTGTTCTCATTAGCACAGAGAATGTTAGGGGAAGACCTAATAGAAGTGTTCACAATTATGAAGGGTTTTGATTGAGCGAGAAACTGTTTCCTCTGGCAAGTGGGTTTGCAACCAGAGGTCATAGATTTAAAATAATTGATAAAAGAGCTCGAGGGGAAATGTGAATTTTTTTCACACAGAGGATTGTTAAGATCTGGAATACACTATCTGAAAGGGCAGTGGAAGCAGATGCCATAGAAATTTTCAAAAGGCAATTCGACATGCACTTAGACTATTTTACAGCATTAGGGGGAAAAAGCTGTGATGTGGGACTAAATTGGAGAGCTCTTTCAAAGAGCCAACACAGGCCTGATGGGCCGAATGGCCTCCTTCTGTGCTGTAAGCTTCTATGATTCTATCAGCTGTGAGGTCTTCAAGGCCTGATCGCCCCAGTTTCACACTGGGTAGAGCATTTATTTACTAAGTGGGGAATTCCATTTTTTGTAACCTTCTAAAGCCAGCTCAGAGTGGCATGCCTGAAAGTAGGATCCCTGCCCACCATCTCAGACCAAAACTGTTCCTAAGTGCATTATTACTGATGGGTGTTGTTCTGAGCCCATTAATACTGAGTCTTTTCCCAAGGGCATTATTATTAATGTAAATACTGCTAAGTGCATACGGCCTGATGTGAATTCCATTGAGTGCATCATTACTGATGTTGACTGTGCTGCGATTTGTTGATGTTAAATTAAAAGAGACCACACATCCAAGTTAATTGCTCCAGTCCCAACTTCGACTAAAATCTTGCTGCCCAGACATCCTGGTTAGAACCATTTCACGATATCCTTCCTATTCTGTGTGCCTTAATCTTTTGCTCTGTCAGCAAGTTAGAGATGCATTATGAAATTTTAAAGACATACCTCCAACACATAATAGGCTATTTAACCTTTAGACTGCACGTCTCCCAAATCTGCTGGTCCTAGCAACCGACATCAGACTACATGGAAATCCAGTGATTACATTGTGATTGTCCAGAGATTGCAGCGTTAAACAATCAATATTTCAGGTCTGAGGCAAAGAACTACTTGCTCTGTACTTGATGGACTGATTCCTATAATGTATTTTGAGTTTTAGTCTCCCGATGGATCAATTAAAAAGAAAACTGCCCTGTGTGGAACTGAGCCTTTAAGGCTAGCAAGGGTCCCAGATTCAAGCCCTGGCCAGTGCCGATTGGCTGACCTCAGCTGGAATAATGCTGAAGAATTTAGAAAGAATAAACTTGGTACCAACCCTACAAACACTGTGCCACTGCTTGCGGACAGGGGTGATGGAGTCACCAAGAACAAGCTCGGTGAGCAGTCTTAGAATAAGGTGGAGGAGAGATGGGTGCAGCCTTTCTTTGCTGCTGCTGCTGTTGTTATTATTGTCGCTGTTATAACTGTTGTTCTCAAATTAAAAGATTTTTGTAAGTTATGTAAATTTACAAGTTTAAAAGTTAGTAAGTGATCTTAAAGTTTTTAAGTGATTTTAGAGTTTGTTGGTGATCGTAACTGAAAACTTTAGAGACTGATACAAGAATAATTTTACTAAAGTTAAGTACAAAGAACTATTTGTTGAACTTTTGAATAAAATATATTTTACATTAAATCTGAATCATTTTCATTATTTGTTCCATAATTAACACAGCAGGCAGGACAGGTTCTTTGTTCTCGCTCCCCAAGGTCTGTATCGATGGATCACACCCAGGTCTTGTGATTTCTCCTCCCTCCCCCCGCCACCCCCCAACTCATTGCAATCTTGTGACTTCTCCCTTTCTCCACCCCCTCCCCCAAACTCATTGCAGTCTTGTGTCGAGTGCAGAAGCCTTCCAATCGACATCTCCCTCCCCGGGCTCAGTGCAGAAGCCTTCCGATCGGCACCTCCCAGCCACCCCACCCCCTGGGCTTGTTTTCCAGCCAAGCCCCAAGCCCCTGTACCTGGGCGCGGGACCGATTCTGACGGCTGACGCTACGAGCCCCTCTCCAACCCTGCTTGAAGACGTTCGGTGGTGGGGCGCATGAGTAAAAAAAATGAAAACTTCAGAAATCCAAGAAACGTCCGTGTACTCCGTTGAAAGGTAAAAAAAGTTGAACTTTATTATGGATATTTCAAATGTTAGGGACTCCCTCCAAAAACTTCGATGAAAAACAATGGCGTCTTTCAGCGCCGATTTCTCAATGTGCGCTGCGTTCAGTTAACTCACCAGAAGGTTTTTCGGGAGTGGCCAGATACACCGACCTAGGATAAAAAAAATTTGAGGCAAACTGCGAAAAATGCTGAAAACTGGTGCAGACATGAAGGAAAGCATGACGTCAAAAAAACCTAACATAGAAAAATCATAGCTAAAGCAGTTACAGCAGCGCAGATTCCAGGGGGAAACTTTGAATTAAATAATTACGCCAGAAAAAATGGCTCGTGTCAAAAAAACGACGCAAATGACTCGGGAAAATTGAGCCCATTATCTTTTTTCCTATGAGGACATCCTCTGCTTTGATCTCTTAAGCAATTTACAATCCAGGCTTAGCAAAATGCTGTTTAAACTTTAAACCCAGCATGTGTTGATCTCACAGACTGAGCAGAACGAATAGCGAGGTATTCGGGTATTACGGACTTTCACTCCTACATTCCGCCGGTTCTTCTCTCTGTCTTTCTGCCAGACATTATCTGTGTAAAGCTACAATATACTGTAATATCAAGTAATTATATGCTTAAAAATTTCTCCAGCTCTCCTTACCATTATCCATCTTATGGATGTTCTGCGAAGTATCATTTCCCACTAGCTTTCAGTCATCCCAATTTCATTTTTAACTCCACCCTGAATTTTAGTCCAAATCCTGTGTCCCTCTTTATTTTTAATTTCAGTCCCTCTGCTAGTTACCAGTACGTTTAACTCTATATTATTTCATTAAAAAGTCAGTTTCGCTATGGAGTATGTATATCAGTGCCTTGATTAAAAGTTGTCTCACTCTCCAGAGCCCCATTAAACATTTAATGTTGTGCTGTTGTCAAATAACTGAGCATGTCTGAGACCCGTTCTTCAGTGCAACTTCACCATGCATTTCCACATGTTAGTTGCCTCATGCGCAACATATCACATTTGCACACACACCAGTATCCCAATATCATACCACAGTTGACATCAAATACAAGCCATCCCTGGGCTTTTAAGTTATCTTGTCAAAAGATTGGAGGTCTTCTTCCTATCTCTCCCTGCATAGTCCCAATGTCTAGGGTAGTGGCCAGGTGACCAAATACATTTTCCTCATTGTTCAGCATAGGCAACGGCACAAATATCTCCAAAAGAAACCTTTCAATTAATGATTATCACCTGCTTTCCTGACTTTCAATATAATGTGCCTCAACACCAGATTAAATCTTTAAGAATCATGCCCATATGCTTTATGTTACTCACACATCCTTTCTTAACACCTGTTTGAGTTCCTGAAATTCACCCATAATCACTTACAAAAATGATATTTGAAAAATGACCATGAAATTACCATTTCATGTCATTCAGGAGCCCTGTAGAAACTTTACCATCCAATAGAATATGATCATTACTGGTACACTCATAATAAAGGGTGAAACTGAGTACTGAGTACAATGAGCAAGTGTAACCTTAGCTCCGTTAATAAGATTCCACAGTGCAGGTACCTCGTGTGTGGCCTGCTTATATACTATGCTCCCAAGGGGTACTGGGAGCCCTTTGGACTCCAACAGGTGGGCCCTCTGGTGTTCAGGTGTTATGCAGGTTACACAGGGTTAAATACATAACATCACTCCCCCGTGAAGTAAATAGTACGCTTAGTTAAAAGGTGAGACGATCTGGGGCTTTACGCTCCCTTGTCGATTGTCTCGGTACAAATGCGAGTGTGGGTGGGTTGGTCAGTTCTTCACTGGGCTGTTGTGCAACCGGCCTTGCCGGGCTGCTGGGGATTATGAGTTTGGTTTCGTGGTCAACCATGATGTCAGTTGCCACTTCTGTGTGTGTTGGAGGGTCAAAGTTGGTGGTGTCCTCTTCGGGTTGTTCGTAGCTGTTGGTGAACCGCAATTTGATTTGGTCCAAATGTTTTCTGTGTGTTTGTCCATTGGCTAATTTGACCTGAAACACCCTACTCCCCTCTTTGGCTGTGACCGTGTCAGCGAGCCGTTTGGGACCATGCCTATAATTGAGCATAAACACAGGATCATTGATCTCAATATCGTGTGACAAATTTGCGCGATCATGGTACACCTTTGTTGATGCCGCTTTCCCTCCACGTGATCATGCAGATCAGGGTAGACAAGAGAGAGCCTTGTTTTAAGCGCTCTTTTCATGAGCAGCTCGGCTGGGGGAACCCCGGTGAGTGAGTGGCGTCTGGTGCGGCAGCTGAATGTAATGTCTGTAAGCTTGTAATGTTTGTAGCTCCACACTGTGGATGTGGATGTATTGTGTACTGCAAGTGCAGAGTTAATCATGAAACAGAACTAGGCAGTTTCCGGAGACTTCCAAGAGAGCAGCCTGCCATGTTAGGAAGCTGTGTGTGCTGTGCTCTGTGAATATATCACATTTGGCGACGGAAGATGGGATTTTTCGGATGAATTAAAGCTGAAATTTTGTTGGTGAAGGATTCAGCCAGCCGACAGAGTGACTTCGGAAGTTTTTGTCTTTGGAAAAAAGCTACAAAATCCGAGGTAAAATACAGCACACGGTGTGAATAGCTAGGGATTAAAATGGCAGGTGTATTGGGATATTTGGGTGAATATAGACACGACCGGGAACGTTTTAAAGCGTATGTGGATTGGCTAGAAATGTATTTCACTGCAAATAACATAATCGAAGTTCCAGACAATGCAGTCCAGAACCAGGCTGTGTTAGAATGTAAGAAAGCGATCTTCTTATTGGAGGCAGGTCCGGCATTATATGACACTCTTGTAAATCTGCTTGTGCCTGACGAGCCAAAGGACACAACGCTTAAAAGAGATTTTAACGAAGCTGGAGCAGCACTGTAACCCCAAACTGTTAAAAATTGCTGAAAGCTATCATTTCTGGATTTGGAATCAAAAGGCTAATGAAAGTATCAGTGATTACATCATAGCATTAAAAAAGCTATCGATGCACTGTAATTTTGGAAACTTACAAAACCGAGCATTACAGGATCGTTTTGTTTGTGGGGTGAAAAATGATGCGATCAGAAGGAAGTTATTGACGACAGATGACTTGACTTTTGAGACTGCTTGTCAGACAGCGAGGTCGATGGGCATGGTCGAACAATATTTCCGAGAATTAAATAATAATTACGGTTGTCAGTCAACTGAGGTAAATCACCTGCAGGTTCAAAGTAAAAGACGGGCATGGCCCAAAGTCTCAGAAACTGGAAATTCTAACAGAGCGTCGAAGTCGTGCTATAGGTGCTTGGGACAACACATTGCTCAAAGTTGTCCATACGTGAAGGCAGAGTGTTTATTCTGCAGAAAGATTGGGCATCTTGCGAAGGCAAGCCGACTGAAGGGTAAACCAGATTTTAAAGCTATGAGTCCAGCGTTCAAAGCTATGAGTAGAAATCCCAAGAGACTACATAGCATGGAAGAACAACAACAGGACGAGGAGATGTTAGAGTTACAAGTCATCAGGAGCACGAGGTTAACGGACAGCGATTCGGAAAGCATCAAAATCCACATAGATGTTGCGGGATTCAAGATACCAATGGAAATTGACACGGGTGCATCCGTGAGTGTAGTACCGGAGTCACTATACCGCGACAAATTGCGTGATTTTCAACTGGAGAAATCCAAGATACAGATGCAAGGCTACTCGGGAGAGAAAATTCCTGTAGTAGGTCGTATCACCGTATCGGTGAAATATAAAGATCAATTTCAGAACTTGCCTCTAATAGTAGTGAAAGGAGACAAGCCTGCCTTACTAGGAAGAAATTGGTTGAGCTCACTGAAGCTGGATTGGAGTAAGATTTTCTGTGTGCAGGCGAGATTTTCATCAACGGATGAGGTTATCAAGCAGTTTCCGAAGGCGTTCTGCGAAACGGGCAGTCCGATCCAAGGCTTCAAGGCGAGTGTCAGGGTACAGAAGGATGCTAGATCGGTTTACTACAAGCCACGTTCTGTACCATATGCACTCAAGGAGAAAGTTGAGCAAGAACTCAAAAGACTAGAGACTGAGAACATTATTGTAAGATAGATCGATGTAATTGGACTACACCCATTGTTGTTGTACCTAAGTCTGATGGTAAGGTAAGATTGTGTGGTGATTATAAAGTAACCGTAAACCCAGGTTCTAGAGGGTAATGTCCCCAATACATTGCCAAATATAGAAG
Source organism: Pristiophorus japonicus (assembly GCF_044704955.1). NCBI lineage: Eukaryota > Metazoa > Chordata > Chondrichthyes > Pristiophoridae > Pristiophorus > Pristiophorus japonicus. The sequence goes on from NC_091994.1 coordinate 83,115,575, forward strand.
ATTTGTTCACAACACTGACAGGTGGTCAGATCTTCTCAAAACTGGATCTTACGAATGCCTACTTACAGCTTGAACTAGATGAGGAGTCCAAATCATGTTTGACTATAAATACTCATCTCGGCCTATATCAATTTAATAGGCTACCATTTGGAGTGTCTTCCGCCCTTGCCATATTCCAAGGGGTGATGAACCAGATTTTGCAAGGTATTGAAGGGGTAGTATGCTATTTGGATGACATACTAATTTCAGCCCCAAATAGGCAAATTCATAATCACATATTGAATGAAGTCCTCATACGGTTAGAGAAGCACAGAGTACGAGTGTCTGCTTGTAAGTGTGAGTTATTTAAAAACTCAGTGGAGTACTTAGGGTACAGAGTAGACAAAGATGGTTTACATCCAACCATGGAAAAATTGGATGCAATTAGAAATGCATCCACTCCCAGGAATATCACTGAACTTCGTTCATTCTTGGGTCTTTTGAACTATTATGGGAAGTTCCTACCAAATTTGGCTACAGTATTACATCCACTGAATGAACTTTTGAAAAAACAGGTCCATTGGAAGTGGTCAAAAGAATGCGATACAGCATTCAAGGAGTGTAAAAGCAAATTGGTAGAGAGCACCATGTTAGTTCACTATGACTTATTTAAGGAGATTAAGCTAGCATGTGGTGCTTCTCCGTATGGAGTTGGGGCAGTAATCTCTCATGTATTAAGTAGTGGGGAGGAAAGACCAATTGCTTTTGCTTCACGCACTCTCAGTGTCAGTGAGAGTAATTATGCACAAATTGAAAGGGAAGCTTTGGCATTAATTTTTGGGGTCAAGAAGTTTCACAAATACTTGTATGGTCGTAAGTTTACCATTGTTATGGACCATAAGCCCCTAACAGCAATCCTCCATCCAAAGTCCCCAGTTCCAACATTAGCAGCAGCCTGAATGCAGAAATGGGCTTTGATTTTGTCAGCTGATCACAGTAATGCTGATGCAATGTCTAGATTGCCTTCCCCATCACAAGTTACACCCGATAGGGAAGAAGTGTTTTATTTTTCATACATTGATAAACTGCCAGTCACAGTTGAATAGATTGGTAGAGCAACCAAACGTGACCCAGTGATGTCAAAGGTGTATGAATATATTGCAAATGGATGGCCAAACCAGGTAACAGACAAAGATACACATCCATTCTTCATTCGTAGGAATGAATTATCAGTCGATAAGGATTGTATCATGTGGGGTGCAAGAGTGGTTATACCAAATAAATTCAGGTCCAAATTATTAGGAGACCTCCATGACCAGCACCTGGGAATGTGCTTGACCAAGAGTTTTGCATGCAGTTATTTATGGTGGCCAGGTCTTGATAAAGATATAGAGTACATCGTGAGTCAGTGTACGACATGTCAATCGGTAAGCAAGCAACCACCACCAGTACCATTACAGCCATGGAAATGGCCTCCCAGGGTGTGGCAAAGGCTACATATTGATTTTGCTGAGTTAGAAGGACAACAATTGTTCATTGTGATTGATAGCCATTCGAAGTGGGTTGAGGTGTTTCCAATGTGGAAAATAACAACAAGTAAAACATTGGACATTTTACGAAAATTATTTTCTTCATTTGGCCTCCCTGAAGAAATTGTTTCGGATAATGGACCACAATTTCGTTGAGAAGAATTTGCACAATTCACGAGCAAAAATGGTGTGAAACATACCAAGGTTCCACCATACCACCCTGCTTCGAATGGTGCAGCAGAGCGCACTGTACAAATTGTAAAACGTGCCCTCATAAAACAAATATTAGATCCAAATCCAAGGAAACGACAGCTGTCATTGGATCACAAATTGGCTAATTTTTTGATTACATATCAAAATACTTCTCAATAAACTACTGGTAGAACACCAGCAGAGTTGTTTCTCAAACGACAGCCACAAACCAGATTCTTGTTGTTAAAGCCAAATTTGGCACAGTCCGTAGAAGAGACACAATTAAGACAGAAAGAGAATCATGATAAAGGTAGAGTAAAAGAGAGAAGTGTGAAATTAAACCAGAAGGTGAGAGTGAAGAACCATCACCATAAATGGTTAAAGTGGTTACCAGGAAGAGTGGTGAAGATATGTGGTCCTCGCATATATTTGGTGAAGATATTTGATAATGGACATGTTAGGTTTGTTCATATTGATCATATTTTACCTACAGACATGGAAGGAGTTGAAGGTGGGAATGATTCAATTATTTCTGACTCATCAGATAGTTTTGATACACCAGTAGCAAATCTGAAATCCAATGTACTGGAAACAAATCCAGGAGAGAATCAGAATGAAAGTCTGAGTCCGAGTCAGGAAAACAAAGAGCCTGAAGTTAGAGTGAGTTCAAATGAAAATCAAGGAAATTCCGTGGAGGAAAACGTTCCTCAGGATGAGCCTCGAATGAGTGTGAAATCGACACCATGTTTGGAAGGTTCTGTTCGAGAGCTAAGGTATCCTCTTTGAAACAGAAAACAAGTGGTAAAGTTAAATTTGTAAATATGGAAAAAAAATAAGTTTATATCCTGTGTTATGTATAAACATGAAAGTTGTGTATGATGTTAATTATGATGGCTTCTTCATTAAGGAGAGAGAAATGTAATGTCTATAAGCTTGTAATGTTTGTAGCTCCACACTGTGGATGTGGACATATTGTGTACTGCAAGTGCAGAGTTAATTATTAAACAGAACTAGGCAGTTTCTGGAGACTTCCGGGAGAGTTGCCTGCCATGTTAGGAAGCTGTGTGTGCTGTGCTCAGGACAACCGGGTCTGCAGGGAACCTTCCAACACCCGTTTCAAGCTTTGCTTGATGGTCTGAACTGCCCATTCTGCCTGGCCGTTGGATGCGGGCTTGAACAGGGCAGGTATGACGTGTTTGATCCCGTTGCGGGTCATGAATTCCTTGAATTCAGCACTGGTGAAGCACGGCCCATTGTCACTGAGTAGGACATCAGGCAAGCCATGTGTGGCAAACATGGCTCGTAGGCTTTCAATGGTGGCCGTTGAAGTGCTTACAGACATTATTGCACATTCAATCCATTTTGAGTAAGCGTCCACAACAACCAAAAACATTTTGCCTAGAAATGGGCCCGCACAGTCTACGTGGATTCTCGACCATGGTTTTGAGGGCCACGACCACAAACTTAGCGGTGCCTCTCTGGGTGCATTGCTCAGCTGAGAGCAAGTGTTGCACTGGCGCACGCATGAATCTGAGTCAATGCCAGGCCACCACACATGGGATGTGGCTATGGCTTTCATCATTATGATGCCTGGATGGGTGCTGTGCAGTTCACATATGAATGTGTCTCTGCCTTTCTTGGGCAAGACCACGCGATTGCCTCACAATAGACAGTCCGCCTGCAGGGACAACTCATCTTTGCAATTGTGGAACGGCTTAATAGCCTCCTGCATCTCGACTGGGACACCGGACCAGCTCCCATGGAGGACACAGTTTTTTTTACCAAGAAGAGTAAATGATCCTGGCTGGTCCAGGTCCTGATCTGGCGGGCCGTAATGGGAGACTTCTCATTCTCGAATGCCTCCATGACCATGAGCAAATGGTGGGCAATGGCAGCCGACTGAGAGCGTCTGCGCAGTTCTCTGTGTCCAGTCTGTGGCGGATTACATAGTTGCATGCCGACCACGGGAGTGCTCATCTTTGGATGCAGGCAGAGGCGTTGGTATTAATCCCTTTGCTCGCGGAGAACAGCAATATGAGCGGCTTGTGGTCAGTTTCAAGCTCAAACTTGAGGCCAAATAAGTACTGGTGCATTTTTTTTACCCTGTAGACACACGCCAGAGCCTCTTTTTCAATCATGCTGTCGGCCCTTTCATCCTTGGACAAACTCCTGGACGCATAAGCGACCGGTTGCAAAATCCCCGATTCATTAGCCTGTTGTAACACACACCCGACCCCGTATGATGAAGCATCGCAAGCTAACACTAAGTGTTTACAAGGGTTGTACAGGACAAGTGGTTTGTTAGAACACAACAGATTTCTGGCTTTCTTAAAGGCAATCTCTTGTGAATTCCCCCATACCCAGTAAGCACCCTTTCGCAGTAGCGCATGTAGGGGTTCTAGCAGGCTGCTTAACCAAAGTAGTAAATTACCAAAATAGTTAAGGAGTCCCAGGAACGACCGCAGCTCCATCACGTTCTGTAGTCGCAGCACATTCTTGATGGCGTCGGTGGGTCTGATGCCGTCTGCTGCGATTCTTCTTCCCAAGAATTCGATGTCCTGTGCCAGGAAAACACACTTCGAGCATTTCAACCTGAGCCCCACGTAATCCAATCTACTAAGAACCTCTTCCAGATTCTTCAAGTGCTCCATGGTGTTCCAACCTGTAACCAATATGTCGTCCTGGAAGACAACTGTACAAGGAACCGACTTCAGCAGACTCTCCATGTTCCGCTGGAAGATCGCCGTGGCCGACCGAATCCCGAACGGGCACCGGTTATAAATGAATAGACCTTTGTGCATGTTGATGCAGGTGAGGCCTTTCGAAGACTCCTCCAGCTCCTGCGTCATGTAGGCTGAGGTCAGGTCTAGCTTGGTGAACGTTTTCCCTCTGGTCAGGGTCGCAAATAGGTCGTCTGCCCTGGGTAGTGGGTCCTGGTCCTGCAGCGAAAAACGGTTAATCGTTATTTTATAGTCCTCACAAATTCTAACCATGCCGTCCTCCTTAAGTACCGGGACAATCGGACTGGTCCAGTCATTGAATTCTACCAGTGCGATGATGCCTTCACGTTGCAGCCTGTCCAGCTCAATTTCCACTTTTTCACGCATCATGTACAGTACCGCTCGAGCCTTGTGGTGAATGGGTCACATACCGGGAACCAAATGGATCTGTACTTTTGCCCCCGAGAAGCTTCCAATGCCTGGCTCAAACAGCGATGGGAACTTGCTCAGAACCTGGGTACATGAGGCATTGTCGACAGACGACGGATGTCGTCCCAGTTCCAGCGGATTTTTCCCAGCCAGCTTCTGCCATCCCCTGGTACAATCCTCAGCGGGAGTTCGTGTACTGCTCCGTCATCAGAGACTTTGACTTCAGCACTGCCAATTACAGGGGTTAGTTCCTTGGTGTAAGTCCTTAGTTTGGTGTGAATGGGGCTGAGCTTGGGCCTGTGTGCCTTTTTGCCCCACAGCTTGTTGAAGGCCTTTATACTTATTATGGATTGACTTTCCCCCGTGTCCAGCTCCATAGATACTGGAAAACCGTTCAGTTCAACTTCCAACATTATTGATGGACATTTCGTAGTGAATGTGTGTACCCCGTACACTTCTGCCTCCTCAGTACGAGTCTCCAATTCAGCCTGAATCACACAGTAGATCGATCTTCCTCTGCAACGTGGTGGTTTGCAGGGTTTGTAGCTCACTTGCACATTCATTGGAGGTGTCCCATTGTTCTGCAACCATTGCACGCATAGTGCTTAAAGCGGCATTGATGGGGCCGATGATCACCTCCGCAGCGCCAACAGGGTGTTAACTGCCTCGCATTAACAATTGATGGCGGACTCTGGGTCATCTGAGGTCGGGCCGCAGCAGCCGGTGTGTACATTCTGCCATGTACATTTCTGCTCGAGACTGACATTACTTTATGCACAGTACTGGCCGAAACTTCTTTACTCTGCAAAATCTGTTTGGTGTTGTCGCTGGTGGACATAAATGCCTGGGCCATCGTTATGGCTTTACTTAGATTCGGAGTTTCTACAGTAAACAGTTTGCGAAGGATTGTCTCATGTCCAATGCCCAGTACAAAAAAGTCTCTGAGTATTTGTTCTAGGAATCCCCCAAACTCACAATGTCCTGCGAGACGCCTTAGTTCGGCGACGTAGCTTGCCACTCCTTGGCCCTCCGATCGTTGACATGTGTAGAACCGATATCTCACCATCAGAACACTTTCCTTAGGATTTAGGTGCTCCCGGATCTGTGTACACAATTCTTCGTAAGATTTACCTGTTGGTTTTGCCGGGGCCAGGAGATTCTTCATGAGGCCATAGGTTGTTGCCCCACAGACAGTTAGGAGGATCGCCCTTCATTTGGTAGCATTCTCGTCCCCTTCCAGCTCGTTGGCCACGAAGTATTGGTCGAGTCTCTCAACGAAGGCCTCACAATTGTCCCCTTCTGAGAACTTCTCCAGGATGCCGACTGTTCTTTGCATTTTCGCGCTGTTGTTCGTTACCTCGTCGCCAATTGGTACACTCAGAGCAAAGGGTGAAACTAAGTACTGTGTACAATGAGCAAGTGTGACCTTAGCTCCTTTAATAAAATTCCAGAGTGCAGGTACATCGTGGATGGCCTGCTTATACTGTGCGCCCAAGGAATGCTGGGATCCCTTGGGACTCCAACAGGTGGGCTCTCTGGTGGTCAGGTTACCCCAGCACAAGTGCTGCCCCTGCCAGCTGAAGACCCTTACACCAGCGCAAGTGCACCCCTCCTCCAGCCGAAGTCCCTTGCACCAGCGTAAGTGCTGCCTCCGCCAGCTGAAGACCCTTACCCTAGCACAAGCGCTGCATCCACCAGCTAAAGTCCTTTATCCCACCATGTGTGCTGTCTCCCCCAGCCAAGTTTCAGCCGAAGTCCCTTACCCCCCTCCCCCCCGGCCACCATAGATGGGGCATTCTGTGCGGATTATTACCAGGTTTATTGAGTATGAAGTGAATAGTGATAGTGTCGTGACTTCTGGATTTCATCCACCTCAACGATATACCTTGTAACACACGCACCCAGCTTACACGCACCAGCGGGTTGGAAGAATATGATCTGTCTTCTCTGAGTTCCCTCTTTCTCTCTGATCGCTCCCCACACCTGCGCCCCTCTCTTCCCCTCCGCCCTCCCCAGGCTCTCTCTCCCTTTACCCCGCCCCCGCCCCCCCCACTCCCCCAAGCTCTATCTCTCCCTCCCCAGGCTCTCTCTTTCCCCCCCCCCTCCCCAGCTCTCTCTCTCTCCTCCCAGGCTCATGCTCTCTCTCTCTCCCCATCCCCACCCCCAGGCTCTCTCTCTCCCTCACCCTCCACCCCCCCCGGCTAGGCTATCTCTCTCTCGCTCTCTCCCCAAGCTCTCTTGCTCCCCCAACACCGCCCCCCACCCCCATTCCCAGGCACTCTCTCCACCCCGTGTCTCTCTGCTCACACAGCACTTTATGGAGCTGCTTGACTCATCACTCAAACTGGCGCTGAATGAGAAACGAACTGCTCTTGGCCTCCCCACTTCTCTCTCTCCCCATCAACCCACTTCTCTCTCCCCTCTGACCCACTTCTCTCTTTCTCCGCTGCCCCCTTCTCTCTCTCCCCACCAACCCGCTTCTCTCTCTCCCCTCTGATCCACTTCTCTCTCTCTCCCCGCTGCCCCCTTCTCTCTCTCCCCACTGACCCACTTCTCTCTCTCCCCGCTGTCCCCTTCTCTCTCTCCCCACCAACCCGCTTCTCTCTCTCCCCTCTGATCCACTTCTCTCTCTCTCCCCGCTGCCCCCTTCTCTCTCTCCCCACCGACCCACTTCTCTCTCTCCCCGCTGCCCCCTTCTCTCTCTCCCTACTGATCCACTTCTCTCTCTCCCCGCTGTCCCCTTCTCCCTCTCCCCACCGACCCACTTCTCTCTCTCCCTGCTGTCCCCTTCTCTCTCTCCTCACTGACCCACTTCTCTCTCTCCCCGCTGCCCGCACTCTTCACTCACACTGCCGCTGGAACTGGTCCTGTCGGCCGCTGCCTGATCAGAGACTCGGGGCTGCTGATGGATTGGAGGCGGTGGAGGCAATGTGTGGTGCCGGTTCTGGTTCCCGATTCAGGTTGGGCATCGGGGAGGGGTGGCAGGTGGGGGGTGGGAGGGAGGGGGAGAGAGGAGGAGGCATGCGAGAATGGGGTTAGTTGGAATTGCGCTGGGGGGGTGCAGAATCGGTGACTATTTGTCCCAACTCTCCCAACGTATGTGCAGAAGCGAGACTTAGGACAAATTGGGCCCAAGTTTTGGCTGTCCTGCCGAACGGTACACCTCCGAGAGACCCGCCTATTTTGTAGAATTGAAAGCGCACCTAAAACTTACCTCGCAATTCTCCGTGTTCAGCAGGCCTGTTTAGCAGTCGGCGCGGTGCAGCACAAACAGCTGGGGGCTAAGCTACAGCCCTGGGCCGAAAAGAGTGCCATTCAAACATTTTTCATTTAATGAATATAGCGTTTAGTTCGCAGTAGCTCCTGGCCCTCCCAGCGCGTCCTGTCTCCGGATGACTCTATCCCTGGCAGAAGGGACGTCGCGATGCTTGCCACCCCTATCCCAGGCCGAGTGGCCTGCCTGCCTCACCGTCCCTCGCCTCGCTGCTACCCGGCCTCAGGCCTCGCCTCGTCGCCACTGCCCTTACCTCGAGGCCTCCTCGCCAGCCCGCCCGAACACCTCCTCCACGATGGGACAGCCCAACCAGCTCTTCGACGGGCCCCACCTGGCCACCTCCTCGGCGGCGGGGCCCGCCCGAACTCCTCCCCGCTGGTGGGCCCCGCCCGAATACCTCCTCGGCGGTGGGGCCCGCCCGACCAGCTCTTCGGAAGGCCCCACCCGACCACCTCCTCGGCAGGCAGGGCTGCATGTGCTGTTGAAGGGCTCCCGGTGCTCCCGAACGGATAGGTGCTGCAGTAATAATTTTTTATTTACTGATTTATTGATTGATTTTTTTAAAATTGTTTATTTATTGATTTATTGATTTATTTATCATTTATTATTGATGATGGCTCTTTATTGCTAAAAGTGAAGTATTTAATGCTTTGGGAAATCCTCTAACTTCCCCCCCCACCCCACCCCCGCACCTATCTCTGGCTACCTGCGCCTAATTTCTAAAGTGTACGCAAAGTTTTTCTGAGCGTACAAAAGTCGACACTTACTCTGTTCTAAGTTAGTTTGGAGTAACTTTTCGCTGCCTAAACTTGCAAAACAGGCGTAAGTGGCTGGTAATGCCCCCTTTTGAAAAAAAACTGAACTAAATCGAAACTAAACTAACTCACTAGAATTGGAGCAAACTAAATGCTGAGAATTGAGATTTCTAAGATACTCCAAACTAAACTAGTTCCTCAAAAAAAATAGGAGCAACTCCAGCTGAAACTTGGGCCCATAGTCACTCAGTTTAAATAATAACTTGCTTTTTATTTTTCCTACAAAAGTGGCTAACCTCACATTTTCGCACATTATACTCCATCTGCCAAATTTTTGCCCACTCGTTTAGCCTATCTATATCCCTTTGCAGATTCTTTGCGTCCTCCTCACAACTTGCTTTCCTACCTATCTTAGTATCATCAGCAAATTTGGCTACATTACACTCGGTCGCTTCCTGCAAGTCATTAGTATATAGATTGTAAATAGTTGAGGCCCCAGCACTGATCCCTGTGGCACCCCATTAGTTACAGTTTGCCAACTTGAAAATTACCCCTTTATCTCGACTCTCTATTTTCCGTTAGTTAGCCAATCCTCTATCCATGCTAATATATTACCACCAACCCCATGTGCTCTTATCTTGTGCAGTAATTTTTTATGTGGCACCTTATTGAATGCCTTCTGGAAATCCAAATACACAACATCTACTGGTTCTCCTTTATCCACCCTGCTCATTACAACCTCAAAGAACTCCAGCAAATTTGACAAATATGATTTCCCTTTCATAAAACATGCTGGTTCTGCTTGACTGTATTATGACTTTCTAAATGGTTGGCAAGGGTAGAAAGCTTGTAGCAGAGAGCTGCAGGTATCCCAGTCGGGGCAGTTCATTAGCTGCTTGTGAAAAGAGTTAACTTCTTTTGCATTTCAAAAGAAGACAGGCACAGACATCATCAATCAATATATTCAATGCTGAGCTAGACAGATTCTTGAACTATAGGGGACTCAAGGGTTATGGGGAACGGGCAGGGAAGTGGAGTTGAAGCCAAGATCAGATCAGCCATGATCTTATTGAATGACGGTGCAGGCTTGAGGGGCTGAATGGCCGACTCCTGCTCCTATTTCTTGTGTTCTTATGTAATAACAACTTTTGCCACAAAGCTTCTCGCAGCTTTCAAGTAAATTTAAAACACTTGTCAATAAAAAAAACTGCTACTTTTGCGAAGTCACTGTGCCTTTAAAATTTGTAAAGATCCTGATCAATTCAATTCAACAGGTAAAAACATCAGCCTTCATTAGTAACACCACGACAAACATTCTGTGAAACAACTCCACACACAGCAATAGCATGCCCCTTTCTTCCCTGCCACACATTCTAGCACCATTAAGACAGTGGTAGCTCAGTGGGTAGAACTCTTGTCTCTGAGTCAGAAGTTCCTGGGTTCAGGTCCCACTCCAGGGACTTGAGCACAGAAAATCTAGGCTGACACTCCAGTGTAGTGCTGAGGGAGTGCTCACTGTCGGAGGGGCAGTACTGAGGGAGTACTGCACTGTTGGAGGTGCAGTCTTTCAGATGAGACATTAAACCGAGGCCCCATCTGTTCTCTCAGGTGGACGTAAAAGATCCCATGGCACTATTTCAAAAAAGAGCAGGGGAGTTATTCCAGGTGACCTGGCCAATATTTATCCCTCAATATAACAAAAAAAACAGATTATCTGGTCATGATCACACTGCTGTTTGTGGGAGCTTGCTCTGTGCAAATTGGCTGCTGTGTTTCCCACATTACAACAGTGACTGCACTCCAAAAGTACTTCATTGGCTGTAAAGTGCTTTGCGATGTCTGGTGGTCATGAAAGGCGCTGTATAAATGTAAGACTTTCTTTTTTCTTTTAAACAGTTACCTCAAAGTACTGAGTATTGAAATTGGTCAGAAATGTAAAAGATACCAATTGTTGATGTGATTGCCCCCTATCCGGAATGAGAGGCTTTCACACGATTTACACCAACCAGATAATAACCATGGCCATAATAAGTCTGGTTTTAATGGGTTAATTAGCTTCAACAACTCCAATTTAATTCAGACCAATATCGTAAACTAACCAGTATCACTTGAAAAAGTGGGAGGAACCACAGTAACAAAGAAACATTCACACATGCTTTTTTTAAGCTTTGACATTCACACTGAAACATCAAAGAATAACCTGTAGAACAGTAGAAAAGAGACATGATCTTCCCTTTTCTCCTTTATTCCGCCATAACTATTTTATTCTTTCCCTTAAACCAATTTTCCATTTCTAATGTTTTCTACTGAATCCCATTCTGTACCGATTCAAAATTTTAACCTCACAGCCCGTGTCTGCAACTAACTCTGTTACCTTCTGCACAGTTTTTAGCATTTTCCACTGGTGTATGGGAGAAGCGTAACAACATAGAGTAAAGGGTGACGGGAACACTGACGATTGAGTCACGAGTCCCAATCCTTTTCTCAGTTCACCCTTCGGAGCTGCTGTAACTGCCTCTCTCAACATTTTCAACGTTCCGAGTCCCATTCCCCATTCCCTATCCTTTTAGATCATGCTTACAACTCCCACATTTTAGCTGTTCACTCAACATCTCATCAGTTCTGAAGCAGCCGATTCTTACAGAAATTTTAAGTGCTTCTGAGCAAGCTTTTCCCATTCCTTTCATCTCTAACTGTTCACTAATTGCTCCTCGGGCCTCTGGGGTACTGTCTCTGAGGAGGGGAATCCCCCTTCCTCCAGGACCACGTGACCCTTCATTTGTCCGGCGGACCCTTTGTCAATGGAAGATATTTCCCGCTGCCCTTCCACACATGCCTCGATAAGGTTGCGGCCACTCCTATCCTGAAGTCGGGGTCCGAAAGGAACGACATGTGTGGTTGAAAAACAGCATCCCTATTGCAATTCCCCCTCACTTGCGGAATCTACCCCCGACCTCACCAACTGGATCAAGGCAGCATTCCCATCTGTGATCCTTGCTCCCTTTTCCCGATTCTTCAGCTTTTCTTTTAACTTCTCTAATTCTTTTGCCAGTCTATCGCTGTCCGCTATCAACTGACGGGTCACGATCCAGGCACCACCTGGCCCTGCTCCTTTCATGTGACCCCTCTTGGGATTTATGCCTTCTCCCTTCCATCGCTGTAACCCCAGTCTCACTTCCATGACTCTGAGGCAAGCTTTCTACTCTTGCCAACCATTTATCAAAACTCTTGACCCCCCTCCCCGGGCATCTACTTCCAACACTACTGAGGGGGGTGGGTTGGGTAGAAGAGTCAAAATGATCTCTCTATATGTTATCATCATAGGCAGTCCCTCGATACGAGGATGACTTGCTTCCACGCTGAAAAGGGATGAGTTCAGAGGTGTTTCAATGAAGGACCTAATATTCTGGATCCCGAACTACATGTCGAAGGGTGGAAGATGCCTGTGTGTGGATTTTTTTCACGTGTGGTGGCCGTTGCACACCAGCGACCACATGGGCTTGACAGAGCTCGGTCTTGGTCCAGAGGCAAGGGTTAACCAAGACGACTGGAGACCTGCTCTGCTGCACGGACACATATCGCAGTGTGGGCTGGCCCGTGCTGCCCCTGAGCCCTCGTCTCTTCTGGGCCCCGAACTCTCCCCTCTCCTGGGCCCCGATCACATCTCTCTACGAACTCTCGCCACACCTTCGCCCCAACCTCGCCACTCCTGCTGAACCTTCCCGCACTGCAGTCAGCTGTCGCCCTCCTGTAGCAGCACACACTGCTCCCTGAAGTGGCTTGCCGCCGCACGTTGCTCCCGCTAATGGCCCCGGCCTGCTGATGGTCTTGTAGGCCGGGACCATGCTGATTTCCGGGCTGGGCCACCGCACGCTGCTCCCTCTAATGGCCCTGGTTATGTGTATCATCCCCATAATGACTGATATCAATCCAATTAGTTCCCAAACTTTTACACAACTGAAATATACGTTCCTCTGCTTCCCTGGGTCCTTCCCTGGGTAATAATGCAAGCGACTTTATCAACTGTGGCCCTGAGTAAGCACCAAAGATTGCAACTATTATTCTACCAAGCAAGAATCTGGAGTTTGGTTCAAAACCTACCAACTATCCTCAGTGATTCCCTAAAGCTCGAAGAATCATACGAACCCTCTGGGGGTGAAATTGCCTCTTTTTTTATAGCCTCTGTTAGTGCCTCTGGGAGGTGCTAATAGGGCGGAGGAGACTTCTCGCTCGGGGGAGGGGGGACGCTACTGCCTCCCGGGAAATTGTCCGGGAGTTTGCCGAAGCATTGCCATAGCAGCGCTGTGCCTGGGCTGCCACGCAACCGGCGATTACATCATTGCCATGCGTGGCAACCCCTTGCTGCCTTGCGCCAACCGCTTAATGTCCCACAGCGGAAATTGCCCTACGGGCCGCGAGCGGATGTCAACACCAGTTTCACTGGTCGCGAAGCTGGCCGACATCCGTTTTTGGGGCGCTTCCTAAAGGGGAGGGTGCCAGTGCCCCGGGCCGTCATCTTCTTTTGGCCTGCCGACTCTTGTCGGCTTTATGATGGCGACCCTAGCGTGGTCTGGACTGCCATCGTGCAGCCCAGCACTACATCTTGGGTGCCAGGCTGCATGCCTAGTCGCACGCTGGCCTGGTGGTCTAGTGGAGGCCATCAGAGGCTTTACAGAGTGCATAGTGGCCCACCCCTTTAACCGAAGGGGAGGGCCAGTGAAATGCATCAGCGCTATGGGGAGCATCCATATAGCGCCTCCCTCAGTGCCCCAGTAGCGCCCTGGTAACCGCCCCCAAAGAAAGTGGAGCGCGTGAGATTGCAGTCCGCTTCCTTTGAGGGGCGATAAAGGCAATTCCGCGGCAGGGGCAGGACTTCTGCGCCAGGCGTAGAAGGTCCCGGTGCAGATAGTTACCACCCCCAATCGGCACACAGGGCAAATTCTCCCCCCGTTTCTCTGATATGTCCCCTAACTGCCACCATTGGGCAAACTGTCGGTCCTGTGGAATTATCCCTCACACCGTCTAACAGGTTATAGAGTCCGTTCTTGAGACTTATGAGAAATTACACAAGACACACATGTTCTTTAACCTTTAACCTTTTATTGTTCCTAAGACAGATTCAAAACCCCAACCACTATTCGAGCAGTACACCAATAATGTTACAGAAATCATACACACAATCACCTGAAGATGATCAGTCCAGCGTTAACTGTAGGTCCTCGTAGACGCGATGACGGGGCCATTTCCTTCCGACTGCAGCAGCTCTTCATAGGTGAGATGATTGGCCAGGTCCCTCCTTCCGACTGCCACGCTGATACCTTTCAGTCACTGTCAGTTATACAGTTTTTCTTGCCTTTATCAGGAAATCAATCATTTAGAAATTGTGAGAGGTGTTCCTTTAATGTTTGACCTGAATTGCTTGCGCTGTCAAAGTTTCACACCCACACATCCTGTGTGGTTATCCATTAGCTGCCTTTATCAAAGCCCAAATTGTTCATTCACTCATAAACGTTTACAGAGGTACCAGTAAACCATTTGGTCACATTTCATGTGTTACCTGTTTTTCAGAACTCCCAAGGTATGACTCCATTTAGCCTCATTTTACAACCTTGTGACCTCTGCGTTGTAGACACGAAGTCTGCAAATCTACGGGGGGGTTTGTTTATTTCAGTTGTCTACGATTACCCTCTGCAGTCACAACCATTTGTTCTGGCCAGGTCTGCTATCTGCACATCAAAGCTGGTCATGCATCTCCATTCATCAGTGAAGAACAGTCTGTTACATTCACCAACTTTATTTCACTTCGAAAAATCTTTTGGTCTGGCAGAGCATTTTAATATATACCACAATTAAGAATTACGGGTCTGTACATTCTTACAAAACATTTTAAGATCTTGAAGTGGTGCAGGTCCCACTTCACCAAGGATAGCTCTCATGTTCTGTGAGAAAGCAGGAATGGGGTACTGAAGTTGCATGTTCAGCCATGAACTCATTGAATGGCGGTGCAGGCTCGAAGGGCCGAATGGCCTACTCCTGCACCTATTTTCTATGTTTCTATGTTTCTATGTCCTATAACTTTACCCCTCCTTGTTCATGCCAGGAATCCTCAAAACCACTAAAGGCAGTGTTCACTTCACGAGCTCCATAGGGAGTGGAAGATTCATGATCGTGCTCTCGCCTTGTCCGCCCGAACATGCTTCCCCCACTCTCTGCGTTACCGGGTGTAATGTTGCGGGGTGACAAGCATCTGAGGAACTGAAGAGGCATTGAACTGCTCCACCTCCGTACCTAACGTTGCCGCGCGAACCACACGGGTTCGAGGCTCCGATGTCGGAGAACACAAAGGCGGTGCGGAAGGGAACAGTGGGCATTCTCCCTGTCCCTTAATCCCCTTTTCAACTCTTGGTCCCGGGGAATCCTCCGAATACCACCAGATTTCATCAATTTCTGTCTCCGCTGGGCAAGCTAATGCCACCATCTGTTGCAACTTAGATATTCCTTTCTCTAGATTTTGATCCCGATTCTGTTCATCTGCAAGGTGTTGATCCAGCGTCAGAACAGTCCTGGCGGCTCCGAGCACCTGAAATCACCAGTTCTCTCTATTTCTTTCCTTGCCCCTTTTAGCTGCTCTGTGAGTTCTGAGACTTCTTTATCTGCAGCCTCAGCCTCTTCTCCTAACCTTTGAACCCCCAGCATCAGACTGTAACACTAATGCTTTTCCCTTTCCATCACTTTTTAACCCTAACACCTTAATCTTTGTTAAATTGGGCCCAAGTTTCGGGTGGAGTTGGAGCAAACTAGTTTAGTTTGGAGTATCTTAGAAATCGTAATTCTCGGCATTTAGTTTGCTCCAGTTTTAGTGATTTAGTTTAGTTTCATTTTAGTTCCATTTTCTTTTCAAAAGGGGGTGTGTCCAGCCACTTAGGCCTGTTTTGCAAGTTTGGGCAGCGAAAACTTACTCCAAACTAACTTAGGATGGAGTAAGTGTCCACTTTTGTAAGTTCTGAAAAACCTTACCAAGAGTTAAGTTTAGTGCAGGCACAGCCAGAGACGGGGGGGGGGGGGGGAGGTGCAGGGTGGGGAAAGCATTAAACACAAAGGACTAAAGCATTAAACACATCACTTAAAATGGCCTAAAACCTGTTGCAATGATATTTTGCCTTATATCTGCTGAATGAGGACAGTTGTTTCTCTTTTTATAAATAAACAAGTGTAGGCTCCCGGCTGAGGCAGACACATCAACACCGAATTGTAGCTAAGTTGATCCTTTGGAAATCATCATACCCCATTCGTCCAACCTATAACTTGAATAACTCACCTCGGACTAAATTATCTCTCATTTGTAAAAAATAACTGTTTGGCATTAACAGGCCTCTGTCAGGGACTAGTTTAGTTTGGAGTATCTTAGAATTCTCCAGTTTTAGTGAGTTAGTTTAGTTTTGTTTTAGTTTCATTTTAGAGTAACGTGGTGTAACCCACCCTAACCCACCACTGTCTCCCACACCCCCAACACCACTCTTCCCCCCCACCCCCAACCCAACCCTTTGCAGCCAGCAGCAGGACCGATCTGTGCGTCTCACCTGCTGCTGGAGGGCCATCAACTCGGTGAAAGACGCACTTTGGTCTTGCCGAAACTTGCTGGTCTTCCAGAGCAAGGCGATGTCCACGTCTGCGTGTTGCAGACTGGCGCAATCCAAGATCCAGGAGTACGTGCTGAGGGACGCACTTAAAATTGGTGCAGCCGCCGCAAAGGCACGGTGGGGAAGAGCCACAGTTTAAAGCCCTTCTGCCACGGTAAACCCGGGGTCTGGTATCAGGATAAAACCCCCCTCGGGCTGCAATGGTAAACCCTTTGTATACATAGAGCACCATGATCTGCAAACATCTATGTAGTGCCATGTATAATGCAAGTTCTGTTGTGTAATGCATGTTGGAAAGAAATGTAACTGCACCCTCACTGTGTCCCGTATGGTGACACATGTACTATAACTTGATGAACGTACCACAATGTCTCCTGGATTGTATGAATCGTACCTTGAAAAGTAAAGTAAAGAAATGTATTGAACGGAACTGCGGTCAGCATCCAAATGTAATGTATGGAATTGCTGACCGCATCCAAATGTACTGAACTGCTTTCGAATGTATTGTGCAAATGTTTATGTGAATAAAGTATATTTTGAAATAAAAAAAAAGATCTGTGCATCTCAGATTCTGTCGGGCAATCAGTCGCTGGCTTTCTCGGCCCACGGACACCCATCCCACTGCAGCAGGAGAGATCTCCGAGCCACGACACGTCACACTGGCCGTCCCTCGGTCATGGCTAGGTGCGGGAGGCAGATATGACTGAAGGGGTGAGGGATGCCTATCTTTTGCAGGTGTTTCTAAATGTTGTGTGTTGATATGATAATGGACCATGATTCAGTTGTAATGTTAAGTAATAAACTTTATTGAAACGTTTGCAATGTACTTTACTTTAGTGCAATAATAAAAGCATTCTTGTCATAATTAATTTTCAATGTACAATATATTTCATTGAAATCTTTACAATGTACTTTACTTTAGTGCAATAAAATCATTCTTGTATCAAAATTTAATTTGATATGACTCTTTCTGATCACTTAAAAACTCCAAATACTTATAAAGTTTTAAAGTTACAAAACTTAGTAAACAATTTCAATTTGTGAACAAGATCACTGAAAAACCTTAAGATAACTTTTAACGCAGTAAATTTAAACAATTTATTAAATGTAGGAACATTTACACTTTAAAATCACTTAAAAACTCTAAGATCACTTATATACTTGTAAAGTTACAAAACTTAGTAACAATTTCAATTTGAAAACAGTTACAACAGTGGCATCAACAACTACTACATCAACACCAGCAGCAAAGAAAGGCTGCACCCAGCTCTCATCCACATCTCGGTGCATGTGCACTGCCTCATGGGGGGGGGGGGTTAGGGGAAGAGAGGAGGTGGGGGGGAGAGAGAGGGGTCCCAGCTTGGGTCTCGACAGAGATTAATACTGGGATTGCAGTGGGAGCGGCATTTGATTGGCCGGTAGATGTGCGCTTATTGCAGCAGCTAACCGCCTGATGGCCTCTGCCAGCAATTGCGCTGCTCCTGAGATTCCCGCACTCAGTTCACGTGGCATAACTGCTATTTGTCCAGACAATGCTGCTAACTCATCACCAACCCCTCTGATGGTGCCCTCGAGTGAACGGATAAGGTCATTCCCCTCCACACCCAATGCAATAACCTCATGCGCATCTGTTGAACGCTGCATCTCAGGAGAGCCTATTCGGATTCTCCTTCCTCTCGCCCCGGCTCTGCCTCACGGCACCCCTCCAGTGCAAGGCACAGGGTGGGACAGTGGGGCCCTGGGTGTTCCACGCTGCATTCCACCTCCACCACTGGGTCCCGCTTCCTCTGACAATGGGGCCCTGGGTGTTCCACGCTGCATTCCACCTCCACCACTGGGACCAGCTTCCTCTGACAGTGGGGCCCTGGGTGTTACAAGCTGCATTCCACCTCCACCACTGGGACCCGCTTCCTCTGACAATGGGGCCCTGGGTGTTCCACGCTGCATTCCACCTCCACCACTGAGACCCTCTACCTCTGACAGTGGGGCCCTGGGTGTTCCACGCTGCATTCCACCTTCACCACTGAGACCCTTTACCTCTGACACTGGGGTCCTGGGTGTTCCACGCTGCATTCCACCTCCACCACTGAGACCCTCTACCTCTGACAGTGGGGCCCTGGGTGTTACAAGCTGCATTCCACCTCCACCACTGGGACCCGCTTCCTCTGACAATGGGGCCCTGGGTGTTCCACGCTGCATTCCACCTCCACCACTGAGACCCTCTACCTCTGACAGTGTGGCCCTGGGTGTTACAAGCTGCATTCCACCTCCACCACTGGGACCCGCAACCTCGAAGGATGTGAAACCATGGAACGTCTTTCCAGAACTTGCATCACTAAATGCGGATGGGTATGTGAAGAGACAATGACATGCCGCATCAGAACTTAAAGCACCACGCAAGGATGGGGGGTGGATGAAAGAGTGGAATGTTGGACGAGAACTCATGGTATTGTCTGGGAGAGTGAGGCCCTCTACTATGGACTGATCCATATTACGATCAACATTCTCCCCTGAACACATATCCATGCCCCCCTCCTCCCCCCCACCGCCTTGGTCTTGATTGCACGCATCTGAATCTTCTTCTGAATCTTCTGGATTGGCATCATGTTTTGCAAAATATGATCGAACAGTCAAATAGTTAGCAGCACAAGAGTGGGCAGGATGGGTGACATGAGTGGTCTCGCACATAGCAGGCTAGGCAGCAGGTTGAATTGAAGGATCACGATGCTTTTATAAGACTTACCCTCTCCCAAGCATGTGGGCCCAGCTTGTGCAGTACTGATTGCTTTTCTCCATGTACAACTCATCAGGGCTGCGACCCTCTGTTCCAAGGGTGTCAGGTGGTGCAGATTTGGCGGGCCTCTTCCTGTTCGTATTCTTTCCCTTTTGTTGTGAGCCAATTTCTTCTGCAAAGATGAAAATATAACTTTTTAGAGAGGGTCCCTTTCTGCTGGGTGGGACATATACAGTTGGTCATATTTACAATTGCAATTCCATTGAGAAAAGGAAGATATTACTTACACTAACAACTTGACCAAGGTCCTGCCATTTCTTTTTACACTGGCTCCCAGATCTCCTGGTATTCACCACTCTGCAGTATTCGGCTGCAACTAGGTCCCAGCGTTTCTTGATTTCTTTGGGTGCCATCCTTGTGCGGCCTCTGTTGCTGTTGACCAGCTCCTGCCATCTCCCCTCAATGACGTTAACTAGTGTCTCCACTTCTTCATGCAAGAAGTTCTTCGTTCTCGCTGCACGTTCTTGCATTGCTGTGCTGGATTTACACTCAGTGATTTTTAAAAACACAGTCCTTTCCTTGCATGCACGCGTGCAGCACTCCTTTGCACTCCAAGAATCACTTAAAGACTTTTCACTCCTTCCCTTCCTGCACCCAAAAATCACACAGATCACTTGAACAGAGTGTCACGTTCTCCCTTTAACTGACCTTGCATGCACCTATGCAGCATCTTTGCAGCACTCATTTGCACTCCAAGAATCAGTTAAATACTTTTTACTCCTTCCCTAACTGCAACCAAAAGTCCCAGCTCACTTTAAATGAGTGCTTGCCACGTTCTCCCTTTAAATGGCCAATTGCCAGGATCGAAGACCCATCGCGCATGCGCGCACGCTGTAACGCGCATGCGCAAGGATGCCGATAGTGAAAAAGACGCAGGGTCCTAGCCCCGCCCCCTACTGTTTGCAAAATGACTTGCTCCGCCCCCCTCAGACTCTGCTGCGCCACGCCACGCTCTAGGACGACCGGAGAATTCCACAGTAGGATTTCGTCGCACTTTTATTCCCAAACAACTTACTTAACTTTCGGAGCTGCGCCGTTTTGAGCAACATCCGAAACTTGGGTCCATTGTTTCCTGCCCTATCCCATATGGCCCCTGTCATGTATCCTACATGGTTACTGCTTGTACTATTACAAGGTGTGCCACCAGAGGGCACTACAGTGGGAGACTGTAGATTACCTGTACAGGTGTACCAGGCCTGGTGTAAAAGGCAGGCCACCAGGTGTGATCCTCACTCTGGAGTTATCAATAAAGGACTAAGGTTACTACAGTTCAAGCACAGCACATTGTCTCATGGAATCATTATTAGAGCATCTGAAGACATAATTAGCGATGAGATTACGAACCTTCACGCGAAAATGGCTAACCTTGGTACGTAGCAGCAGTTCGCCGATGGTGATGATTGGGAAGCCTTTGTGGAGAGGCTTGACCATTTCTTCACAGCAAATGACTTGGCAGGCGACAATCCGGCCACACTGGCTGATAAGCGCAGAGCTATCCTGCTAACCAGTTGTGGGCCCACTGTCGATGGCCTCATCAGGGACTTGCTGGCACCAGCAAAGACAACGACCAAGACGTACGAGGAGCTTGTAACGCTGATCCAAGAACAACTCAAGCCCAAAGAGAGCATCCTCACAGCCAGAAACTGGTTTTATACACACCGACGGCCTGAAGGCCAGGAAATCGCGAAATATGCTGCAGACCTCAGGAGGCTGGTGGCACCGTGTGATTTCGGCGACCACCTCACCGAAGCGCTGCGGGATATCTTTGTCCTCGGAATCGGCCATGAGGGCCTTCTTCATAAACTGCTGTCTGCGGATACCACAGTCACACTGCAGAAGGCCATCTCCGTGAGCCAAGCATTCATGACCTCGACCTGTGGCTCTAGGCGGATGACTCATCCTCAGGACTCAAACCTAGCAAGTACTGTGCACGAATGGCGCCTTTTAGAGGCTGGACTGTAGAACATGAATCTTCTCAGGGGAGAGAGAACAGGCCCCCGAGTCCCTTAACTCAGAGTCCGCCGAGGGGGGCTAATCGAGTAGTACCATGTTGGCGTTGCGGAGGGAATCACAGGGCTAACCAGTGCCGTTTTAAAGACTATGTATGTAAAGGCTGCAGCACAAAGGGCCGCCTCCAGCGAATGTGTAAAATAAATATGACTCACTGTGTTGATGAGTCTGCAGATGGCCATGAATCCAGCGCAGATTATGAAGCGATAGTCAGAGAGGCAGCTCAGCCCCATGATGAGGTATATAGCATGTTTACCTGCACCACCGAATGTTCTCTGTTGAGGATGGAAGTCAAGATAAATGGTGTTCCAGTCTTCATGGAAGTGGACACGGGGGCAAGCCAGTCAGTAATGAATCAAGAAGCCTTTGAGAGGCTATGGGACAATCAGGCTGAACGACCCAAGTTGGTCCGGTTCAGGCAAAGCTGCCCAACTACACCAATGAACTTATCCCAGTCGTTGGTAGTGCGGATGTAAAGGTACTCCATGATGGTGCGGTGCACAAGTTACCACTGTGGATTGTTGCAGGTGATGGACCAACGCTACTCGGAAGAAGGTGGATGGAGAAGATCCATTGGAGCTGGGAAGATTTCATCCCTCCAGTGATCGGAGCTACAGGTTATTTACCATAAGTAATGAAACGTTGTGCGTTGTAGGATTTCAACCGCATACAGCCAATGCAGTGAGCAAACACCCATCGGGAGCACACAGGTCCAGCAAGCTACCCAATGCTGTAGCCTGCGTCCCTGGGACCAGAGTGATGCACCACGGAGTATAGCCACAAGCAGCTAATATATACAAGCTGCAGAGCATGCGATCTCAGGAGGGCAACGGCACCGGTATCGATACCCTGCCCCTGATCGGCTCCACCTCTCAGGCACCCGATGGCACCAATCGCCATGAGCCTGAAAGAGCAAACCGCGCTAAGGCGCAGCCCCCAGACCCTATCGCCATCAAGGCTACACCCGGGAACGAAGGGTCACCCGCAACAGTTCTCCCAAATGGGACTGGGACCAGCCAGGATCCCAAACCAAATAACGCCCAGGCCAGCGAGTCAGCAGTTTCCTGTGCACTGCCATGACTGCCCCTCAAGGAGCAGCAGCGACCCAGGGCGCAAGGAGAGGACAGGGAAGTTACAGGCATCTGTAAACCTGCCCGACGCTAGGAGCAATGGCAAAAGCCCCGAGAGCAGGCAACTTGAGCCAACCGGGTTCCCACTGCCAGCATTGGGCACGGCGCCACCACCAGACCACCTGGACGCCACCCAGTAGTTCTGGCACTAGTTTGTCCTCACACACCGGTGCTGACCCCAACAATTACTCTAAGTATATCCCAAGTATGTACCTCACCATTCAAATGTACTTACCTCACCACGGTACCACGAATGCAATACAGTGAATGCAAATTTTTTTTTGGACTTGAATATATATAAATGTAATGAGCCGACGGCACAATCTGTATGTGGGGGGGGGAGGGGGGAGCGCGGGGAGAGAATGGAGTGGTCATGGACGCACAAACAGAAACCACCAGCAACTCTACTGCCAACGAAACACCACCTACTCACCCTCTAAGGGTCAACCAGATAGTGCTAAGCCCAGAGCACAGTCAATGCATGAAGGCGATTTGCACTAAGGACTTGGGGGAGAGTGATGTCATGTATCCTACATGGCTACTGCTTGTACTATTACAAAGTGTATAAGAACATAAGAACATAAGAATTAGGAACAGGTGTAGGCCATCTAGCCCCTCGAGCCTGCTCTGTAATTCAACAAGATCATGGCTGATCTGGCCGTGGACTCAGCTCCACTTACCCGCCCGCTCCCCATAACTCTTAATTCCCTTATTGGTTAAAAATCTATCTATCTGTGACTTGAATACATTCAATGAGCTAGCCTCAACTGCTTCCTTGGGCAGAGAATTCCACAGATACACAACCCTCTGGGACAAGAAATTCCTTCTCAACTCGGTTTTAAATTGGCTCCCCCATATTTTGAGGCTGTGCCCCCTAGTTCTAGTCTCCCCTACCAGTGGAAACAGCCTCTCCGCCTCTATCCTTTCATTATTTTAAATGTTTCTATAAGATCACCCCTCATCCTTCTGAACTCCAACAGTAAAGACCCAGTCTACTCAATCTATCATCATAAGATAACCCCCTCATCTCCGGAATCAGCCTAGTGAATCGTCTCTGTATCCCCTCCAAAGCCAGTATATCCTTCCTTAAGTAAGGTGACCAAAACTGCACGCAGTACTCCAGGTGCGGCCTTACCAATACCCTCTACAGTTGCAGCAGGACCTCCCTGCTTTTGTACTCCATCCCTCTCGCAATGAAGGCCAACATTCCATTCCCCTTCCTGATTACCTGCTGCACCTGCAAACTAACTTTTTGGGATTCATGTACAAGGACCCCCAGGTCCCTCTGCACCTTAGCATGTCGTAATTTCTCCCCATTCAAATAATATTCCCTTTTACTGTTTTTTTTTCGACATTGTATTCCACCTGCCAAACCTTAGCCCATTTGCTTAACCGATCCAAATCTCCTTGCAGCCTCTCTGAGTCCTCTACACAACCCGCTTTCCCACTAACCTTAGTGTCATCTGCAAATTTTGTTACACTACACTCTGTCCCCTCTTCCAGGTCATCTATGTATATTGTAAACAGTTGTGGTCCCAGCACCGATCCCTGTGGCACACCACTAACCACCGATTTCCAACCCGAAAAGGACCCATTTATCCCGACTCTCTGCTTTCTGTTCGCCAGCCAATTCTCTATCCATGCTAATACATTTCCTCTGACGCCGCGTACCTCTATCTTCTGCAGTAACCTTTTGTGTGGCACCTTATCGAATGCCTTTTGGAAATCTAAATACACCACATCCATCGGTGCACCTCTATCCACCATGCTCGTTATATCCTCAAAGAATTCCAGTAAATTAGTTAAACATGATTTCCCCTTCATGAATCCATGCTGCGTCTGCTTGATTGCACTATTCCTATCTAGATGACCCGCTATTTCTTCCTTAATGATAGTTTCAAGCATTTTCCCCACTACAGATTAACAGAGCTACCCCACCTCCTTTCCCTTCTTGTCTATCTTTCTGAATCGTCAGATACCCCTGTATGTTTAATTTCCAGTCTTGGCCACCCTGCAACCATGTTTCTGTAATGATTTGTGCCGTCAACTCATTTACTTTATTTCGAATGCTGCGTGCATTTAGGTAGAGTGTTTTCATCCTAGTTTTTAAACCATGATTTTTAGTTTTGACCCTCTCGCCAACTCCTCCTGCAGCCCCTTTATATTCAGTGGCCCTTTTTGTTTCTTGCCTTGGGTTTCTCTGCCCTCCACTTTTACTCATCTCCTTTCTTTCTTTTGCTTTTGTCTCATTTTTGTTTCCCTCTGTCTCCCTGCATTGGTTCTCATCCCCTGCCATATTAGCAAACACTCCCCCTTGGACATTGGTTCCAGTCCTGCCCAGGTGCAGACCGTCCGGTTTGTACTGGTCCCACCTCCCCCAGAACCTGTTCCAATGCCCCAGGAATTTGAATCCCTCCCTGCTGCACCACTGCTCAAGCCACGTATTCATCTGTGCTATCCTGCGATTCCTACTCTGACTAGCACGTGGCACTGGTAGTAATCCCGAGATTACTACTTTTGAGGTCCTACTTTTTAATTTAGCTCCTAGCTCCTTAAATTCATCTCGTAGGACCTCATCCCTTTTTGTGCACCACGACAACTGGCTGTTCTCCCTCCCTTTTTAGAATGTCCTGCACCCGCTCTGAGACATCCTTGACCCTTGCACCAGGGAGGCAACATACCATCCTGGAGTCTCGGTTGCGGCCGCAGAAACGCCTATCTATTCCCCTTACGATTGAATCCCCTATCACTATCGCTCTTCCACTCTTTTTCCTGCCCTCCTGTGCAACAGAGCCAGCCACGGTGCCATGAACTTGGCTGCTGCTGCCCTCCCCTGATGAGTCATCCCCCTCAACAGCACTCAAAGCAGTGTATCTGTTTTGCAGAGGGATGACCGCAGGGGACCCCTGCCCTACCTTCCTTGCACTGCTCTTCCTGCTGGTCTTCCATTCCCTAGCTGGCTGTGGACCCTTCTCCTGTGGTAAGACCAACTCGCTACACGTGCTACTCACGTCATTCTCAGCATCGTGGATGCTCCAGAGTGAATCCACCCTCAGCTCCAATTCTGCAACACGGTCCGTCAGGAGCCGGAGGCGGATACACTTCCCACACACGTAGTCATCAGGGACACCGGAAGTGTCCCTGAGGTCCCACATGGTACATGAGGAGCATAACACGTGACCGAGTTCTCCTGCCATGCCTTAACCCTTAGATACACTTAAATTGGTGCAACAATGTTACAGTTTACTTACTGATATAAAAAACAAAAAGAAAAGCTACTCACCAATCACCAGCCAATCACTTACCCCCTTGGCTGTGACGTCACCTTTTGATTCCTTTCTATTTCTTTTTTGCCTTCTCTCCCTGCTGCAGCTGCACCGGTACGCCTTTTATAGGCTGCTCCGACGCTGCTCCCGCCTCTCGCCAACTGCCGCTGTACCACCAGAGGGCACTGCAGTGAGAGACTTGTAGGTTACCTGCACAGGTGGGCCAGACCTAGCATAAAAGGCAGGTGTGATCCTCACTCTGGAGGTACATTAAATGGACTAAGGTCACTACAGTTTAAGCACAACACATTGTCTCGTGGTGTCATTATTAGAGCATCTGAAGACACCCCTTTGGACTCAATCCATTGATTAAGAAATGACAGGACCTCATCTGAAATATTCCCATATCCTTCCATTGCTAACTGGAGATCCCTTTAAGTCACAACAACGAAGAGAATACTCACCCCTCGAACTGAGGTGTGGGAAACACTTCTTCGAACCAAGCGACGACTTTGACTTTAACGGACTTCGTGTCGAATCCACTCAACCAACAAAATTTGGAAAAATCACGTCAGGGTCACCAAGATGTTGGACTGCATTCTTGTTCTTTTTTGTTTTGTCAGATCACACACACACACACACACAATTGTAGTAATCCATGATCATGATTGTATTAAAACTTCATACAGCACAAAACCAGTATGAGAGCTCGGGTCTTTTTCATATTACACCATTCAAGTAAGAGTGAGCTACTGAGACACACTTTTCACAAAACCAGTGTATGCTACCAAAATAGAGAAATACCACCAACGATGTCTCCGCAAGATCCTGGGAAGACAAACATAAGTGTCCTCGACCAGGCCAACATCCCCAGCGTTGAAGCACTGACCACACTCGATCAGCTCCATTGGGCAGACCACAGTGTCCGCATGCCTGACATGAGACTCCCAAAGCAAGCGCTCTACACGGAGCTCCTTCACGGCAAACGAGCCAAAGGTGGGCAGAGGAAACGTTTCAAGGACACCCTCAAAGCCTCCCTGATAAAGTGCAACATCCCCACCGACACCTGGGAGATCCAGGCCAAAGACTGCCCTTAAGTGGAGGAAGTGCATCCGGGAGGGCGCTGAGCACCTCGAGTCTCAACGCCGAGAGCATGCAGAAATCAAACGCAAGCAGCGGAAAGAGCGTGCGGCAAACCTGTCCCACCCACCCTTTCCTTCAACCACTGTCTGTCCCACCTGTGACAGGGACTGTGGTTCTCGTATTGGACTGCTCGAACACCTCAGAACTCACTTTTGGAGTGGAAACAAGTCTTCCTCGATTCCGAGGGACTGCCTATGATGATAATGGTTTCTTTATATTTCTTATACTAACCTTTGCCTTTGATCACTACATTCCGTGCATACTACCAATAAATCATAGCACCTCAAGGCTGTCATGTATCTTACATTATTATATATAACTCTATCCTAACATGCTATACATGACTGTAATAAGATATGACCTGTAACCACCAGCATACCTTACCACCGGGGGTGCACTTGCAAGAGACAGGTATATAAGGACAGGTCTCAGGCAAGTGCAGCATTCCAGAGCTGTGAAATAAAAGATGCAGGTCCAGAGTGACCTTGACTTCACTAAATGCCTCGTGTGAATCTGTACTGAGGGGACAGGACTTTACAAAGGCTACATACAAATACCACAGAATAACAACATAAACTGAACAACCAAGCACCCAACTCTCTGGATACAAAAGCAAAATACTACGGGTGCTGGAAATCTGAAATAAAAATAGAAAATGCCGGAAACACTCAGCAGGTCAGGCAGTATCTATGGAGAGAGAAACAGAGTTAATGCTTCAGGTCGATGACACATTGTCAGAATTGGAAAAAGTTAGAGATGTAACAGGTTTTTAAGCAAGTGTAGGGGCAGGGAAAGTGGGGAGGGGAGGAAAGAACAAAAGGGAAGGTCTGTGATAGGATGGAAGGCAGAAGGGATTAAGAGACAAACGGGACGATGGTGCAAGGCAAAGGGAGATGGTAATGGGGCAAGTTAAGATACAAAAGATGAGTCTAGATAGGGTGTAAATGGAGATGACAGAATCATCAACATGAGGAAGAGAGAAAAAAATAGAAATTAAAAAAAAAATTGAGGCAGAGGTTATGGTCTGAATTTGTTGAACTCGATGTTGAGTCCAGCAGGCTGTAAGGTGCCTCATCAAAAGATGAGGTGCTGTTCCTCGAGCTTGCGTTGAGCTTTGTTGGAACAGTGTAAGAGGCCGAGGATGGAGAGATCAGAGTGGGGTTGGAGTGGAGAATTAAAGTGACAGGCGACCGGAAGCTCGGGGAAACGCTTACGGACTGAACGGAGGTGTTCTGCAAAGTGGTCTCCCAATCTGCGTATGGTCTCCCCAATGTAGAGGAAACTGCATCGTGAGCAGCGAATACAGTATAGTAAATTGAAAGAAGTACAAGTAAATCGCTGTTTCACCTGGAAGGAGTGTTTGGGGCCCTGGACAGTGGGAAGGGAGGAGGTAAAAGGGCAGGTGTTGCATCTCCTGCGCTTGCACAGGAAGGTGCCGTGGGAAGGGGAGAGGGTGTTAGAGGTGATTGAGAAGTGGACCAGGGTGTCGCGGAGGGAGCGGTCCCTTCAGAATGCTGAAAGGGGAAGGGAGGGGACGATTTGATTGGTGGTGGGATCACGCTGGAGGTGGCAGAAACGGCGGAGGATGATTCGTTGAATGTGGAGGTTGGTGTGATGAAAGGTGAGGACAAGGGAAACCCTGTCATGGTTCTGAGAGGGAGGGGAAAGGGTGAGAGCAGAGGTACGGGAAATACAATGGACACGGTTGAGGGCCATGTCAACTACAGTAGAGGGGAATCCTCGGTTGAGGGAAAAGGAAGATATATCGGAAGCACCAGTTATGTTTCTGGTTCAATTTCTAGTTAGGTTAACTTTCTGCAGGCTGACAAGCAGGACTTGCAGGTGCAGGCAATGGCAATAAGCGGACAGGTTCCTAGTGCCTCTTTGTGAAATACCTCCTTTATCTATTTTTATCCTATCCAATTTCTCTACCCCACCTGCCCCCCCGCCCCCCATTATTGCAACATTCACAGTTTTTTGAAGACAGATGCAAAGTACTCATGTAGTACCTTGAGGCCCTCTTCCTCCATAGTAAGGTTTCATTCTCCAGGACAGGTAATTTGCTTTTGATATTGCCTGAATGTTGGTCCAAGACACCCCAAAATTGCTCCCCTCCATAAGCTCCATTACACCCTCTAACAGGCGGGAATGGAGCGGAAAGCCCTAACCGACCAGGGGCAGACAGATTGAATGACTTGACCGAAATTGCTCCCGGGCCGGAAACGGCAGGTACGGGTTTCCACTCCGCCTGCATTCCCGCCCCATCGGGCACGACTGGTGGCGACCCCTTTTCCGCCCCTCACGCGGTATTGCCCCACGGGAGCGACGCCGCTAGCCGGTTGGTGGCACTAACAGCTTTTCCTGTCGGGAAGCTGTGTGTGGCCAGGTGGCGTGGCCACCCTTAAAGTGGAGGTTGCACTGCTGCGGTCGCCATGATATTTTTTATTGTCGGCCGACTGCCAGGTCGGCCCGACAATTATGCCCCCGGGTTTGGCCAACAGGCAGCCTGGCACCCCCTCTTGGGCACCAGGCCGTTGGCCCGGCCGAAACCTTCCCTTGTGGCCGAGTGGGCCTAACTGAACTTCTTGGAGAGCTCTCAGCGGCCCTCCCCTTTAACTGAAGGGGGGGGATATTGTGACGCATTTGCGTGGCGCCGATGACTGGTCGGGGCGGCCGACCTGTTGCAAGGGCACTTCCACCCAGCACCCGCCATGACATCTACTCCGACTGAAAACAATTTTCCTAGTCCAGAATTTCTCCGGATTCTGCATCCCATGGATTAGGACAGAGAAAAACTTAAAAATACGGTAGGTGGGCCCCGTTTGGGGCAGGGCTCAATTTCGGCCCCCAGATCTTTTTCAAAGAGTGTCACGGGTTCACAAGGTGTCAACGGATGAGGAAGACCATTTGGCCCATCTCAATTCATCGACCCAGAACAACTCTTTTGGTTGGACAAAAACAAAACAGTTAAATCAAGTGCCCCCTAATCTGGGGGACACTCCAAACAGTTTTCGAGGCCCTTCTTTTTGTTTTTTTTTGGTGGGGTTTTTTGTGTTTTTTGTGTTTCTTTTGTGTGTTTTTTTGGGGGGCACTAAATCCTAAATTTTACAAGTGCCCCCTATAAAAGGGGAGGGGGACACTAAAACCGGCAATAAAACATATTAAACTTTAAAACATATAAAATCAAATTAAAATTTGGTTGCCGGGGGTGACGATGCACTCCAGTCCCTCCGGCGCCCACCTCTCGTCGACCCAGAACAACTCTTTTGAAGTAAACAAAATTAAACATTAAATCGTGCACCCCGATCTGGGGGAACACTTCAAACATTTTTTTTTGTATTTTTGTAATTTTTTTGTGTTTTTTTGGGGGCTCTAAAACCATAATTTACAAGTGCCCCCTATAAAAGGGGAGGGGGACACTAAAACCGGCAATTAAAACAAATTAAACTTTAAAACAACGACCCAGAACAACTCTTCTTAAGGAGACAAAATATAAAGTTAGATCAAGTGCCCCCCGATCTGGGGGACACTCCAAACATTTCCCAAGGCCCTTTTTTTGTTTTTTTTGTTTTTTTTGGGCTCTAAAACCATAATTTACAAGTGTCCCCTATTAAAGGGGAGGGGGACACTAAAACCGGCAATTAAAACAAATTAAACTTTAAAACAACGACCCAGAACAACTCTTTTGGGGGGGGGACAAAATAAACATTAGATCGAGTGCCCCCCAATCTGGGGGACACTCCAGACACTTTTAACGGCCCTCTTTTTTTTATTTTTTGTTTTTTTTTGTGTTTTTTTGTGATTTTTTGGGGGGGCATTAAAATCATATAATTTACAAGTGCACCCTATAAAAGGGGAGGGGGACACTAAAACCCAGCAATTAAAACAAATTAAACTTTAAAACATATAAAATCAAATTAAAATTTGGTTGCCAGGGGTAACGATGCACTCCAGTCCCTCCGGCACCCACCTCTTGTGGAAGGCCGTGAGCGTACCGGTGGACACCGTGTGCTCCATCTCCAGGGACACCCTGGCCCGGATGTATGCGCGGAAGAGAGGCAGGCAGTCGGGCTGAACGACCCACTCGACCGCCCGCTGCCTGGACCGGCTGATGGCACCCTTGGCCATGCCCAGGAGCAGTCCTACGAGGAGGCCTTCGGACCTACCCACTCCCCTCCGCACAGGGTGTCCAAAGATCAGGAGTGTGGGACTGAAGTGCAACCAGAAATTGAGGAGCAGTCCCTTTAAATAATGAAACAGGGGCTGCAACCTCGTGCATTCGATAAAAACATGGAACACGGACTCTTCCAGACCGCAGAAATTGCAGGCGGCCTGGGAGCCCGTGAACCGGCTTAAAAATTTATTGCACGGGACTGCTCCGTGCACCACCCTCCAGGCCAAGTCCCCATTGTAAAGTCCTGTCCCCTCAGTACAGATTCACACAAGGCATGTAGTGAAGTCAAGGTCACTCTGGACCTGCACCTTTATTTCACAGCTCTGGAATGCTGCACTTGCCTGAGACCTTCCCTTATATACCTGTCTCTTGCAAGTGCACCCCTAGTGGTAAGGTATGCTGGTGGTTACAGGTCATATCTTATTACAGTCATGTATAGCATGTTAGGATACAGTTATATATAATAATGTAAGATACATGACACCCGATAAATAGTGGGAGGACTCCCGCGTAGAGTGCACTCAATCGGGGACCCCCGCCTCCTCCGGACGGTAAGATGGTACGCCATGGCGTGTCCGGACGGCAGACGAGGATGGCAAGGTTGAGAGTGTGCAGGAGCAGCCCGTACAGGAAACCCCTCCGCGCAGAACTGAAAGACACGGAGGGGATTTCCCCGAGGCTGCTACGACCCAGAACAACTCTTTTGTGGGGGGAGGAACAAAATAAACATTAGATCGAGTGCCCCCCCCGATCTGGCGGACACTCCCAACAGCTCTACAACTCTTTTTGGGGAGAAAAGTAGACATTAAATCAAGTGCCCCCCGATCTGGGGGACACTCCAAACATTTTTCAAAGCCCTTTTTTGTGTTTTTTTGGGGGGGTTTTTTGTATTTTTTTTCTTTTGTTTTTTTTGGGGCACTAAAATCATATTTTTTTTTCAAGTGCCCCCTATAAAAAGGGAGGGGAACACTAAAAACCCGGCAATTAAAACAAATTAAACTTTAAAACATAAAATCAAATTAAAATTTGGTTGCCGGGGGTAACGATGCACTCCAGTCCCTCCGGCGCCCACCTCTCGCTGAAGGCCGCGAGCGTACCGGTGGACACCGCGTGCTCCATCTCCAAGGACACCCTGGCGCGGATGTAAGAGCGGAAGAGAGGCAGGCAGTCAGGCTGAACGACCCCCTCGACCGCCCGCTGCCTGGACCAGCTGATGGCACCCTTGGCCATGCCCAGGAGCAGTCCTACGAGGAAGCACTCGGACCTACCCGCTCCCCTCCGCACAGGGTGCCCAAAGATCAGGAGTGTGGGACTGAAGTGCAGCCAGAAATTGAGGAGCAGCCCCTTTAAATAATGAAACAGGGGCTGCAACCTCGCACACTCCATAAAAATGTGGAACACGGACTCTTCCAGACCGTAGAAATTGCACGTGAACCGGCTTAAAAATTTATTGCATGGGACTGCTCCGTGCACCACCCTCCAGGCAAAGTCCCCGATAAATAGTGGGAGGACTCTCGCGTAGAGTGCACTCCATCGGGGACCCCTGCCTCCTCCGGACAGCAAGATGGTACGCCATGGTGTGTCTGGACGGCAGACGAGGATGGCAAGGTTGAGAGTGTGAAGGAGCAGCCCGTACAGGAAATCCCTCCGCGCAGAACTGAAAGGCACGGAGGGGATTTCCCCGAGGCTGCTACGACCCAGAACTCTTTTGGTTGGATAACAAAAAAAAAGTTAAGTAAAGTGCCCTCCAATCTGGGGGACACTCCAAACATTTTTCAACTGCCCTTTTTTTTTTAAATTGTTTTTTTAAACTTTTTTGGGGGGTTTTTTGTGATTTTTTTTTGGGCAATAAAATCATAAATTTTTACAAGTGCCCCCAATAAAAGGGGAGGGGGACACTAAAAATCCAGCAATAAACAAATTAAACTTTAAAACATGTAAAATCAAATTAAAATTTGGTTGCCGGGGGCGATGATGCATTCCATCCCTCCGGTGCCCACCTCTCACGGAAGGCCGCGAGCGTACCGGTGGACACCGCGTGCTCCATCTCCAAGGACATCCTGGCGCGGATGTACGCGCGGAAGAGAGGCAGGCAGTCAGGCTGAACGACCCCCTCGACCGCCCGCTGCCTGGACCGGCTGATGACACCTTTGGCCGTGCCCAGGAGCAGTCCTACGAGGAGGCCCTCGGACCTACCCGCTCCCCTCCGCACAGAGTGCCCAAAGATCAGGAGTGTGGGACTGAAGTGAAACCAGAATTTCAGGAGCAGCCCCTTTAAATATTGGAACAGGGGCTGCAACCTCGCACATTCAGTAAAAATGTGGAACACGGACTCCTCCAGACCGCAGAAATTGCAGGCGGCCTGGGAGCCCGTGAACCGACTTAAACATTTATTGCACGGGACTGCTCCGTGCACCACCCTCCAGGCCAAGTCCCCGATAAATAGTGGGAGGACTCCCGCATAGAGTGCACTCCATCGGGGACCCCCGCCTCCTCCGGACGGCAAGATGGTACGCCATGGCGTGTCCGGGCGGCAGACGAGGATGGCAAGGTTGAGAGTGTGCAGGAACAGCCCGTACAGGAAATCCCTCCGCGCAGAACTGAAAGGCACGGAGGGGATTTCCCCGAGGCTGCTACGACCCAGAACAACTCTTTTTGGGGAGTACAAATAAACATTAGATCGAATGCCCCCCGATCTGGGGGACACTCCAGACACTTATAACAGCCCTCTTTTTTGTATTTTTTTGTATTTTTGTAGGGTTTTTTTTGTATTTTTTTTTAGGGCATTAAAATTCAATATTTTACAAGTGCCCCCTATAAAAGTGGAGGGGGACACTAAAAACCCTGGCAATTAAAACAAATTGA
Organism: Pristiophorus japonicus; assembly: GCF_044704955.1. Classification (NCBI taxonomy): domain Eukaryota; kingdom Metazoa; phylum Chordata; class Chondrichthyes; family Pristiophoridae; genus Pristiophorus; species Pristiophorus japonicus. The sequence continues at coordinate 83,149,475 of NC_091994.1, forward strand.
ACGACCCAGAACAACTCTTTTGGGGGAACAAAATAAACATTAAATCAAGTGCCCCCCCCGATCTGGGGGACACTCCAAACACTTTTCACATGCCCTTTTTTTTTGTTTTTATGGTGATTTTTGTGGGGGTTTTTTGTTTTTTTTTAAACATTTTTTTTGTTTTTTTTTGTGATTTTTTTTTTTTGGGCAATAAAATCATAAATTTTACAAGTGCCCCCTATAAAAGGGGAGGGGGACACTAAAAACCCCTGCAATTAAAACAAATTGAACAACCCAGAACAACTCTTTTAATAGGAGACAAAATTAACCAATTAAGTCAAATGCCCCCCAATCTGGGGGACACTCCAAACATTTTTCAACTGTCCTTTTTTTGTTTTTTTTAAAACTTTTTTTTGGGGGGTTTTTTGTGATTATTTTGGGCAATAAAATCATAAATTTTACAACTGCCCCCTATAAAAGGGGAGGTAGACACTAAAAACCCCGGCAATTAAAACAAATTGAACGACCCAGAACAACTCTTTTAATAGGCGACAAAATTAACCAATTAAGTCAAATGCCCCCCAATCTGGGGGACACTCCAAACATTTTTCAACTGTCCTTTTTTTTTGTTTTTTTTGTTTTTTTAAAACTTTTTTTTGTTGGTTTTTTTTGTGATTTTTTTGGGGCAATAAAATCATAAATTTTACAACTGCCCCCTATAAAAGGGGAGGGGGACACTAAAAACCCCGGCACTTAAAACAAATTGAATGACCCAGAACAACTCTTTTAGGGAGTACAAAACAAACATTAGATTGATTGCCCCCCGATCTGGGGGACACTCCATACACTTATACCTGCCCTCTTTTTTTGTTTTTATTTGTTTATTTTTTTAACTTTTTTTTTGGTTTCTTTGTGATTTTTTGGGGCAATAAAATCATAAATTTTACAAGTGCCCCCTATAAAAGGGGAGGGGGACATTAAAAACCCCGGCAATTAAAACAAATTGAACGACCCAGAACAACTCTTTTGGGAGAAAAACTAAACATTAAATCGTGCCCCCCGATCTGGGGGACACAACAAACATTTTCAAGGCCCTTTTTTTTTGTGTTTTTTTTTGTTTATTTTGTATTTTTTTTGTGGTTTTTTTTGGGCTCTAAAATCAAATTTTTTTTTCCAAGTGCCCCCTATAAAAGGGGAGGGGGACACTAAAAACACCAGCAATTAAAACAAATGAAACTTTAAAACATAAAATCAAATTAAAATTTGGTTGCCGGGGGTGATGATGCACTCCAGTCCCTCTGGCGCCCAGCTCTCGCGGAAGGCCGCGAGCGTACCGGTGGACACCACGTGCTCCATCTCCAAGGACACCCTGGTCCGGATGTAGGCGCGGAAGAGAGGCAGGCAGTCAGGCTGAACGACCCCCTCGACTGCCCGCTGCCTGGACCGGCTGATGGCACCCTTGGCCGTGCCCAGGAGCAGTCCTACGAGGAGGCCCTCGGACCTACCCGCTCCCCTCCGCACAGGGTGCCCAAAGATCAGGAGTGTGGGACTGAAGTGCAGCCAGAATTTCAGGAGCAGCCCCTTTAAATTTTGGAACAGGGGCTGCAACTTCGAACATTCAATAAAAACGTGGAACACGGACTCTTCCAGGCCGCAGAAATTGCAGGACGACCCAGAACTCTTTTTGGTTGGATAACGAAATAAACATTAAATCAAATGCCCCCCGATCTGGGGGACACTTCAAACATTTTTCAAACTGCCCTTTTTTTGTTTTTGTTTTTGTTTTTTTAAAACTTTTTTGGGGGACTTTTAAAAAAAATTTTTGGGCCATAAAATCGTAAATTCTACAAGTGCCCCCTATAAAAGGGGAGGGGGACACTAAAACCGGCAATTAAAACAAATCAAACTGTAAAACAAATAAAATCAAATTAAAATTTGGTTGCCGGGGGTAACGATGCACTCCAGTCCCTCCGGTGCCCACCTCTCGCGAAGGCCGCGAGCGTACCGGTGGACACCGCGTGCTCCATCTCCAAGGACACCCTGGCGCGGATGTATGCGCGGAAGAGAGGCAGGCAGTCAGGCTGAACGACCCCCTCAACCGCCCGCTGCCTGGACCAGCTGATGGCACCCTTGGCCGTGCCCAGGAGCAGTCCTACGAGGAGGCCCTCGGACCTACCCGCTCCCCTCCGCACAGGGTGCCCAAAGATCAGGAGTGTGGGACTGAAGTGCAGCCAGAATTTCAGGAGCAGCCCCTTTAAATATTGGAACAGGAGCTGCAACCTCGAACATTCAATAAAAACGTGGAACACGGACTCTTCCAGGCCACAGAAATTGCAGGACGACCCAGAACAACCCCAACATCTCTCCACTGCTGCATCTAATTATTTCTTAATTGGTTCTAGTGTTTTCACCTCCATCACTTTGTCCATTGCAAGTGGTGCTGACTGTGTGACGAAGGACTTCCTGGCATCAGTGCCAAACTTCATACTTTGATCCTGTAGCCCTTTATCCTAGTCTCTGTTTAATTTATGGTATTCTTGTTATGCTTATAATAAAGTAATGTAACTGAGTACTGTAGACATGAGTAAGTGTGACCCTAGCTCCTTTATTCAAACTCCAGAGTGCACGTACAGCATGGGAGGCCTGCTTATATACAGTGCTCCCAAGGGATGCTGGGATCCCTTGGGACTCCAACAGGTATGCCCTCTGGTGGCGGTATGATACAGGTTACACAGGGTTGCATTCATAACAATTCTGGATAAACTTTTCCTACATCATTTGCTATCTTATATCCCGATATAATCAGTTTCATAGAATCATAGAATGGTTACAACACAGGAGGCCATTCAGGCCGTTGAGCCCGTGCCGGCTCTCTGCAAGAGCATGTCCGCTAGTCCCACTCCCCCATCCTTTCTCCGTAGCCCTGCAATATTTTTCCATCAAGGACATATCCAATTCTATTTCGAAAACTACGACTGAGTCTGCCTCCACCACCCTTTCAGGCAGTGATTTCCAGACCCTAACCATTTGCTGCATAAAAAAGATTTTCCTCATGTCGCCTCTGGTTCTTCTGCCAATTTCCTTAAATCTTCTGGAGGAATTTCTTCTCTCAGAGGGTCATGAATCTTTGGAATTCTTTACCCCAGAGAGTTGTGAGGCTGGGTCACTGAATATATTTAAGGTGGAGATAGACAGATTTTTGAATGATAAGGGAGTTATGGGGAGCAGACGGAGAAGTGGAGTTGAGGCTAGGATCAGATCAGCCATGATCTTATTGAATGGCGGAGCAGGCTCGAGACTCCTGCTCCTATTTCTTATGTTCTTATGTTCTCGATCCTTCCACCAATGGGAACAGTTTCTCATTGTCTACTCTGTCTAGACCTCTCATGATTTTGAACACCTCTATCGGATCTCCTCTCAACCTTTTCTGCTCTAAAGACTTGCATTTAAACAGCACCTTTTACGACCTCCAGATGTTTCAAAGTGCTTTACAGCCAATGAAGTACTTTTGGAGCGTAGTCACTGTTGTAATGTGGGAAACGCGGCAGACAATTTGCGCCCAGCAAGCTCCAACGAACAGCAATGTGATAATGATCAGATAATCAGTTTTAGTGATGTTGATATGGAGAACAACCCCAGCTTCTCCAGTCTATCCACATAACTGAAGTCTCTCATCCCTGGAACCATTCTCATAAATCTTTTCTGCACCCTCTCTCAGGCTTTCATATCCTTGCTAAGGTGCGGTGGCCAGAATTGGACACAATACTCCAGTTGAGGCGAACCAGTATTTCATAAAGGTTCGTCAGAACTTCATTATTTTTGTACTCTATGCCTCTATTTATAAAGCCCGAGATCCCTTAAGCTTCTTTTAAACTGCTTTCTCTACCTGCCCTGCCACCTTCAACAACGTGTGTGCATATATCCCCAGGTCACTCTGTTCATGCACTTCCTTTAGGATTGTGCTCGTTAGTTTATATTGCCTCTCCACGTTCTCCCTACCACTTTCGAGGCTGAGAAAGCCAAATCTTCTCTCATAACTCAAATAATCGCAGATGGTTCTTTTAACATCCGGTGATGGATTATGGACTTCAATGCTTCCAATTAAGGATTAACCGTTCTAAAGACAACTAGTTAAGCACCACCTCAGGGCTGGGCTGGGTGTGTAAATGATGTGCTACAAACTGGAACCAAGCGGGGATGCATTTGAATGCAGCTTAATGATTTGCAATTTGTAAAGAAAGACTTGCATTTATGTAGCGCCTTTCACGACCATCAAATGTCTCAATGCGTTTTACATCCAGCGAAAGGTTTGTCAAACTTTTATTTTAAGACGAGGGCGGCGCTCTTTTCTTTTTTTAAAAAAAAGCAAACCTCCCTGCGTAACAATACCTTAAAAGGCTAGTACTTGGAGCGGTAAGTATTTGCATGTTGTTAATCTCTGCAGCCGATCTCCGCTCGCTACGGCACTTCCCTCAATGCTCTTGTATATGCCTCTCTCTGATCGATATCCTCTGCTCAGAACCCAGTGCCTGTCACACTCAACACTGCGCCCAGCTTGTAGCCAGCCTTCCCAGGGACGCGAGGTTACAGTGGAAGTTCCTGCAGTAGGTCAGCCCGCTTTCTGTCATTTCAACTAAAATAAAAGTCTCACTTAAAATGGCATTGAGATGCAACTCCTTCGTGAAGTAAGTAGCTTTTTATTAAAGTTCCATCTGTTTTGAGTTGTGCAGCCCTGTAGACATTTTGAATGGAAAATATCACCAAGTTTCCTTTCGCCTCTCTATTTTTAACCACTTCTCCGTCACTGTTTGAAAGATCATTCTAAAACGTGGCTTTGAGGAGGGGGGGACTCTAAACACTTTAATTGATCCAGTATTGTAGGAGAAATTATTTGAAGTATGTTTGCTATTTTCTGCAGGATTTAAATTCAATCTCTCTTTTTTTATTTAAATGCGTAGCTTGTATTTTTGCTTTGAGCCATCTTGTGTGGATTAACCTACTGGACCCAAAGGCAAATGTTGCGGAGGTGTCGTGGACTGGGGATTGAGAGAGAAAGCGCTGTGCTCCCCGAACAACGTTAGGTAGTTCCAACTTCTTGTGTCGCGGAGGTTAGCTACGACCAAACTAATGTGAGAACGAGAGCCCAGTTTCTAATCGGGCGCCGTCTTAGCTTATGGCAATGCTCTTGTTTCAAGGACACTCTTAAGATTTATAAATCAAACTAATATTTATCCGAGGAACAACTCCATTGGAAAAACAGTTCTGGTTAATTTGCAGCATTAATGTACAATTACTTCTAAAATAAAACCTCGCTTATATATTTTATCTCGGCTGCAAGCAGGAGTTTTATGTTATCGTGCCCAGCAGCCTTCCAGTGCCACACCCAAGTGTTCATTCTCTTGTCCGTCCCAACAGTGTGCGTGAGCAGGTTGTTTATGGGGCAACATCAGATAAACATCTAATCTCGTCCCCCGTCCCCCCCCCCATCGCCAGACATCGTGCACTCTTAGTATTTAATGGGTCTCCCTGCAAGCTTGCATGTGTGTCGAGAGGTGAGGACAGGATTGGACCTGAACCACCATGGTTGCATAGCCAACACTCGCTGTCAAGGCTTGTACATGAAGATTAGCCTCTGAGGTGCAGCATAACAGCCGGTACTCGAGAACCTCAGCCCAGCAAAGGAGACTGCGTCTCAGGAGAGAGGAGAAAATTGGTGTGTGGTGTTGGGGGGGATGGACGGACGGTTAAAAAAGAGACGAGGGCCTAGGGGCAGCACGGGCCAGCCCACACCGCGATGTGTGTGCACATTAGGTCCGTGCAGCGGAACAGGTCTCCAGTCGTCTTGGTTAACCCCTGCCACTCGAAGGCTTTGTGTCTTAATGCAAGGAGTATCCGCAATAAGGTGGATGAATTAACTGTGCAAATAGATGTTAACAAATATGATGTGATTGGGATTATGGAGACGTGGCTCCAGGATGATCAGGGCTGGGAACTCAACATCCAAGGGTATTCAACATTCAGGAAGGATAGAATAAAAGGAAAAGGAGGTGGGGTAGCATTGCTGGTTAAAGAGGAGATTAATGCAATAGTTAGAAAAGACATTAGCTTGGATGATGTGGAATCGGTATGGGTAGAGCTGCAGAACACCAAAGGACAAAAAACGTTAGTGGGAGTTGTGTACAGACCTCCAAACAGTAGCAGTGATGTTGGGGAGGGCATCAAACAGGAAATTAGGAGTGCATGCAATAAAGGTGCAGCAATTATAATGGGTGACTTTAATATGCACATAGATTGGGCTAGCCAAACTGGAAACAATACGGTGGAGGAGGATTTCCTGGAGTGCATAAGGGATGGTTTTCTAGACCAATATGTCGAGGAACCAACTAGGGGGGAGGCCATCTTAGACTGGGTGTTGTGTAATGAGAGAGGATTAATTAGCAATCTCATTGTGCGAGGCCCCTTGGGGAAGAGTGACCATAATATGGTGGAATTCTGCATTAGGATGGAGAATGAAACAGTTAATTCAGTGACCATGGTCCAGAACTTAAAGAAGGGTAACTTTGAAGGTATGAGGCGTGAATTGGCTAGGATAGATTGGCGAATGATACTTAAGGGGTTAACTGTGGATGGGCAATTGCAGACATTTAGAGACCGCATGGATGATCTACAACAATTGTACATTCCTGTCTGGCGTAAAAATAAAAAAGGGAAGGTGGCTCAACCGTGGCTATCAAGGGAAATCAGGGATAGTATTAAAGACAAGGAAGTGGCATACAAATTGGCCAGAAATAGCAGCGAACCCGGGGACTGGGAGAAATTTAGAATTCAGCCAAGGAGGACAAAGGGTTTGATTAGGGCAGGGAAAATGGAGTACGAGAAGAAGCTTGCAGGGAACATTAAGGTGGATTGCAAAAGTTTCTATAGATATGTAAAGAGAAAAAGGTTAGTAAAGACAAACGTAGGTCCCCTGCAGTTAGAATCAGGGGAAGTCATAACGGGGAACAAAGAAAAGGCAGACCAATTGAACAAGTACTTTGATTCGGTATTCACTAAGGAGGACACAAACAACCTTCCGGATATAAAAGGGGTCAGAGGGTCTAGTAAGGAGGAGGAACTGAGGGAAATCTTTATTAGTGGGGAAATTGATGGGATTGTAGGCCGATAAATCCCCAGGGCCTGATGGACTGCATCCCAGAGTACTTAAGGAGGTGGCCTTGGAAATAGCAGATGCATTGACAGTCATTTTCCAACATTCCATTGACTCTGGATCAGTTCCTATCTAGTGGAGGATAGCCAATGTAACCCCACTTTTTAAAAAAAAAAAAGGAGGGAGAGAGAAAACAGGGAATTATAGCCTGACCTCAGTAGTGGGTAAAATGATGGAATCAATTATTAAGGATGTCATAGCAGCGCATTTGGAAAAAGATGACATGATAGATCCAAGTCAGCATGGATTTGTGAAAGGAAAATCATGCTTGACAAATCTTCTGGAATTTTTTTGAGGATGTTTCAAGTAGAGTGGACAAGGGAGAACCAGTTGATGTGGTATATTTGGACTTTCAGAAGGCTTTCGACAAGGTCCCACACAAGAGATTAATGTGCAAAGTTAAAGCACATGGGATTGGGGTTAGTGTGCTGACGTGGATTGAGAACTGGTTGTCAGACAGGAAGCAAAGAGTAGGAGTAAATGGGTACTTTTCAGAATGGCAGGCAGTGATTAGTGGGGTACCGCAAGGTTCTGTGCTGGGACCCCAGCTGTTTACATTGTACATTAATGATTTAGATGAGGGGATTAAATGTAGTATCTCCAAATTTGCGGATGACACTAAGTTGGGTGGCAGTGTGAGCTGCGAGGAGGATGCTATGAGGCTGCAGAGTGATTTGGATAGGTTAGGTGAGTGGGCAAATGCATGGCAGATGAAGTATAATGTGGATAAATGTGAGGTTATCCACTTTGGTGGTAAAAACAGAGAGACAGACTATTATCTGAATGGTGACAGATTAGGAAAAGGGAAGGTGCAACGAGACCTAGCTGTCATGGTACATCAGTCATTGAAGGTTGGCATACAGGTACAGCAGGCGGTTAAGAAAGCAAATGGCATGTTGGCCTTCATAGCGAGGGGATTTGAGTACAGGGGCAGGGAGGTGTTGCTACAGTTGTACAGGGCCTTGGTGAGGCCACACCTGGAGTATTGTGTCCAGTTTTGGTCTCCTAACTTGAGGAAGGACATTCTTGCTATTGAGGGAGTGCAGCGAAGATTCACCAGACTGATTCCCGGGATGGCGGAACTGACCTATCAAGAAAGACTGGATCAACTGGGCTTGTATTCACTGGAGTTCAGAAGAATGAGAGGGGACCTCATAGAAACGTTTAAAATTCTGACGGGTTTAGACAGGTTAGATGCAGGAAGAATGTTCCCAATGTTGGGGAAGTCCAGAACCAGGGGTCACAGTCTGAGGATAAGGGGTAAGCCATTTAGGACCGAGATGAGGAGAAACTTCTTCACCCAGAGAGTGGTGAACCTGTGGAATTCTCTACCACAGAAAGTAGTTGAGGCCAATTCACTAAATATATTCAAAAGGGAGTTAGATGAAGTCCTTACTACTAGGGGGATCAAGGGGTATGGCGAGAAAGCAGGAAGGGGGTACTGAAGTTGCATGTTCAGCCATGAACTCATTGAATGGCGGTGCAGGCTAGAAGGGCTGAATGGCCTGCTCCTGCATCTATTTTCTATGTTTCTATGTAAGACCAAGTGCTGTCGAGCCTGTGTGGTGGCTGGTGTGCAACGGCCACCATGTTTTTTAAATCCACGCACAGGCATCTTCCACTCTTCTTGTAGGACGGGACCTGGAATATTGAGTCTTTATTGAAATGCCTGTGAACTCATCCCTTTTTGGCATGGAAGCAAGTCATCCTCGATTCGAGGGACTGCCTAAGAAGGACATTCCTGCATCGGTCACTGTATAAAGAGTTCTGACAACGGGTCACAGACCCGAAACGTTAACTCTGTTTCTCTCCACAGATGCTGCCTGACCTGCTGAGATTGCCAGCATTTTATGTTTTCATTAAAGAGGAATTAGGACTACTTTGTTTTATTGAATGTAGGAGAGCATTTAGGTGCTAGTAACCATAATGCAGTTAGATTTAAGGTAATTATGACCAGAATAAAAGTTCTAAATTTGGGGAGGGGTGCGGGTGGGGCCGAAGAAGACAATTTTGCTACGTTGAGGTGATTTAGCCATGGAAACTGCTACTTGAAGGTAAATCAGTGGGAGGCATTCAAGGAGATCCTGAGGATTATGACCAAATGTGCCCTTGAAGAAAAAAGGGTGGTACTAAAATCTAGAGCCCCCTGGATGTCTAGGGTCATGCAGGGTAGGATAAAGAAGAAAAGGGAGGCTTATGATCGACTGAGAGCTAAATACTGCTGAATCTCTAAGGAACATCGAGTGCAGGGGTGAAATTAAAAAGGACATTAGGAAAGCAAAGAGAAAGCATGAAAAATTCTTGGCAAGGAAAACCCAAAGATGTTTTATAAAATATAATCAGAGCAAGAGGATAACTAAAGAAAGGGTGGGGCCTATTAGAGACTGAGGGTAATCTGTGTGGAGGTAGGAGACATGGGTATGGTTCTTAATGAATACTTTCTGTCTGTTTTCACGAGAGGGGCTATGCAGACACTGCTATCTGGGAGGAGGAGTGTGAAATATTAGATGAAATAAACATAGTGAGAGACGTATTAAGTGGTTTAGCAGTTTTGAAAGTGGATAAGTCCCCAGGTCTGGATGAAATGTATCAAAGGCTATTAAGCAAAGCGAAAGAGGAAATAGCAGAGTCTCTGACCATCATTTTCCAATCCTCTTTGGCTTCAGGTGTGGGACTGGAGGACTGCTATATTGGTACCTTTGTTTAAGAAAGGATAAACGGATAGACTGAATAATTAATTGCAGGCCAGTCAGCCTAACCTCGGTGGTGGGAAACTTATTGGAAAAAATTCTAAAAGACAGGATAACATTTCATTTAGAAAGATCTGGATTAATCCAGGACAGTCAGCACAGATTTGTTAAGGGAAGGTTGTGTCTGACAAACTTAATTTAATATTTTGAGGTGGTAACAAGGAGAGTTGATGAGGATAGTGTGTTTGATGTAGTTTTATATGGATTTTAACAAGGCTTTTGATAAGGTCCCACATGGCAAACTGGTCATGAAAGTAAAAGCCTGTTGGATCCAAAATTGGTGAGTGTTTTTGTGCCTGGAAGGCTGTTTCCAGTGGGGTTCTGCAGGGCTCAGTACTAGGTCCCTTGCTTTTTGTGGTATACATCAATGATCTAGACTTGAATATAGGGTGTATGATTAGGATGTTTACAGATAGTAAAATCAGCTGTGTGATTGATAATGAAGAACGCTGTCAGTCATCATCATAGGTAGTCCCTTGGAGTCAAGGAAGACTTGCTTCCACTCTTAAAATGAGTCCTTGGGTGGCTGAACAGTCCAATATGAGAACCGCAGTCCCCGTCACAGGTGGGACAGATAGTCGTTGAGGGACTCGGTGCTCAGCGCCCTCCCAGATGCACTTCCTGCACTTGGGGCGGTCTTTGGCCTCGGACTCCCAGTGGGGATGTTGCACTTTGTCAGGGAGGCTTCGAGGATGACCTTGTAATGTTTCCTCTGCCCACCTTTTGGCTCGTTTGCCGTGAAGGAGCGCTTGCTTTGGGAGTCTTGTGTCTGGCACGCGAACTGTAGACTGCAGGAGGAATATCAATCAGGTGGGCAGAACAGTGGCAAATGGAATTCAATCTGGAGAAGTGTGAGGTGATGCATTTGGGAAGGGCTAACAAGGAAAGAGAATACAGGTTGAATCTCCCTTATCCGGAACCCTTGGGACCTGGCAGATCTGGATAAGGGATTTTTCCGGATGAGGGGTGGTCATGTTAAATTTGATGGTACAGGGGATATCAGACTGGCTGGCTTGGGGCTGGGAATGTGGCCGAGAGATGTTGGATGGGGGTGGGGGTGGGGAGGGGGTGGTGGGGTCAGACCAGCGATTGAGGAAGTTGGCAGCGAGGAAGGACTTTAATTTATTCATGTCTGTGTTTTATGCATGCGCCACCCATTGGCTGGGAATGGTTCTGGACGAGGAGTGGTTCCGGATAAGGGAGGTTCAACCTGTACACATTAAATGGTTAGTATACTAAGAAATGTAGAGGAACAAAGGGACCTTGGAGTGCATGTCCACAGATTCCTGAAGGTAGCAGGCCAGGTAGATAAGGTGGTTAAGAAAGCATACGAAATGCTTGCCTTTTTAAGCCGAGGCATAGATAACAAGAGCAGGGAGGTTATGCTTGAACTGTATAAAACATTAGTTAGGCCACAGCTAGAGTACTGTGTGCAGTTCTGGTCACCGCATTACAGGAAGGATGTGATTGCAGAAGGCACAGAGGAGATTTACGAGGATGTTGCCGGGAGTGGAGAATCTTGGCTATGAGGACAGATTGGATAGGCTGGGTTTGTTTTCCTTGGTACTGAGGTGAGACCTCCATTTGAGGTCCATAAAATGATGGGCATAGATATAGTGGATAGAAAGGGCCCATTTCCCTTAGCAGAGGGGGGTCAACCACCAGGGGGCATAAATGTTAAGTAATGGTAGGTTTTATGGGGAAATTTCTTCACCCTGAGGATTGTGGGAGTCTGGAACTCACTGCCTGAAAGGGTGGTAGAGGCAGAAACCTTCACCACATATTTTAAAAAGTACTTAGATGTGCACTTGAAGTGATGTAACCTGCAGGGCTATGGACCTAGAGCTGGAAAGTGGGATTAGGCTGGATAGCCTCTTGTTGTCTGGTAAGGAGGCTGAAATAGCCTCCTTCCATGCTGTAAATTTCTCTGATTCTATGCACCTTTCATGGGATCCCTTGTTTTCAATGAGAAAATCCAGCATCAGACCTCTAAGTATAAAAGCCATTCAGAAAACTTGTTTTGAAAATAAGTTACGGTCAGATAAATGATGATTTACAGTAGAAATTTTTTCCATCTAACTTGGCAAAAATAAAATTATTATAAAATAATAAGCTAAGTAATTCTTATAGTATGCAGTGTTTCTTTTCATTACCACTGCAGAAGTCTGTACTAATAGAATATATGTTCAATATTATTACTAGTTGTAGGACAAAGACATATAATCAAAAGGTGATGCACCACTAAGACCTAAGCACCCACTGCCTCCACCACCAGTGCAGTGTGTGCCACCTACTGGATGCACTGTAGCAACTTGCCAAGGATTCTTTGGCAACACCTCACAAACCAGCAATCTCCATGAGCCACCTAGAAGGGCAGCAGGCACATGGAACACCATCACCTCAAGTTCCCCACACCATCCCGACTTAGACACGTACTGGCGTGGACAAATCCAATCCGGTCAATCACTGGCCCATCGGTCTACTCTCCATCAGCAAAGTGATGGAAGGTGTCGTCGACAGTGCTATCAAGTGACACTCACCAAATAACCTGCTCATCGATGCTTGCTTTGGGTTTTGCCAGAACCACTCTGCTCCAGACCTCATTATAGCCTTAGTCCAAACATGGACAAAAGAGGTAAGGTGAGTGACTGCCCTTGACAGCAAGGCAGCATTTGACAGAGTGTGGTGTCAAAGAGCCCCAGTAAAATTGAAGTAAATGTGAATCTGAGAAAACTCTCCACTGGCTGGAGTCATACTTAGCACAAAGGACATTTGCTGCAGGAGTTCCTTGAGGCAGTGTCCTTGGCCCAGCCATCTTCAATTGCTTCATCAATGACCTTCCCTCCATCATAAGGTCAGAAGTGGTGATGATTGCAGTGTTCTGTTCCATTCATAACTCCACAGATAATGAAGCAGGAAGATCTAGACAACATTCAGGCTTGGGCTGATAAGTGGAAAGTAACATTTGCACCACACACGTGCCAGGCAATGACCATCTCCAATAAGAGAAAGTCTAATCACCTCCCCTTGACATTACCATTATCAAATTCCCCACCATCAACATCCTGGGGGGGGGGGGGGGGGGGGGTCACCATTGACCAGAAACTTAATTGGACCAGCCACATAAATATTGTGGCTACAAGAGCTGGTCAGAGGCTGGATATCCTGTGGCAAGTAACTCTCCTGGCTCTCCAAAGCCAAAAGTACAAGTCGGGAGTGTGATTGCATGCTCTCCACTTGCCTGGATGAGTGCAGCTCCAATAACACTCGCGAAGCTCGACACAATCCAGGACCAAGCCGCCCGCTTGATTTGGCACCCAATCCACCACCTTAAACAGTCACTTCCTCCCCCCCCCCCCCCACCTCCCCCACAGCTCCACAGTGTTTACAAATGTGTAGCATCTACAAGATGCACTGCAGCAACTTGCCAAGACGACTTCGACAGCACTTGCCAAACCCGTGACGTCTACCACCTAGCAGTACAAGGGCAGCAAGTGCATGGGAACGCCATCCTGAATTGGAAATATCGCCATTGCTTTGTCGTATCAAAATCCTGGAATTCTCTATCTCCCTTGAGTTCTCTTCATAACAGCACTGTGAGAGTACCTTCACCCCATGGACTGCAGCGGTTCAAGGGCAATTGGGGATGGGCAATAAATACTGGCCTTGACAGCGTGCCCACATCCTGTGAATGAATAATAAAGATATCCACCATTTGTTGCTGTTCCAAATCTGAAACCATTTAATTCTTAATCTATTGCAGCAGCTGTGACCTCACAGGAGAAACTTGATATACCTGTAAATCCAAGTAAACCACATTTGACTGTTGCAATATTTTGGGCTTCACCGGCATTGCAAGAGCAGAAATGTTTTTTCTTCTTTGCTCTCCTTCACGTTTGAACTCTTGACCCTTCCGCGCTCACATTTTTCCTCTTGCCCTCGCCATCCCCAGCTCCTGGGCTATTTGCAAACTTCAGGCTTGCCTGTAATGGAAGACTGTACAAGCGGCTAGCTTGAACGTTAGTTTTGTATAGCCTACTTGCAGCATTATATTTTATGGCAGACAATAGATGACTCAAACCAGTTTTTTTTTTAAGAAGTAAAGTCTTGTGTTTTCATAGCTCCTGAAGAACAATTTACAGACCAAGGCTGAAATAAACTTGGATCACAACCACCACCTCCTCTTCAATGAAGTTTACGTTCAGTCACCCTCAGGCTCTTGCATCAAGACAATGGCGATATTGTCAGAAACCGTGACCATGGCTTCCATTTTAAATATACCTCGGCCTGTAATTCAAATTAATATCAATAATATGAAAAAGTTTTGCATTTATCTAGCCCTTTACAACCAATGAAGTGAATGAGCCAAAGGAGGACAGCGGAAACTTTATAAGGACACCCTCAAAGCCTCGCTGGTAAAGTCCGACATCACCACTGACACCTGGGAGACCCTGGGCGCAGACCGTCCGAAGTGGAGAAAGTGCATCTGGGAGGGCGTTGAGCTCTTCGAGTCTCAACGCAAAGAGCATGAAGAGGCCAGGCGCAGTCAGTGGAAGGAGCGCGCGGCAAACCAGCCCCACCGACCCCTTCCCTCGACGAATGTCTGTCCCACCTGTAACAGAGTCTGTGGCTCTCGTATCGGACTGTTCAGCCATCAAAGAACTCACTTTGGGAGTGGAAGCAAGTCCTCCTCGATTCCGAGATGCTGCTTATGATGATGATGAGTCACTGTTGTAATATAGGAAACGTGGCAACCAATGAAATAGTTTTGCTGTTGTAGCCTGCTTGACAATCTCTTGATGCTAGGGATCTGATTTGTGGCTCATTGTAACCACCAATGTTGCCTCTATTTTTGTTTGGTGCATGGTCCCTTTGACTTTGCTGCGTACGCGCGCCATCTTTTCCAGCGGCAGGAGTTAGTGAGCATCCTACATGACCTCCCGACTGGCACCTTAGGGGGAACATGGATTATCACCTCCGCAGCTGGACAGTGTCTGACCAGAACACGATACAGTTTAAACATAACACCTTCCGACTTGAACTTTACTCTTTTTTTTGACTATCTAGTTTAGGTTTGATTGGCTTTTTTTGATTGCTCTGCAGTAATCATGTTTGAGTATCCAGCCTACTCTGACCTTCTAGATCTCTTTCCACTCCACTTTTGTCTATTGCAACACCGTTCTCTTCGTATGTTCCGATATTCAAACGTATGGCAGCTGCACGTTTTCTGACTTTACTGAAATGGCTGGAATGCCAAATTCCACAAGTGTGTAATTCTGAATAACCGTTCTTGTCAGGGATGTAATTTCGTGTGGAAAATGTAAGCATCACTTAAAATTCCGAGGAACACTGAAATGCTTCGTCAACTAATAAATAAAAAAAGTTAAAAGCACTCTAATGTAAAAAATTTTAGGAATTTGGTTCTGTGTCCTAACTCTCTCCAAATCCTGTTCACCTATCGCCCCTGTGCTCATGACTTGCATTGGCTCCTGGTTAAGCAATGCCTCGATTTCAAAATTCTCATCCTTGTTCCATGGCCCCGCCTCTCCCTATCTCTCATCTCATCTCCAGCCCCACAACCCCCCCCCCCCCCCCCACCCAAGATAAGGATAGAGGATTGGCTAACTAACTGCCTACCAGAGAATGAACCATTTATCCCTCCTCTCTGTTTTCAGTTAATCAGTAACTAGTGGGGTGCCGCAGGGATCAGTGCTGGGACCCCAACTATTTACAATCTATATTAATGACTTGGAAGAGGGGACTGAGTGTAACGTAGCCAAGTTTGCTTTTCCTCCCATCTTTGTATTGTCGGCAATGTGTGAGGAGCGCACACAAAATGTGCAAAAGGACATAGACAGGCTAAGTGAGTGGGCAAAAATTTGGCAGATGGAGTATAATGTTGGAAAGTGTGATGTCATGGACTTTGGCAGAAAAAAATCAAAGAGCAAGTTATTATTTAAATGGAGAAAGATTGCACAGTGCTGCAGTACAGCGTGACCTGGGGATACTTGTGCATGAAACGCAAAAGGATAGTATGCAGGTACAGCAAGTGATCAGGAAGGCCAATGGAATCTTGGCCTTTATCACAAAGGGAATGGAGTATAAAAAGAGGGAAGTCTTGCTACAGCTATACAGGGTATTGGTGAGGCCACACCTAGAATACTGCGTGCAGTTTTGGTTTCCATATACGAAAGGATATACACTTGCTTTTGGAGGCAGTTCAGAGAAGATTCACTCGGTTGATTCCGGGGATGAGAGGATTGACTTCTGAGGAAAGGTTGAGTAGGTTGGGCCTCTACTCATTGGAATTCAGAAGAATGAGAGGTGATCTTATCGAAACGTATAAGATTATGAGGGGGCTTGACAAGGTGGATGCAGAGAGGATGTTTCCACTGATGGGGGAGACTAGAACTAGAGTACTTAAGTGACCCTAGAAATATTGGATGCATTGGTGTTCATTTTCCAACATTCCATGGGCTTTGGAACAGTTCCTATGGATTGGAGGGTAGCTAATGTAACCCCAATTTAAAAAAAAAGAGGGGGAGAGAGAAAACAGGGAACTATAGACCAGTTAGCCTGACATCGGTAGTGGGGAAAATGCTGGAATCAATTATTAAAGATATAATAGCAGCACATTTGGAAAGCAGTGACTGGATTGGTCCAAGTCAGCATGGATTTATGAAAGGGAAATCATGTTTGACAAATCGTCTAGAATTTTTTGAGCATGTAACTAGTAGAATGGATAAGGGAGAACCAGTGGATGTGGTGTATTTGGACTTTCAAAAGGCTTTGGACAAGATCCCACACGAGACATTTTGTTATGTCCTTGCACATTACAGCAAATCAACACGAGGCACATACTGCAGACAAGGTCGCTCTGTGACCTGTACCTTTATTCATAGGACCAAGAAGTGATGACCCTGCGTGGGACCTCCCTTTATATACCTGGATGACCAGGTGAGGAGTGTCTGCCACAAGTTCACCCCCCTGTGGTCAAGGTGTGCATTTCTCAGGTGCATACAGTGTACAGTGTTGTTACATAAAGGTTACAGTTATGTGAAGGTTACAGACATGACATTACCTCCTCTCCCCCCCCCACCCCCCCCCCCCCCAAATGTCTTTGGGTCAAAGATTGAGTCTTTCAGGCGGTCGACGCTCTTTCATGGAGTGCTGCAGTTGGGGCTCTGGTTGTTGAGCCTTGGCATGCGTCTCTGTTACCTGAGGTGATTCTGGCTCGTCCGGGCTGACCGCAGGGACTGTGCATGCTGCTGAAAGTTCTTGTTGCTCGTTCACTGGCAGTGGTGTGGGCAGCAGTTCATGATCTTCCTCCGGTTCCTCAGTGTCCATGCTGAACCTTTTTTTTTTTAAAAAACTTGGTCCAGATGCTTGCGGCATATCTGCCCATTGTTGAGTCTGACCACTATGACCCTATTCCCCTCTTCACCAATTACAGTACCCTCGAGCCACTTGCGCCCCACAGCGTGATTAAGAACAAATACAGGGTCATCGATTTCTATACATCTCCCCTTTGAGTTACGGTCATGGCACTCATTTTGGGACTGGCGCTTGCCCTCAACAATGTCTGACGAGACTGGATGAATGAGGGACAGCCGAGTTTTTAGTGTACGTTTCATGAGTAGTTCTGCTGGCGGGACCCCCGTGAGCGAGTGCGGTCGGGACCTGTAGTCCAGCAGGAGACGCGATAGACGGTATTGAAGGGAGGGTCCTTGAATCTGGAGCATGTCTTGCTTTATGATTTGGACCGTACGTTCCTCCTGGCCATTAGAAGCCAACTTGAATGGCGCTGTCCTGACATGTTTGATGCCATTACTCGACATGAACTCCCAGAATTCATAGCTAGTGAAACACGGGCCGTTGTCGCTTACTAGGATGTCCGGCAAGCCGTAGGTCGCAAAGACCGCACGCAGACTCTCCACTGTGGTGGATGTCGTGCACAAATTCAATATGATGCACTCGATCCATTTCGAGTACTCATCAACAATAATGAGGAACATTTTTTCCATGAACGGGCCCGCGTAGTCTACGTGACCATGGCTTGGTGGGCCAGGGCCATGGCCTGAATGGGGCCTCCCTGGGGCATTGCCCAGCTGGGCACACGTCGTGCACCTGCGAACAGTGTTCCAGGTCTGCATCAATTCCTGGCCACCATATATGTGACCGGGCAATGACCTTCATAAGCACGGTGCCTGGGTGCTCGCTGTGGAGTTCCCTGATGAATGCTTTCCTACCCCTCTGGGGCATGACTACCCGTCTGCCCCATAGTAGGTAGTCGGCTTGGACGGAGAGCTCATCCATCTGTCTGTGAAACGGTCTGACCTCTTCAGGGCATGCTCCGCGAGCGGGCGCCCAGTCCCCAGTCAGGACACATTTCTTAATCACAGATAGGAGGGGAATCTCTGTTTGTCCAGGTTTTGATCTGGTGGGCTGTGATGGGGGAGCCTGCGCTGTCAAAGGCATCGACAGCCGTGACCATCTCTGTGCTTTGCTCCGCTGCCCCCTCAGTGGTGGCGAGTGGAAGCCTGCTGGGTGCGTCAGCGCAATTTTCGGTGCCTGGCCGGTGCTGTATGGTGTAGTCATACGCAGTCGGCGTGAGAGCCCATCGCTGTATGCGAGGTGACGCATTGGCATTGACAGCTTTGCTATTGGACAACATGGATGTTAACAGCTTGTGGTCCGTTTCTAATCCGAACCTTCTGCCAAAAAGGTACTGGTGCATCTTTTTCACCCCGGAGACACATGCAAGTGCTTCCTTTTCAACCACCCCATACCCCCTTTCTGCTTGGGAGAGCGACCTGGAGGCATAAGCCACAGGTTGGAGTTGGCCCTCATCATTACTCTGCTGCAACACGCACCCAACCCATAGGATGATGCATCGCATGTCAAGACCAATTCCTTACAGGGTCAGTAACTTATTAGAACAAAGGAGGTTCCGTGCCCGATTGAAAGCCCATTCCTGACAGTCTTCCCCCCCCCCCCCCCCCCCCACCCCTCAAAACCAATCGCAACCCTTACGCAGGAGCACGTGTAGCAGTTCCAGCAATGTACTTAAGTTCGGTAGAAAGTTCCCGAAATAGTTCAATAGTCCCAGAAATGAACGCAACTCTGATGTGTTGCCGGGCCTGGGCGCGCGACGGATCGCCTCCGTTTTGGATTCGGTGGGCCGGATCCCGTCTGTGGCAACCCTCCTGCCCAAAAACTCGACCTCTGGGGCCAAAAACACACACTTGGACTTCTTTAGTCGCAGCCCTACCTGGTCCAGTCGGTGTAGCATCTCCTCCAGGTTGTGGAGGTGTTCCTCAGTGTCTCGACCCGTGATAAGGATGACGTCCTGAAATATGATTGTTCCGGTGTGTGCGTGGTGATGGTGGTCAGTAGCTTGGATTCTTCGGCCAGTTCCTGGGTCATGTAGGCCAAAGTGAGGTCCAACTTGGTGAACAGCTTGCCGCGGGGCAAAAAGATCCTCCACTCTCTGAAGCGGATATTGGTCCTGAAGGGACACTCGGTTGATGGTGGCCTTGTATTCGCCACAGATCCTGACCGAGCCATCGTTTTTAGAACGGGGACGATGGGGCTTGCCCAGTCGCTGAATTCAACGGGCGAAATTATGCCCTCTCTTAGCAGCATGTCCAACTCTCTCTCAATTTTCTCCCGCATCACATATGGCTTTGTGGTGCACTGGTGTGGTGTCCGGGGTGATGCGTATCCTTCCTTTGATGCCTTTGAAAGTCCTGATGCCAGGTTGAAATAATGACTCGAACTTTTGTAGGACCTGTGAGCATAAACTTCGCTCCACAGATGAAATGGCGTGCACATCCCTCTCCCCCCCCCCCCCCCCCCCCCCCCCCATTTCCAATTCATCTCGGCTAGCCAGCTCCTCCCCAAAAGCGCGGGACCATTTCCCAGGACAATCCAGAGTGGCAGCCGGTTCTGAGATCCATTATGTGTGACCATCAACATTACACTGTCTAGCACTGGGATGATCTCTTTGGTGTACACCCGTAGTTGCATGTCACTGCGTTCTAGTTTGGGTCTGCTAACTCTGAGTGGCCAGTTTCTCGAATTGTTGGACACTCATAAGTGACTGGCTGGCTCCTGTGTCCAGCTCCATGCGTATCGGGATGCTGTTTAACAGTACTCATCATAAGTGGTATTTTTGTGTATGAGCTGTGGATGTTTGCCATCTGGACCTGCTGAACTTCAGCGTCCATTGCTGTGTCCCAGGCATACCCCTGCCTTGCAGACCCCTCTTGTGGTTCATCCACTTCGTAAACCAGCCTCACTGCGGGCTTCCTGCACATCCTGGCTAAATGTCCACTTAAGTTACAATTTCTGCAGATGAATTGTTGAAACCGGCAGGTCTTTGCAGCATGTTTGCCCCTGCACCTCCAGCATTAGCTGAGATTGTTGTGAACAAAAGAGCTGTTACCAGGCATTCCTCTCTGATTGTCTCTTTGATTATTCTTGAGCACTCTGTGGATGTTATTGTCCCTTGTGATGGTGTAAATGTCCGTTCAACCTGCCATTATCTCTGTTGAAGATCCCCCCTTTAGTCTGTTACTACACCAACCAGGCAGAATTGCCCTTGCCTGCCTGCGGGATTCTGAGTCGCGTTTACCATGTTAACTCCCTGCTCTATCGTCACGTTGGGAGCAGAGTTGCGCGCGTATATGATCTTGGTTTCCTCCTCTCCCGCCATGAAGGTTTGAGCAATCAACGGCGCTGCTTCCAAGGTCAAGTCTTTGGTCTCAATTAGCTTCTTAAAAATCCCGGCATGACCAATGTCCTCAATGAAGAAATCCTGTAACATCTCCCCCCTGCAGGCGTCTGTGAACTTAGAGGCTGGCCAAGCGCCGAAGGTCTGCAACGAAGTATGGTATGTCCTGACGTCGGTGCATATAGAATTGGTGTTGGGCCATGTGTATACTACTCGCCCATTTGAGGTGCTCACCGATCAGTTTGCTGAGCTCCTCTAAGGTCTTGTCCGCCGGCTTCTTTGGTGCGAGCAGGTCTTTCTTCAGCGCGTACGTCTTAGGTCCACAGCTGGTCAGTATATGCGCCCTTCGCTTGTCAGCCGCTGCCGCTCCCAGCCAGTCCTTTGTGACAAAGCTCTGCTGGAGACTCAACGAAATTGTCCTAGTCCTCACTAACACAGTACCGTTCCTCCGTGCTACCGGTGGCCATTCTTTTGAGTCGTTGATTCCTGTTTCTCATCGCCAAATGTTGTGTCCTTACACAATCAGCAAATCAACACGAGGCACATACTGCAGACAAGGTCACTCTGTGACCTGTACCTTTATTCACAGGACCAAGAAGTGATGACCCTGCGTGGGACCTCCCTTTATATACCTGGATGACCAGGTGAGGAGTGTCTCCCACAAGTTCCCTCCCTGTGGTCAAGGTGTGCATTTCTTGGGTGTATACAGTGTTGTTCCATAAAGATTAGAGTTATGTGAAGGTTACAAACATGACAACATTAGTGTGCAAAATTAAGGCACATGGTATTGGGGGTAATGTATTGACGTGGCTAAAGAACTGGTTGGCAGACAGGAAGCAGAGAGTGGGAATAAACGGGTCCTTTTCAGAATGGCAGGCAATGACTTGTGGGGTACTGCAAGGTTCAGTGCTGGGACCCCAGCTATTTACAATATAAATGATTTAGACAAAGGAATTGAATGTAATATCTCCAAGTTTGCAGATGACACTAAGCTGGGTGGCAGTGTGAGCTGTGAGGAGGATGCTAAGAGGCTTCAGGGTGACTTGGGCAGGTTAGGTGAGTGGGCAAATGCATGGCAGATGCAGTATAATGTAGATAAATGTTAGGTTATCCACTTTGGTGGCAAAAACAGGAAGGCAGATTATCTGAATGGTGACAGATTAGTAAAAGGAGAGGTGCAACGAGACCTGGGTGTCATGGTACATCAGTCATTGAATGTAGGCATGCAAGTACAGCAGGCAGTAAAGAAAGCAAAAGGCATGTTGGCCTTCATAGCGAGAGGATTTGAGTATAGGAGCAGGGAGGTCTTACTGCAGTTGTACAGGGCCTTGGTGAGACCATCCCTTGAGTATTGTGTACAGTTTTGATCTCCTAATCTGAGGAAGGACATTCTTGCTATTGAGGGAGTGCAGCGAAGGTTCACCAGATTGATTCCTGGATGGCAGGACTGACATATGAAGAAAGACTGGATCGACTAGGCCTATATTCACTGGAATTTAGAAGAATGAGAGGGGATCTCATAGAAGCGTATAAAATTCTGACGGGATTGGACAGGTTAGATGCAGGATGAATGTTCCCAATGTTGGGGGAAGTCCAGAACCAGAGGTAAGCCATTCAGGACCGAGATGAGGAGAAACTTTTTCACCCAGAGAATTGTGAACCTGTGGAATGCTCTACCACAAAGTTGTTGAGTCCAGTTCGTTGGATATATTCAAAAGGGAGTTAGATGTAGCTCTTGTGGCTAAAGGGATCAGGGGGTATAGAGAGAAGGCAGGAATGGGGTACTGAAGTTGCTGATCAGCCATGATCATATTGAATTGTGGTGCAGGCGTGAAGGGCCGAATGGCCTATTTTCTATGTTTCTAGAGGGCATGATCTTAGAATAAGGGGCTGCCGATTTCAAACTGAGATGAGGAGAAATTTCTTTCAGAGGGTTGTAAATCTGTGGAATTCGCTGCCTGAGAGCTGTGGAAGTTGGGACATTGAATAAATTTAAGACCACAGGGAGTGGTTGAGGTGAAAATAAATAAATTTACTAATTCAACAATGTAGCGTCTTTATAAAACGTCCCAAGGTGCTTCCCAGGAGTGTTACAAGATGAAACAATTTGACACCGAGCCACAAAAGGAGAAATATGGACAGCTGACCAAAAGCTTTGTGAAAGAGGTAGGTTTTAAGGAAGAGGGGGAAAAAAAGAGGTAGTGGTTTTGGAAGTGAGTTCCAGAGCTTGGGGCCTAAGCAACAGAAGGCACATCCCACCCCTGATGGCTGTGTGATTATAATCAGGGATGCTCAAGAGGGCAGAATTAGAGAAGCTCTGATACAAGAACATTAAGAACATAAAATAGGAACAGGAATAAGCCATACGGCCCCTCGAACCTGCTCTGCCATTCGATAAGATTATGGCTGGGCTGATCTGATCATGGACTCAGCTCCACTTCCGAAATTTAAGACTGAAATAGACAGTTTCTTAAATAATAAGGGGTTATGGGGAGCGGGCAGAGAAATGGAGCTGAGTCCATGATCAGATCAACCATGATCTTATTGAATGGCGGAGCAGGCTTGAGGGGCCATATGGCTTACTCCTGTTCCTATGTCTTATGTTCTTCTATCAGTGCTTCTCTAATTCTGCCCTCTTGAGCATCCCTGGTAATCACTCAGCCATCAGGGGTGGAGTGTGCCTTCTGTTGCTTAGGCCCCAAGCTCTGTAACTCCCTTCCAAAACGATTCCACCTCTACCTCTTTTTTTTCTCTTCCTTTTAAGACACTCCTTTAAAACCTACCTTTTTCACCAAGCTTTTGGTCTCCTGCCCATATTTCTCGGTGTCAAATTGTTTCATCTTGTAACACTCCTGGGAAGCGCCTTGGGACATTTTATAAAGACGCTATATTGTTGAATTAGTAAATTAATATATATTTTCACTTCAACCACTCCCTGAGGTAGCAATCTAGTTTTGCTCTTGAGTGGAAACACTCTATCTACTCTATCAAGAACTTCCATAATTTTAAGATCCTTTTATTAGGTCACCCTTCAGCCCTCTTTTTTTTTTTTCCCCCAAGAGACCCAGCCTGTTCATCCTTTACTGCTCGGTATACCCTCTCATTTCTGGTATCCTTGTAAATCTTTTTTGCACCCTCTCCAGTGTCTTTTTATAATATGGCGACCAGAATTGTATGCAGTACTCCAAAGGTTCGATACAAGTTTAGTATAACTTCTACTTTTCAATTCACTCTCTCTGGAAATAAACCCTAGTGCTGGGTTTCCTTTTCTATGGCCTTGCCAACCTGTCATTACTTTCAGTGATTTGTGTATTTGTACTCCGATCCGTTTGCCCCGTATTTAGATTCGTATTTTCAAAGTAATATATGACCTCCCTAATTTAACACCCAACATTTATCCATGTTGAATTTTATATGCCTAATTTTAAATTTTATTGTCTTGTTGCCGTGCTCCTCGGTATTGAGACCTCACTCACTCACTCAGTGAGGGCAATGTTCCCGCTAAACTGCAGTCATCTGCAAGGGGCCGCTCACTGACTTACATTGTAACTACCGCCGCACGTGCAAAAATGTGAATGGGCCGGGCAGTGGGAGAAGCAGGTCACGCAGGGGGCTCACGGGGGATGTTGAGTGACGGTCTTGTCCACTCCTTTCCCACCTGAATCTGACCGATCAAGTTTAAATTACAGGCCGTAAGGGCACCCGTCCCAAGCCGGCGGGGTCATATGCAAATTGTGTCCTGATGATGTAGCCTGGCCTGATTTTGCTGCTGTAGCCTGAGTAGGGGAGCAGTTGTGGCTTCCCTACCAGGTCAAAGCTGCTGGACACTGGGCCAGAAGAGGCCCAGTAAAGTAAGCTTTTCAACTTCGGGCTCCACAAGGAAACCATGGACCTCTTTGCCCAGGCTTGCCACCAACCCCCCCCCCCCCACCATATTCAGCAAGTACCTGACTGCTGGGGGGACCATTCTCGAAGGTCCTCTGGCAGCCTCCTGCCGCCTGAATTCCCACTCCTGCCCGTCGACTGCAGGCACGTGGCTTTGCGGGCATCGTATACCAATCCTGAGAAGTCCTATGCCCAGCACATTATGAATGCCCGCTATCCTGGCAGCAGTCGTACCCTCACCCAGCGCCAACACGCGTCAAACCCGAGAGTGGCTACTCGGACAAGAGCTATCCGCTCTGCATCTGGCTGATGACTCCCCTCTGCATCCCCACCACGCATAATGACAGCCATGCAGACCATTGGGGTGCTCCAGGAATGGTTCCTGACCACCCGACAGGAGCTCTCCTGTACTCGCCGGAGCGGGTGTCCCATTTCGGGGTGGTAGCTGCAACCTCCACAACTTGGCCATCATGAAGGTGCAGCCTTTACCACCAGGGATTGCGGGAGCACCTCCTGGACGAGGACAATGATGGAGAAGGCAGGCAGCAAATTCCCATTGCAGATAGGCTGTGGGTGACCATCATCAGACTCTGATTCCAGTGAATGAAACGCCAGATCCCTGTTGCTCACCGCTTCCCCATTATACCATCCCTCTGTCACGGAACATCACCACGTCCTCCTGGGCACTAGGCTGAAATGAGAGCCATTGCAAATAAGTCACACATTTATCCGATCTGAATCCATATCAACATTACAATATCGGCTAATCACCCTTGTGCATTCGCTTAGTGCCTGTTGTTTGTGTGCCTTTACCGACTCCAGTGCTCCTCCCGTGGCTGCAGCATGGTTGGTGGAGGACTGCTGACTTTGTGTGGCTGAGACTGCAGATGGCCTTGCACGGTGACTTCAACCAGCTGTGGACCTAGGAGGCTTGGCTGTAGACTGCACTACCTCTGCAAGGGTGGCAGCAGTCTGGGCAATGGTGGAGTGGCAGTGGTGGGAGTAGGAATGCTGTCATTTTGAGAGGATAGCAGGTTCTTGCTCCACTGCCACTCTCCCCGGGGTGGCGCTTCAGCATTCCTAGCAATCTGTTGGATGACCGATTGCTGGCCTTCTGCGACACCCTGCAAGCTCCTTCCAAGACTCGTAAACACAGCGGTGATGGCAGCAGTCTGAGCTTCCACTGCAGCAGAGATGTTTGGTCACTTCCGCTTATGCTGCAATGGAAGCTGCGACATCGCCCATCACACGCAGCAGCATCTTTGGGCCCACAAGGTGTCTCCTGGATTTGTCCATCATGGGCTCCAAGCTCTGCCTAAAGGCCTGTCCAATGTTGGAGCCATGTTCCTTGACACTGATGGGCACTCTTGGCATTGCACCTAGGATTTCCGTGTGAATGCCCATTGCCCTTCGTCTGAAATCCGCCCCATCGAGGTCGTCGTGAGTCCTGTGCAGCAGAACGTGTGTGAACTCGCCCTCTGGGGAGCTGGCCCCCGAGCTACCATTTGTCCCTGGCTTTGCTGTAGCCCACTCGTGCCCAGTGCCTCACCTATGTGCAGATCTGGTCTCTATAATATCCTCTAAATTCTGCGCAGTGCCGTTTTCTGAGCTGGTGCCTGATGCAGTGACTGTGTCGTCGTCTTCTCCTCCATCACTCTAAAAGTTCAGGGACAGGTTGGCTTGCTGGCAGTTCTTTGGTATCTGAAAGCAGAAAGGCACAAGGGTGAGTTTATGGTGAGGGGAGGAAGGGGGTTAGCAAGATATCCATGCATGTATTATGCAGATTGTGGGATGTGACGAAGGATTAGGCATGATCATAGTCATGATCAGCAATGGCTTCAACTTCTCCCCTGGACTCGGTCACTGCCCTCTGTCAAGGACGGATTACTCCAAGTCAGTGAGGTTCTGTATAGCGGCTTGGCTGCCTCCCATCTGCTGTTGCTCCCTCCTGTTCCTTGCCACCTTTGTCTGCAAGAGAAAGGGAAGTGTGTCCATTGTTTGTGTGATGTCTGCCATAGTTGAATAGCTGTCGGTGTGAGATGTGGGTGCGAGTGCTGCAACAGTGGTAAGGTTGTGAGGCTGAAGTGAAGCCATGATTGAGGTATGAGTGGTGACAGCTAGAGATTGTTGGTAGGTGAGTGATGGGGGTGTGGTGAACTGAGCAGTGCATGAGGCTTGTGGTGCAGATGGTGGAATATGACTTGCTGAAAGCTTCACTCACCTTGACAGTGCCGTTTGAGGTCATTAAGCTTTGTTCGGTACTGGATCCAGGTCCTTGTTCCACACTGGTAGTTGTGACTGAGTCAACTATGTCCTCCCAGAGCCTTCTGCAAATGGCCTTTGATGGACTCCCTGCTACTCTGCAGGAACCGGACAGTCCACCTTTGTTACACAGCCATGACCAGAGCCTCCAGTGCAGCATCTGAGAACTTCTCTGCTCACTCCCTTGTTTGCTGAGCCATGTGTTCATCAACAATGACAGATATATCTGCAACAAAGCACCTCCCTTTTAAGAGCGTAGGCCAAACATTGCTGTTAGACTGCACCTGATATTGCCTCGCAATCTCGATCTCTCGCAATCTCGATCTCTCGCAATCTCACCCATTTTGAGAGAAAAAAAACGACTAACTGAGTTACGCTGGTGCAAATTGATTGGGGATTTTTAAGTTGGGCCAGAAAAAGCAGCCTACTCCAAAAAAACCGGCGCAAATACTGGGGAAAATTGAACCCATAATGAGCAGGCTGCACGAATTTTACATGCTGCCTGGACCATTTTGAACAGACGCAGGAAAATTGCGCTAGTCTGTGACCCCACTGGTCTTTGGGCCTAGTGCAATTTCTGGGGCATACACCACCTCCCCCAGGAAAATTTGATTTCTGATACATTTTTGGAGCCTTTGTCAGCTAATGTAATTGTGCCTTTTTGAATGCAAAAATAATTTATATTGGCCGGGTTAACTACTAAAATAAAATAAGGTAGTAGTTAAGTTACAATAGCCTGTTTTTTTTTTGTGCCATCAGAAGGTGGATCATACTGTTAGTATAAAATACAAATCGGGCTGGGAGTTTATTTCCAACCTGAAGTCTGGCTATAATCTCTGGCTCTATCTGTGTATTGCTACCCCAGGTCCTTTTTAGCAAATACAAAAGTGCTTGTAATTCCAGGTCCAAACTACACGAATTGATCTAGTTTGAAAAACAGGTTGAACGTCCAAAATCTAGAATCCATAAAATGTTTCGGAATCCGGACCTGCCGACCTCGATCACGCCGCTGCCCGACCTCTGGCCTCGCTTCGCCCATGCCTGACCTCAGGCCTCGCCTCGCTGCCACTGCCCTTACCTCGAGACCTCCTCTGCGATGGCCCCGCCCGACCACCTCCCTGGTGGCGGGCTGTGCCCAACCTCTTCCCCGGCAGCGGGATTCGGGGCGCTGCACCTGTATCAACTAAACTTAGAACTTTTTGATTCCTGCTGCTAAATTTCCCTTTCTGAATCCTGATATTGTTTGGGCTCTAGGAGACCTCTGGTGTCTCTCCCAAATGGCTGTACTTTTAGCTTGTGAGCCTGGACAGTATCAGTGGGTCATTTGACCTTGAGCATCGCAATTCTACCAGCTCCTGACCTCACCCAACATCTGCTCATGTACTTTCCCGCAAGGCGGGGAGGAATTTAAGAGCAGGGACTTTGGCTGATTTCCTGCCCTCCTTCCCCCAACTGTTGCTTTCAGAGATATCGGCCAACTCTGACTGGGAACAAACCTGCAATTATCTGTTTTTTATGGGTCATCACTACCGTGCCTGTCATTGTAGTCAAGAACCACAGTCAACATAAGCAAAACCTTTGAGTGTCCCAAGTACAATAGACCTGTTCCCAGGGGCTATAAACAATAGAATGCAATCCAGAATAAACACTTTACAAGCTACACCTCCAATTGAAGGCAGTCCTCATTTAGTAGGCCTGAACATGACTTCACATTCTCCTTGAAAGTGATAAACAAAGTAGACCAGCCCTCAACGACTATTTGTCCCACCGGCGACTGAGACTGTTGTTCTCGTATTGGACTGTTTAGCCACTTAAGAACTCGATTCTGAGGGACTGCCTATGATGATGACCGACAAGGTAAAATTCTAAACTGGTTTGATAGGATAGACGTCTAAAGCTAGATGTCACACATATATGATCACTAATAAATTGAAGGAGTTCAGGAGAAAGTTTTTCACCCAGGGTGTTGAGCATGTGGAACTTGCTACCAGATGGAGTAGTTGAGGCAAAAAGCATTTAAATGGGAGCTGGATAAGCTCATAAAGGAGATATGAATGGAAGGTTCTGCTGAAGGGGTGGCAGGAGGCTTGTGTAGACCAACAGACTAATTCCCAAGATGGCAGGACTGATATATGAAAGACTGAATTGACTAGGCTTGTATTCACTGGAATTTAGAAGAATGCGAGGGGATCGCATAGAAACATATCAAATTCTGACGGGATTGGACAAGTTAGATGCAGGAAGAATGTTCCCACTGGGAGCTGTCCTCGACCAGACCTGAGTGGCCATTGTGAGCCCACAGAGCAAGCATCAACAGTTATTCTAATGTGGAAGGCAAATTGGCCAAGCCCAATGTGCTCTTTCCAACAGGAGTCACTGGTCAGCAATTGGGCCTGGAGACCATAGCTAGTTCCTTCTGCCAGCTGTGGGTCAGAAGGTTCTGGGTTCGAGTCCCACTTGAGCACAAAATCTAGGCTGACACTCCAGTGTGGTACTGAGGGAGTCTCTGCTGCACTGTCGGTGGTGCTGTCTTTCTGATGAGCTGTTATGAGGCCCTGTCTGCTCCCTTAGCTCAAAGTAAAATATCCCATGGCACTATTTCGAAGAGTGGCGGAACTGTCGCTGTCTCTGTCTCACTTGTTGGTAGGTGACAAAGTTCCCAAGCCATTGTAGCACCTCAGCCGAGCACAAATGTACCTGGGAAAGGAATCTTCTGATCCACGTGGCTTATTAATACTCTACTTATTGGAGGCTTCAGATATCCTGTTATAGTAACATTAGTATTTGTCTTTCCAAATGCTCAGCTGATAGAGTTCTTTGTGACTGAGATACCATCTCTCAGTCTCCACAGTGCAACACAATGATATGGGGCAATTAAATTGCATTGTTTTAAGATGAGTATTGTCTGATTGTACTAGAGAGGGTACAGAGGAGATTGATAAGAATTTTGGCTATGAGAAAAGATTGGAGATGTTGGGTGTGTTTTCTTTGGAACAGAGGAGACTGGGAGGAGACCTCCATTGAGGTGTATAAAAATTGAGTGGCCTAGATAGAGTGGATAAGAAGGACCTGTTTCTCTTGGCGGAGGATCAACAACCAGGGGGCATAAATTTAAAGTAATAGGGGGCAGGTTTAGAGGGGATATGAGGGGAAATTTCTTCACCCAATGGGTGGTGGGGGTCTGGAACTCGCTGCCTGAAAGGGTGGTAGAGTTAGAAACCCTCACCACACTTGAAAAGTACTTGGATGTGCACTTGAAGTGTCGTAACCTACAGGCCAAGAGCTAGAATGTGGGATTAGGCTGGATAGCTCTTGATTGGCTGGCACGGACACGATGGGCTGAAATGGCCTCTTTCCATGCTATAAATGTCTATGGAGCCAATATTGTAATAGAAACTACTTTGATACCGGTGTTGTGAAGACACTCCTGGAGATGGTAAATGGCTGCCTCTGATACAAGCTGACAATTTTAGGAGCTGTTAGCTCACTCAAACAGTGTAGTTTCATATTGCCATTTGTACAATTCTCTCCTGCCAAGCCCCCCTGACCAATTCAGAGAAGATCAGAAACTTAAAGTTGCAACTTGGCTTTTTGTGGGAACCTTGAGGATATGCAGTTGTCTCCATGTTGTTGTCAGTTCTTTACGATTCAGGGCAGGTTCAAAAATGTAAAGAGCTTGACTGCTACAGCTCGTCACTGTCTCTTTCTTTGGATGTATATTAACATCAAATCCCGTCATCTCCCCTCCTGACACTGGTTAGGTAAGCTTGCTGAGCTAGTGAGTACTTGACCCATACAGATCCGCTTGTTCTGCTATTCAGTGAGATCATGGCTAATCTGCAGCTGAACTCCATTTATCCGCCTTCGTTCCATATCCTTTCACACAAATCTATCGATCTCCGTTTTAAAGTTTTCGGTGGACCCCCAGCCTCCACAGCATTTTTGGGGAAGAGATTTCCACTACCCTTTGTGTGAAGTGCTTCCTGATCACTTGCCATTGCTTGTTGGGGTTCACATGTGAAGATTGGATCCAGATGGCTATGGTACTGGACTGCAAACCCAGAGATTGTGACTTCAAATCCCTCTGTGGCAAGTTGTGAGATTGAGTTCAATAAAATTGATGATTTGTGGTACCTGTATAGCAACAGGAAATAGCATAAAATCCCAATGACGCTCATATCCTCCAGGAACCTGTCGCCTTTATCTGGTCTGGCCTATGTGACTCTAGTCCCACATCAATGATGATTCTTAATGCACTTAGAAATCCAACTGGGGATGGGCAATAAATTCTGCCCAGTCAGTATTGCCTCATACCAAGAAGGTTTTTTTTTTAAAAAAAAAAGAAAAGGTCACTTATGGGTGAGGTACTAGAGTATCTGATATTCTGCTCCTATGATCGCTTCAGAAAGTGAAGGGAAAAAAAACTCCCCTTGCCCTGGGAAACATTCATCCCTCAACCGCCCTCCATGGGAAAAACCGATTAACTGTTCATTCATTTCATTGCACACAGCAAGGTGCTACGTACAGCAATTAGTTGCCATAATTGCCTACAAAACAAGTGACTACACTTAAAAGATTATTCTTTGGTTATGCAACTCTGGGATGTCTCAAGGATGTGAAAGATGCTATAAAATTTTTAAGTTGGGTTCAAATGTAACCAGCATTTGAGCAGCGAGGTCTATTTTCCATAGCCTGAAAGCAACACCGTGTAACTGGGATCTGCTAACCCATTCTCACCTGCAGTGTAATGACATCTTTATGAATCACAATGTTGAAGCATAAATGCAATTACCTTGTGAATGGAGAATTGGATGTATTTCACCTTTGGGTCCAGTCTACACATCCAACCCAGATTAATGGAGTGAAAGTCCCCTCCATCTGTTGCCTGTTTGTTATTTGAAATGAATTTTGGCCGGTTGCAGTCCTGCCGCATCCAGTTGTGAATGGAGGTGGCCAATTAGACCACTAACGGGGTGAGGAGGTGGCTCCATGAATGTCCCATCCTCATTGGTGGAGCCTGGCACGTGTGCAAAAGGCCAGGCGTTTGCAGCCATCTTCAGCCAGAAGTGCCGAGTGGATGACTCTGTTCCACCTCCTGAGGTCCCCACCATCACCGATGCTAGTCTTCAGCCAATTCGAGTCACTCCATGTGACATCAAGGAACGGCCGAATGCAGCAAAGGCTATGGGTGCTGGCACTATCCCGGCTGAAGTGCTGAAGACCTGTGCTCCAGAACTAGCTGCACCCCTAGCCAAGCTGTTCCTGTACAGCTGCAACCAATGTTCTCATGTTTTTGGTGCACAATCATTTTTAACTTGCTGTGCGGCCCATTTAAAGGTTATTCCCATTGAAATGGCAGTGAACAGCCTGCGTGGACATTCAGACCGTTGCGTGGCTGCGCAGCTTAGCGGGAATGTTGGCTACAACATTGGCATCGACTCGCAATGTGGAAATTGCTCCAGTGTGTCCTATTTACAAAAAGCAGGTCAAAACCAATCTGTCAGTTTACCATGATATCAGCCTGCACTCCATCAAAAAGTGATGAAAGGTGGTGGTGTCAACAGTGCTAGTGACCAATAACCTGCTCATCGATGCTCTCCGTTCCACCAGGACCCCTTGGCTCCAGACGTTGATACAGTCTTGGTCCAAATGACATGAGTTGAATGCCAGAGGTGAGCAGAGACACCAAGGTAACATTCAACTGAGTGTGGCACCAAGGAGCCCTAGTATAACTGAAGTCAATGAAGAATAGGGGGAAAACTCCAGTGGTTAGAATCACACCTGGCATGAAGGAAGATGGTTGTGATTGTTGAAGGACAATCATCTTCATCCCAGGACATTGCTGCAGGAGTTTGTCAGGGCAGCATTCTAGGCCCAGTTATCTTCAGCTGCTTCATAAGTGACCTTCCCTGCATAGTAATGTTAGAAATGGGGCTTGTCATGTATGTACATTCTGTTTGTAGCCACCAGATGGTGTCATTGTTGGAGGCCACTGAACACTCTCACGGTGCTGCTTGGATATAAAAGGCCATCCATTTTGAGAGTCAGGCACTTGGGGCCTAAATAAAGCAGAAGCAAGGTTGTACCTTGCTTAGTTAAACAGTACTCCGTTTGAACCTTTATTGCATATATAACAGGGCTGTTCACTGATAATTGCATAGTGTTCCGCTCCATTCACAATTTCTCTAAAATGAAGTAGTCAAAGACATGGATAATACCCATGGAGAGATGTGGCAAGTAGCATTTGCACTATACAAGTGTTGGGCAATAACCATCCCCCTACTTGACATTCAATGGCATTACCATCAAATTCCTAACCAAACCAGCCACATAAATGGCTTGGCTACTAGAGCAGGTCAGAGGCTGGGTATTCTGTGGCGAGTGACGAATTACTCCAATTCTAACACCCCAAAGCCGCCTCTTCACCAACAAGGTACAAGTCAGAAGTGCGAAGGAATATTCTCCATTTGCCTTGATTGGTCCATCCAGGTGAAAGCTGTCCATGTGATCAGTGCCCCATCCACTGGCTTAAACATCCACACCCTTCCTCACCAGCAGCTGCAGTATGTATTATCTACAGGATGCACTGCAGCAGCTTGCCAAGGCTGCTTCGGCAACATCTTCCAAACCCACAACCTCTACCACCTAAAAAGGACAAAGGCAGCAGGTGCATGGGAACACCATTGCCTCCAAGTAAACCTCCCAAATCAGACACCATCCTGACAGACACATTATTGTTCCTTCATCATCGCTGGATCAAAATCCTGTGACCTAACAGCATTGTGGGAGCACAGTCACCATATACTGCAGTGGTTCAAGAAGGTCCACCATCACTGCCTCTAGGGCAACTAGGGATGGGCATAAATTTCACAGCAGAAAGCGCCACATTAAATTGAGAGGCTACTAGATACCTGGAAATTAAAAAAAAAAGAACAATACCAAGTTAGTGCAGTGTTGCTGCTTGAGGTTGGGACTGTGAACTTTAAGCTGCTTTGACATTGTGTGAGATGCACCAGTGCTGCCTGTTCCCCAAAACGCTCAGTAAAAACCAGTCTGCCTAGCAGCCCGTTTTAGCAAGTACTGCCTTGTCGCTGGGCTGTGTGAGATGAGAATGCAATGTAAAAGCAGCTTAACCTCCTGCATCTAACCTATTCTGTAACTAACCTGGGTGCACTTGATGCTGACCGAGTGTCAGAAGTAGAACATGTTCCATTCCCCACCAAACCAGTAACGTCCCTCCCCTTGAACACACAATCCGAAGCTCTGAGGGAACCCATTTCCACACAGACTGGGTTTCCGTCGCACATCTGGCGGAGTTACGTCTGAGGAAATTCCTGCCCGTTAACTCTCCGGGTGCTGTTTCTTCTTCCAGTAGGGGAAAGATTTAAAACCAATGGAGAAGGTGCAGGGATGGATTCACTCGGATGTTACCAGGGATGAGGGGTTTGAATTATGAAAAGACTTGGAACTTTTTGATAAGCCTTCAATATTAAGAGGGTTTCAGCAATGGATTGTTTCCAGTGTTCAGATGGTAATGAAAGGAGAAAAAAATTAAGCGCGCACAAAAATTAAGGGGGAGGAAAAAAAAATGTAATTCTTTACCACGAGTTGTTGAAGCAGAATCTGTAAATTCTTTAAAAGGGAATTGGGTAGTTGCTTACAAAGGAGAATATTGAACGATATGTGGATTTACATTGGATGCCTTGTGGAGAAAAACAGCAATGAAGATTGGATGGACTGAAGGACCCGCTTCTGTGCTGTAACATTCTATAATTCATCTCGATGTCTGACTCTGGTTCTTTGATTTTTATTCAGGTACCTGGTGAAACAGAAATACACCTTGTTACTCGTCACGTTCATCCTCACTTCGGTGGTGAACCCTGTTTTCTTCAGGTAAGGTATTCCTTGAGGTGGCTGTGACAATGAATTGTCTCTGTTGTTGAAGGCAACTTGGTTTTCAGCCTCTCTGGCAGTAGGTCGAGGTGCTGCGCTTGAGTGTCCACATTCCTGGCTCAGTGAAAATCAGCGAGCGTTCCTTTTCCTAATCACACTTCAGTGATGTCTCCTGGTAAGTGCTCGTGTGGATATCCAAGTGATGCTTTCCACAGCCAAATAGGCAGTTAATACTAGTTTGTATGAATAATGGTCAGTCAGGTAAGGGGGCAAATGGTTCTTGGGGCTTGTGGAAATGTACGGCAGCAGTTGAATCTGCTCTGATTTATATTTGGTGAATCCTAAAGTTCTAGTAGCCAGAGATGGATGATGCATTTCCTTTCCCAAATTTGTGGGCTTGGACAAAACACTCAGACCACCTGTGATCAGGAAAATAGCAGGTGCTTGGTACTGCTAAAGTGGCACTGTGGGCATCTAATGACCCAACAGCACCATGCTAATATCACAACTGGAGCTGTTTGACCAGAGTACTGTGATAAAGTGACCGTGTTATGGGAAGTGGGCAGCAAAGTGGAGTTGAGACGGAGATGAGGAGGAATTTTTTCTCTGCGGGTCATGAATCTTTGGAATTCTCTACCCTAGAGAGCTGTGGAGGCTGAGTCATTGAATATATTCAAGACTGAGATAGACAGATTCTTGAGCTATAGAGATGCCGAAGGCTATGAGGAACAGGCAGGAAAGTGGCATGGAGGCCGAGATCAGATCAGCCATGATATTGAATGACGGAGCAGGCTCGAGGGGCCAAACTGCCCACTCTTGCTATTTCTAATGGCTATGATTTGGGGTGTTTTTCAGAAGAACCTCCAGCGCAGTTCAATACCATATATGTGTCACAGACCATTTGCAATGGAAGCAATTATGCATTATTACCATGTTCCTTTGCTACTGATTCTGCCGGTTTATACTGCAGGGTTGATTCCACAGCAATGGATGCGAGAATCATGCATATACACTAGTGTATTTCGGGTATATACATTTACTGTCTGAAATATACATTAACAGCAGCTTAGATCCCTAACACTTGCCTTTCCTAACCTTGAGGTCATTAAACTACCTCCCACATTTGAGCGGGATCCTACAGATTAGGGAGTTGCCAGTCACTGGTTGCATCACTTCATTCCATATGGCCCTGGCTGGATGTGTCACGTAATTGATTCTGAGATCTTCCTGTACAATTGAGGTAAACACTGACTTTGTGATCTCTAAGTGAAACCCTCTCTCTTGTATTTCTTTTGTTTGAGAGAATGTGAGTGGTTCTGAGCGTGATGAATAGGCATAGTCCTGATGTATCTAAACTGTCCTCTCCCAGGGCCCAACTTTGGCCATGACTTGCATCAATTTTTTTGGAGTAAGTTGTTTTTTTTTGGCATAAGTTTAAAAAAAAATTCTATTTTCCCCCCCAAAATTTGCTCCAGAGTAAGTCAGTTAGGTATGGTTTTTTTTTCAAAGAGGGGCGTTCCCAGACACTTACACCAGTTTTGGCCACTTATGCCACTTTGGCCAGCTAAACCTTACTCCAAATCAATTTGGGTCAGCATATGTGGCCAGCTCTGAAAAACCTTGCGGGCAATGAAGAAAAAGCAGCTCACAATTGGGCAAACATTAGGGCAGGGATAGGGGAGGGAAGGGAACTGGCGAGGACCTCAATAACCAAGCACCAAACATTGCAAGGAAAAGCTCAAATAATTAAAATACTAATTAAAAAAAAAAATGGAGTAAATCCTACTACAAGCGACCGGAGAAATGCGAGCAGCTGGCTGCGATATCGTCATGGGGGGGCGGGCGGTGTGTTCTACTCTTTCTCCTTCTTTTTTTTTTTCTTTCTTTTCACCCCCCCCCTCCCCCCAAAATAAACCCACCACCGCTGTGCAAAAAAAACGTTAAACCACAATTTCCTATCTGCAATTGGAAATTACAATCTAACACACGTTCTCTGACTCTGCCTAATTAGATTCATCATCATAGGCAATCCCTCGAAGTGAGGATAACTTGCTTCCACGTCAAAAAGTTCACGGGTGTTTCAATGGAGGACCTAAAATTCCAGGTCCGAACTAAATCTTGAAGGGTGGAAGATTCGTGTGGTGACTGTTGCACACCAGCCACCACACGGGCTTGACGGAGCTAGGACTTGGCCCAGTAGTAAGGATTAACCAAGACAACTGGAGACCAGCTCTGCTGTACGGACCTAGTGCGCGCACACATCGCAGTGTGGGCTGGCCCGTGCTGCCCCTGGGCCCTCGCCTCTCCTGGGCCCCAATCACGTCCCTCTACAATCTCTCGCCGCTCCTTCACCCTGACCTCGCCGCTCCTGCTGTACCTGCCCACGCTCCAATCACCGACCTGGACCTTGGTGACGTCCCTTTTCACTGCCGTTGCTCTCCTGCTCCAGCACGTGCAGCTCTCTGGAGTGGTACACCACCACGCTGCTCCTTCTGCTCCCCGGCCTGCTCCGATGGTGCTCATAACGGACGAATGGGAGTGCAGGCTACATTGGAGCTTGTTGCTTTTTAAAAATACCATAGAAGTCATGGGGGGAAAAACCCTGAACTAAGATTTACAATTGGGTCATTGAGCAAATTTAATAAGGAAATGGCACTAGGGTATTTTGAGTAGCCTTTAAGCCACAAGTGCCAGGCAATGACTATCTCCAAATAAGCGAGAGTCTAATCACTGCCCCTTGACATTCAATGGCATTACCATTGCCGAATCCCCCACCATCAACATCCTTGGGGGCCAGTCACCATTGACCAGAAACTTAAGTGGACCAGCCACATAAATAGAGTTCAATTTGAATACAAGTTTCCTTAATGAATGTGTGCCAGTGTAACTCAGTTATGATTTTTTTTGTTGTCATGTGGGCATAACCTGCCACCCTGGCCAACTCCGATTTGCTCCAATTCTTCTTAGGTCGACGTATGTGGCCGCTGTAGAAAAGCCTTTGGGTGAGTTTTAAAAAAAAAATTGGCACAGGTAAGTAAATCAGAGAAGCGGATGTCCAGACAGCAGAAGGGTGTGGGGGTGGGGGCGCCATTCAGCCAGGGATAGGTGTATGGACTGGCATAGGGGAGGGGAGAGAGAACTTCAGCCTGCATTGTGTCCCTGGGTACCGTGGCAACCCGATATT
Organism: Pristiophorus japonicus; assembly: GCF_044704955.1. Classification (NCBI taxonomy): domain Eukaryota; kingdom Metazoa; phylum Chordata; class Chondrichthyes; family Pristiophoridae; genus Pristiophorus; species Pristiophorus japonicus. The sequence goes on from NC_091994.1 coordinate 83,187,370, forward strand.
TTTGGCGCAAATCTTGGGCTCCGCCGCCAAAACTAAATGACAGGCTAGGCAGTGCCAAAATGAAGAATTCAAACGGGAAACTAGGATGATTTTTTTGGGGGCGTATTATGGCCCCCAAAAAATAGGCGTAACTCCAAGTACACCAAAAAAGCAGCTTTGGGAAAAATTGAGCCCATACTGTGGCAACAAGAGCAGGTCAGAGGCTGGATATTCTGTGGGAGTGTGTCTCATCCTGACTCCCCAAAGCTTTCCACCATCTACAAGGCACAAGTCAAGAATGTGATGGAATACTCTCCACTTGTCTGGCTGAGTGTAGTGCCAACAACACTCCAGAAGCTTGACACCATCTGGGGAAAAAGCAGCCCGCTCGATTGGCACCCCATCCACCACCTTCAACATCCACTTCCTCCACCACTAGTGTACCGTGGTTGCAGTGTGTGCCACCTACAAGATGTACTGCAGCAACTCGCCAAGGCTTCTTTGGCAGCACGCGCGACCTCTACCACCTACAAGCACAAAAGTAGCCATCGCATGGGAACATCACCACCTCCAAATCACACAGCATTCTGACTTGGAAGTATATCGCTGTTCCTTCATCACTGGGCCAAAATTCTGGAACTCCCTCCCTAACAGCACTGTGGGAGCACCTTCCCTACGCGGACTGCAGCGGTTCAAGGCTGCTCACCACCACCTTCTCGAGGGCAATTGGGGATGGGCAATAAATGCTGGCTTTGCCAGTGATGCCCACATCCCATGACTGAACAAAGAAAAATATATGATGGAATATAGTTGTGACAGCAAATGGGAGATAACCACACATCTGAGGCACTCTGGGATGATGGAGCCTCTTGACTGTCGGATGACCCCGAGTCGATTGTCTGATTCTGAATAGGCTGTAATGCATTTGGCCATATTATTATTCTATTCTATTGTATGCCTGTCTATGCGGAATTAAGATAACCTGAAGCAAAATTTGTGTATGAGCAAACTTGATGCTAAATAATCAATTCTTCAAACAAATCTGTTTATTGATGTTAATTGTACTTGAGCCGAAGGCACAAATCTCCTCTCCATGGCTAGTGAACAGCAGTCTAGTTTGCCTAGCGGTCAGTAGGGAGGGACCTGAGATGGAGGTTCTTGCTCCCAACCCTATTCGTCACACTTAACGCCCACTCCCACTAAACATCGCTCCCTGTGCCTAATCTCCATAAGAAACATTTATATTCTCGAAGTTTTCTCCTTGTGTGTACTGGAGTCATGTCTATCACCATATTTTCCAGGCCTGCCAGTGTAGTATGCCAATTGGTGCTGACACTTGCACCTTTGTCCCACCCCACCATATTCCAAAGTGCTGAGAAGCCCGCAATTTTGGGACCATAGGATGGGCAAAAGCCCTCTTCCATCCTGCCACACTTCTAGCATTGGATCAGGAGATCTCAACCTGACATTCTCCCTGTATTTAGGGAATTATTTTCAGTCATTTTTAGTTGACATTATCTGCCAAAAGGATGGTAAAAGCTTCTGTCACAGTACAGTGTATGATGCCCACAGTCACACTGATGGTGAGGATGCCTTGACTAATTTGATAGCAACTAAAGGCTACTTCAATGGGATGTCATAGAAACATAGAAAATGGGAGTAGGCCATTCTGCACTTCGAGCCTGCACCACCATTTATGGCTGATCATGCAACTTCAGTACCCCATTCCTGCTTTCTCTCTATACCCCTTGATCCCTTTAGCCGTAAGGGCCACACATAGCTCCCTTTTGAATATATCTAACGAACTGGCCTCAACAACTTTCTGTGGTAAAGAATTCCACAGGTTCATAATTCATTGCGAATGCAGGCTGGCATTCATGTTCTGAGATTATATGTACTATAAACGTCTGTTCTGTTCATATCATAGTCCAAATGGGACCTCCCTAAATTATTAACCTGTTGTGAATTGAATAATGGGGGTTTTGAGCAAGTAGATGTGAAAACGGATTTTATTTGTACAGGGCGTTCTGGCATTTTATCAGATAGGGGATGGACTATAAAGGCTGCCTTGTTCGCAATGCCCAAAAGACAAAAACAAATGTTTTATTTTTTTTTAAATTAAATTAAAAAGCAAATCGAATAAGCATCAAACCTTTTAAGTTGGGTAGTAAATGGATGCTTTCACTTAATTTCTACCTGCTCATTGTTCAACTCAATGCCCATAACAGCTAATTGTTTGGATTGCATTGTAAAGGCAGAAAAGTGAATATATGGGGAGTTGTTTTATTGTCTGTCCTTTCTTTCCTGAGGGTGCTGACTCTCTCTGGGGTGCAGTCCCTCTTTCCTGAGTGTGCTGACACTGGGGTACAGTCCCATGGTAATTGGTAGCTCGGTCTAGTTACACTGCGTCTACAGCACAACAGACCATTTGGCCCAACTTGTCTATGCCAGCCTTTATATTCCACGTGAGCCTCCTCCCACCCTTCATCTCAGCCTATCGGCCTACCCTTCTATTCCTTTCTCACTCGCAATTATCTAGCTTACCGATAAATGCATCTATGCTATTCACCTCAACTACTCCTTGTGTTGCGAGTTCAACATTCTCACCACTCTTCACTATCTCCTGAATTTCTTACTGGATTTATTCGTAACTATATTTTATATTTTTGACCACTGGTTTTGGTCTCCCACAAATGGAAATGTTTTCTCTACTTCTATCCTATCAAACCCTCTTTATTTTAAAGACCTCGATCGGGTCACCCCTCAGCCCTGTCCTTTCGAGATAGCAGTTAACGGATACGATGTGATTAGCATCACGGAGACATGGCTCCAGGGTGACCAAGGCTGGGAACTTAACATCCAAGAGTATTCAGCATTTAGGAAGGATAGACAAAAAGGAAAAGGAGGTGGGGAGGCATTGCTGGTTAAAGAAGAAATCAATGCAATTGTAAGGAAGGACATTGGCCTGGATGATGTGGAATCGGTATGGGTGGAGCTGCGGAATTCCAAAGGGCAGAAAACGTTAGTGGGAGTTGTGTACAGACCACCAAATAGTAGTAGTGAGGTTGGGGACAGCATCAAACAAGAAATAAGGGATGTATGCAATAAAGGTACAGCAGTAATCATGGGTAACTTTAATCTATATATTGATTGGGCTAACTGAACTGATAGCAATGCAGTGGATGAGGTTTTCCGGGAGTGTATTAGGGATGGTTTTCAAGACCAATATGTCGAGGAACCAACCAGGGAGCTGGCCATCCTAGACTGGGTGATGTGTAATGAGAAGGGACTAATTAGCAATCTTGTGCGAGGCCCCTTGGGGAAAAGTGACCATAATATGGTAGAATTCCTTATTAAGATGGAGAGTGACACAGTTAATTCAAAAACTAGGGTCCTGAACTTGAGGTATGAGGTGTGAATTGGCTAGAATAGACTGGCAAAGGATACTCAAAGGGTTGACGGTGGATAAGCAATGGCAGACATTTAAAGATCACATGGATGAACTTCAGCAATTGTTCATTCCTGTCTGGAGTAAAAATAAAACTGGGAAGGTGGCTCAACCATGGCTAACAAGGGAAATTAAGGATAGTGTTAAAGCCAAGGAAGAGGCATATAAATTGGCTAGAAAAAGCAACAAACCTGAGGACTGGGAGAAGTTTAGAATTCAACAGAGGAGGACTAAGGGTTTAATTAGGAGGGGGAAAATAGAGTATGAGAGAAAACTTGCAGGGAATATAAAAACTGACTGCAAAAGCTTCTATAAATATGTGAAGAGAAAAAGATTAGTGAAGACAAATGTAGGTCCCTTGCAGTCGGATTCAGGTGAATTTATAATGGGGAACAAAGAAATGGCAGACGAATTGAACCAATACTTTGGTTCTGTCTTCACGAAGGAAGATACAAATAACCTTCCGAAGGTACTAGAACAGTGGGTCCAGTGAGAAGGAGGAACTGAACTTATTAGGCGGGAAATTGTGTTGGGGAAATTGATGGGATTGAAGTCCAATAAATCCCCGGGGCCTGATAGTCTGCATCCTAGAGTACTCAAGGAAGTGGTCCGAGAAATAGTGGATGCATTGGTGATCATTTTCCAACAGTCTATCAACTCTGGATCAGTTCCTATGGACTGGAGGGTAGCTAATGTAACACTTTTTTTTTTTAAAAAGGAGCGAGAGAGAAAATGGGTAATTATAGACTGGTTAGCCTGACATCAGTAGTGGGGAAAATGTTGGAATCAATTATTAAGGATGAAATAGCAGCGCATTTGGAAAGCAGTGACAGGATCGGACCAAGTCAGCATGGATTTATGAAAGGGAAATAATGCTTGACTATTCTGGAATTTTTTTGAGGCTGTAACTAGCAGTGGACAAGGGAGAACCAGTGGATGTGGTGTATTTGGACTTTCAAAAGGCTTTTGACAAGGTCCCGCACAAGAGATTAGTGTGCAAAATCAAAGCACATGGTATTGGGGGTAATATACAGACGTGGATAGAGAACTGGTTGGCAGACAGGAAGCAGAGAGTGGGGATAAACGGGTTCTTTTCAGAATGGCAGGCAGTGATGAGTGGAGTGCCACAGGGCTCAGTGCTAGGACCCCAGCTCTTTACAATGTACATTAACGATTTAGTTGAAGGAATAGAGTGTAATATCTCCAAGTTTGTGGATGACACTAAACTGGGTGGTGGTGTGAGCTGTGAGGAGGGTGCTAAGAGGCTGCAGGGTGACTTGGACAGGTTAGGTGAGTGGGCAAATACATGGCAGATGCAGTATCATGTGGATAAATGTGGGTTATCCATTTTGGGGGCAAAAACACAAAGGCAGAATATTATCTGAATGGTGGCAGACTAGGAAAAGGGGAGGTGCAACGAGACCTGAGTGTCATGGTTCATCAGTCACTGAAAGTGGACAGGCAGGTACAGCAAGCGGTAAAGAAGGTAAATGGTATGTTGGTCTTCATAGCTAGTGGATTTGAATATAGAAGCAGGGAGGTGTTAATGCAACTGTACAGGGCCTTAGTGAGGCCTCACCTGGAATATTGTGTTCAGTTTTGGTCTCCTAGTCTGAGGAAGGACGTTCTTGCTAATGAGGGAGTGCAGCGAAGGTTCACCAGACTGATTCCAGGGATGGCTGGGCTGTCATATGAGGAGAGACTGGATCAACTGGGCCTTTATTCACTGGAGTTTAGAAGGATGAGAGGGGATCTCAGAAACGTATAAGATTCTGACGGGACTGGACAGGATAGATGCAGGAAAAATGTTCCCGATGTTGGAAGTCGAGAACCAGGGGACATAGTCTTGGGATAAGGGGTAGGCCATTTAAGATTGAGATGAGGAGAAACTTCTTCACTCAGAGAGTTGTTAACCTGTGGAATTCCCTGCCGCAGAGAGTTGTTGATGCCAGTTCACTGGAAATATTCAAAAGGGAGTTAGATATGGCTCTTATGGTTAATGGGATCAAGGGGTATGGAGAGAAAGCAGGAAAGGGGTACTGAGGGAATGATCAGCCATGATATTGAATGGCGCAGCAGGCTTGAAGGGCTGAATGGCCTACTCCTGCACCTATTTTCTATGTTTCTAGAGAAAAGAGCCCCAGCCTGTGCTGTCTTGTGATGGGTATAACTTCAGTTATAGTATCATTCTTGTGAATCTTTTTTGCCCTTTGCCAATGCCTCTTTTTTTTATACTATGGAGATCGATGGGACGAAATTGCCTCATGCTGGGTTTAGAGTGCATAATTTGAATTAAAAGAAAGTTTGGCGCCCGGAGATCGGGGCCGCCAAATCATGCGGAATTGGGGTCTTGGAGAAAAAGTGTGTGCCGGGCACGGGCACGACTATTGTTGTGGCGCAGAGCACATAGTGTGACGCAGCATGTTAAAGCTGCGCTAACCTGTCACAGCGTCCTCCCCTTATTTTATAGGAGAGGGCCATTGCGAACTCTGCAGCCTCTTTAGTGGCGCCCACTGGGCCACCAGGGAGGGTGTTGGCTTGGCCAGTGGGCGGGCACTTTGGGGAGGGGGGGATGCCAGGCTGCATTTTGGCAGCTGCCATTGTTGCCGACACAAAAGATAGTGGCAGGAGGGGCGCTCCAGCTACCACCGCATCTCGCCAGGGGGGGGTGCACACTCTGGCTGCTGCGCCCGGCCGAAAACCCTTTAGCGCCCCTGTTAATGACTTCCGGAGGCACTAACAAACCTTTCTAGGAGGGGCAATTTCGGCCCTCAGAGCTCTGCACAGTACTGCAAGTCTAACGAAGATTCTATACAAGTTTAACATAACTTCGGATTTTCAATTCTATCCCTCTAAAAATGAACCCAAGTGGTGGGTTTGCTTTTTTTATAGCCTCCTCCTGCCTTGCTGTTTTTAGTGATCTGTATCAGTACCCCTGGATCAACTTGCTCCTCTACCCTATTTTAGACTCTACCCCAGCCGTATGCGGCCTCCTTATTCTTCCTCCAAAATGCACCACGTCACACATCTACATTGAAATTCATTTGCTAGTTATACATCCATTCTGAAAGTCTATTAATATACTCTTGTATTTTGTCACTTCTTTCGTAGTAACTGCACCTGTAAATTTTGAAAGTGTACTATCGATTCTCAAGTCCAAATTGTCAAATGTAAATTGTGAATAATGGTCCCAGTGCTGATTCCTGTGGAATACTACTTTCCACCTTTTGCCAATTGCAGTAGCTACCCTTAACCCCTACTTTGTAAGCAGCTTGCTAGCTGCTTGACTCCACAATCTCTGACATTTGTCATGAGTCCACTAGGCAATGCCTTTTGAAAATCCATATCTATTACATCGACATCATTACGCTTATCTACACTTTGTTACTTCAAAGGAGTTCAATGAGGTTGGCCAAGCATGACCTTCCCGCTTGAAATCTGTGCTGACTACTCCTTTTTATTATTTTTTTACCCCTAGTTTTGTAGGTCTGTCTTGAGCATTGATTGGACAACTTACACTGAAGTGATGGAGTGTGGTCCTTTTAAAAGATGTGGGCAGTGAGACCACATGGAAAAATAGCTGAGTAATCCTTACAAAATCATGGAAGAATTATGTTGCTATTTGCTGTACAAATGCAAACAGATGTCTGGTTATATTGTGGTATAAAGTTCAGTTCCAGTACTGCCTTCTGGCACAGTAGTGCTGGGTTCTGAATAATCCCCCAAAGTCTGCCTCATCTATATTTCATTTGAATATAAATGTAATGTAAAAATTATTCCTTAAGTGGATGAAGGGAGGGGACATTACTGGGTTCTTTACTTCTGCAACAAGTTTGGGTCAACTGCCTTTCCTGCCAGTAGAATCTGCTGATCTGATCTTGTGGAAAGTTTATATAAAAAAAAATCATAAGCAGCATTACCGGCCATTTCAATGGGATGTCATTGCAAATGCAGATTGGTTGGTGGAAAGAATGGCAGTTATAATCCATAAAGTTACAAGAGCCATAAATATCGGTATTGTGTTCCTATCCTAATCCAAATGGGACCCCCTAAATTATTAAAACATTCTCCTTTTGAATTAAAACAGTTGAATACTGGGGGTTATGAGTAAATAGTTGTGGAAACCTTGGATTTTATTTGATAACCATAAAATGCATGTACGGGGCATTCATTCAATCAGATAAGGCATGAATAACACAGGTGGCTTTGTTAGCATTGCCCGCTGGTCCAGAACATAGGTTTGACATTTATGCTTTTTAAAAAAAACACAAGTCAGGTGATAAATGAATGAGTTTATTTCCTTTCTGCCTGCTCACTGCTCCACCCACAATGCCCCACCTGCTAATTGCTTGGATTATATTGTTAAAGAATAACAACTGAGCAGATGGAGAATTTTTTGTTTTTGTCCGTGTCCTTTCTTTCCTGAGGGTGCTTGATGGCCTTTATTGCAAGGCGGGTGCAGTATAAAAGTAGGGAAGTCCTACAACTGTACAGGGCGTTGGTGAGACCACACCTGGAGTACTGCGTGCAGTTTTGGTTGCCTTATTTAAGGCGGGGATATGCGTGCATTGGAGGCAGTTCAGAGAAAGTTCATGAGGTTGATTCCTGGGATGAAGGGGTTGTCTTGAAAAGTTGGGCCTATACTCCTTGGAGTTTAGAAGAATGAGGTGATCTTGCTGAAACGTACAAGATTCTGATGGGGTTTGATAGGGTCAATGCAGAGAGGATGTTTCCCCTCGTGGGAGAATCTAGAACTAGGGGGCATAGTTTCAGAATAAGGGGTCGCCCATTTAAGACTGAGATGAGGAGGAATTTCTTCTCTGGGTCTTGAATCTTTTGGAATTCTCTACCGTGGAGAGCTATGGAGGCTGGGTCATTGAATATATTCAACACTGAGATACAGACTCTTGAGCTATGGAGGAGTCGGGTTATGGGGAACGGGCAGGAAAGTGGAAATGGTGGAGCAGGCTCGCGGGGCTGTATGGCCTACTCCTGCTCCTATTATGTTTTTGTGACTTACTGGGATACATTCCTTTGGGAATTGGTAGCTCGGTCTACTTACTTTGCATCTATAGCATCGAAACAGACCAGTTGACCCAACTGGTCTATGCTGCCGTTTATACTCCACGTGTACCTCCCACCCTCCTTCATCTAACTATCGGCCTACCCTTTTATTCCTTTCTCCCTCATGTAATTATCCAGCTTACCCTTCTTCTTTTGTATGGTAGTAACAAATCAAATCTCTCAGTCCGATATCCAAACCAAAGCTTCCGGTGTAACAGTGAGGATATCTTGCAGGCTGCCTGCAAATTTCCTCTGAAGGCAGTCATAGGGGCCAAAATTGCTCCGTGCTTGGTTTGGGGCGGCCAAATCAACATCGATATTTTTTTGTGCACCCGCAATGAATTGGCCTCTTTAAAGGGAAAAAAAAAACCTGCTGCCTACGGTAACTGCATTGCGGCGCTCATGGTGTGAGACACTCAGTGCCGCGGCATGCAGCCTGGCACATAAGATGGCGGCCGCAGCGGTGCACCTCCCCTTTAAGGATGGTTGGGGTGCCGCAGCTTCTCTCGTTGAGAAAGCTGTCGGTGGCATTGCCCTGCGCCGACCTTGCTCCAGTGGGGCAATTTCCCCCACGGGGCGATAAGGGGCCGGCGTAATGTGCGCGCGCGCGAGCCACTGTGCTAATTGCGGGATGCGGTGCTAAGTATCTCTTGCCCAAAACCTTCAATCTGTGTCCCCTAGTCCTTGTACCATCAGCTCATGGGAACAGCTTTTCTTTGTCTACCTTATCTAAACCTGTCAATCTTGTACACCTCCCTCAAACCTCCCCTCAACCTCCTTTTCTCCAAGGAGAACAACTCCAGCTTTTCCAACCTAACCATGTAGCTTGAATCCCTCATCCCTGGAACCATTCTGGCAAATCTCCTCTGCACCCGCTCGAGGACCTTCACATCCTTCCTAAAGTGTGATGACCAGAATTGGACACAATACTCCAGTTGTGGCCTAACCAGAGCTTTATAAAGGTTCAGCGTAACTTCCCTGCTTTTGTACTCAATACCTCCTATTTATGAAGCCCAATATCCCATATGCTTTGCTATTATCTTGTGTGTTGCCATCTTCAAAGATCTGCACACATTGACCCTCTGTCCCTTCGAACAGTGCCATTGAGTCTATATTGTCTCCCCCTTATCCCTTCTGCCAAAATGCATCACCTCCCACTTCTCTGTACTAAATTCCACTTGTCTATGCCCATTCTGCCAGCCTATCTGTGTCCTGTTGTAGTCGATTGGTATCGTATCCAAGCTGACATGGACCCATGAGCCTCAATTTTGTTAACCAGCCTTTTATGTGTCACCTTTGTCAAACACCTTCCTGAAATCCCATACAGACACCATTCACTGCATTTCCTTCATCAAAAAATTCAATTAGATTAGTCAAACACGATCTGCCTTTTACAAATCTGTGCTGGCTCTCCTTAATTAATTTAAACCTCTCCGGTGCCTGTTACTTTTTTCCCTGATTTATTGTTTCTAAAACCTTACCCACTACTGATAAACTGACTTACTCGAATGTCCTTGTATCCTTTATTGAACAAGGGTGTCACTTTTGCCATGTTCTAATGCTCTGGCACCTCCCCTGCCTCTCTGGAAGATTATGGCAAGCCCTCCTGCTATCTCCACTTCCCTTAGCAACCTGGGGCAAACCATCCGGACCAAGTGACTTATCCACGCTAAGCATAGCCAGCCTTTTCAGTACATCTTGCCTATCTATTTTTACCTCTACCATCTCCACTTCCACAGATATTTTGTCAGTATCCTCTTCCTCAGTAAACACTGATACAAAGTACTCATTAAGTATTCCAGCCTTGCCCTGCACCTCGAAGCATATACAGGCTGTTCCGGATTCTGCGTTTTTTTTTACTTTGGAGCGTCTTTCTGGCATAACGAATCTGGAAACACTCGAGCCCAGGTTTGGGTATTTCTGGATTTCGGAAGCTGGGGGTGGGGGGGAAGGTGCTCGCCGAGGAGCTCGTCGGGCAGAGCCCCGAGGTGAAGCGAGGCCTGAGGTTGGCAGCAGCGAGACCTCGGTCAGTGGGTCTGGATTCCGGAACTCTGGATTTTGGACGCTGCACCTGTGTCACCACCTTGGTACCTAATAGGCCCCACCCCACCTCTTGCTACCAGCTTACTATTTACATGGTAAAAGATTTTTAGTTTCCTTTTTATGTTAACTGCCATTCTAGTCTTATGTTCAAGGATGTGCTCCAGGGTCTGATTAGAAGCTCCACAGTTGCATGATGCTTTAATCTTCCACCTATGTAGAAGGTGGCAGCATCTACCAAGATCGGTTGCGAGATCTCCCTTAAATGCATCTATGGTATTTGTGCCTCTTACTCCTTGAGTAGTGAGTTCCACATTCTTGCCATTCTCTGAATAAAGAACTTTTCCTGAATTTCCTGCTGGATTTATTAGTGACTATTGGCCCAAGTTTCCACACGCGCCTAGAATGGCGCAGTCCCGACCTGGGCGCCATTTTTCACGCCACAAAGTGCGCCTAAAAAAATCCTCGGGATTCTCCACCTACCTGCAGGTCCTCTGGCCCTCGGCGCAGCCAGCACGAGCTGTGGGGGGGCGGAGCCAGGTCCCTGCACTGAAAACAGTGCCAGGACCTCTGCACATGCGCGCTACAGTGGGCACGCAAGTGCAGTAGCTCCAGGCGCCGAACTGTGTGGGAGGGGCCCGAAGCATGCAGCCCTAGCCCTGGCTGAATGGCTTCACTGGGGCTGCGTGAATAAGGCTCCTCCCACGGCCAGCTCCTGCTCCCCGCCCCCGACCAGACCCGACACCCGCTCCCCACCCCCAGCCTCCAGACCAGACCCGACACCCGCTTTCCCCCGACCCGACCCACGCTCCTGTTCCCGCTCCCCGACTGGACCCGACCCGACCCGCGCTCTTGTTCCCGCTCCGCCCCCGACTAGATCCGACCCGCCCCGCGATCCTGTTCCCGCTCCCCGCCCCCCGACTGGACCCGACCTGCGCTCCCGCCCCCCCGACCCGACTCCCGCTTCCGGACTGGATCCGACCTGCCCTTCCCCTCCCTCCCTCCCCCCTCTCTCTTTCTCTCTCTCTCCCACCCCCCCCTCCTCTCTCCCACCCCCCCCCCCCCCCCCCCCCCTCTCCCTCCCTCCTCCCCCCCCTCTCTCTCCCTCCTCCCCCCCCTCTCTCTCCCTCCTCCCCCCCTCTCTCTCCCCCCTCCCCCCCTCTCTCTCCCTCCTCCTCCCCCCCCTCTCTCCCTCCTCCCCCCCTCTCTCTCCCTCCTCCCCCCCTCTCTCTCCCTCCTCCCCCCCTCTCTCTCCCTCCTCCCCCCCTCTCTCTCCCTCCTCCCCCCCTCTCTCTCCCTCCTCCCCCCCCTCTCTCTCCCTCCTCCCCCCCTCTCTCTCCCTCCTCCCCCCCCTCTCTCTCCCTCCTCCCCCCCTCTCTCTCCCTCCTCCCCCCCTCTCTCTCCCTCCTCCCCCCCTCTCTCTCCCTCCTCCCCCCCTCTCTCTCCCTCCTCCCCCCCCTCTCTCTCCCTCCTCCCCCCCCTCTCTCTCTCCTCCTCCTCCCCCCTCTCTCT